>NC_053036.3:26867118-27536763 GCF_002575655.3 Aegilops tauschii subsp. strangulata | reverse complement strand
GCGTTCTTGTAACGCTTCCGCTTAGCGGTCTTCAAGGGTATGAAGATGCACTCCCTCTTTCTCGTTGCTAGCATCTCCTAGATTGATCTTGGTGACACGTAGGAAAATTTTGAATTATTACTACGTTCCCCAACACGGCCTCTTTCGTTCATTTCCTGATATCAAGTAATTAATAACTCCTTTATTCATTTTCTTTGCCGGGCAGGGTTTGGAAACGGTTCATCAATGATGTTGTCGGTGAATGGAAACCGGAGTTGCGTTGGCGATGGCTGAAGGTAATTAAGTAGTACTAGCTAGGTCCGCACATCTCGATAATTCTAGTTTCAATACCATTATCATGCTTGATTATTATCTGATTGAATTCTATTCTCGCAAAGTGCATGAGGCAGAAACACGGGACTAATTTATATGCATATTACGTTTACGAGAACATTCGCATGACGACCGAATGGCGCAGAGATGTAAGACAACTTCAGGTATGTAAACACTATTCACAATTTTTTTATGATGATCTAATATATGTACACACAACTAATATATTCATATTGATCTCCTTCTTTAAAGATGGAAGAGATGCGGGAGAAGCTCCTACCAGAGAACTGCATACGAGCAAGTCAAGAGGAAATTGCTTGATTTTTGCTTACGGTGGTCATATCTTAAAGCGGAGCATATACCATTGCCGCTAATGCCTGCATGTAATGATCTTCAAATTGTAGGAGAAATTGTATATACCAAATTGTGTATATATATGGTCTTACGTGAAATTATATGATATATGTATGATCGTACGAGAAATTATATTATATATGCATAACGTGTATAGTATGTAGTAGCGTAAAATATGTTTGAAATGAAAAGGAATTGAATGGAAAACACAAAATGAAAAGACACAAATAAACCACAAATCCTAAACCCTAAAACTCTAAACCCCAACACAAAATCCTTAGTCCCGATTGTTGAGGTCTCGCGGCCACGTGGAGGAGCCTTAGTCCCGGTTGGTATCACCAACCGGGACTAAAAGGCCTCCAGCCTCCGGCGTGCGCTCGCGGTCATGTGGAGGGACTTTAGTCCTGGGTTGTGGCCAACCAGGACTAAAGGGTGAGGGCCTTTAGTCCCAATTTCGTTGTCCTGGTTGGTGACCCGGGACTAAAGCCCCGTTTTTCACTAGATGTGAATCTTAATTAAGGACTTCCATTAACTTGAAGCCTAGCTAATCCCTCGGTTGCAATATAATACGTTCTGCTTTTGGCAAAACTTGTAGAAAAGATGCACATCATCTAATTGGTCTTAGTCACGCCGATGAGGACTGATTCCGACAGGGGAATAGTGAGATGAAGATTGAAGAGTGCATCTGGTGGTTAGATCTTCACTGTGGCAGAGTAGGTACTCTCTCCATGTTGAATATATGATGTCAACATAAGATCAAAAGGTCTGTATGCCCGTTTGCATGATTCATCTAACTTGATTTTTTTAGAAAAGAGAAATGTGTCCAGCTAATTTTTTTACATTATTCTCAACACAAATGCTGATCGGAAATAAAATAAAATCAGTATATACTAAAAAAAAAAATCAAAACCATAGTCTATTATTACTTCTCCATCCATTTTTAACAAAGGCATATAAGGAAGACAGTCCTTGTATCGTCATGCTGCAACAGAGATCAAAATCGTAGTTAATAGCGAACCAACCTGTGGTTGGATGGTTAGAGGGACAGTGGTATCCCTAGCCCATCAGAGTTCAAGTCCTGGTGCTCGCATTATTCCTGAATTTATTTCAGGATTGCGCTTTCAGTGGAAGGAGACGTTCCCGTCGACGACGAGGCCCCTACGGTGACTTCGTAAATCTCAAGATGATATGCCGGCTTAGTCTCTCGGAGGTGCTCATAGGGGTAGGGTGTGCGTGTGTGTGTTCATTACGGTGAGTGTATGCTCGTATGTATGAGCGCTTGCGTCTGTAATGTTTAAAAAAATCGCAGTTAATATGCTCCCTAAACATGACGTGCATAAAAAAGAATTTTCTTTCCTCAAAGTCAAATAGTTATGTGTACACCAAATAGCCCACGTCAGAGCTTGAAGTCTAGAAAGATCAATTTCTTTCTTTCTTTTATATGATCTATTGATAGGTGGGGTTAACGGGGGCTCCTATATACAATTTGTGGAAGCTGGTTAACCAACATAATTTTGAAGCCCATTAGGTCTATTTAAGTCAATATTTCAACAAACTAAGTTCAACATTTTCAAAACTAGTTCAACATCCAAAAATATCATATTCAATATTTTCTTTTGTAAGAAAAATATTGCATTCAACATTTTTCACTGTCTAGTTTAACATCTTGAAAAAACTATATATATTCAACATTTCCTTAGACCAGAATCACCATTTCAATTTTTTTTGCCACCACGGCGACTGGCGGCGCGTGGGAGCGTGCCTGGCGGCAGTACCTACCCGGTGAGCCTGCGGGGAAGCAGGTACGGGCTAGCTTGCGGGCCAGCATGCCCGCAGGCTATGCACGCTGATGAGGACATAGACCTGGGGTAGGGTAATAGGCCTGACCTATACGTCCTACCTAAGGTCCTTGTCCTAGAAGCAAAGAGGTTCAAGAGTAAATAGAGGGGACCCAACAAAGGTGTCGAGTGCAATTCACTCGACCTACCATTCACTCGGAGACACCCCCCCTTTTACGTCACTCGACCACTAAACCACTCGACGTGCAGAAGACCTAAAGCCACTCCGCGCAGCAACGGTCAGGCATTTACCCTTAGCACTTTACTACGGACGTTACCTGTAACGCTCCTTCTTTATGAACATTGAACCCTGTGTAACGGAGGGGAGCTGGGGTCCTGGCGCACTCTATATAAGCCACCCCCCTCCTCTGGGACAAGGGTTCGCACCCCCTGTAACACACACGCATATAATCCAGTCGACCGCCTCCGGGCTCCGAGACGTAGGGCTGTTACTTCCTCTGAGAAGGGCCTGAACTTGTAAAACTTGTGCGTACAACTTCTCCATAGCTAAGATCTTGCCTCTACATCCCTACCCCCATTCTACTGTCAGACTTAAAACCACGACACACGCAGCGAGTCAAGCGGCACCAAAGCCAGTCACGAGCTTGGTGCGCAGGTGCATGGGCGCAGTGTGTGGCGGTGAGGCCGACGGTGATGGCCAGCAG
Organism: Aegilops tauschii subsp. strangulata; assembly: GCF_002575655.3. Classification (NCBI taxonomy): domain Eukaryota; kingdom Viridiplantae; phylum Streptophyta; class Magnoliopsida; order Poales; family Poaceae; genus Aegilops; species Aegilops tauschii. Next base: position 27,533,594 of record NC_053036.3, on the reverse strand, counting down.
CGAAAGAGCAGTGCACGCGTTGAGGCGATGGTGTTGGCGGCCGGTGGGCAGGGAGCAGCACTAGGGTTTGAGAAGGTCAGTGATGCATCCAACGTGAGAGATTGGTTGCACGAATCTCAAACAGTGGAAGTTGGGTAATAAAAACTTTCAAAAGCTATACTGGGTTCGCGGGGTTAATATAATATCTATTATTGATCGCGTACTGGCCCAAGGCAAATTCAGCCCATCTCGGTCGTGTACTGTGCTTCAGTCCCCGCTGGCCCAATGCAAATTGAGCCCACCTACGTTGGGTCCACTGGCGAACCCAAATTGTCACCTCCGTTCGTGGCGGCGGCGGACGACAGCTGCCAGGTCGGCTGGCCACCGTGTGCGCGTGGGGGGCAACGTGCACAGGTGTCTGCTTGCGGGCTATCAATTCCTTTTCTCGCTGACGCGTGCGTGCGCGGGTCACAGATTGTCGTTCTGTCCAAAATCAGGCCCACGTCGCCGCTTAAAATGCACATAACGTGGCAGCACAAAAAGGAATTTTTTTTGTGAGAAAACCACTGATTATATTAAAGCCCAGACATTACAGAAAGACACCCCACAAAGAAAGAAATAACACACAGGTCCTTCTGTAACACAGTGACGCCGGCGAGGAACCAGACGTGCCGACGACGGGCCGCCCGCTGCATCTTCAAACCTTGGAATGAAGATGATCCCCTACGGACGAGAAGTTGTCGAACCTCGAACTCCAGAGAGCCTCCATCCTTCGCCAAGCCAGCAGCACCGCCGGTGTTCTAACATCAGCAGCTTCGATTTCTTGATCTGGATCCGCCGCTCCGAGATCCAGCCGGGGAAGGAACGCGCACGGCGGTCACCCAGGACCGCGAGCACAGGGGGAGGTCGCCTGCTTGATGCCGAGGCTCCAAAGAACGCCGACACCGGAGAGGAAGAAGACGACCCCAAAACGCCGACCACCGACGCCTCCGCCTCCAAGTCGCCGCCGCTAAGCAAAAATTATTGGGGGTAAAAGTGGTAGGAGAAGTGATCATATTCCTTATCTCATTGACTAGAACAACAAACAACTTCAGTTCACATCCATATATCATTATCATATGGATGCCGTTTTATTCATACACACGCATACACAGTAGGAGTAGTATGTACTCCGATCCGTAGCTGTAAACCAGCGATATAAACGATCAGGCCCATCCGCTGACGACGCTGCTCCAGCGTGTCTTCTTGTCGGCGAACCTGTCCCAGACCATGACCCCGCCATAGTTGTTGGCCTTCTGCACCTTGGGCAGCAGGTCGTAGTACAGGTACTTGAGGTAAACGGCGACGGTGCCCTGCGCCCCCTCCGGCACGCCACTCTCCGCCGGCGCGAGGCCCAGGTACACCTGCGTCCTCGGGAACGCCGCCGTCCACTTCTCCCACTGCCCTACCACGCCGTACGTGCCGCCCTTCCCCAGCGAGCATGTGTCGTTGCCGTAGAACCTGACGTGGATGCGCTCGAACAGCCCCGTCCGGAGCGCCGCCCCCAGGCGGCGGTCGGGCAACCCGCACCGCGGCGTGGCCGTCAGGCGCACACCCTTCCGGCCGCGGTAGAACCGGTTGTACCCGTCAAGGCGGCTGGCCAGCTCGTCGTAGTGGTCGGGGGCGCCCTGGTCGATGTAGAAGTCGATGCCGTCGACGGCGGCGTCGCCGAACGGGCGGTACACGCCGTTCCGGCGCCCGCCGAGGTGCGCGTTCCAGAGGTTGTCGGCGACGGCTGCGGCGGAGGCGGAGGACGGGAGGGAGTAGCCGTTCCCGGGCCCGCCGATGGAGAGGAGGACGAGGATGTTCCTGGACTGGCAGTGCTTGATGTCGGCACCGACGCCGGCGAGAGGGTGGCCGGAGAGGTCGCCCCAGTAGCGGCCGTGCCCGAAGACGCTGTAGAAGGAGATGACGACGGTGGAGTAGAGCCCCGTGTCGCAGGCCTCGCGCAGCGTGCCCTCGCCGGCGTTCCGGCCCCAGAACACGGTCAGCTGGCCCGTCTGCTTCGCCGTGGCGGCGCCGGCGAGACAGGAGACCAGCACGAAGGCGATCACGAGCATGCACTCATGGTGGAATGCGAGAGGGCGTCGGAACGCCATGACAGTGAGATGGTTCTGGATATTGTGTGATGGTGTAGGAACTTGAAGGCGTTGGGGAGGTCTATATATAGGGTTTGTTTTGGCACACGAGCGCACAGATAGATAGATGCAGCTAAGGTAGGAGTAGGTCAAGTGTGTTTTCCTGTGTGCGCCGTGGAATGCATGGGAAAACAGGGAGCTCGACTTTTCAGGATGAAGAAACAGGGGAAGCAAGTGAACGTGCAGAGCGAATGCATGGGCATGACTGTTATCGATCTAGAAGAGCTCGTCGCCGTCGTCATCCGTGGATGGCTGTAGGTGTATACAATTACAATGGGTGGCTTTATTGTCTGAAGGTGCAGTGCAGGACGGCTAGCTAAGTAGAAAATGTTACAGTGCGTGTTCCTTTGGTCATAAACCAGATGCAAGACTCCAGTGTACATGCATGAACATGTAGGCTATAGCCTCTGCTAAAAGGTGGAGCTAGACAAATTTTCCGGTTAGTTAGCTACATAGGTCCTGGTTGAGGTTTTTTGTCCAAAAAGACCCCATGGCCAACAGAATTGTCAAAAAGGACTACCCGTGGATATATTTGACAAAAAAGACCCCTGGGCCGTGGCGGCAGGCGCGGCAGGCGACACGTGGCACCTGCCGCCACGCCAGGAGGCGGCGGGCCCTGCCGCCACAGCAGGAGGCGGCCGCGCGGGGTGTAACGGATTATGCACAGCGCAGCAGCCGGGATGTAATGTGCCAGGCCTGGTGGGCCATGCCGCCACCGGGCGAGGCTGCGGGCGCTGCGCATGTCGCTTGCAGGCCGACAAAACCTGTTGCTTGCGGGCCCAGCCGGTGGGCCACGCCGCCACTACTCCAGGCGGCCTCTCTGGCGCGACAGCGACACCACGCTGACGGCCCTGATTCCCAGGCGCGACAGCGACGCTGACGACGGTGATTCGCACGCGCGGGAATATGGACGTTGATGGCTGATTTTGGTTCTTTCGCCCGGGAATCAGTCATGCTTTTGCTACTTTGCCTCATAGGATGCGACGGCACTGCGAGAATCGCTCTGGCTATTGCTTGAGCGGATGCGACGGCACTGCGGTAATCAGTCAATCGCTGCAGGAATCGGGTGCTGTAGGAACCTGTTGTGCCGACACTACAGGGATCCTAAAATTTCCCGCCTAATTTCGTCTGTTCGCGCTTACTTTCTCGCCATCATTTATCGTCTGAGCCATCGAGGCTCTCGTCCAGCCATCCTCGAAATCGCCACTGCGCAAAGTGTGTAACACATTTTTTCAGTCGATATGAGTTTGCCTTGCTCGGATCAAAGCATTAGGCCGAGGAAAATCAAGAATGCAAGTTTGCCTCCGGGGGTGGCAGTCCTGCGGTGTTGGTGTGGCGATCTTTGCAAGGTGAAGGAGGTTACGGATTTTTCAGATTGATTGGGCATGAAGTTTTTCATGTGCGCCAATTATGACGAAGATCCACCCGTAGCTATTTCAGAGTACGACAAGCCTCCAGTATGCTTTAACCATCACGAATAGATATTGTTGGTATTTTGATAGATTCTTTAATAACATTCTTGTTTCTTATTGTAGTCTCCTCGGCCTCTGTGCATGTACTATCGTTGGATTGACACGGAGATGCCGGCTTGGGTAGTGACCGAGATTCGTGAAAGAAGTCGCCGTGCGTGGAATAGTTTCTATGCGGAAGAGCGACGCGAGAAGGCGGAAGCTGAGGAGAAAGCAGAGCAAGAGAGAGAGTTAAAAAAATACTATGCGGATCAACACCGTTTTTTTCCAGGATTTAGGAAAGAAAAATAGGGAAGAGGCCCGTCGCATGGAGCAGGAACGACAGCGAAAGGAGGCTTGTGAGGGGGAGAGGCAGAGAAAGAAAGAAAGGGCTCGTCAGGCCAAGGCAGCAGAAGAAGGTGGCGATGAAAAAGGAAAATATCCACGCTGGACTCAGTAGATTCCTGTGGTAGTATTTTAAATTTCGCAATCATTTGTATCTTTATTTCTGCAGTTTAATGTAGCTTTATTTCAGTATTTAAATGCAGCTTTATTTCAATTCTACGATGTATCTTATTTTCAGTTGTACTGTGTCGTAATGGAAAAAAAAGAATATATATAGTTTTAGAATAAAGTAGTGGCATTTTATTTCCCTCCACTACAAAATGAAATTAAGATAGAACATAATGCCCTACAATAAGAGAGTACAAACTAATAATGCAAGTGCATCTGAATTAAACGGTAGAACTGGAATACAGCTTAAAAACTACATGAAGGTATCATCGTCATCCTCCGTCGATGCAGAACTCTTGCCCTTCGAGGATGCAGAACTCTTACCCTTGGACGATGCAGAACTCTTGCCCTTCGAGGATGCAGTACTCTTGTCCTTGGACGATGTAGAACTCTTGCCCTTTGACGATGCAGAACCCGGAAGCGGCGGCATGAAGATGTCATCTTCGTCCTCGCTCTCCTCAGTCCATAAAAATGGATGCTTTTCTGCAGTCCTTCTAAAAGTTTCACTCTTCGGCTCGACTACCTTCTTCCACCTTGCATGCAACCTAAGAAGTTCTTTACGTACCTCCTCATACGTCCTTTCAGGCCACCCAGACCTACGTAATTCGTGAGCCAACTCATTCATTATGGTGTCACTACCGGTGAGTTCGTCCCATGGAACTATCCTATTGTCCATCCTGAAATCGGTAGCTAGCCTCAGAAGAGTCCTGCTCATCCCAGGGTGAAAACTACGATCGAAAGGATAATGGGACATCTCGACTACACTACACTCGAATGCTTATCCACCTCCGTCTGAAGGGGGTTTTATAGGTAGAGAGGAGAAAATGGCGGGAAAGAACGAATGCGGTATGGCGGGAAAGGGTTGGCGGGAAGGGGTTGGCGGGAAACGGGTGGCGGGAAGATATGGTGGGAAGGGGTTGGCGGGAAATGGGTGGCGGCAACATATGGAGGAAAAGCGTTGGCGGGAAAATATTGAGGGAAAAGGGTTGCGCGAAAATATTTTTTTTCAATGTCTAAGATGGGTAATGGTTGCACACTATTCATCAGCCAAAATTTAAATAAAAATCATTTCGGCCTAACATAAGCCGAAGAGTGAAGCGGGATAGTATGGCGGGAGATATAGGCCGGAAAAATTGTTCCTGACTGATGCATTTTTATTTCAGCATACATAGATGTTTAAATCGGAAAGTCTGATACTGACATATGTAGATACGATGGGTCGCACACGTGCATAGATGAATCACCCTAGTTTACGACGACCACTTGGCCTTTCCTTACGACCGGAAAGCGACAACCGATTAGGTGGCCGAGTTACACGAAGACCGCGGCCGTACTCCAATTCGGCTTCATGTGTCTGCGACTCCTGCGTAGGTGGTGGAGTCGGGAATCCTTGTTGCGAACCTGAAGCGTAATTGTAGGCGTATGGTTGTGACTCTGCGGGGATAAAAGATGGGCCAATAACATCCCCTCCGAAGAACTCTGTAACTAATGATGTAACCGTGTCGCCATGATCATGTGATGCTCCCCGGACGCCAGCGTTGAGGCCATGTTGGGTGTCCTCATCGCCCCAATTAACATCAGGTATGTCCTGCACATAGAAACATTATAAACAAACTGTTAGAGGATAATATATGATATCATTGTAAATGCATTAAAATGTAAACATGACTACCTGATCAGATCCCTCGCCTGTACTGTCTGGCCATGGTACGTGGTATTGGTTTAAATCTGGTACACGAGTCTCCTCGGGCATGGAGATCCCTCGCGTGGAGAGATACGACTGAGATCCCTCACCTTGGGTGTATGCGTCATATCCTGTGTACGCATATGAGTTAGGGGAAAGAGTCTGCTCGGGCATCGAATCCAAGCCCGTGCCATGGTCCTGAGATGTCTGCCCCTAACGAAGCTGCACCGAAGAAGAGCGATGCAGTGGCAGAGATGAGTCATGTCGTGGCAATGTCGTTCTAGTACTCGGACCCTCCCCCCACTGCCCATGGCTCGTACGCGCCTCGCTCGATCTGGACGACGGTGCCGCACTCCGTCTGGCTGACCTTGCTACCGGCATGTTGTACGCTCCAGTGACAACGTCATCGCCTCTAGCGCATCTGAACTTTGTTGCCATGTATTCTTGAAAACGTTTCTGGAATGACTTGCGAGCTGGGCCCTGGGCCGGCATGCTTTCCGTAGCCATCTGGCCTACTTCGTTGCAATTTTCAAGCTAAACAATATTTGGATGTTATTTGGTTCAAATGATTATGAAATGATGGACCTAAAAAAGTTACAAGTGATTACCATCTGGTCACGATAGTAAACTACATGCAGCTCAATATGTCTTTGCGCCTGCTCCTCCTGTGTAAGATGTCTTGGTATAGTAGCTGGCTGACTGGCCAGGGTAGTACGTGTGTTGATGCAGTACCACTGCTTGTACACTTGATCTGTACTTCTATCGTACGGTCTGCAAAATTAAATAATTACATAAACCGTTGTGATGAAAGCAAAGCATCTTCACGCATCGTATGATCATCGTAATAAAATAATGTAAATAAAATATACCTAAGTTGATGCACTATATCTTCTAGTGCTTCATTTTCCCACTTGGTACCCATTGAATGTTGTGTTCCCTTCAATCGTATAAACTCCAACCCCTGCCCATATTGGTTAGCCTGCAAATTATGTAACAAAGTGTGAGTTTAGTAAATTAAAAAAGACACTAACTATTTAGGGAGGTCACATCTTACTTATGGGTTTCCTCATCGATACGTCTTGGAAAATGTGGTGGAATCTCTTGATAGAGACCGAACTGTCTCATTACACGCTCTGGGTTGCAAGGCTCAACACACCATAGGAACAATAAGTTGCAGCGAGTCAGCCAGAATGCACTATCGCTCAAGATGCCTGCTGTGATGGGTCAAATATCAAAGACCATTTGTATATGGGCTTGAGTCCACGGGTTCCATGTGACTTCTGCCTCATCAAGTATCTCAAACTGCTGGTGGTGCATAGGGTAACAATTTTTCGCAATATCTGGAGACCAGCGTTTCCGTGCCTTTGTCCACCTGGTGGCCATAGTTGCACTGCTGCCCTCGCTAAAGTCGTATGGGTGTACGGGATTTACTATACGAGGTCGTCCTACACGGAGGTATTCCCAGGACCACAACTGTAGGAACTTGTAGGCGACACAAAGTAATGGAGCTTTTTGTGTGAAAGAGGTTTTTTGTGTGGCATCACACAAGCCTCTATATGTATGAGATAGCATGGCAGAACCGAAGCTGTATTTTGGCTGCTCGGGTAAAGGTTCATCTACCATATTTTCTGCAATGTAGATGAGACCAGGGAGAACTACGTCCCCGTGTGAATTTGGAAACAGAGTCCCGAGGAGCCACAACAAATACGCAAACAAATGTCTTTTTCTTGTATCCTCATCACGAAGCTAGATAAAATATGAAAGTTATCACGAAGCCAGACGAGTGGGATGCCGCGAGGGCCACCAGAACGTTGTGATTCTGGCATTGCCATCCCAAGACGGGATGCTATATCTAATGCCCAAGATGGAGACACTCGTGGAGAGACTAATGGCTCAACTCTAATTGATAGAGCAGTGATCATAGAAACATCTTTCAGTGTAGGTGCAAGCTCCCCAAAACGAAAGTGAAAGGTGTGGGTTTCAGGTCTCCACCGGTCAACGAGGGATGTCAAAAGGGATGGGTCCGAACGTAATTTGTCGTCGCATGATGTGAGCCTAGCAAAACCTTGTAGTCCATAAGCGTCAAGGTGAGCAAGGAAAGAATTGTGTATTGGCCATGTTTTCTTTATGGTTCGAAGTCTCAAAGGTCGGTAATCATGCTTAGTATTTGGGTTCAAAAATAGATGGCAATGGTGGCCGGTGTCATGGGCCCCCTGCAAAAGCACTGGCACTTCAGCCATAACCTGCACATAAACATACAAATATAAATTATGAGAAAGATACAAATACAAATGCAAATCAAAATTAACTTAAAAAATACAAAGAGATACAATTTACATTAACTATCTGAAGTTAACATCACGAGTACAATAATACAAAGAGATTGAATTTAAATTTAATATAAGTACACATAACGAGTAGAAATATAAATAGACATAGCGAGTACAGATATATCAACATCATGCGGTGTTGTTGGCTCGATACGGGCATTCTCTGCGTGAATGTCCATGACACCTGCAAACGCGGCATCGTCTTGGTTCTCCCATCTGGCTATGGTCCATGTCATTGCGATGATGCCTAGACTGACGTCGTCCCTTTGCGGTTCTCATCAAGTCGGCGTTCGGAACCCATTTCGGTCCATCTGGCCACAACATTTTGTAGTTCATATCAATGCCCCAAGCCCAGAACTCACCGTTCCAAGTGTTGTACAGATTGTACATGTTGAAGTACGGCGATATGTATGGCTCGACACTGATTTTTTGATCACCAGCCGCCCGGAGCACATGACTGCAAGGGTAGCCCTCAAGCTTGGGCTTGTTACAAGTGCACTCACAGGACATTGGGCCGAGGGTGACAACTTGCTTTTTTGATCCTCTGTGGTGACCCTTAACGTACTTGGCTCGCACATTGACCTCCCACTTATTCCTAAGTGCGTCCACTTTCCTGCAGCCATGACTTTGGGACTTCTTTGCTTTCTCATCCAGATGTCTTTGCATCTTCTCGGATAGTCTGGGCGAATGCCCAGAATAAGCGGTCCAGGATTAGCTCACCCGGGTTCATTGGGTTTGGATGTTCTCTCCACCAAACTTGAGTCCCCCTATTAGCACTTGCTATCTGATGAAGCATTCCGGGGGCATAAGAATAGGCCTCCTCATAGGTACCATACAAGTTCTTGAATATATTTTCCTTCGCACGCCTAGCCTTGCTGTAGCTGACAGGGAAGCCAATTTGATCTTCTGCATCTTTTTGCAGAGCCCTAACACTAATGTTGAGACTTCCCTGCACAATCGTTTCCATCGTCTGTGCCACATATCTTGCTGTCACATTGCAGTGATTTGAAAGAGTCCCAGTTTGCTCACAGGTATGCTCCACTATTTTTGTGATATGCCATGACTGACATACCATAGGCTTCAGTCTAGCGAGAACTCTTCTGCGGCAACCTTTCGCGGTGTGGATGCATATGACCTTCAACTCTGTTTTATCAGACTGCTTCACTCTATGCTGGCGGTGGATGCCGATTGCATAGCTACCCATTGCCTGGTAAGCAGACTTCTTGTATGGGAAAACTTGCCCAACCTCCAGGCTCCCCGCTCCTAGGCCAGAATCAGAGTGAAATTCATTAGTGATGCTCATATCCTGTAAAAACCCAGGTTGCAGTGCCGCCGCGACCGCCCTCTGAGGAGGAACATCTTCTTCTTCGCTTGACTCCAAAGACGCAGAAGAATGATCATCATCATCTAGCGCCTCCGGCAATCCCTCCACGTGTTCGCTCATGTCAACGGCCGCAGACCAATATCCTGTGTCATACACAGGCTGGCCGCCCGTCGGTTCCGATGGGCCGAGGCTAGGGGCTGATGTGATGGCCAACTTGACCTCACCACCCCTGCTACTGCATCCAGCAACATCAGTGACTGAAATGAACTTCACATACACCATCGGCTGACCATACGTTGAGTTATTGGGATTGCTTGCAAACCTCATGTACGACCCCCACGACCGATCACCTGTGACAGGCCGCAAACCCCAACGGGCAACTGTCCCATCATTTCCTCCGTCAACGACGAAGGCCTCCATTGTCATTTTCCCCCCTGCATCCCTGGGCCAAACACCGCTCGGATGCACCTTCTAACTGCTGCGTAACCCACGTTGACCATGTCTCTCACTACAACTGTAGTCGACTCGCAGAAGGACACATCCACCTCGAAAGGACCGTCGCGTAAGACGTTCCCATAGTACACTACTAAATTTTCCATAGTATCTAACCAACATACATGTTTACATTTCAAATAATTAGTAACTGAACATTTAGTACTAGTACGATGACAACATTTACATATCATACGACTAAAATAATAACCGTATTTTCATTACAAATATTCGGTATTTAAAGATCTATTTTTGCTCAAACTCGTCTACGGTATTCGAGACCAGCGTCCGCCTCGTGCTGGTGGCGCCTACCGAAGATGCAAGGCAGTGACCCCTGGCGGGCGACGGCTCCAGGACAGGCGGTGGCAACTCCAGGCGTGTCGCCCCATGGTGGCGTGGCGGCGACCGCAGGCGGACCGCCGTTGCAGAAAGGGCGACCCCAGGCGGCGACCCACGGCGGCGCGCGCGGGGCGACACCAGGCGGAGCGCCATGGCGGCGCGGCGCGGCGACACCAGGCGGAGCGTCATGGCGGCGCAGCGGAGATCCCATGCGGCACCATGGCTGGGCGGCGGTGACCCCAGGCGGAGCGCCGTGGCAGCGCGGCGACAGCGACTCCAAGGACCCGATTGCTTTTAAAAATTATTATAGGGACCTGATTGCTTTTAAAAAATATTTAAAGGGGTTATTCTGTAAAAAATCGATGAAAGAGACACCGACATGTCAGTTAATGGTCAAACACACAGTCAAAGAGACAGGTCGTTTTGGTGCGGGCCCGACCTGCCATAAACAGGTTTAATTTTTAAACAACGTGCATTTGGGGATTTTTGAAACAGCCAACCACTTATTTGGTAGTTATCTGAGAAAAATAAAAATCGATAGTTTTTTGAAACCATAGCCTGTAAAGTAGTAGTTTTATGCTATCTACTCCACGCAGGATAGAGTCGCTAGGTGAGCAACCTTATCGTATCGCGCTAGCCTCACCGGCCTAGACTATATCTCCAGCGCTCACGCACGCAACCTTACATGGGCCTACTCCATTCTGGGCTCGAGATACGCACGCTGGGAACAATGGGCAGACTCCTTCTCTACTTCCTGAGCTGAAGAAGTCGTGCTGACATTCTCCCCCTTAAGGCCTTGTTCGGCTGCAGAATATTTAATCCTCTAATGGATTTAATCCTCTAGGGGATTGGGTGATCCCCCACCCTACACCAAATACTCCCGGGGACTAAATACATGTCACTATGCAATCCATGATGCATTCGGTTAATCCTGTAGAGGAACGATATCAATTAACAGCATGACTTTAGGCCGGCATCGCCACGACGCCTTGTTGCAGGTAAAAAGAGAACAGCGAGTAGACAAGGGAGAAGGCATGCACAGAGAGAAAGATAGAACCAACCTGAAGGTCTCGTCGCCGGTTGCCTCCTCTTCTCCGGCGTTAGGTGGCAGGGGGGATTGGATCGGCCGGACTGCATGGCTGTACTGGGTCGTCGCCGAGCTCGTGCCGCTTCCCTTGGTTGTTGTGCATGAACATGTTTTTTTTTTGCTTTCTTTATTGTACCTCGGAGCGGAATTCTAGCCTCCGAAGAACATTTTAAAACAAAGTTTGAGCCCAGACTATCACAAGATTCCCTCCGGGCTACCCTCCGTGGCAGTTTCCCGCTCTAAGTGCTGGCGGTAATGCCGTCTGTGAAGAGGGTCAAACTCTGGAGCAGTGTGTTGGGTGTTTGAACGTCCCACCACACTTTTAGACATGTATGAGGACCCAATGCAAGTTTTGGTGGCATTGTTACCCCGTGAAGACCCCCGAGCGGTCTAACGCTAGCCGGTTTGATGAGGAAAGCTACCCCCTTTGACTGGTGATGAATGGCGTTAGACCAATCGATTTTTCCACCTGGTTGTGCTAGGTTAGCTGATAGGAACATTTTAAAACAAAGTTTGAGCCCAGATTATCACAAGATTCCCTCTGGGCTACCCTCCGTGGCAGATTCCTGCTCTAAGTGCTAGCGGTAGTGCCGTCCGTGAAGGAGGTCACACTTGGGAGCTGTGTATTGCCTATTTAATCATCCCACCACACTTTTAGACATGTATGCGGACACAATTCAAGTTTTGGTGGGATTGCTACCCTCTGAAGACCCCAGAGCGGCCTAACCCTGGCCTGTTTGACCGGGAAAGCTACCCCCTTTGACTTTCGATGGACGGCCTTTGACCAATTTACTTTTCTACCTGGTTGTGCTAGGTTAGCCCATAGGAACATTTAAAAAACAAAGTTGGAGCCCAACCTATCACAAGATTCCCTCCGGGTTAACCCTCCGTGGTAGTTTCCTGCTCTAAGTGCAGGCGGTACTGCCGTTCGTGAAGGGGGTCACAATTTAGAGCTGGGTATTGGGTGTTTACACCTCCCAACCACACTTTACACATGTACTAGCACCCAATGCAAAGATTTGGTGGGATTTCTACCCTCCGAAGACCCCCGAGCGGCCTAACCCTGACCTGTTTGACCGGGAAAGCTTCCCCTTTGACCGGCGATGAACGACATTAGACCAATGGACCTTTCTACCTGGTTGTGCTAGGTTGGCCCATAGGAACATTTTAAAACAAAGTTTGAGCCCAGATTATCACAAGATTCACTCCGGGCTACCCTCCGTGACAGTTTCTCGCTCTAAGTACTGGCATTAGTGCCGTCCATGAAGCGGGTCACACTCCAGAGTTGTGTGTTTGGTGTTTGAACCTTATACCACACTTTTAGACATGTATGAGGACCCAATGCAAGTTTTGGTGCATTGCTACCCTCCAAACACCCCCGAGCGGCCTAACCCTAGCCAGTTTGACCGAGAAAGCTGCCCCCTTTGACCGGCAATGAATGGCATTAAACCAATTGACTTTTCCACCTGGTTGTGCTAAGTTAGCCCATAGAAACATTTTAAAACAAAGTTTGAACCTAGATTATCACAAGATTCCCTCCGGGCTACACTCCGTGGCAGATTCCCGCTCTAAGTGCTGGCGGTAGTTGTTGGGGAACGTAGCATACAATTTCAAAAAAAATTCCTACGCTCACGCAAGATCTATCTAGGAGATGCATATCAACGAGAGGGGGAGAGTGTGTCCACGTACCCTTGTAGACCGAAAGCGGAAGCGTTAGGTTAACGCGGTTGATGTAGTCGAACGTCTTCATGATCCAACCGATCCAAGTACCGAACGTACGGCACCTCCGTGTTCAGCACACGTTCAGCTCAATGACGTCCCTCGAACTCTTGATCCAGTAGAGGGTCGAGGGAGAGTTCCTTCAGCATGACGGCATGGTGACGGTGATGGTGATGTGATCCGCGTAGGGCTTCGCCTAAGCACTACGACGCTATGACCGGAGGAGTAAACTGTGGAGGGGGGAACCGCACACGGCTAAGAGAACAATTGATGTGCCTTTGGGGTGCCCCTTGCCCACGTATATAAAGGAGGGGGAGAGAGGCCGGCGGCCAGGAGGGGCGCGCCATGGGGGGAGTCCTACTTGGACTCCTAGTCCAAGTAGGATTCCCCCCCTTTTTCCTTTCTCCACCGAAGGGAATAGGAAGTAGAGGGAGAGGGAAAGGGAAGGGGGGCGCCGCCCCCTCCTCCTTGTCCTATTCGGACTCCTTAGGAGGGGGGCGTGCGGCCACCCCCCGCGGGCTTCACTCTCTCTCCCTTAGGCCCCTGTTGGCCCAACACTTCCCCGGGGGGTTCCGATAACCTCTCGGTACTTTGGAAAATACCCGAATCACTCGGAACCATTCTGATGTCTGAATATAACCTTCCAATATATGAATCTTTACCTCTCGACCATCTCGAGACTCCTCGCTCATGTCCGTGATCTCATCCGGGACTCCGAACAAACTTCGGTCACCAAAACACACAACTCATAATACAAATCGTCATCGAACGTTAAGCGTGCGGACCCTACGGGTTCGAGAACTATGTAGACATGATCGAGACACATCTCCGATCAATAACCAATAGCGGAACCTGGATGCTCATATTGGCTCCTACATATTCTACAAAGATCTTTATCGGTCAAACCGCATAACAACATACGTCATTCCCTTTGTCATCAGTATGTTACTTGCCCGAGATTCGACCGTCGGTATCATCATACCTAGTTCAATCTCGCTACCGGCAAATCTCTTTACTTGTTCCATAATGCATCATCCCGCAACTAACTCATTAGTCACATTGCTTGGAAGGCTTATAGTGATGTGCATTACCGAGAGGGCCCAGAGATACCTCTCCGATACACGGAGTGACAAATCCTAATCTTGATCTATGCCAACCCAACAAACACCTTCGGAGACACCTGTAGAGCATCTTTATAATCACCCAGTCACGTTGTGACGTTTGATAGCACACAAGGTGTTCCTCCGATATTCGGGAGTTGCATAATCTCATAGTCAGAGGAATATGTATAAGTCATGAAGAAAGCAATAGCAAATAAAACTAAACGATCATAATGCTAAGCTAAAGGATGGGTCTTGTCCATCACATCATTCTCTAATGATGTGATCCCGTTCATCAAATGACAACACATGTCTATGGTCAGGAAACTTAACTATCTTTGATTAACGAGCTAGTCAAGTAGAGGCATACTAGGGACACTCTGTGTTGGGGATATTACTACTGGGCGTAAACCGGCTAGGAGAGGCCGGGTTAACCCCAGAGTGGTTCACTATATCTGAAGCCTGTGAAGACAAAGACGGAGACGCTTTGAGAAGGCCCAGGGCCCAAGGCCGGTTTAAGGCCTATAGACATAAACCGGTATTGATATGTAAACATGTGTTGTAAGATGAAGGGTAACGCAACAGAAAACAAAAAATTTCTGACCTACGCACCAGCCCAGGACCACTATGGAGACTGCATACAAGGTTTGATCTTTTTTGTTACCGACTCGTAGCGCAGCGGGAAGTAGAGTCGATGACGATCGGCGGTGCAGATCCCCGCAGCTAGGATTTACAACCTCCCAATCGCGAGGATGTATACCCTCATCTGCTCCTCAGACAGCCCTCCGGGAGGCGGTCGAACAGTCCCCCGGACGGTGTCGCGGACAGCCCTGCGGGAGGACCTTCAAAACTCGAACGGTCACTCGGACAGCCCTTCGGGAGGACCTTCAAAACTCGGACGGTCACACGGACAGCCCTTCGGGAGGCACTCACGAACTAAGACCGAAACTACGATCTCTCTACAGAGTTGCACACATACGGTGTCATCTATCCGGCAGGGCTTCGCCGTCCAGAACTAGTTCCCACCGGAACCCAGACAGCCTTTCGGCTCTACGAAACTATTTCGCTGGGAGGGAGAGAGAAGCCAGATCATGCATGGCACTTGTATGTGAGAAGGGATGATCCTTTAGGAAGCCCCTCCACCCCTATTTATAGGCCAAGCCCAAGGGTGGCTTCTCCAAGAAGCCAAGGGGGGAAATACCAAAAAGGCCCTCAAGGTGGCTTCTCCAAGAAGCCAAGCAAACAACACTTTCACTATTCATGACGATATTTTTCAGCGTCCGTTCGAACTGAAAATATTTATGTGGGCTCAGAACATTTCCAGTACCCACTAAAATAATTTTCAACGCGTTCCGAAACAATTTCGGTTTAGTGATTTTCATCTGCGAAAAGCAAACAAGAATGCGTTTTCACTATTCATGAAGACAATTTTTCGCGTCCACTAAATCCGAAAATATTTCTGTGGGTCTTAGAATAATTCCAGTACCCACTAAAATGATTTTGGATTCGTTCTGAAACAATTTCAGATTAGTGAATTTCATCTGCGAAAAACAGCCAAAGCGGTACCGGCAGCTCCGAAACATTTTCGGTTTTTATTTCTGAAAATTCCAAAAAGTTTCCAGAATGATTCTGGCACCCTCCAAGAATTATCAGACATGTGCCGAAACCATTTTGACTTAATGGCATACCCCGAAACAACTTTTTCGGTTTCACCGAAACTCATCCGGTGACCTCTCTCTGCGGAACTTTTCCACTGTCCGAAACTTTTTCGGTGATTTTCTCTCAGACTCCTTGTCTAGTATTCAGCAGATAGATGACCCTTAAGCGTGTGACCCTATAGGTTCGGTGAAGTATAGACATGACCCGGAACCCCTTCTGATCAATGATCAACATCGGAGCCGTGGACACCCATATTGACCCCTATACCCACACGAATGAATATTCGAGTGAACCTCCAGTTGCAGTGAGCTATTCCTGTTGCTTCGCGATATGTTACAAATACCCGAGGTGAGACATGTTGGCATTCCCGTGGATCAACAACTTGTCCACTATGCTAATTACCTCGTTACCGGTATTGTTCTCTTTTCTCGTTATCGTGTTCCGGCATCCCCGTGATCAAATCACAAAGTGTCTGGCCAGACGATGATGGATACCGTAACACCGAGAGGGCCCGAGTATATCTCTCCATCGTCGGAGGAGCAAATCCCAATCTCGAGCTATCAAGTTACTTAACACTTTCCCATGAACCCGTAAGCCGCCGTAATAGCCATCCAGTTACGGATGACGTTTAACAAACCCCAAAGTTCATGAAGCAAGCATGAAGAACCTCGATACTCTCATGGTCTAAGGAATTATGCAAACATTAACTATCTCTGTGTTATAAACCATTAACTTGTGACGAATGTATCTCATAGCATAACATCAATTCGGGTCGATTCAACACAAATGTCCTTCCTGACATTGTGCCCTCAAAGTTGCTTGGCATAGACATGCCCATGATTGGGAAAACATAATCATCATGCAACACTTGAGCTAGTCTTAGAGGCACGACTAGGAATACAATTTATCGTTTATTATTCCACACATGCATATGGGTTCTCCCCAGAGCCTTTATGGATATACGGGCTCGGGAACCACAGCAGTTATAGCATGGAACATAAACATAATATGAACTCGGAGATAAATAATATAATTTATTAGAAAGAGCAGAGACCGAGCCGGACACATTTATGAGCTGGCGTCGGGATTCTGTAAACCGATGGGCATCAACCCATGTATATAAGGGGACGACCCAGCGGCGGTTTAGAGGACAGACAACAACTCGAGACTCAGGCAAAGCGTATTCGCTCCCTGGTCATCGAAACCCTAGCAATCCCACAACAACTGGATTAGGCTTTTACCTTCACCGCAAGGGGCCGAACCAGTATAAACTCTCTGCGTCCCTTGTCTGCTTTAACCCCTTTAAGCTAGCCCGCGCGATGGCTCCACGACTAAGTCCTTTCCTTAGGACATCTGCCGTGACAAAACCACGACAGTTGGCACCCACCGTGGGGCTATCACATGATGGTTCCGAGTTCTTAGAGGGCAGCTTCGAAGGACTCAAGGGCTACGCTGGGGCCGGATGACCAAGAGTCGTCGTGGCAAGCTTTACATCGACGATGCAGGCTGGGGCCCCGAGGCCGGCTCAGTCGAGTACGGGTACCGGTTCCCCTTCGGCGGCATACATGTTTTCATTGGCAAGATCGGCGAACCGGGCCCTGAGCTGGACATCTGCACCGACCTCGTCAAAACGGCTCAGCGTGCGAGACCTACCCGGGTTAAGCCGGTCATGAAGCGTGCCTTCGTGGGAGTCATCCACGAAGGGGAATCTGAGGATAGATCAGAATCCGTTGGTGAAACCGTCGTTTATTCCGGCGACGAGTCATCAATCGGAGAGACCGAATCGTCATATCAGTTGCAAGATGGCCGGATCGGGGCCTGTTCCGATGGCGACAGTATTCCGGACCCCTTTGATCTGCCAAACCGGGTTGCACTCTTCGACCGCAGCGGTGATGATTTCCGGATCAACGGCAGCGACAACGGCCGGGGCAGGAGGCCCTGTGCGACCGCTGGCTCAGGTTCTATCTGATTTATTTGACGCTTTGGCAACGCTGATGGCGGAGATTAACCCGGCGGATCAAGATGCACATAATGCGGAAATCGCGAAGGTGAAGGATCAGATCACCCAGGCCAAAGCTGACTTGGCAGCTGAGAATACCAGGATGGCTGCGGGACGGGCCGCATTGGATGCATAGGCTTACCGGCTTATGCTGGATCAGAGTGCGTCGAACGATGTCCTGAAGAGGAGGTACCGATCTCGCCTGCTGCCGGTTTATGAAGCTAGGAACCTCTTTAATACCCCAGGAGCAGGCACCAGTAATCCGCCGGTGGTAAACCGGGCGGTGGCACCTGGAGCGGGGGCGCCGGTTCAGCCACGTTTGGTGGATCCGCCTCGCCGGAACAACATTGTGACACAGCATGTCCCACACCACCGGGTCACTACTCTAACCCGATGGACAACATTGTCGCTGCCGCTTCTCGGCTGGCGGCCATCCCGATCGAAGGCGAGTCTCCGGTGGCAGTTGAGACGCGACGGGTTAGGGAGCTTCTTCAGACAGCTTTGGTTCAGCAGGAGGCTTATTCATATAGTCGCGAGAGGATCCATTCTACTCCCCGCCCAAGCCGGAGCTATAGCAGGCGTATGGATGAACCGGCCGTGTCAAGCAATGCGCGAAACCGTGATCCGCCCCGTGGCCATAACCCGGCGGGTGGTGGAGGTGATGCTCAGGATGTGGTGGATCGCTCTCGAGCTCGTCGAGAGGCCGAGTTAGCAGCACAACACGAGGCCCGTCAACTTACTCCGGTCCGTCCAACCACATCGGTGGAACCAGGAGTTACTTCCAGCTCTTTGGGAGTATGGTGTCTCGTCCCAGCGCTGCGCAACGTGCGCCTGCCCAAGGATTTCAAAGGCCCGCGCAAGGTGCCGAATTACACCGCCGATTTATCCCCCGAGACATGGGTCGAAAGCTGTGAGATGGCAATGGAGATGTTGGATGTGAACGATGCGGCGTGTGCTACATACTTTACCATGATGTTGGAAGGAACGGCTCGCACTTGGTTGAAAAACTTGCCAGCTAACTCCATTGGGTCATGGGCCAAGCTGAGAGCCCGGTTTATTCAAAATTTCAAAGACATGTGCAAGCAGCCTATGTCGATTGTGGACTTGGCTGCCTGTGTACAAGAGGAAGGGGAATCAACAACCCATTGGGTGCGTCGGGTTTCACAAATCTTGCATTCATTAGACCGCATCAACGCTGATACAGCAGTTTTGACGTTGGAAGGCAATTGCCGGTTTACGCCACTGAAGTTGAAATTGGGACGGCTAAAGCGTCACTACAATGACATGGGGACTCTCATGGCTGCTCTGGTGAAGTATGCCGACTCTGATAGTACCAAGGATCCCGAGTCCGACGATGACAAGATAGGGAAGGGAAGGAAGAGCGGCAATACCAAGGGGCAGCAGCATAACCCGGCGGGTCATGGAAATAATGGTAAGCGTAAGGCGGATGCCAGCCTGGATTTTGTGGCTAATACCAACGCGCAGGACAAGGGTCAGCGGCGTAAGGGTAAACCGCCCCAGCGTGGTGGAGGGCCAAGTCCTAACCCGGACCGCCTGTCTTATCTGTTGAACCAGCCTTGCCCAAAACATGGAACGAAGGAGACACCGTCCACGCACCTCTGGAAGGATTGTTATATCATGCAGGAGTTCAAAAATTCTGATCTCTTTTGGTATGACCATGGACCGGGTGGCGGTTTAGGCCCCGGATCTCATGGGCCGGGTTATGGTGGATGCAATTCCGGTTTAGGATTCCACGGTAATCAGGGTGGACATAACAATCAAATCAATCAGGGCAACCAAGGTGGTTATAATCATCAGGGCAATCAGCAGCAACAACAGCAGTCGGGTTATCAGAGCAACCCAAAGCAGTTGAATAGTGGGCAGTATCATGTCTTCACCACTAGCTTGTGCAAGCGCGATCAGAGGCTTCATAAGAGGGTAGTGAACTCCACTGAACCGGCGGTGCCCCGTTACTTGCGCTGGTCTGAACAACCGATCGTGTGGAGTAGAGAAGATCATCCACCCCGGGTTGACAATCCGGGTCATCTGGCATTGGTGGTGGCGCCTCAGGTGGGAGGTTATAAGTTCACTAAGGTACTCATGGATGGAGGGAGTAGTATCAATATCATTTATTACGAAACTTTCCGTCGCATGGGGTTAACAGATAAAAATCTTAAACCGTCCAATACGGTGTTCCATGGTGTGGTGCCTGGTAAATCGGCATATCCTGTTGGTAAAATAGCTCTGGAGGTGGCTTTTGGAGATGAGCATGACTCGAGATCAGAAACCTTGACCTTTGACGTGGTGAAAATCAAAAGCCCGTATCATGCCCTGTTTGGACGGCCAGCTTATGCTAAGTTTATGGCACGGCCTTGTTATGTCTATCTGCAGCTCAAGATGCCGGGTCACAAGGGAACTATAAGAGTGCATGGGAGCCGCAAGATCGCTTTGGAGTGTGAAGAAGGTGATGCGGCTTATGCTGAGTCGGTTTGTGCAACAGAAGAGTTGAAGTTTTACAAAGACAATGTTGATCCGGCAGATATGACTTCATTGAAGAAACCAACTACAGAGCATGATCCGGCCCTGAAGTTTAAATCGGCTGATGAGACTAAGCTTGTTGACTTCGTGCCTGGCGATTCGTCCAAGCAGTTTAGCATCAGCGCTAACTTGGATCTGAAATAGGAAAGCGCGTTCATCGAGTTCATCCGTGAGAATCGGGACATCTTTGCATGGAAGCCTTCTGACATGCCAGGTGTACTGAGAGAACTCGCTGAGCACACTCTCAATGTTGATCCCAAGTATAAACCGTTCAAGCAATTTCTTCGCCGGTTCAATGAAGAAAGACACAAGGCTATTGGAGAAGAAGTTTCCAGGCTCTTGGAGGCTGGGTTTATCATCGAAGTGTTTCATCCTGAGTGGTTGGCTAATTTGGTGCTGGTGCTCAAGAAGGACGGCACTTGGCGTATGTGTGTGGACTACACAGATCTCAAGAAAGCTTGTCCAGCAGATCCTTTTGCCCTCCCTCGTATTGATCAAATCATTGATGCTACGGCGGATTGCGAGCGTTTGAGCTTTCTAGATGCGTATTCTGGTTACCATCAGATCAAAATGGCAGTTAAGGACTAGGAGAAGACAACCTTCATAACTCCTTTTGGAGCCTTCTGTTATGTGTCTATGCCCTTTGGGCTCAAGAGTGCCCAGGCGACTTATCAGCGGTGTGTGCAGAATTGTCTTCATGATCAGATCGGCCGCAATGTTCATGCTTATGTGGATGATATTGTGGTAAAATCTAGACAGAAGGAGACATTGATAGATGACTTGAAGGAGACCTTTGATAACCTGCGGGTAACCTGCGGGTTTATAAAATGATGCTTAATCCGGCCAAGTGTGTTTTTGGTGTACCGGCAGGCAAGCTCTTGGGTTTTTTGGTGTCTAACAGGGGCATTGAAGCTAATCCGGAAAAGATCAAAGCCATCACCTCTTTGGCTAAACCGAAGTGTATCAATGTTGTTCAACGCCTAGCAGGCCGGATTGCCGCATTGAGCCGGTTTATCAGTCGCCTTGGTGAGAAGGCCATCCCTTTGTATCAGATGCTGAAGAAAACGGATAACTTCGTCTGGAGTGACGGCGCTAATGAAGCATTTGAGGACTTAAAGCGGCAGCTGGCTAATCCGCCGGTTCTCGCTGCTCCGATTGACAAAGAGCCGTTGTTGCTATATGTGGCAGCTAACACCCGGGCTATTAGCGTGGCTATTGTGGTGGAGCGCAAGGAGGTTGGAAAGGAATATCCGGTTCAACGGCCGGTTTACTATATCACTGAGGTACTTATTGAGTCCAAGCAGAGGTACCCGCATTGGCAGAAGTTGGTGTATGGAGTTATTTTTGCATATTTACTGTGAGGCAAAGCCCCACAACCCTTTATTAAAGAAAGCTCAACTGTACAAACAAATTACAGACTATACAAGGAAAAAAGAAAAGAGTCTACCTATGGCTAAACATCCCTACCTACTTTACAACAAAGAATCTACCCAAGCCAAGAGTTTTGGTTTAATACAATCCTTCACCCTATGAGCAAGCAAAGAAATATCATGGATGAATTTACACTTCCAAGCACTGAAAGTAGCTCTCTCAGCTCTGAAGGTTCTGCCATTTCTTAAAATCCAAATATTCCAGGCTGCAGTTAGCATAACTTCAAAGAAGAAAGGGTGCCTAAAGCTGGACCTAGCATGCATGATACATTGCAGTATATCTGAGCCTCCAGACCAATCAATGCCCAAGTAACTCCAGACTCTACAGCTGAAGGTGCAGTTAAAAAACAGATGGATTCTATCCTCATACACCAGCTCACTGCAAATGAGACAGAGATTGTCATCCTGGCTTGAGCGCCAGTGTCTCCTAACCAGCATATCCTTGGTGTTTAGTCTGTCAAAGAATAACAGCCACCCGAACACCTTGATCTTCATAGTGCACCTACTCTGCCACAGCCATTTGCAGGGTTGTATTGTAGGTAGGTGTGAGTGCATGATCGTGTAGCAACTTTTTGCAGTGTATCCTCCTGATTTACCAGGCCATATCCAAACATCAGGTATAGTGGGGTCTCTGTCTAACTGCATGATCCAACCTTCCAGCATGTGTAACTCAGCAGCAGCCTCATGAGAAAGAGGCAAATAAAACATAGAGAAGAGATCCTGGGATTGAAGAAATTCCTGCACTGAGATCTTATCATTATTGACAAATGAAAACAACCTAGACAATCTCCAACATAGGGGTCTAGCAGAGCCCCCAATGTGCCAAGAATCTGTCCAGAACAGAGCAGAATCACCCATGTTGATATGAGCTGAGGCAATAGCAGTATAAGCCTCATGCAGCTTCAGAACATCCCTCCACCTGAAAGATCCAGCATGAGCTGTTGCCTGTGGAACCCCATGATCATAGTAGTTGTTCCATATCAGGGTCACCCAAGGAATATCAACTTTGTTATAGAATTTGTGAAGATGCTTGATAAGGAGTCCTTTATTCTGGATGTTCAGATTAATAACTCCTAAACCCCCTTTATCTTTTGGCCTGCAAACCAGCTCCCATGCAGCCAGCGACTGTTTTGGAGCATCACTATTACCCCTCCAAAGACATTGCCTGAAGATTCTGTCTAGCTGCTTAATGATCCCTAGTGGAATATTGAGGCTGCACAGAAAGTATATTGGCAGAGAGGTCAGGACAGAGGTAAGAAGCTGCAAGCGAGAGCTTTGATTCAGCATGGAAGAGCTTGCAGTTAACCTCCTCTCAAGACTGTCAACTAGGGGTAGTAGGTCAATGATCCTTGGCCTTGTAGTTCCCAAAGGCAATCCAAGATAAGTAAATGGGAGCTGCCGAATTCTACAACCAAGAATAGCAGCAAGCCAAGCAGCCTCCTCATCAGACATATTCAATGGAATCATTGAAGATTTAGCAAAGTTGACCTTTAAACCTGTGGATTGTTGGAAGGTAAGCATCATGTTCTTTAGGGCAACAAGCTCATCATCCTTAGCTGCAAGAAATAGAATCGTGTCATCCGCATATTGAATGATGGGAAACTCTCTGTCATGGGTTTGAATAGGCAAAGAGAGCGTGCCATGCTCCAACATTTGGTTGACCACAGACTGCAACAGATCCGCTGCGATGACAAACAACAGAGGTGATAGTGGATCACCCTGTCTGACCCCACACTTGCACATAAATTGTTTTCCAGGAATGCCATTTAACAGCACAGACGAAGAACCTGTGGACAACAATTGTTTAACCCAAAAAATCCATTTGGCATCAAACCCTTTATGCTGCAACATCTGAAGAATAACCTCATGCTCGACAGTGTCAAAGGCCTTAGAAAAATCCAACTTAAGAATTATGATTGGACGCTTGGACTGTTTACATTGATGAATAAACTCAAAACTCCAGGCCAGACAATCCTGAATTGACCTACCCTTAAGGAACCCATACTGATTTTTGTGGATACACCTAAGGATCACCTTCTGCAACCGGTTGGCCAACAACTTTGTTAGAAATTTAAGACAAGTGTTGGTGAGAGATATTGGCCGGAAATCATCGGGCCCTTCTGGTGAAATGATCTTGGGTATGAGCGTAATGAGGGAGCCATTAATGTTTTCCAACGAAAGCTTCCCCTCATAAAAATCCCGAATCATCCTCAAGAAGTCCTTCTCAATTATAGGCCAACAGCGCTTCACAAACATCCCATTAAAGCCATCCAGACCAGGTGCCCAATCCATCGGTAATTCCTTCAAAACTTTGTTAATTTCCTCATAAGAAAACGGCAAGGATAGCTCCTCCAGTCCCGGGTTGGGCTGAATTAATTGGTTCAAATCGAAGCCCATATTGATCCCTTGGGCCTGGCCCATCCTTGATTTGAACGAAGCCCAAAGAATTCCCGCCATCTGAGCATGATCGGTCACAGGATCAAGCATGGAATTGGTCTTCAGACTGGAGATTGAATTCCTCCTCATACGCTCTGAGGCCATGGCATGAATTTTTTTTGAATTCTCCTCGCCAACCTTTATATACCGAATAGTGCACCTCTATTTCCAATAAATATAGTGAATTTTCAACAGATGTTCATAGTGGAACTTCACAATTTTCCGGAAATTGAATTCCGGCCTTGTTAAAGGTCGCACTTCCTCCAGCTGATCAAAGTGTAGAATCACCTTTGAGCAATCAACAGTAAGTTTTTTGATGTATGATAACTTTTTGCTCCAAATTTTCAAATCATACCGCAGCCGCTTAAATTTCCTTGTAATAGCCGCAGAAGTAGAGAGATCAGAGAAAACCGGTGCATTCCAAGACTTGGTGACACAATCCATGAACCCCGGCGGTCAGCAATATTTCCAAGGTCATCCCATCAATGTGGTCAGCTCTGCTCCTTTGGGGGATATAATCCAGAACAGGGAAGCAACTGGCCGGATTGCTAAGTGGGCCATCGAGCTTGGGCCTCACGGGTTGAAATACATACCCCGAACGGCGATCAAATCTCAGGCACTTGTGGATTTCATCAATGACTGGACAGAACTACAAGCGCCAGAAGAGAAGCCGGATCATACTTATTGGACTATTCATTTTGATGGGTCCGGGCAATTGGAGGGCTCGGGGGCTGGAGTCGTATTAACTTCCCCACGAGGTGATAAGTTTTGTTATGTTCTCCGTTTAATGTTGCCTTGCACTAACAATGCAGCTGAATATGAGGCCTTACTCCATGGTCTTCGGATGGCTAAGGAGATGAACCTAAGCCGAGTTAAGTGCTTCGGTGACTCGGACCTGGTGGCTCAGCAAGTGTCCGGCACTTGGGACTCCAAGGACCCACTCATGGCGGCATATCGTCGTGAGGTGGATATTGTTGCAGGTCACTTCAAAGGTTATCAGGTGGATCATGTGGACCGACAGAAGAATGAAGCGGCGGACGCTTTAAGCCGCTTGGGTTCCCAACGTAAACCGGTTCCACCTAATGTCTTCCTGGATGTGCTGCATAATCCGTCAGTCATGCTCCCTGGTGAAGAGTATTTGGCTATTCCTGATCCGGAGGCTCAGTTGGTGGCAGCTCTTCATGTTATTCCGGATTGGACGGTTCCATATTTGGCGTATATGAACCGGGGCGAGTTACCAGAAGACGAAACTTCGGCCAGGTAGATTATCCGGCGGTCCAAGTCTATGACAATCATCAATGGACAGTTACATCATTACAGTGTGACGGGGGCGTCTCAACGCTGTGTATCCCCTGAAGAAGACCGTGAAATTTTGCGTGAGATCCACAAAGGAGACTGTGGTCACCACGCCGGTTCAAAATCGCTGGTGGCCAATGCGTTTTGTCACGGTTTCTATTGGTTGACGGCTCGTGCTGATGCCGAGGACTTAGTCAAAAGGTGTGATGGCTGTTAAAAGTTCTCACGACAGGCTCATGTACCAGCTCAAGAGTTGAGGATGATTCAAATTACTTGGTCGTTTGCAACTTGGGGGCTTGATATGGTTGGACCCTTTAAGGGATCCAAGGACAAGAAGACCCACCTTTTGGTGGCAGTTGATAAGTTCACGAAGTGGGTGGAGGCAGAGCCAGTCAGTAAATGTGATGCAGCTACGGCGGTTCAATTCATCAAAAAGGTGATCTTCCGGTTTGGCTTTCCACACAACATTATAACAGACAATGGTACCAATCTGTCAAAGGGTGCCATGAAGGAGTTCTGTCAACATGAACACATCCGGCTTGACGTATCATCAGTGGCTCACCCCGAGTCCAATGGTCAAGCGGAGAGGGCCAATCAAGAGATCTTGAGAGGCATCAAACCCCGGCTTATGGTTCCTTTGCAACGGACGCCGGGTTGTTGGGTTGAGGAGTTACCTTCTGTGTTATGGAGCATCAATACCACACCCAACAGATCGACGGGATACACGGCTTTTTTCATGGTTTATTGTGCGGAGGCGGTTCTTCCTAGTGACATCCGTCATGACTCACCCCGTGTAGCAGCATACGTCGAAGCTGACAATGAGAAGGCACGACAGGAAGCTCTTGACCTGTTAGATGAGGAGCGTGACATGGCAGCAGCCCGTTCGATGATTTATCAGCAAGATCTGCGTCGTTATCACAGCCGCCGGGTTAGAACCAGAACCTTTCAAGAAGGCGATTTGGTGCTCCGACTCATCCAGGATCAGACGGATATGCACAAGTTATCCCGCCCCCTGGGAAGGACCCTTTGTGGTCAGCAAGAATCTGCACAACGGGTCATACTACCTAATCGATGTTAGAGAGCGCAAAGACTCACGTAAATCGGAGGAGGAGACCCACCGGCCGTGGAATATAGCTCATCTTCGACCCTACTATACTTGAGCCATAGGCTCTGCTTATGTACATAGCTATGACAATGTATATATTATGATCAATATAATAAACCGGAACCTCAGCTAAAGCGGGGTATCTGTTGTTTTCCTTACATCATGTGTGGTTACATGGAGCTTCTTTTTATAAAGTGGCGTCCGGTTTACCCCTTGATTCAGCTTATCTAAGCTTTATACAAATATCACTTGGGGGCTTGGTCGTATCCGAACCATAGCTACACCTCTTGATCGGCGCAATGCCATAACATCACTTGGGGGCTTGGTCATATCCGAACCATAGTCACACCTCTTGATCGGCTCAAAGCCAAATCAATCCGGGGCCAAAGAGAGTGTTGTAAAACAACAACTCAAACATAGGCACCCACTGAGCACAGCTCAAAATGTTACTTGGGGATTCTTTGCTGTCGAAATGAACAAAGAATCTACACTTGTAATAGGCTATCAAGCCATGGCTTGGAAGCCTAGTGTATACACCTAAAACCCCGGGTTAGCCTGCCTCTTTAAGTAAGTCATTCCGCCCAGGTAAACCTGGTATGACCCATCGAACTTTGACAAGTTACTCTAATAAGACCCTGAACTTGTCAAGTTAAAATGATGTTTGGTTAAGGATTGAGGACCATCTTAAAAGGCTTTGCAAAAATGGTTTAACTCAGTGGCCTGGAAGCCCATGAAAAGCCTCGAATTTGGGGCCTGGCAGCCCGTGAAAAGCCTCGACTACAAGGGTTTTTATTTGCTTTTTGTTAAGTTTTTCTCTCTTTTGACAAGATTTGTGCTGTTTTTAAACCGGTGTTCATCAACCCGGTTAGGCTGTCAACTTCAAGTTGTCAGTACATGATCAAGTTATAATCCGGCGACTCTCAGCCCGGTCTAGCTTCGACTCAATGTCACCAGTATTGAATAAACCGGTGTTTATCACAACCCGGAACGGTTTTATTGTAAACCGGCATCATATAACACAAGTTACTGATGCTCCGGATTAGGGTTGTTACCCTCACTACAAAGTTGATCAGCCAACATTATTACTCAAGGTCACAGGTATCACGTATTTCCATAATTAGTTATCTTTTTATAACTTTGGTTATAAACCTTGGTTATATATATATATATATATACATTATGACCCGCCCGGTGGTAAATCGCCAGGGCGCTTTAAGCTTTTTATCTGCAGGGATAGCTTGAGTAAATTGCTATGGATTATGAACATCATATCTTAAGCATGGCGGATTAGCAACCATCAGTTGTAGATAAATATGCACAAAGGCATAATAGACCAAGTGTTTTAACTAGCCTATTACAAGGCGTTTCAGTGCCCAAAAGGATAATTGTTTTCTCAAATACGTGTTGCAGCACGTGGAAGACTAAACCGGCCTCTGGATTATGATTGGCCACCAGCTTGACCTGACGGCTGCGGATCATCTTGCACCGGTTCATCCTCTTCGTTTCTACCCAGCGGTTGGAAGTCAATAGTTGTCCAGTCGATCCCAGTTAATGCTTGGAACACAGCTTCGTCGCTTATAAGGGTGGACGGTTCAATATCAGGGGCATAAGTGTGCTTACGGATTGGAGGGATCAGGTTTTGAGCCTCAGGAGTCGGTGCAGCAACCCATTTGTTATTGGTGTCATAACTCGCCTGGTAAAATGACAGATCGGCTTCTTCAGCAAGTTGGCAAGCCACTGGACGAACTTCCCGGTTTATGGCGCGAAGATCATCAGTGCAAAACTCTGATCCGTCTTCTTTTAAGCTTGGGTAGCCTTTAATGACGTCTGCCGGAACAAGATCAGGCACCCATGCTTTTGCCCGGGTTAGTGCAGTTAAAGCGCCAGCCCTTGCAGCAGATCTCTTTAGCTCTTCTACCCGGGCAGGCAACATAGATAGCCTGACTAAGGTATCCTTGATTAACGTCGGGGGCGGCTTATTGCGAGAAGCGGTGCAGATGATTCGTTGCGCGCCGGTATACAATTGCTCTATCAGCGTGTTGGCAGCTTTCAGCTTCTTCTGTACATCAGAGCCCAGATGATTAAGGCGAGTTCCTGCATTGTTACAAACGCCAGTAAATCGGCAACACATGGAAAGATATGTTGAAAGTATAAGGCAAGGATGCTTACCGAACACAGCAGCAGTCATGGCATGTATCTTCCGCTTTACGCCAGTCAGCTCATCTACCACCGGTTTAAGAGCTGCTTCTGCGTCTTTGGCTCTTTTTTGCAAAGCGGATTTTTCCGTGTTCCAATCTGCACGCTCTTTGTTGAAACTCTCCTTTAGCTTTTCCATAGCGGCTAAAGCGCTAGTTAGCTCATCCTTTGCCTTGGCGGTTTCAGCTTGCTGGGATTTGATGTTCTCTTGCAGATCAGCGGTTTGAGCTTCTTTTTTGCTCAGTTCAGCCTATAACAAGACATAAGTATAATGAGTTGGTGCTACATGTTTGATGTACCAACCACATAACAAGTTATGTACTTGATACTTGGGGGCTAATGCATATTTGCTGGTTCTCGAAATTTTTTACAAGTCCCAAGCACAATACAGGTATTACTCTTGGCACTTGGGGGCTAATGTATGTTTGCTCAAAGTACTGATTTGGGAAGTCTTTTAACAGTGCCGGTTCATGTTTACAAAGTTAAACCGGCCCTTGGGGGCTACATCAGCGAAAGGTACAATATTGTGGTTCTACAAATACCGTTTCATCTTAAAGTGATAACCCGGTCCCTGGAGGCTAAGCATGATAGGTTATTGCTAAGTCCCGGTTCAGATTGATATTACAAACCGTCAGTTGGGGGCTACTGGAGTTGATATTTGGAATTTACAAGAGAGACAGTTAAGCAGAGTTGAGCATTAATTACCTCATATCGCTCTTTCATCAAATTTACCAAACCAGCTTCATAGTCACGGCTAGTGTACAGACGGTTCAAGAAGCCAGAGTGAAGGTCTTGAGCATTGAGATGGGCATAGCTTGACAAATCAGCGTTCCATTTGCCTTTTTCGATAGCAGAGAGCTCGTCCTTGGCATTATGCTTTGATAAAGCAACATGATTGCCAGGAGTGGTATGGCCAATGCCAGTAATCATGACATCGTCCTCTTTATCATCAGCAGCTTTCACGGGAGTTGGCGGTTTGTCGGTAGCCTTAGCTGGACTGGCCGATTTGTCATCAGGACGGACCAGGCTGGTTGGTTTGTCAACATGGCTTGTAGTGTCAATGTCTACTTGTTCAGTAAACAAGTCATGGTCTTGAGGTGGTGGATCATTAAGCATGGCGTCAGCATCGGTCTCTTCAAGATCTGGAGTCTTTTCCGGTTCAACAGCCATGTTATCATCAACCGGTTTATTCAACCGAGCCTTCTTTCTGGGTCTGGGCTTGGCGCTGAGAAAAATAAACATGAGGATCAGTACAGTATATAAAAATAACACATCAAGGATAAAAACAAGTGTATAGCCCACCCAAGAACTGTTTTGAGGGGTGGAAGCTTTGTGGCTGATGACTCGCTGGAAGATGAGTGGGAAGTACCCTGATAATTTGAATTAGACGGGTTAAGAGGCTGACGAAAACAACCCACTTTGGGGCATGAAGTGTCAAGGGTATAAGAGACCTCTGATCGGCGTTTCCGAACCGGAGTGTTCGGTAAACTGGTGGAGGTAACTACCTGGCCACTGTGCCGGGTTGTGCGGCGAGCCTCGTGCTGCTGTGTCTTCAAAAGAAAGTTTGGGTCCAAGTAAGCAAGGGGGTGAGAAAATTTTACTTTCCGGTTTGCTCGACGGATTTCTGATGTTGGCAGAGGATTTGAATCGGAGAAAAGAATGATTACCTCTACGTCATCAGCTTGACTGCCTTCAACGTCGTCCTGATAATAGTCATTGTCAATGAGGTGTACGAAAAATGAACCAAGAGAGTCAAGTTCTACCTCTGATTCCGGGTTACCCACATCGTCATCAACATTTGGCTCGGAGGATGCAGTGGTCCTTTTCTTGGCAGGTTTCTTAACAACCTTGGTCTTTGGGCGCAGTGGCTTTGCCGTTTTATCTTGCGGTTTTGCCGGTTTGTCTTGTGGCTTTTTATTCCAGAACGGATCATCACCCTGTCAAAATCAGACAAACTCTCAGACAATATGTTGAAAAGAGGTAACTTACAGTAAGGAAGTTAGATAATTCTTACATATGGCGGTTTGTTGAAGGTACAGAAAGGACTTAGCCCGGTTTGGCTGCAGACGGCCTCCGGTTCATTCAACATTTTCTTGACAGCCTCAGTAATTTCAGCCTCTGTCGGTTGAATATTAATGTGCCGTTGAGGCTCGGTCAAACTCCCTGTGTATTCACACATCAAGCCGGGGCGCCGGCTTAAGGGTAGGATGCTCCAGCCGATCCAGCAACGAGCAAAATCAACACCTGTTAAACCGTTTGCCATAAAGGCTCTAAGCTTTGATAGCTATGGGGCATAGATGGCCCTTTCCTTTGCTGTTAACCTCTGAGGAAAAGGTTGCGTATTGCTAAGGCGTTCAGGGCGGTAACCCGACAGGGGGTTTTCATCAGTTGGAGATGTATCCTTGCAATAAAACCAGGTCTGGTTCCACTCTTTGGGGTGACTGTGGAGCTTGGGATGAGGGAAAGTGACTTCCTTCCTTTGAACCGCCATTCCGCCCAATTCAGTATTGGGTCCATCTGTGAACTCTGTGCGACGGTTTAAGTGAAAGAAATCCCTAAACAGTTCAACTGTAGGTTCCTCTTGCAGATAAGCTTCACAAAAGACTTGGAAGTGGCAGATGTTGGTCACAGAATTTGGACCGATATCCTGAGGGCGAAGTTGAAAACTAGCCAGCACATCTCGGAAGAATTTTGAACCGGGAGGGCTAAAGCCTCGGCCCAGATGGTCAACAAAAACGACTACCTCTCTGTCCTTGGGTGTAGGAGGATTTTCCGGGCCAGGGGCCCTCCAGTGGATGACATCTTTCTTGGCTAAAGCGCCTGTTCCGACACATCTGTTTAACTGATCTTCCGTGACCCGGGAAGGAGCCCAGTTGCATTCATAGACTTGCCTGGCCATTACAATGAGAAGCTGAAATATGATTATTGCCGGTTTAAGACTCACAATGGACAACTATAAAGCGATACAAGGATGTATGCATATTGTTAAACCGGGGGTTTGTTATTTATAAACCGGAGTCTGACAATAGAGACAGTACAATGACAAAGGCATTGGCGGTTCAACAGGGGACTAATGGTATCTACTGGGTCATCATTTTTCTATGAGGTTAAACCGCCTAATTTGGTATTGAAGATATATGTCTAAAGGTGCATAAGTGAAGGAGAAACAAGTTTCACGGCTTGACATGGTAATTTTAGATCTACCGTGCGTTGGAAAATCAAAAAAATATTCTGACCTAGTTTCAAGTGTTGGAAGAGTATAGCAAGTTCAGATGAGTTTTATGCCCTAACAAAGAAAAAAGGAGTTTAAACTACAAGGGTGCCGGAGAAATCAGATCTAACTAGCCATTGGTATTACTGAAGAGGAACAAGGAAGAACAGCTTCAAGAACTATGAAGAACTATGAAGAACACCGAACCCTAATGGTGGATCTGGAGTGAGGAGAAGAAGAACTCACTGGTGCTGAGGAAGCAGCGAAAGATCGTCGCGTTTCTCTGGTGTGGTCAGGTTGACGCAGCGGCCGCTGTTGAGGCAGAGGCGAAGACCGACGGCGCGCGGGGGTCGGGGCGGCGGCGGAGCTCGAAGGGTTGGTCGGCGCGAGGAAGAAGACGACGCGAAGAGGCACGAGGGGGAAAAGTGAAAGGGACCCCTCGGCCTATTTATAAGGTGAATGGATAAAGGCAGGCGCGAGAATCGAGGAGCCCGAAAAATGGGATATGTGACAGCTCTGTTGCCTCGATGGTCGGAGGCCCAGTAATGAAGATGGGTTATGCGCAGTTTTTTATAACAGATGACGTCATGGCAATTTATCATGGTCCTGGAAGGTGACATCACGGCGGTTTACAAAATTTCTGTGAAGATGATGATGCATGGAGGATTGACATGAACCAGTTCAAATCAATCTGGGGCCTAATGTTGGGGATATTACTACTGGGCGTAAACCGGCTAGGAGAGGCCGGGTTAACCCCATAGTGGTTCACTGTATCTGAAGCCCGTGAAGACAAAGACGGAGACACTTTGAGAAGGCCCAGGGCCAAGGCCGGTTTAAGGCCTATAGACATAAACCGGTATTGATATGTAAACTTGTGTTGTAAGATAGAAAGAGAAGAGACCGAGCCGGACACGTTTATGAGCCGGCCTCGGGATTCTGTAAACCGACGGGCATCAACCCATGTATATAAGGGGACGACCCGGCGGCGGTTTAGAGGACAGACAACAACTCGAGACTCAGGCAAAGCGTATTCTCTCCCTGGTCATCGAAACCCTAGCAATCCCACAACAACTGGATTAGGCTTTTACCTTCACCGCAAGGGGCCGAACCAATATAAACTCTCTGCGTCCCTTGTCCGCTTTAACCCCTTTAAGCTAACCCGTGCGGTGGCTCCATGACTAAGTCCTTTCCTTAGGACATCTGCTGTGACAAAACCACGACATTCTGTTTTGTCTATGTATTCACACATGTACTGTTTCCGGTTAATACAATTCTAGCATGAATAATAAACATTTACCATGATATAAGGAAATATAAATAACAACTTTATTATTGCCTCTAGGGCATATTTCCTTCAGTAGTGCCGTCCGTGAAGGGCGTCACTCTTGGGAGCTGTGTATTGCCTATTTAAATATCCCACCACACTTTTAGACATGTATGAGGACACAATGCAAGTTTTTGTGGGATTGCTACCCTCCGAAGACCCCGGAGCGGCCTAACCCTAGCCAGTTTGACAGGGAAAGCTCCCCCTTTGAATTTTGATGGACGACCTTTGACCAATGGACTTTTCTACGTGGTTGTGCTAGTTTAGCCCATAGGAACATTTTAAAAGAAATGTTGAGCCCAACCTATCACAAGATTTCATCCGGGTTGACCCACCGTGGCAATTCCCTGCTCTAAGTGTAGGCGGTACTGCCGTCTGTGACGAGGGTCACACTCCGGAGTTGGGTATTGGTTGTGTACACCTCACCACACTTTTAGACATGTACTAGCACCCAATGCAAGATTTATTGTGATTGCTACCCTCCGAAGACCCTCGAGTGGCCTAACCCTATCCCGCTTGACCGGGAAAGCTAGCCCCTTTGACCGGCGATGAACAGCGTTAGACCAATGGACCTTTGTACCTGGTTGTGCAAGGTTATCCAATAGGAATATTTTAAAACAAAGTTTGAGCCTAGATTATCACAAGATTCCCTCCGGGCTACCCTCTTTGGCAGTTTCCCGCTCTAAGTGCTGGCGGTAGTGCCATCCATGAAGGGGGTCACTGTTGGAAATATGCCGTAGAGGCAATAATAAAGTTGTTATCATCATATTTCATTGTTCTCGATAAGTGTTTATTCTCCATGCTATAATTGTATTAACCAGAAACTGAAATACATGTGTGGATACATAAACACACATTGTGTCCCTAGTAAGCCTCTACTAGACTAGCTCGTTGATTAAAGATGGTTAAGGTTTCCTAACCATGGACATGAGTTGCTATTTAATAACGAGGTCATATCATTAGGAGAATGATGTGATGGACAGACCCAATCATAAGCTTAGCATCTGATCGTGTCACTAAGTTTAAATTGCTATAACTTTCTTAATGTCAAGTATCTGTTCCTTAGACCATGAGATCGTGGCACTCCATAATACCGGAAGAATGCTTTGTGGGCATCAACCATCACGTCATAACTGGGTGATCATAAATGTGTTTTTAAGGTATCTCAGAAGGTACTAGTTGGGTTGCAGGGATCAAGACTGGGATTTGTCACTCCATGTGACGTAGAGATATCTCCGGGCCCTCTCGGTAATAGAACATCCAAGTAGCTTGCAAGCATGTGACTAATGTGTTTGGTCACGGGGATATTGTATATGGAATGAATAAAGAGAAATTTCTGGTAACGAGATTGAACTAGGTATGGTGATACTAACGATCGAATCTCGGGCAAGTAACATATCGCCAGAGAAAGGGAATTGTATACGGGATTATCTGAATCCTTGACATCATGGTTCAACCAATGAAATATCTTCGAGGAATATCTGGGAACTATTATGGGCATCCATGATCCTGCTATTGGTTATTAATCAGTGAGGAGTCTTGATCATGTCCACATATTCTCAAACCCGTAGGGTCACACACTTAACGTTCGGTGTGCTAGGGTTTGATGAGATAATAAGACGATGTTATTGAATTTTGGTTCGGAGTCTCGGATGGGATCCTGGAAATCACAGGAGCTTCAAAATGGTCCAGAGACAAACAAAACATATATGGAAAGTATTTTCAGGGTTACCGGAAAAGTTTAGGATTTTTCGGTATTGTACCAGGAAGGTTCTAGAATGTTCCATAGTGGGGCTCACCTATGAGGAGGGAGCCACATGGACATGGGTGGTGGGACAAGGCGCCACACCTATGGTCCATGTGCACCAAAATCCCCCCTAAACATAATATGATCAAATCCTGAAGGGATAAGATCAAGACTCCTAAAAAGGAGGGATCACGATCGGTGGTGAAGGAAGGAGGAGATTTCCTTCTCCCCTTGTGGTGCACAGCTCCTAGAGGCTTGGAGGAGGGGCCAACCCTCCTTCCCCACACCTATAAATAGAGGTGAGAGGGGCTGGCCGCAGGACCTCACACCCCGGTTGCTGGCCACCTCCCTCTCGTTCCATACGTCCCTCATCCGTGCAGTTCTTAGTTAAGCTCTGTTGGATTTCCACCATATTTCGGCCACCACACCATCATGCTACCAAGATTGATCTCATCCACCTCTCCCCGTCGCTTGTTGGATCAAGAAGGAGGAGATGACATCAAGTTGTACGTGTGTGCAATTCAGAGGCATTGTTTGTGCAGTGCTGATACGTCTCCAATGTATCTATAATTTTTGATTGTTCCATGCTATATTATATTCTGTTTTAGACATTATTGGGATTTATTATACACTTTTATATTGTTTTTGGGGCTAACCTATTAACCGGAGGCCCAGCCCAGAATTGAGTTTCGCAGAAAAAGAATATCAAACGGAGTCCAAACGGAATGAAACCTTCAGGAACGTGATTTTCAGAACGAACGTGATCTAGAGGACTTGGACCCTACGTCAAGACATCAACAAGGAAGGCACAAGGTAGGGGGGCGCGCCTACCCCCCTGGGCGCGCCCTCCACCCTCATGGGCCCCACGTTGCTCCACCGACGTACTTACCAGATACGGAGCCAAAAACCTAATTCCACCGCCGCAACCTTCTGTACCCGTGAGATCCCATCTTGGGGCCTTTTCCGGAGCTCCACCGGAGGGGGCATCGATCACGGAGGGCTTCTACATCAACACCATAGCCTCTCCGATGATGTGTGAGTAGTTTACCTCAGACCTTCGGGTCCA
The DNA here is from genome assembly GCF_002575655.3 of Aegilops tauschii subsp. strangulata. Classification (NCBI taxonomy): domain Eukaryota; kingdom Viridiplantae; phylum Streptophyta; class Magnoliopsida; order Poales; family Poaceae; genus Aegilops; species Aegilops tauschii. The sequence continues at coordinate 27,497,395 of NC_053036.3, read as the reverse complement.
TAGTTATTAGCTAGATGGCTTGTTCTCTGTTTTTGGATCTCAATACAATGTTCTCCCCGTCTCTTGTGGAGATCTATTCGATGTAATCTTCTTTTACGGTGTGTTTGTTGAGACCGCTGAATTATGGGTTTATGATCAAGTTAATCTATGAACAATATTTGAATCTTCTCTGAATTCTTTTATGTATGATTGGTTATCTTTGGAAGTCTCTTCGAATTATCAGTTTGGTTTGGCCTACTAGATTGATCTTTCTTGCAATGGGAGAAGTGCTTAGCTTTGGGTTCAATCTTGTGGTGTCATTTCCCAGTGACAGTAGGGGCAGCAAGGCACGTATTGTATTGTTGCCATCGAGGATAACAAGATGGGGTTTATATCATATTGCATGAGTTTATCCCTCTACATCATGTCATCTTGCTTAAAGCGTTACTCTGTTCTTATGAACTTAATACTCTAGATGCATGCTGGATAGGGGTCGATGTGTGGAGTAATAGTAGTAGATGCAGGCAGGAGTCGGTCTACTTGTCTCGGACGTGATGCCTATATACATGATCATACCTAGATATTCTCATAACTATGCTCAATTCTGTCAATTGCTCAACAGTAATTTGTTCACCCACCGTAATACTTATGCTCTCGAGAGAAGCCACTAGTGAAACCTATGGCCCCCGGGTCTATTTTCCATCATATTAATCTTCCAACACTTAGTTATTTTTATTGCCTTTTATTTTACTTTGCATCTTTATCATAAAAATACCAAAAATATTATCTTATCATATCTACCAGATCTCACTCTCGTAAGTGACCGTGAAGGGATTGACAACCCCTTTATTGCGTTGGTTGCGAGTATTTATTTGTTTGTGTAGGTGCGAGGGACTCGTGCATGGCCTCCTACTGGATTGAGACCTTGGTTCTCAAAAACTGAAGGAAATACTTGCGCTACTTTACTGCATCACCCTTTCCTCTTCAAGGGAAAACCAACGCAGTGCTCAAGAGGTTGCAAGAAAATAATGATATGCATGAATCTATAGATAATGATGATTCCGATGATTTGATTGAAATATCCCTTGATGAACATGATGCTTGCTATTCTTGTGGCCATGATGCCAATATATATAAAGATGAATTTGCTATAGTTCCATATGTTAAACATGAGATCGTTGCCATTGCACCCATACTTGGTAGTTCCTTCGATGAAAAGCATGATTGCAATGATGTTGTTATAAATTATCTTGATGTCAATTGTGCTAATAATATGCAAAACCCTAAGCTTGGGGATGCTAGTTTTGCTATGTCTACTACTTGTTGCAATGATCATGATTGGGGTGATTCTTCTTATGATCTTGAAAATTTATTTAAACCCCATGATGAATATGAGATTGATAATAGTGTTTGCAATAATATTGAAAGTGGGTTTGGAAGAGGGTCAACTTTAGATCCCACATATTTGGAGAATATTCAATCTTATGAAATTTTTGATAAAAGTGGGTTTGGAGAGGTCATGACTTTAGTTAATGGTAATCCCACTATTTTGGAAGAGTGTCAACTTTGCATGCATGTGGATCATGTTGAAAATATTTTGTGAGATAGCTATATTGTTGAATTTGCTTATGATCCTACATGTAATTATTATGAGAGAGGAAAATATGGTTGTAGAAATTTTCATGTTACTAAATTACCTCTCGTTATGTTGAGATTTCTATTGTTTCTTTCCGTTTCCTTGCATATGCTAGTTTTTGCTTGTCTTGATAATTTGTTTGCCTATAAGATGCCTATGCATAGGAAGTATGTTAGACTTATATGTGTTTGTCACGCGTTTCATGATGCTCTCTTTGCGCTTCAATTCTTGTCTTTTATGTGAGCATCATCAAAATTACCAATGCCTAACTAGGGGCGTTAAACGATAGCGCTTGTCGGGAGGCAACCCAATTTTATTTTTAATTTTTAATTTTTTTGCTTTTTGCTTATGTTTAGGAATAAATGTGTGATCTAGTCTCTGGTTAGATGTGTTTTTATGTTTTATTTAGTCTTTGTGCCAAGTTAAACCTATAGGATCTTCTTGGATGATAGTTATTTGATCTTGCTGAAAATTCCCGAAACATTCTGTTCACGAAAATAATTGTTACAAATCACCAGAACGTGATAAAATATTGATTCCAATTGCTTCTGATAAATAAACAAATTATCTAGGTCGTCCTATTTTGGCTGAATTTTTGAAGCTCCAGAAGTTTGCGTTAGTTACAGATTACTATAAACTGTTCTGTTTTTGACAGATTCTGTTTTTCTTGTGTTGTTTGCTTATTTTGATGAATCTATGGCTAGTAAAATAGTTTATAAACCATAGAGAAGTTGGAATACAGTAGGTTTAACACCAATATAAATAAATAATGAGTTCATTACAGTACCTTGAAGCGGTGTTTTGTTTTCTTTCGCTAACGGAGCTCCCGAGATTTTCTGTCAAGTTTTGTGTTGTGAAGTTTTCAAGTTTTGGGTAAAAGATTTGTTGGATTATGGAACAAGGAGTGGCAAGAGCCTAAGCTTGGGGATTCCCATGGCACCCCAAGATAATCTAAGGACACCTAAAAGCCAAAGCTTGGGGATGCCCCGGAAGGCATCCCCTCTTTCGTCTACTTCCATCGGTAACTTTACTTGGAGCTATATTTTTATTCACCACATGATATGTGTTTTGCTTGGAGGGTCTTGTATTATTTGAGTCTTTGTTTTTAGTTTACCACAATCATCCTTTCTGTACACACCTTTTAAGAGAGACACACATGATTCGGAAATTGTTAGAATACTCTATGTGCTTCATTTATATCTTTTGAGTTATATAGTTTTGCTCTAGTACTTCACTTATATCTTTTAGAGCACGGCGGTAGATTTGTTTTATAGAAACTATTGTTCTCTCATGCTTCACTTATATCTTTTTGAGAGTCCTATAAAATAGCATGGCAATTTGCTTTAACTAAATATCATGAGAAATTTGATACTAGATAATTGTTTTGAGATATAAAGGTGGTAATATCATAGTTGTGCTAGTTGAGTAATTGTGGAATTGAAACATACTTGTCTTGGAGTTTGTGATTCCCGTAGCATGCACGTATGGTGAACCGTTATGTAACAAAGTCGGAGCATGAGGTATTTATTGATTGTCATCCTTTGTGTGGCGGTTGGGATCGCGCGATGGTTAACTCCTACCAACCCTTCCCCTAGGAGCATGCGTAGTAGTACTTTGCTTCGAGGGCTAATAATTTTTTGCAATAAGTATATGAGTTCTTTATGACTAATGTGAGTCCATGGATCACACTTACCTTTCCGCAATTTTCTAGCCTCTTCGGTACCTTGCATTGCCCTTTCTCACCTTGCGAGTTGGTGCAAACTTCGCTGGTGCATCCAAACCCCGTGATATGATACACTCTATCACACATAAACCTCCTTATATCTTCCCCAAAACAGCCACCATACCTACCTATTATGGCATTTCCATAGCCATTCCGAGATATATTGCCATGCAACTTTCCATCGTTTCGTTTATCATGACACGTTCCATCATTGTCATATTGCTTTGCATGATCATGTAGTTGACATTGTATTTGTGGCAAAGCCACCATTCATAATTCTTTCATACATGTCGCTCTTGATTCATTGCATATCCCGGTACACCGCCGGAGGCATCCACATAGAGTCATATTTTGTTCTAAGTATTGAGTTGTAATTCATGCGTTGTAAGTAAATAAAAGTGTGATGATCATCATTATTAGAGCATTGTCCCAAGTGAGGAAAGGATGATGGAAACTATGATTCCCCCACAAGTCGGGATGAGACTCCGGACTAAAAAAAAGAGGCCATAAAAAGGGCCCAAATAAAAAAAATGAGAGAAAAAGAGAGAAGGGACAATGTTACTATCCTTTTACCACACTTGTGCTTCAAAGTAGCACCATGATCTTCATAATAGAGAGTCTCTTATTTTGTCACTTTCATATAGTAGTGGGAAATTTCATTATAGAACTTGGCTTGTATATTCCAATGATGGGCTTCCTCAAATGCCCGAAGTCTTTGTGAGCAAGCAAGTTGGATGCACACCCACTTAGTTTCTTTTTGAGATTTCATACACTTACAGCTCTAGTGCATCCGTTGCATGGCAATCCCTACTCCTTGCATTAACATCAATTGATGGGCATCTTCGTAGCCCGTTGATTAGCCTCGTTGATGTGAGACTTTCTCCCTTTTTGTCTTCCCACATAACCCCTACCATTATACCTTATTCCACCATAGTGCTATATCCATGGCTTGCGCTCATGTATTGCGTAAGAATTGAAAAGGCTGAAGCGTGTTAAAAAGTGTGAACCAATTGCTCGGCTAAAACCGGGGTTGTACATGATATGAATATTTTGTGTGGGGAAGATGGAGCATAGCCAGACTATATGATTTTGTAGGGATAACTTGCTTTGGCTATGTTATTTTGATAAGACATAATTACTTGGTTAGCATGCTTGAAGTATTATTGTTTTTATGTCAACATTAAACTCTTATCCTGAATCATATTAAAACTGAACATTCGTGCCACAATAAGAAGAATTACATTGAAATTATGCTAAGTAGCATTCCACATCAAAAATTCTGTTTTTATCATTTACCTACTCGAGGGCGAGCAGGAATTAAGCTTGGGGATGCTTGATACGTCTCCAACGTATCTATAATTTTTGATTGTTCCATGCTATATTATATTCTGTTTTGGACATTATTGGGCTTCATTATACACTTTTATATTATTTTTGGGACTAACCTATTAACCGGAGGCCCAGCCCAGAATTGCTGTTTTTTGCCTATTTTAGAGTTTCGCAGAAAAAGAATATCAAACGGAGTCCAAACGGAATGAAACCTTCGGGAACGTGATTTTCGGAACGAACGTGATCTAGAGGACTTGGACCCTACGTCAAGACATCAACAAGGAAGGCACGAGGTAGGGGGGCGCGCTCTCCACCCTCATGGGCCCCATGTTGCTCCACCGACGTACTTCCTCCTCCTATATATACCCACGTACCCCCAAACTACCAGATACGGAGCCAAAAACCTAATTCCACCACCGCAACCTTCTGTACCTGTGAGATCCCATCTTTGGGCCTTTTCCGGAGCTCCGCCAGAGGGGGCATCGATCACAGAGGGCTTCTACATCAACACCATAGCCTCTACGATGATGTGTGAGTAGTTTACCTCAGACCTTCGGGTCCATAGTTTTAGCTAGATGTCTTCTTCTCTCTTTTTGGATCTCAATACAATGTTCTCCCCCCTCTCTTGTGGAGATCTATTCGATGTAATCTTCTTTTGCGGTGTGTTTGTTGAGACCGATGAATTGTGGGTTTATGATCAAGTTTATCTATGAACAATATTTGAATCTTCTCTGAATTCTTTTATGTATGATTGGTTATCTTTGCAAGTCTGTTCGAATTATCAGTTTGGTTTGGCCTACTAGATTGATCTTTCTTGTAATGGGAGAAGTGCTTAGCTTTGGGTTCAATCTTGCGGTGTCCTTTCCCAGTGACAGTAGGGGCAGCAAGGCACGTATTGTATTGTTGCCAAAAAGGATAACAAGATGGGGTTTATATCATATTGCATGAGTTTATCCCTCTACATCGTGTCATCTTGCTTAAAGCGTTACTCTGTTCTTATGAACTTAATACTCTAGATGCATGCTGGATAGCGGTCGATGTGTGGAGTAATAGTAGTAGATGCAGGCAGGAGTCGGTCTACTTGTCTCGGAAGTGATGCCTATATACATGATCATACCTAGATATTCTCATAACTATGCTCAATTCTATCAATTGCTCAACAGTAATTTGTTCACCCACCGTAATACTTATGCTCTCGAGAGAAGCCACTAGTGAAACCTATGGCCCCCGGGTCTACTTTCCATTATATTAATCTTCCAACACTTAGTTATTTTTATTGCCTTTTATTTTACTTTGCATCTTTATCATAAAAATACCAAAAATATTATCTTATCATATCTACCAGATCTCACTCTCGTAAGTGACCGTGAAGGGATTGACAACCCCTTTATTGCATTGGTTGCGAGGATTTATTTGTTTGTGTAGGTGCGAGGGACTCGTGCGTGGCCTCCTACTGGATTGATACCTTGGTTCTCAAAAACTGAGGGAAATACTTATGCTACTTTACTGCATCACCCTTTCCTCTTCAAGGGAAAACCAACGCAGTGCTGAAGAGGTAGCAAGTGCTGCGTCGGATTGATCTAACGAAAGTACGACTACATCACCCATGATCGTTAGATCGTTAAACGTGAGTGTTTCTTCAAGGGTATGTAGACCTGTTCCCACTTATTGCTAGCATCTATTAGATTGGATCTTGGGTTTATTCGTTCCCTCGTAGGATTTTTTTGTTTTCCATGCAGTGAATCCCATCAACAAGCCAGGTTTATGCGTAGATGCTATCCGCGAGTAGAACACAATTTTGTTGTGGGCGTTGATGTTCATGTTGCTACCCTCCCTTGTTTTTTGGATTTGGCAGGATAGTGGGATAAAGTAGCCTGGACCAACTTTACTTGTCCATGCACAAGAGACTGGTTCCACGCTTGACATGTAACTTGTACTGCATAAAGCGGCTGGCGGGTGTTTGTCTCTCCCATTATAGTTAAAATTTGATTTAACAACGGCGGTCCTAAAAAGGTTAAAATGCAACTTGTGTACCACCATTGTGGCTTTGCATAGGTAAGAAAGGTTCTTATACATTGCCCTTGGAAAGCCACGTAAAAATTTGCAAGAACAAAGTAGAGGACGTCAAACTTGTTTTTGCAGCGCATGTGATGTGGTATGGCCTAGATATGATGTGATATATGTGATGTATGAGATGATCATGTTTTGTAATCTTTCATGACTTGCGTGTCGATGAGTACGGCAACCGGCAGGAGCCATATGGTTGTCTCAATATTATTGTATGACCTATATGTCAATGTTTAAACTATTGCTTTACTTTATCGCTATGAGTTAGCAATAGTTGTAGAAGCAATAGTTCGTTGAGACAACTATATGACGGCACCGAGGACCTAGGTGCCATGCCGGTGGTGATAAAGATCATGTCGATGCTTTGGAGATCGTGATCAAAGGCACAAGAAGAAAAGGCTATATCATGTCACATTATACATGCATATGATGTTTGTCCTTTTATGCATCTTATTTTGCTTAGATTGCGATGGTAGCATTATAAGATGATCCCTCACACTTAATATCAAGATAAAAGTGTTCTCCCTTAGTATGCACCATTGCAAAAGATCGTCGTTTTGAAGCACCTAGTGATGATCGGGTGTGGTAAACTCTATGTTCACATACAACGGGTGTAAGCCAGTTTTACACCTGTGGAAATACTTTGGTTAGCTTGATGATCCTAGCAAGTACAGACATGGTCTTGGAACACATCGAACCAAAAGGTTAAACATGAGTCATATGGATGATATGATCAACATGTTGATGTTCACCATTGAAACTACTTCATTAGTAATTTTATTAATTTGAAGTAATTATCATGAGCATAGTCTGAATGTCTTTGCAAATATGTTGTAGATCAATGGTTCGTGCTATTGCTCCACTCAATTTCAATGCGTTCCTAGAGAAAGAAAAACTGAAAGATGATGGAAGCAACTTTACGGACTGGTTCCATAATTTGAGGATTATCCTCACTACTACACAGAAGGCTTATGTCCTTGATGCACCTCTCGATGCACCACCCCTTCCTGGGACGCCTGCAGATATTATGAATGTCTGGCAAACACATGTTGATGACCACTCGATAGTTCAGTGCGCCATTCTGTACGGTTTGGAATCAAGGTTCCAAAAAAATTTTGAGCTCCACGGGGCATATGTGTTGATTGAATAACTGAAATTGGTATTTCAGACTCACACCCGTGTGGAGAGGTATGATGCCTTAGACAGATTCTTTATCTGTAAGATGGAAGTGAACATCACCGTTAGCGAGCATGTACTCAAGATGTCTGGGTACGCCGATCACCTAAATCAGCTGCGAATTAACATTCCTCATGAACTAGTGATTGGCAGGGGTTCTCCATTCACTGCCACCAAGCTACAAGGGTTTTGTGATGAACTATAACATGCAAGGGATGGAGAAGTCACTCCTTGAGCTTTTCACGATGCCTAAAACTGTGGAAGTGGAAATCAATAAAGCACATCAAGTGTTAATGGTCAATAAGACCACCAGTTTAAAAAAGACTAAGGGAAAGAAGGGGAACATCAAGAAGAGTGGCAAGCGAGTTGCTGCTCCCCCGAAGAAGCCCAAAGCTGGACCTAAACCTAACACTGAGTGTTTCTACTGCAAGGGGAATGGCCACTAGAAGTGTAACTGCCCCAAGTACTTAGTAGATAAGAAGGCTGGCAACGTCAACAAAGGTATATTTGATATACATGTTATTGATGTGTACCTTACTGGTGCTCGTAGTAGCACCTGGGTATTTGATACTAGTTCAGTTGCTAATATTTGTAACTCGAAACATGAGCTACAGAATAAACGAAGACTAGCAAAGGACGAGGTGATGATGCGCGTTGGAAATGGCTCCAAGGTCTACGTTCAGGGTTAGTTTTAAATCTAAATAATTGTTATTTGGTGTCTGTGTTAAGCATGAACATTATATCTGGATCTTGTTTATTGCGAGATGGTTATTCATTTAAATCCAAGAATAATGGTTGTTCTATTTATATGAGTAACACCTTTTATGGTCATGCACCCAATGTGAATGGTTTATTCTTATTGAATCTTGATAGTAGTGATACACATGTAATAATATTAATAACAAAAGGTACAAAGTGAATAATGATAGTACCACGTACTTGTGGCACTGCCACTTAGGTCATATTGGTGTAAAGTGCATGAAGAAACTCCATACTGATGGACTTCTGGAATCACTTGACTTTTAATCATTTGAAACATGTGAACCATGCCACATGGGCAAGATGACTAGAACCACTTTTCCCATTATAATGGATCGGACAAGTGACTTGTTGGAAATAATACATACCGATGTATGCAGTCCAATGAATGTTGAAGCATGCGGTGGATATTGTTACTTCCTGATGTTCAAAGCTGATTTAAGTAGATATGGGTATATTTACTTAATGAAACACAAGTCTAAGAGATTTGAAAAATTCAAGGAGTTCCAGAGTGAAGTAGAAAATCATCGTAATAAGAAGATAAAATTTCTATGATCTGACCATGGAGGTGAATATCTGGGTTACGATTTTGGTATGCATTTAAGACAATGTATAATGGTTTCACAACTCACGCCACCTGGAACACCACAGCGTAATCGTGTGTCCGAACATCGTAATCGTACTTTATTAGATATGGTGCATTCTATGATGTCTCTTACCGATTTGCCGCTATCGTTTTGGGGTTATGCATGAAAGACAACTACATTCACTTTAAATTGGGCACTGTCGAAATCCGTCGAAACAACACCGTACGAATTATGGTTTGGCAAGAAACCTAAGCTATCATTTCCTAAAGTTTGGGGATGCAACGCTTGTGTCAGTAGGCTACAACCTGATAAGCTCCAACCCAAACCAAAAAATGGGTCTTCATAGGATACCCTAAAGAGACAATTGGGTATACTTTCTATCATAGATCCGAGGGCGAGATATTTGTTGCCAACATTGGATCCTTTCTAGAGAGGGAGTTTCTCTCAAAAGAAGTGAGTGGGATGAAGGTAGAGCTTAACGAGGTTATCGAACCCTCTCTCGAATTGGAGAGTAGCACATCACAGAAAAATGTTCCTGTGGTGCCTACACCAGCTAGAGAGAAAGCTAATGATGATGATCATTTAACTTCGAACGAGGCTACTACTAAACTTCGTAGGTCGACCAAGACACGTACTACTCCTAAATGGTACGGTGATCCTATCATGAACGTCATGTTGTTAGACAATGATGAACCTATGAACTATGAGGAAGTGGTAATGAGTCTGGACTAAAAAATATGGCTAGAGGCCATTAAATCCAAAAGAGAATCCATGTATGAAAATCAAGTATGGACTTTGGTGGACTTATCCGATGACCGAAAGTCTGTTGAGAACAAATGGATCTTCAAGAAGAAAACATACGCTAATAGTAATGTCACTGTCTATAAACTCGACTTGGTGCAAAAGTTTTTCGGCAAATTCAAGGGTTTAACTATGATGAGACTTTCTCAACCGTAGCGATGCTAAAATCTGTTAGGATTATGTTAGCAATTGCTGCATTTTTTGACTGAGGACAAGCGAGGTCTAAGCTTGGGGGAGTTGATACGTCCATTTTGCATCATGTTTTCTTACTATTATGTATTATGTTTTATCCATAATAATGCTTTTTGGAGTAATTCTAATGCCTGTTCTCTCATAATTTGCAAGGTACACACCAAGAGGGAAAATTCCGGTAGCTAGAAATCTGGACCTGAAAAAGCTACGTCAGGCTACCTATTTTGCACAACTCCAAATGAGCTGAAACTTCACGGAGATTTTTTATGGAATATATAAGAAATCTTGGAGCAAATAACTACCAGAGGGGCCCCACCAGGTGGGCACAACCCACCTGGGCGTTCCAGGGAGCCCGGGCACGCCCTGGTGGGTTGTGCCCACCTCGGCCCACCTCCGGTGCCCATCTTCTGGTATATAAGTCATTTTTACCTAGAAAAAAATAAGGAGAAGGTTTTGGGACGGAGCGCCCCCGTCTCGAGGCGAAACTTGGGCAGGAGCACTTTTGCCCTCCGGCGGGGCGATTCCGCCGGGGGAACTTCCCTGCCGGAGGGGGAAATCATCGTCATCATCATCACCAACAACTCTCCCATCTTGGGGAGGGCAATTGATACGTCCCCAACGTATCTATAATTTTTGATTGCTCCATGCTATATTATCTTCTGTTTTGGACATTATTGGGCTTTATTATTCACTTTTATATTATTTTTGGGACTAACCTATTAACCGGAGGCCCAACCCAGAATGGCTGTTTTTTTGCCTATTTCAGAGTTTCGCAGAAAAAGAATATCAAACGGAGTCCAAACGGAATGAAACCTTCGGGAACGTGATTTTCGGAATGAACATGATCCAGGAGACTTGGACCCTACGTCAAGGAAGCTTCCAGGAAGCCACGAGGTAGGGGGCGCGCCTACCCCCCCAGGCGTGCCCTCCAACCTCGTGGGCCCCACATTGCTCCACCGACGTACTCCTTCCTCCTATATATACCTACGTACCCCCAAACGATCAGATACGGAGCCAACAACCTGATTCCAGCCTGTTTCGGAGCTCCGCCGGAGGGGGCATCGATCACGGAGGGCTTCTACATCAACACCATAGCCTCTCCGATGAAGTGTGAGTAGTTTACCTCAGACCTTCGGGTCCATAGTTATTAGCTAGATGGCTTCCTCTCTCTTTTTGGATCTCAATGCAATGTTCTCCCCCTCTCTCGTGGAGATCTATTCGATGTAATCTTCTTTTGCGGTGTGTTTGTTGAGACCGATGAATTGTGGGTTTATGATCAAGTTTATCTATGAACAATATTTGAATCTTCTGAATTCTTTTATGTATGATTGGTTATCTTTGCAAGTCTCTTTGAATTATCAGTTTGGTTTGGCCTACTAGATTGATCTTTCTTGCAATGGGAGAAGTGCTTAGCTTTGGGTTCAATCTTGCGGTGTCCTTTCCCAGTGACAGTAGGGGCTGCAAGGCACGTATTGTATTTTTGCCATCGAGGATAACAAGATGGGGTTTTTTTTATCATATTGTATGAATTTATCCGTCTACATCATGTCATCTTGCTTAAGGCGTTACTCTGTTCTTATGAACTTAATACTCCAGATACATGCTGGATAGCGGTCGATGTGTGGAGTAATAGTAGTAGATGCAGGCAGGAGTCGGTCTACTTGTCTCGGACGTGATGCCTATATACATAATCATACCTAGATATTCTCATAACTATGCTCAATTCTGTCAATTGTTCAACAATAATTTGTTCACCCACCGTAAAATACTTATGCTCTCGAGAGAAGCCACTAGTGAAACCTATGGCCCTCGGGTCTATCTTCATCATACTAATCTTCCAACACTTAGCTATTTCCGTTGCTTTTTACTTTGCTTTTATTTTACTTTGCATCTTTATCATAAAAATACCAAAAATATTATCCTATCATATCTATCAGATCTCACTCTCGTAAGTGACCGTGTAGGGATTGACAACCCCTTATCGTGTTGGTTGCGAGGATTTATTTGTTTGTGTAGGTGCGAGGGACTCGCGCGTAGCCTCCTACTGGATTGATACCTTGGTTCTCAAAAACTGAGGGAAATACTTACGCTACTTTGCTGCATCACCCTTTCCTCTTCAAGGGAAAACCAACGCAGTGCTCAAGAGGTAGCAAGAAGGATTTCTGGCGCCGTTGCCGGGGAGGTCCACGCAAAAGTCAACATACCAAGTACCCATCACAAACCCTTATCTCCCGCATTACATTATTTGCCATTTGCCTCTCGATTTCCTCTCCCCCACTTCACCCTTGCCGTTTTATTCGCCCTCTCTTTTTTGTTCGCCTCTTTTCGCTTGCTTTTTGTTTGCTCGTGTGTTGGATTGCTTGTTTGTCACGATGGCTCAAGATAATACCAAATTGTGTGACTTTACCAATACCAACAATAATGATTTCCTTAGCACTCCGATTGCTCCTCTTATCGATACTGAATCTTGTGAAATCAATGCTGCGTTGTTGAATCTTGTCATGAAAGATCAATTCGCCGGCCTTCCTAGTGAAGATGCCGCTACTCATCTAAATAGCTTCGTTGATTTGTGTGATATGCAAAATAAGAAAGATGTTGATAATGATCTTGTTAAATTGAAGCTATTTCCTTTTTCGCTTAGAGATCGTGCTAAAGCTTGGTTTTTGTCTTTGCCTAAAAATAGTATTGATTCTTGGAATAAGTGCAAAGATGCTTTTATCTCTAAGTATTTTCCTCCCGCTAAGATCATCTCTCTTAGAAACGATATCATGAATTTTAAGCAACTTGATCATGAACATGTTGCACAAGCTTGGGAGATGATGAAATTAATGATACGTAATTGCCCTACTCATGGTTTGAATTTGTGGATGATTATACAAATTTTTTATGCCGGATTGAATTTTGCTTCTAGAAATCTTTTAGATTCGGCCGCGGGAGGCACTTTTATGGAAATCACTTTAGGAGAAGCTACTAAACTCCTAGATAATATTATGGTTAATTATTCTCAATGGCACACTGAAAGATCTACTAATAAAAAAGTGCATGCGATAGAAGAAATTAATGTTTTGAGTGGACAGATGGATGAACTTATGAAATTATTTGCTACTAAGAGTGTTTCTTCTGATCCTAATGATATGTCTTTGTCTACTTTGATTGATAATAATAATGAATCTATGGATGTGAATTTTGTTGGTAGGAATAATTTTGGTAACAACGCGTATAGAGGAAACTTTAATCCTAGGCCTTATCCTAGCAATTCCTCTAATAATTATGGTAATTCCTACAACAATTCTTATGGAAATTTTAATAAGATGCCCTCTGAATTTTAGACTAGTGTTAAAGAGTTTATGAATTAGCAAAAGAATTTCAATGCTTTGCTTGAAGAGAAATTGCTTAAAGTTGATGAATTGGCTAGGAACTTTGATAGAATTTCTCTTGATGTTGATTCTTTAAAACTGAGATCTATTCCTCCTAAGCATGATATGAATGAGTCTCTCAAAGCCATGAGAATTTCCATTGATGAGTGCAAAGAAAGAACCGCTAGGATGCGTGCTAAGAAAGATTGCTTTTATGAAAGCGTGTTCTTCAAATTTCTATGAGAATAAAGATGAAGATCTAAAAGTTATTGATGTGTCCCCTATTAAATCCTTGTTTTGCAATATGAATCTTGATAATGATGGGACTTAATATGATCCACCTTTACCTAGAAGGCGTTCCAAAAATTCGGAGTTTTTAGATCTTGATGCTAAAATTGATAAAAGTGGGATTGAAGAAAACAAAACCCTAGATATTAATAAACCCACTAGTTTGGATTTCAAGGAATTTAATTATGATAATTGCTCTTTGATAGATTGTATTTCCTTGTTGCAATCCGTGCTAAATTCTCCTCATGCTTATAGTCAAAATAAAGCTTTTACCAAACATATTGTTGATTGTTTGATGCAATCTTGTGAAGAAAAGCTTGAGTTGGAAGTTTCTATCCCTAGAAAACTTTATGATGAGTGGGAACCTATTATTAAAATTAAAATTAAAGATCACGAATGCTATGCTTTGTGTGATTTGGGTGCTAGTGTTTCCACGATTCCAAAAACTTTGTGCGATTTGCTAGGTTTCCGTGATTTTGATAATTGCTCTTTAAACTTGCACCTTGCGGATTCCACTATTAAGAAACCTATGGGAAGAATTAATGATGTTCTTATTGTTGCCAATAGGAACTATGTGCCCGTAGATTTTATCGTTCTTGATATAGATTGCAATCCTTCATGTCCTATTATACTTGGTAGACCTTTCCTTAGAACGATTGGTGCAATTATTGATATGAAGGAAGGGAATATTAGATTCCAATTTCCATTAAAGAAAGGCATGGAACACTTCCCTAGGAAGAAAATAAAACTACCATATGAATCTATCATGAGAGCCACTTATGGATTGCCCACCAAAGATGGCAATACCTAGATCTATCCTTGCTTTTATGCCTAGCTAGGGGCGTTAAACGATAGCGCTTGTTGGGAGGCAACCCAATTTTATTTTTAGTTTTTTGCTTTTTTCTTCTGTTTAGGAATAAATATTTGATCTAGCCTCTGGTTAGATGTTTTTTTATGTTTTAATTAGTGTTTGTGCCAAGTTAAACCTATAGGATCTTCTTGGATGATAGTTATTTGATCTTGCAGAAAATTCCAGAAACTTTCTGTTCACGGAAACAATTGTTAAAAATCACCAGAACGTGATAAAATATTGATTCCAATTGATGCGGATCAATAAACAAATTGTCTAGGTCTTCCTATTTTGGCTGATGTTTTGGAGTTCCAGAAGTTTGCGTTAGTTACAGATTACTACAGACTGTTCTGTTTTCGACAGATTCTGTTTTTCGTGTGTTGTTTGCTTATTTTGATGAATCTATGGCTAGTAAAAGAGTTTATAAACCATAGAGAAGTTGGAATACAGTATGTTTAACACCAATATAAATAAATAATGAGTTCATTACAGTACCTTGAAGTGGTCTTTTGTTTTCTTTCGCTAACGGAGCTCACGAGATTTTCTGCTGAGTTTTGTGTTGTGATGTTTTGAAGTTTTGGGTGAAAGATTTGATGGATTATGGAACAAGGAGTGGCAAGAGCCTAAGCTTGGGGATGCCCATGGCACCCCCAAGATAATCTAAGGACACCAAAAAGCCAAAGCTTGGGGATGCCCCTAAAGGCATCCCCTCTTTCGTCTACTTCCATCCGTAACTTTACTTGGAGCTATATTTTTATTCACCACATGATATGTGTTTTGCTTGGAGCGTCTTGTATGATTTGAGTCTTTGCTTATAGTTTACCACAATCATCCTTGCTGTACACACCTTTTGAGAGAGACACACATGATTCGGAAATTTTTAAAATACTCTATGTGCTTCACTTATATCTTTTGAGTTATATAGTTTTTGCTCTAGTACTTCACTTATATCTTTTAGAGCACGGTAGTGCATTTGTTTTATAGAAACTATTGATCTCTCATGCTTCACTTAGATCATTTTGAGAGTCTTAAATAGCATGGTAATTTGCTTAAATAATCCTTATATGCTAGGTATTCAAGATTAGTAAAAACTTTCTTATGAGTGCTTTGAATACTAAGAGAAGTTTGATGCTTGATGATTGTTTTGAGACATGAAGGTAGTGATATCGAAGTCGTGCTAGTTGAGTAGTTGTGAATTTGAGAAATACTTGTGTTGAAGTTTGCAAGTCCCGTAGCATGCACGTATGGTAAACGTTATGTAACAAATTTGAAACATGAGGTGTTCTTTGATTGTCCTCCTTATGAGTGGCGGTCGGGGACGAGCGATGGTCTTTTCCTACCAATCTATCCCCCCTAGGAGCATGCGCGTAGTGCTTGGTTTTTGATGACTTGTAGATTTTTGCAATAAGTATGTGAGTTCTTTATGACTAATGTTGAGTCCATGGATTATACGCACTCTCACCTTTCCATCATTGCTAGCCTCTTCGGTACCGTGCATTGCCCTTTCTCACATTGAGAGTTGGTGCAAACTTCGCTGGTGCATCCAAACCCCGTGATATGATACGCTCTTTCACACATAAACCTGCTTATATCTTCCTCAAAACAGCCACCATACCTACCTATTATGGCATTTCCATAGCCATTCCGAGTTATATTGCCATGAAACTTTGTCTTCTCCACATAACCCCCATCATCATATTCTATTCCACCCGTAGTGCTATATCCATGGCTCACGCTCAAGTATTGCGTGAAGGTTGAAAAAGTTTGAGATTACTAAAGTATGAAACAATTTCTTGGCTTGTCATCGGGGTTGTGCATGATGAGAGCATTCTTGTGTGACGAAGATGGAGCATGACTAAACTATATGATTTTGTAGGGATGAACTTTCTTTGGACATGTTATTTTGAGAGGACATAATTGCTTAGTTAGTATGCTTGAAGTATTATTATTTTTATGTCAATATGAACTTTTATCTTGAATCTTTCGGATCTGAATATTCATACCACAATTAAGAAGAATTACATTGAAATTAAGCCAAGTAGCATTCCACATCAAAACTTCTGTTTTTATCATTTACCTACTCGAGGACGAGCAGGAATTAAGCTTGGGGATGCTTGATACGTCCCCAACGTATCTATAATTTTTGATTGCTCCATGCTCTATTATCTTCTATTTTGGACATTATTGGGCTTTATTATTCACTTTTATATTATTTTTGGGACTAACCTATTAACCGGAGGCCCAACCCAGAATTGCTATTTTTTGTCTATTTCAGAGTTTCGCAGAAAAAGAATATCAAACGGAGTTCAAACGGAATGAAACCTTCGGAAACGTGATTTTCGGAACGAACATGATCCAGGAGACTTGGACCCTACGTCAAGGAAGCTTCCAGGAAGCCACGAGGTAGGGGGGCACGCCTACCCCCCCGGCGCGCCTCCACCCTCGTGGGCCCCACGTTGCTCCAGAGACGTACTCCTTCCTCTTCTATATATACCTACCTACCCCCAAACGATCAGATACGAAGCCAAAAACCTAATTCCACCGCCGCAACCTTCTGTACCCATGAGATCCCATCTTGGGGCCTGTTCCGGAGCTCCGCCGGAGGCGGAATCGATCACGGAGGGCTTCTACATCAACACCATAGCCTCTCCGATGAAGTGTGAGTAGTTTACCTCAGACCTTCGGGTCCATAGTTATTAGCTAGATGGCTTCCTCTCTCTTTTTGGATCTCAATACAATGTTCTCCCCCTCTCTCGTGGAGATCTATTCGATGTAATCTTCTTTTGGGGTGTGTTTGTTGAGACCGATGAATTGTGGGTTTATGATCGAGTTTATCTATGAACAATATTTGAATCTTCTGAATTCTTTTATGTATGATTGGTTATCTTTGCAAGTCTCTTCGAATTATCAGTTTGGTTTGGCCTACTAGATTGATCTTTCTTGCAATGGGAGAAGTGCTTAGCTTTGGGTTCAATCTTGCGGTGTCCTTTCCCAGTGACAGTAGGGGCAGCAAGGCACGTATTCTATTGTTGCCATCGAGGATAACAAGATGGTTTTTTTATCATATTGCATGAATTTATCCCTCTACATCATGTCATCTTGCTTAAGGCGTTACTCTGTTCTTATGAACTTAATACTCTAGATGCATGCTAGATAGCGGTCGATGTGTGGAGTAATAGTAGTAGATGCAGGCAGGAGTCGGTCTACTTGTCTCGGACGTGATGGCAATATACATGATCATACCTAGATATTCTCATAACTATGCTCAATTCTGTCAATTGCTCAACAGTAATTTGTTCACCCATCGTAAAATACTTATGCTCTCGAGAGAAGCCACTAATCAAACCTATGGCCCCCGGGTCTATCTTCATCATATTAATCTTCCAACACTTAGTTATTTCCGTTGCTTTTTACTTTGCTTTAATTTACTTTGCATCTTTATCATAAAAATACCAAAAATATTATCCAATCATATCTATCAGGTCTCACTCTCGTAAGTGATCGTGTAGGGATTGACAACCCCTTATTGCATTGGTTGCGATGATTTATTTGTTTGTGTAGGTGCGAGGGACTCGCTTGTAGCCTCCTACTGGATTGATACCTTGGTTCTCAAAAACTGAGGGAAATACTTACGCTACTTTGCTGCATCACCCTTTCCTCTTCAAGGGAAAACCAACGCAGTGCTCAAGAGGTAGCAGCAATCTCCATCAACATCTTCAACAACACCATCTCATCTCAAACCCTAGTTCATCTCTTGTATTCAATCTTGTTACCGGAACTATAGATTGGTGCGTGTGGGTGACTAGTAGTGTTGACTACATCTTGTAGTTGATTACTATATGGTTTATTTGGTGGAAGATTATATGTTCAGATCCATTATGCTATTTAATACTCCTCTGATCATGAACATGTTTATCATTTGTGAGTAGTCACTTTTGTTCTTGAGGTCACGGGAGAAATCATGTTGCAAGTAATCATGTGAACTTGATAGGTGTTTGATATTTTGATAGTATGTATGTAGTGATTCCCTGAGTGCTGTCATGTGAACATCGACTACATGACACTTCACCATATTTGGGCCTAAGGGAATGCATTGTGGAGTAGCAATTAGATGGTGGGTTGCGAGAATGACAGAAACTTAAACCCCGGTTTATGCGCTATTCCGTAAGGGACCGATTGGATCCTAGAGTTTAATGCTATGGTTAGAATTTATTCTTAATACTTTTCTCATAGTTGTGGATGCTTTCGGGAGGGTTAATCATAAGTAGGAGGTTTTTTGAAGTAAGAACAACACCTAAGCACCGGTCCACCCACATATCAAATTATCAAAGCAGCGAACACAAATCAAACCAACATGATGAAAGTGACTAGGAAATTCCCTTGTACCCTCAAGAACACTTTGCTTATCATAAGAGACCGTTTTGGCCTGTCCTTTGCGTAAAAAGGATTGGGCTACGTTGCTGCATACTTATTGCTACTATCGTTACTTGTTCATTACAAATTATCTTGCTATCAAACTACTCCGCTACTTACAATTTCAGCACTTGCAGACATTACCTTACTGAAAACTACTTGTCATTTCCTTCTGCTCCTCGTTGGGTTCGGCACTCTTACTTATCGAAAAGAGCTACAATTGATCCCCTATACTTGTGGTTCATCAAGGCTATTTTCTGGCGCCGTTGCCGGGGAGTGAAGCTCCTTTGGTAAGTGGAATTTGGTAAGGAAACATTTATATAGTGTGCTGAAATTTATTGTCACTTGTTACTATGGAAAACAATCCTTTGAGGGGTTTGTTCAGGGTATCTTCACCTCGTCCGGAACCACAATTAGCTACTCCTCAACATACTGCACCTACTGAAAATATTGAATACGAAATTCCTTCGGGTATGATAGAACAACTGCTAGCTAATCCTTATGCGGGAGATGGAACAGAACATCCTGATATGCACTTGATATATGTGGAACAAATTTGTGGATTGTTTAAGCTTGCAGGTTTACCCGGAGATGAGGTGATGAAAAAGGTTTTCCCTTTATGTTTGAAGGGAAAATAATTGGCATGGTATAGGCTATGCGATGATATTGTATCATGGAATTGGAATCGTTTGAAATTGGAATTTCACCAAATTTTTTATCCTATGCATCTAGTTCATCGTGATCGGAATTATATATATAATTTTTGGCCTTGTGAAGGAGAAAGTATCCCTCTAGCATGGGGGAGGCTTAAGTCAATGTTATATTCATGCCCCAATCATGAGCTCTCAAGAGAAATTATTATCCAGAACTTTTACGCTCAGCTTTCTCGGAATGATCAAACCATGCTTGATACTTCTTGTGATGGTTCTGTTTTGAAGAAGACTATTGAATTCCGGTGGGATCTTTTGGAAACAATTAAACGCAACTCTGAAGATTGGGAACTCGACGAAGGTAAAGAGTCAGGTATTAAACTTAAGTATGATTGTGTTAAATATTTTATGGAGACCGATGCTTTTCAAAAGTTTAGCACTAAATATGGACGTGACTTCGAGATAGTAGCCTCCTTTTGTGAATCATTTGCTACTCATGTTGAACACCCTAAAGAGAAGTGGTTTAAATATCACCCACCCGTTAAGGAAGAAATTTAAAAACCAGTACCAGCTAAAGAAGAAACTATACTTTATAATGTTGATCCAGTTGTTCCTTCTGCTTATATTGAGAAACCACCTTTTCCTGTTAGTATAAAGGAACATGCTAAAGTTTCAACTGTGGTTAACAAAAGCTATATTAGAAAACCTAAACCTGATGAACAAATTAAAGTAGAACCTAGCATTGCTATGGTCAAAGATCTCTTAGAAGAAGATATAGATGGGCATGGTATTTATTTCTGTGAAGAAGCTGCTAGAAGTGCTAAACCTGATAAAAAAAGGTAAGCATAGACCTGTTGTCGGCATGCCTGTGAACTCATTTAAAATAGGAGATCACTGTTATCATGGTTTATGTGACATGGGTGCTAGTGTGAGTACTGTTCCTTACACTTTATATCAAGAAATTATGGAAAACATAGCACCTGCTGAGATAGAAGACATAGATGTTACTATTAAACTTGCTAATAGAGACACCATATCAGCAATTGGGATTGTTAGAGATGTTAAAGTCTTGTGTGGGAAAATAAAATACCCTACTGATTTTCTTGTTCTTGGTTCCCCACAAGATGACTTTTGTCCCATTATTTTTGGTAGACCTTTCTTGAATACAGTTAATGCTAAGATAGATTGTAAGAAACAAACTGTCGGTGTTAGTTTTGGTGATGGGTCTCATGAGTTTAATTTTTCCAAGTTTAGTAGAAATCATCATGAAAAAGAATTGCCTAGTAATGATGAATTAATTGGTCTTCCTTCTATTGATGTGCCACCTACAGATCCTTTAGAACAGTATTTGCTAGACCATGAAAATTACATATGCATGAAAGAAATGAAATAGATAAGATTTTCTTTGAACAACGTCCTCTACTTAAACACAATTTGCCTATTGAAACTCTAGGAGGTCCTCCTCCACCTATAGGTGATCCTGTGTTTGAATTAAAACAGTTGCCAGACACATTGAAATATGCTTATCTTAATGAAAAGAAAATACATCTTGTTATTATCAGTGCTAAACTTTCAGAACATGAAGAAGAAAGATTATTGAAAGTTCTAAGGAAGCATCGGGCTGCTATTGGATATACTCTTGATGATTTAAAGGGCATTAGTCCCACTCTATGTCAGCACAAAATTAATATCTAACCTGATGCTAAACCCGTTGTTGATCACCAACGTCGGTTAAATCCGAAGATGAAAGAGGTGGTAAGAAGGAAAATTTTGAAACTTCTGGAAGCAGGTATAATCTATCCCATAGTTGATAGTAGATGGGTAAGTCCTGTTCATTGTGTCCCTAAGAAAGGAGGTATAACTGTTGTTCCTAATGATAAGAATGAACTTATTCCACAAAGAATTGTTATAGGCTATAGAATGGTAATTGATTTCAGAAGATTAAACAAAGCTACTAGAAAAGATCATTACCCTTTGCCTTTTATTGATCAAATGCTTGAAAGATTATCTAAGCACACACACTTTCGCTTCCTTGATGGATATTTTTGCTTTTGACAAATACCTATTTCTCAACCTGATCAAGAAAAGACCACTTCTACTTGTTCTTTTGGAACCTATGCTTATAGACGTATGCCTTTTGGTTTATGTAATGCACCTGCTACCTTTCAAAGATGTATGACTGCTATATTCTATGACTTTTGTGAAAAGATTGTTGAGGTTTTCATGGATGACTTCTCTGTTTATGGGAAGTCTTTTGATGATTGTTTAAGAAATCTTGATCGAGTTTTGCAGAGATGTGAACAAACAAATCTTGTCTTGAATTGGGAGAAGTGCCACTTTATGGTCAATGAAGGCATTGTCTTGGGTCATAAAATTTCTAAAAGAGGTATTGAAGTGGACCAATCTAAGGTTGATGCAATTGAGAAAATGCCATGTCCTAAGGACATGAAAGGTATTCGTAGTTTCCTAGGTCATGCTAGTTTCTATAGGAGATTTATCAAAGACTTATCTAAAATTTCTAGGCCTCTTACTAATCTTTTGCAAAGAGGATATTCCTTTTGTTTTTGATGATGATTGTCTGGAAGCCTTTGAAACACTCAAGAAAGCCTTAATTTCTGCACCTATAGTTCAACCACCTGATTGGAAATTGCCTTTTGAAATTATGTGTGATGCTAGTGATTATGTTGTTGGTGCTGTTCTAGGACAAAGAGTTGATAATAAGTTGAATGTTATTCATTATTCTAGTAAAACTCTAGACAGTGCTCAAAGAAATTATGCTACTACTGAAAAAGAATTCTTAGCAGTGTTGTTTGCTTGTGATAAGTTTAGACCTTATATTGTTGATTCCAACGTAACTGTTCACACAGACCATGCTGCTATTAAATATCTTATGGAAAAGAAAGATGCTAAACCTAGTACTTATTCGTTGGGTTATCTTGTTACAAGAATTTGATTTGCATATTATTGACAGAAAAGGAGCTGAGAACCCCGTAGTTGACAACTTGTCTAGGCTTCAAAATGTGCTTGATGACCCACTTCCTATTGATGATAGTTTTCCTGATGAGCAGTTAGTTGCAACAAATGTTGCTAATAGTACTCCTTGGTATGCTGACTATGCTAATTACATTGTTGCTAAATGTTTACCACCTAGCTTTACATACCAACAAAAGAAAAAATTCTATGATTTGAGACATTACTTTTGGGATGGCCCACATCTTTATAAAGGAGTATATGGTATTATTAGACGCTGTGTACCTGAGCATGAACATGGACAAATCCTACAGAAATGTCACTCCAAGGCTTATGGAGGGCATCATGCTGGAGATAGAACTGCTCATAAGGTATTGCAGTCTGGATTTTATTGGCCTACTCTCTTCAAGGATGCCCGTAAGTACGTCTCATCTTGTGATGAATGTCAAAGAATAGGTAATATCGGTAAGCGTCAAGAAATGCCTATGAATTATTCACTTGTTGTTGAACCATTTGATGTTTGTGGATTTGATTACATGGGACCTTTTCCTTCCTCTAATGGGTATACACATATTTTGGTTGCTGTTGATTATGTTACTAAATGGGTAGAAGCTATTCCAACCAGTAGTGCTGATCACAACACCTCTATTAAAATGCTTAAGGAAGTTATTTTCCCAAGGTTTGGAGTCCCTAGATATTTAATGACTGATGGTGCTTGCGAGATCTTATGGGTTTCACCTCTAGCCTACCCCAACTTGTTTGGGACTAAAGGCTTTGTTGTTGTTGTTGTTGTTGTTGTTGTTTGTTGTTGTTGTTGATGGTGGTTCACACTTTATTCATGGTGCTTTCCATAAAATGCTTGCCAAGTATGATGTTAACCATAGAATTGCATCACCCTATCATCCTCAGTCTAGTGGTCAAGTTGAGATTAGTAATAAAGAAATAAAATTAATTTTGAAAAAGACTGTTAATAGGTCCAAGAATAATCGGTCGGACAAATTAGATGATGCACTTTGGTCTTATAGAACAACATATAGAAATCGTATGTGTATGTCTCCTTATAAAATAGTTTATGGAAAAGCTTGTCATTTGCCTCTTGAGTTAGAACATAAAGCATATTGGGCAGTCAAAGAGCTCAACTATGATTTCAAACTTGCTGGTGAAAAGAGGTTATTTGATATAAGCTCATTAGATGAATGGAGAACCAATGCTTATGAAAATGCAAAATTATTTAAAGAAAGGGTTAAAAGATGGCATGACAAAAGAATCCAAAAGCGTGAGTTTAAAGTCGGAGAATATGTTCTTTTGTACAACTCTCGTTTTAGATTCTTTGCAGGAAAGATCCTCCCAAAATGGGAAGGCCCATATGTCATCGAGGAGGTTTACCGGTCTGGAGCCATCAAAATAAATAATTCCGAAGGTACTAACCCGAAGGTTTTCAATGGGCAACGAATAAAGCATTATATCTTAGGTACGCCAATTAATGTTGAAAGTAATATTATCCATACTTTGACACTGGAAGAGCACATAAAAGAGTCCTTCTGTAACACTCTGAAATCGTGAAAATAAGTAGGTACGTGGTACGGTAAGTAAATGGACTCCGAAAAATCCGCAAAAATATTTTTTATCAATTTTGGAATATTTTAGAATTTTGGAAATAAAGAAACTTCCAGGAAGTGTCCCCTGGTGGGCACAAGACACCAAGGCGCGCCAGGCATGGCGCGCCCAGGTGGGTTGTGCCCACCTGGCACACCTTCCGGACTCCGTTTTTCTACCTCTTACTTGTCCCCCAAGATAAAAATTCTATATATACTTCCCGAACTTGTTAACCACTGTATCACGGAGAAATCCTCTGTTCTCTTTTCTTGCTATTTTCTGTCAGATCCCATCTACCATGGCCTCTTCAGGTTCCTCCAAGGACAAGTTTTTCAAGAACGTCATCAACCCATATTTGCGGGAGGTGGTGCAACACCCTCAGACCATCCAGATGCATGAGGGGGTGATGTACGTTCGCGATGAGCAAGGTCCCAAGAGCACGGGAACGGTGGAGGCCAGTCTTGAAGCTATGGAGCAAGAAGTCTTCCGGTGCAAGGGGATGGTGGAACGTGGTCTCAATGCGAATCACCTCATGATCACGGAGCTTTCCCGTGATCTCAAGGTGGATGTCAAGCCCATGAAGGACATCATCTTCACCCTCAACGAGCAAATCAACTTCCTCCAAAGCCAGATCTATGATCTTCAAAACCAAGTCTTTGAATATGAGGCGAGGTTTAAAGGTATGAGTTCGGTTGCTAGTTACAGGACCCGTGAGACTCACTCTTCCTCTTTTGATGGTGGACCACTGCCATCGAAATCCGAGGACAAGATCTCTTCTTCTTCACCAACATCACCTTCTTCACCACCAAAAGAGAACTAAGTATCGGGTATGGGCAGTCCCCTTGGCTTCCGCCAAGCTTGGGGGAGGTGCCCCGGTATCGTATCATCCCACTATCTTTTTGCTTTTACTTATCTTAGTTCGATCTTTTTGCTTTAGATGAAATAAAGTATAGTTCGATCCTTTCTTATTTGAGCGTTTGCTTAGTGATCTATCATTGTAATCGTGTGCAAGTTATATAATAAAGTTAGTTTGATTTTTTGCTTTCTTTACTTTCATGTTGCAAATAAGAAAAGAAAAATAAAGTAAATAAAATAAAAGATATTAAATAAATTAATAAGATCATATACTAATCCTATGGTAGGTCATGGCACCACATAAGGAAAAGTATAAGTAATAAATTTTATTAGAGATTGACAAACATAGCATTAGTCAATGATGAAACTCATGAAAGAATTTATAAGGGAAGAGAAGATTCACATATAAATATACTATCCTAGAAATCTTTTGTGATTGTGAGCCCTCATCAAAATATTATATGCCAAATTTGTTGACGTTGGACAAGGAAGACAACGTAATGGTTTTTGTTTTTTTATATTCACATAGAAGTCATATTGTCATAGATCCTTTAACATGTGGTGCTTGCCACCTATCTTTGCTAGCCAAAAATTCCACACTAAGTAGAGATGCTACTTGTGCATCCAAAAACCATAAACCCAAATCCTTTTCAAGTGTCCACCATACCTACCTAGGGATTGAGCAAGATCCCTCAAGTAAGTTTACATCGGTGCAAAAAGGCAATAAAAATTGCTTCTAAAAGTGTGAGATCATTTAGTGTAAGAGAAAACTGAGCATTGCACGAACTTGGCTGACAAAGAATAAAAGCGACAGACTGCATAATAAAGGTTGTCATATTAAGGGGCAATGTAATGTGACGTTCTTTTGCACTAAGGGATTGAGCATGTAAACAAATAAGCGCATGGCAACCTCTGCTTCCCTCTACGAAGGGCCTATCTTTTACTTTCATGTATTTACTTTTATGCAAGGAGTCAAAGTTTTCCTTCTATTACTTTTTATTTTTCTCTTTTGGCAAGCATCATGTGGTGAGGAAAGATCTAGGCACATATGTCCAGTTGAATATAGATAGCATGAGTTATTATTGTTGACATCACCCTTGAGGTGAGTATGTTGGGAGGCGAAACTATAAGCCCCTATCTTTCTATGTGTCCGGTTGAAACGTTTTGCTCATGTGTATGCGGTGAGTGTTAGCAATCATAGAAGACTATATGATGGTTGAGTATGTGGACTTGCCTAAAGGCTCCAACACGTGACCGTTCCTGAAAAGATGATGAATTGTAGTTGCAAAGTTGACTGAGAACATAGTTTGTTGGTTTCTAAAAGAGTTTTTGCTTTATACTTCGATTATGTGATGAACTATTACTTATTCATATGAAGTATATGATGCAAGTTCTATGATAAAAGTCTTATGTTTAAATTTGTTGCTGTTATAATAATCAACATGATGCTTCTATGTCCGTATTTTTTTATCGACACCTCTCTCTCAAAGCATGTGGACTTGTTTTTCGATTTCAGTTTTCGCTTGAGGACAAGCGAGGTCTAAGCTTGGGGGAGTTGATACGTCCATTTTGCATCATGTTTTCTTATTGTTATTTATAATATTTTTATCCATAATAATGCTTTTTGGAGTAATTCTGATGCCTTTTCTCTCATAATTTGCAAGGTACACACCAAGAGGGAAAATTCCGGCAGCTGGACATCTGGACCTGAAAAAGCTACGTCAGGCTACCTATTCTGCACAACTCCAAATGAGCTGAAACTTCACGGAGATTTTTTATGGAATATATAAGAAATATTGGAGCAAATAACTACCAGAGGGGGCCCACTAGGTGGGCACAACCAACCTGGGCGCGCCAGGGAGCCCAGGCGTGCCCTGGTGGGTTGTGCCCTCCTCAGCCCACCTCCGGTGCCCATCTTCTGGTATATAAGTCATTTTTACCAAGAAAAAAAAATAAGGAGAAGGCTTTCGGGACAGAGCGCCGCCGTCTCGAGGCGGAACTTGGGCAGGAGCACTTTTGCCCTCCGGTGGGGCGATTCCACCGGGGGAACTTCCCTCCTAGAGGGGGAAATCATCGTCATCATCATCACCAACAACTATCCCATCTTGGGGGAGGGAAATCTCCATCAACATCTTCAACAACACCATCTCATCTCAAACCCTAGTCCATCTCTTGTATTCAATCTTGTTACCGAAACTATAGATTGGTGCTTGTGGGTGACTAGTAGTGTTGATTACATCTTGTAGTTGATTACTATATGGTTTATTTGGTGGAAGATTATATGTTCAGATCCATTATGCTATTTAATACTCCTCTGATCATGAACATGTTTATCATTTGTGAGTAGTCACTTTTGTTCTTGAGGTCACGGGAGAAATCATGTTGCAAGTAATCATGTGAACTTGATATGTGTTTGATATTTTGATAGTATGTATGTTGTGATTCCCTTGGTGGTGTCATGTGAACGCCGACTAGATGACACTTCACCATATTTGGGCCTAAGGGAATGCATTGTGGAGTAGCAATTAGATGGTGGGTTGCGAGAGTGACAGAAACTTAAACCCCGGTTTATGCGCTATTCTGTAAGGGACCGATTGGATCCTAGAGTTTAAATGCTATGGTTTGAATTTATTCTTAATACTTTTCTCGTAGTTGCGGATGCTTGCAGGAGGGTTAATTATAAGTAGGAGGTTTGTTCAAGTAAGAACAACACCTAAGCACAGGTCCACCCACATATCAAATTATCAAAGTAGCGAACACAAATCAAACCAACGTGATGAAAGTGACTAGGAAATTCCCGTGTACCCTCAAGAGCACTTTTCTTATCATAAGAGACCGTTTTGGCCTATCCTTTGCCTCAAAAGGATTGGGCTACCTTGCTGCATACTTATTGCTACTATCGTTACTTGCTCGTTGCAAATTATCTTACTATCAAACTACTCTGCTACTTACAACTTGAGCACTTGCAGACATTACCTTACTGAAAACTACTTGTCATTTCCTTCTGCTCCTCGTTGGGTTCGACACTCTTACTTATCGAAAAGAGCTACAATTGATCCCCTATACTTGTGGATCATCAGTTACATTAAGGAAGAGTTCTACACTATAGGAATCATAGAATTTGCCATCAGTCCATTCTTTGCCGTCTGCTAGCCGACGACAAATATTGTCTTTGCCGTCGGCTTCCCAAAAGCAGACGGCAAAGAATTGCCTCGTGGGAACAATCATATTTGCCATCAGTACACTCTTTGCCGTCTGCTAGCCAACGGCAAAGAGCCTAAAAGCAGACGGGAAAGAGCCCATCTGGGCCCCACTGGAGCTCGGAGCTGATTAGGTCAAATGGACGGCCTGGATGTCGTCTGATAGTAGACGGTAAAGCGAAGCAGATGGCAAAGACCGCAAAAAGCAGACGGCAAAGCTCGGATTGCCTAACATATTTTACGCTCGTGCCCCGCCCCCACCTCTCTCTCTCTCTCTCTCTCTCTCTCTCTCTCTTCGGTGCAGCCGCCGCCCCGATGACCCACCACCGCCCCCGTCGCGCCCGCCGCAGCCGCCGCCCCACCATCCACGGCCCCACCGCCCAGATCCACCGCCCCCGCCACCCCCTCAGGTGAGTTTTTTTCTTCTCTATTTTTTTCTTTTTTATTTAATTGGTACTGTTAGGTTAGTGCTAGGTGTCAGAGGGATTAACCATGGGTAGCCTCATCCACACCCCTTAGCATTTCAAGACGTCGGACCTAGCAAAGCCCCTCGGACCTTCCAGACACGTGGCCGGCTGCTTGGGCCGGCTAGGACCAAGCGGTCTGCTCCTAGAAGACGGTGCACTCTTAGAAGGCGGTCTTGGGGAGACCGGCTCCCAGCAGCCAGCCCCTCCTCCCCTTGGAGTCTGCACTCACCTGCTCTGACAAGATGGGGCATGGCTACAGGGACACCCACTCCCCCAAATCCCATTGGAGCGTGGCTACAGTGCAAGCTGACCAAGCAGTCACCCACCTGCCAGGCGTGGGTGTCGGTGTCAAAACCGGCGGATATTGGATAGGGGGTCCCGAACTGTGCGTCTAAGGCGGATGGTAACAGGAGGCGGGGGACACCATGTTTACCCAGGTTCGGGCCCTCTCGATGAAGGTAATACCCTACTTCCTGCTTGATTGATATTGATGATATGAGTATTACAAGAGTTGATCTACCACGAGATCGTAGAGGCTAAACCCTAGAAGCTAGCCTATGGTATGATTGTTGTTGTCCTACGGACTAAACCCTCTGGTTTATATAGACACCGGAGGGGGCTAGGGTTACACAGAGTCGGTTACAAGGGAGGAGATCTACATATCCGTATTGCCAAGCTTGCCTTCCACGCCAAGGAGAGTCCCATCCAGACACGGGTCGAAGTCTTCAATCTTGTATCTTCATAGTCCAACAGTCCGGCCAAAGGATATAGTCCGGCTGTCCGAGGACCCCCTAATCCAGGACTCCCTCAGTAGCCCCTGAACCAGGCTTCAATGACGATGAGTCCGACGCACAGATTGTCTTCGGCATTGCAAGGCAGGTTCCTCCTCCGAATACTCCATAGAAGATTTTGAACACAAGGATAGTGTCCGGCTCTGCAAAACAAATTCCACATACCACCGTAGAGAGAATAATATTTCCACAAATCTAATCTGCTGACATCACACCACGGCCCAGTCATTATTCGAACTGTTTTTCACAACCAGCCACTGCACATATCACAAGGCGGTTTCCTTGGCACGTCTTGTCGAAGCAGAGATTGTGTCCCCTTATCACGGGATTCTCATCAATACGGGTGTGGGTAACCCAACCACGCCATCAATTACGACGCTTGGGGAACAAGCGAGTTTACCAGGTAGGTGGGGAGGCACATAGCTTCTTCCGCCTTTATAAAGGGACAAGGATTTACCCTTTTCACCCACTCCTTCTTCCTCCTTGCTCATCCATTCTTGCGCACTCGAGCTCCAGCGCCTAAGTTCACGTTTTTTCTCCTCAAACCACTCCAAGCATGTCCGGAGCGGGAGGCAAGTGGATGGTCTCCTCCGTTACGGAGGAGAACATCACAAAGCTGCGGGGAGCCGGATATCTGGCCGCGGATATCGCACACTGGCTGTCAGATGCGGGGAAGATCATCCCTACTCCAGAACCCCATGAGAGGGTGGTTTTTCTTACCCACTTCGTCCGCGGACTAGGATTTCCCCTCCAGCCGCATGTCCGCGGACTCATGTTTTACTACGGGCTGGACTTTCACGATCTGGCCCCCAATTTCATCCTCAACATCTCGGCGTTTATCGTCGTGTGCGAGGCCTTCCTCCGCATCAAGCCCCACTTCGGTCTGTGGCTGAAGACCTTCAATGTTAAGCCGAAGGCGGTGGTCGGCCAACAAGCGGAGTGCGGAGGCGCCATGGTGGGCAAAATGCCCAACGTCACCTGGCTCGAAGGCTCCTATGTGGAGACCATAAAGGGGTGGCAATCGGGGTGGTTCTACATCACCGAGCCGCGCGACACCAACTGGGTGGCGGCCCCCGAATTTCGATCCGGAATCCCCATGCGGCTCACCTCCTGTAAAGAGAAGGGCCTGTCCTGGGGTTCCCCGGTAGAGCTGACCGGACTCCAGACATGCATCAAAAACATGATGAGAAAGAAAATCAAGCTCATCAACGTGGTCCAAGTCATGCTCTTCCGCCGGATCCTCCCGTGTCAAAGACGGGCATTCAATTTGTGGGAGTTCGACCCGGCCGAGCACCAGATGCTACGAGATCTCTTCGACACGACGCACAAGGACGTCTGGAAGGTGCTGTTCAAGGGCGCCGAGGTACCTCCTCCCCTCACCGAGGACCGCGGACTCAGCGCAAGGCGCCTTGCCAATCCGGTAAGTCTTTTACATCTCATAAGATGTTCTTTTCCCCAGTGTAACCACATGCGGGATCTAAGCCTCCACGCCATTTAACAGGACTAGGTAGTGACAGCGGAGCAGATCGATTGTCCGGCTCCCCTGCCCGAAGATCCAGCAGATGCTCTCCTAACGGAGATGCTGGTTCCGGCACCTTATGAGGTGCCAGAGAAGAAGGCCAAGAAGAAGGCCACGGGGACCAGGAAGGGTCTCCGGCACAAGGTTATATCGGACTCATCGTCCGAAAACACCGAGGCGCACTCCTCCCATGAAAACGAGGAGGCAAAAGAGGAAAGCTCTCCCCCCAGCCGGGGGAGACAAGAAAAGGAAGGCCGCCCCATCTGGGGAGGCTGAAGGTTCCAAGAAGGGAAGGACCCTCCTTCCGGACAGCTCCACAACCGCCGCCTATAGCGACGACGAGTGGCTGCCTAGGGATAAGCCCCTGGCGAAGTCGTAAGTATTCGGATACCATAATAATTCTGGTATGTTTCGTTTTGTTGTTTCTCATCATGCCAAACATGATTATGCAGCCAATCCCGAGCTCACATCGACGTCTCTTTGTCGGATGATTCTTTGGGCCCGTCGGATATGAATAGCGATTCACTCCGGACCGCCTCCTCCCCCGCCCTACGGACGATGCCGAGGTGTTGTCTCAAAGGGGACTGAACCAAGGGGAGACAGTTCCGAAGGCGCCCCAAGGCGACATTCCAGGCGCTGGGCGCACGAGGGGCAAGAGTCCTCTGGGCCCTAACGCCGGGGGCAGCAAGTCTAGCCCCAAGCCGAATACGGTGCCGGAACCTCCAGTGGTTCCGGTTTCTGTCTGGCAACCCCTCTCTAAGGGGGGCAAGCCGTCTATGCCGATGGCCTCTGTCCATCCAGAGGCATCAGACAACTTGCTGGAAGCGCTTCGCGGCGCTTCCATTGACGAAGAGCACCGCACTATCATGAGTGCGGTAGTCAAGAAGGTTCAGTCCGCTAAGAGCGGACTGACTGAAGCCTGTGCCAGCCTCCTAACTGGCTTTGAGGTAAGTAATCAAATTATAAGAAAATATTCTGGTATAGACAGTAGCCCCTGATGCTCTGTTTGGCGTTCGCGAAGGAAGGCCGAATAGAGGATCAAATAATAATCGCAGGAGCCTAATCATAATATGTCTATGTGCATATGCAGGCTTCACTGCTGGCCGCTGCCGCACGTACTGCGGAGGTCGCCGCACTGAAGCGGGACCTTGAGCAGTCCAAGGAAGAGCTCGGCCTTACCAAGAGGAAGCTCGAAGAGAACAAAGGTAAGTGATACCCCGTCTGTATATTATGAAGAAAAATTTGGTTTTGGAATAATAGGATCATCATGAATTGTGCTAGGGGCCACGACCGAAGTGGCGGCCCTGCAGAAGGCGCTATCCGAGGCCGAGCACAAAGCGGCCAAGGAGCGCATCGAGCGAGAAAAGCAAGAAGCCCGAGTAGCCGAGGTGCAGCAAGAGCTCCAGGCTCTCACCAAAAAACACGAGTCCTTGGAGCGTGACTCTAAGACGCAAGGGTCCGAGCTTGCGAAGGCCCTCGAAAGTGCACAACATGCCAAGGCCGAAGCCCAAAAGGCCCTCCAGGAAATGGAGGCGGTTAAGAAGATAGCGGTGGGTAAGGCATTCATTATGCAAAGCAAGCATGTGAAGGAAACTTTCTTTTTTACTTACCCGAGTTCAGAGCTCTCCAGGAGCGTTCGCAGATCTACCCCGCAGTGTGTCAGATGCCGCAGAGTTCTACCAGGCGAGGTGGGGAGCTCGACGGAGAAGTTGTTCTGGTCTCAGTATACTGGGACCGAACACCCAATGCGCTTGAGCGACCAGCTGAAGCAACTGGTCGAGCTCCACAAGGCAGCCGAACAGGCCATGAAGGGTCTTATAGTCTGGATGTGGCCTGGCGAGCCCCTGCCTGATAGCTACTTCGGTCTGGTGAGGCAGCTTGTGAATGCATGCCCACGACTTGAAGTCATAAAGCGGTCCGTCTGCATCGAGGGTGCGCGCAGGGCTTTTGCCCGGGCGAAGGTGCACTGGGCGAAGCTGGATGCCGAAAAGCTGGTGAAGGAGGGGCCGCCGGAGGGCAAGGAGCATCGCCACCCCGAAAAGTATTATGAAAGTGTCCTGAAGGGTTCTCGCCTTGTGGCGGAGGAATGTGCTAAGGATGTAATATTTGAATAAATGTACTTATGTGATCCTGTAATGTGAAACGAGTTCATTTGCGCTATGCAACGCTTGTGAATTTAAAATATTACCTTCTGTGCGGCCGTTTATAAAATCTGAGAGTTGGCCAGTCGTCGGCTTTTGCCCCCATGTAACTAGTACTGAGGTGTTCGGGTTAAACCTGAGCACTCTTTATCCCAATTTTGGGTCCTTTGAAGGAGGTGTTCAGCACAACGAACCAGGCAATCGGACTATAAGGCTTTATCACTCTCAGTTAGCCATAGAAGTCTACAATTTTAAATTTTGGCGAAGCCCCTAGTATTCGGAAGGCTGAATTTGGGACGCTATATACGCCTAAGTCTGGCTAGGCCGACTCCTCGCCCGAAGCGGAAAAAGTCTTTAAGGACTTCAGACCTCTCGAACAGTGACCAGCTCTCGCCTTATCATGACAGTCAGTTTTCGGCTTTCTCTACTGAGGTGCTCGTCCGGAAGAACCGGGACACAATCGCAGTAGTTCTCCCAGTGCTACCTTAGCTGATATTGCGGAACGTAAGGTACCAAAACATGGGAGCTGGGCAAACCCAACTATTGACCCAAGACATGATTCGGAGCTGATTCATATAGGCTATAAGTTCGGGGTGCCGCACTGTCGAAAGTGTTTGGACTTCTCACGCCATATTTATGGGGTATACTGAAGCCCCTGGCGTACTGGTCGTACCAGAATGTACGGGTGTAATTTGTCGTAAATAAGCAAACAAGGGAAAAAGGTGTAATGCAATAATAGACTAACGCTATGCATTGTTATTAAATAATACGTCGAAGCGTACTGATACAAGTAGTGCAATAGGCAAAAAATAGGACTATCTGACATGTCCTATCCAAGGGCAAGCTGCGTATGGGTATTTAAAACAGGTATTTCGATAGTTATCAGAGACTACCTGGGGATTCCCTTGTACATCTTAGCTTCTTGCCTCCTTGGTATTTGCTTCTCATAATGCGTCCAACATTCAGTTGTCGAAAAGGGCTTCCAGAGAGTAAGGTCCTGAAAGAGAGAAAATGATAAAGGTATACAGCCCCTGGGGCGGTTCAGCCGCATTGTGGGGCATGTCCTGGCCGTGCCCCCGCCTATGCCCATGGTATTTTTAGTGCGTAATTATGTACGCGCGGCACAGATTTCGTCGCTTGACTGGGACTAGGGCGGAGGCCGAATTGCTAGGCGAGCTCTAAACGTGCCAGGCGATCCTGTTGCAGGTTACTCCGGACTCGCTTGAAGGTGTCCGGGGGCTTTATCGCCGAATTGGCGGTTTGCCATAAAAGGCTGCTTTGTGCCTCTGCTGCGAGGGCCACAGTGTGCTCCTCCGTGCAGAGCGAGGGTTCTGTGTTTCCATTGACTGTTATAACCCCACGAGGTCCTGGCATTTTGAGCCTGAGGTATGCATAATGCGGTACCGTATTGAATCTGGCAAATGCAGTTCGTCTGAGCAGTGCGTGATAGCCACTTCGGAACGGGACGATATCAAAGATTAACTCCTCGCTTCGGAAGTTGTCCGGAGATCCGAAGACCACTTCCTGTGTGATTGAGCCTGTGAAGTGGGCCTCTACACCTGGGATGACACCTTTAAAGATGGTTTTAGTGGGTTTGATCCTCGAGGGGTCTATACCCATTTTGCGCACTATATCCTGATAAAGCAGGTTCAGGCTGCTGCCGCCGTCCATAAGGACCTGGGTGAGGTGAAATCCGTCAATGATGGGATCAAGGACCAATGCGGCAGAACCGCCATGACGGATACTAGTGGGGTGGTCCCTACGATCCAAGGTGATCAGACAAGAAGACCGTGGGTTGAACTTTGGGGCGACTGGCGCCATCGCATAGACGTCCCTTAGTGCACGCTTCCGTTCTTGGGAATATGGGTTGCGTATATCATGTTCACCGTTTTCACTTGGGGAGGAAATTTTTTCTGTCCTCCTGTGTTCGGCGGCCGGGACTCCTCCTCATCGTCGCTATGTAGCCCCTTTTCCATGTTTTCTGTATTCAACTTTCCGGCCTGCTTGAACACCCAGCATTCTCTGTTGGTGTGATTGGCTGGCTTATCGGGGGTGCCATGAATTTGACACGAGCGATCGAGTATGCGGTCCAAACTGGACGGGCCCGGGTTGCTTCTTTTGAACGGCTTCTTCCACTGACCGGATTTAGGGCCACTGAATCCGGCATTGACTGCCGTGTCTTCGGCGTTGTCACCGTTGTTGCGGCGCTTGTGTCTGTTGCGACGTGGTCTGCCGTTACTATCTTTGGCATCTGAATTGCCATGACTTCTTGATGTGTTGTTGCTGCGAGTCAGCCAGCTATCCTCGCCCGCGCAAAAGCGGGTCATGAGCGTCGTGAGGGCTGCCATATTCTTCGGCTTCTCCTGGCCGAGGTGCCGGGCGAGCCACTTGTCACGGATGTTATGCTTAAATGCCGCTAAGGCCTCCGCATCCGGACAGTCGACAATTTGGTTTTTCTTAGTTAGGAACCTGGTCCAGAATTTCCTGGCCGTTTCCCCTGGCTGCTGAGTTATATGGCTCAAGTCATCAGCATCCGGTGGTCGCACATAAGTGCCCTGGAAGTTGTCAAGGAATGTTTTGAGGATATAACCGTCGGAGTCACCCGCCCAGGAGGGGCCGGGTTACCCATGATGGTTACTACGCGAAGCCCAGTACCAAAGATGAAGACGGTGGGTCAATAACGGGCCCAAGACCTGGCGATGGCTTAAGGCCCGTAGCATTAGCCGCCGTTAGGGTAAAACTTGTAGTGTAAGGAAAGAATAGATAAGAGTCCGAGCCGGACACTGTTATGAGCCGGCCGGGACTCTGAGAGCCGCTGGGCGTCAACCTCTCTATATAAAGGGGTGACCCAGCGGCGGTTCAGGACAAGTAAGATCTCGTCGAGAGCCAGGCATAGCAGTTAAGCTCCCTGGTCATCGAAACCCTAATCAATACCATCTCAACTGGACGTAGGCTTTTACCTTCACCGTAAGGGGCCGAACCAGTATAACCCTCGTGTTCCTTGTCCCGTTTAACCCCTTCGAGCTTCCTAGCTGTGATGGCTCCACGACTAAGTCCTAGCTCGGGGACATCTGCCGTGACAATTCCACAACAGTTGGCGCCCACCGTGGGGCCAGCGCACGGTGGATTTGAGTTCTTGAAGGGCAGCTTCGAAGGGCTCAAGGGATACGCTGTGGGCCGGATGACCAAGAGTCGTCGCGGCAAGCTCTACATCGACGATGCAAACTGGGGCCCCGACGCCGGCTCAATTGAGTACGGGTACCGGGTCCCCTTCGGCGGAATTCATGTCATTGTACCAGCTAAGCCGGCGTGTATAAATGACGTCCAGCACCTGGCGGGTCGTATTGCTGCTTTAAGCTGGTTTATAAGCCGTTTGGGTGAGAAGGCCATGCCATTGTACCAGTTGATGAAGAAAACTGATGACTTTGTCTGGAATGATGCTGCTAATATTGCTTTTGAGGATTTGAAGAGACAGCTGGCGGAGCCCCCAGTCCTTGCTGCTCCGGTTGACAAGGAGCCTTTATTACTGTATGTGGCTGCTAACACACGGGCCGTCAGTGTGGCTGTGGTGGTGGAGTGCAAGGAAGAGGGTAAGGAGCATCCGGTTCAGCGGCCGGTTTATTACGTCAGTGAAATGCTCATCGAGTCCAAACAGCGGTATCCACATTGGCAGAAGCTTGTTTATGGTGTGTTCATGGCAAGCCGGAAGCTTAAGCATTATTTCCAGGGTCACCCCATCACTGTGGTCAGTTCTTCCCCCCTTGGAGATATCATTCAAAATAGAGAGGCCACAGGGAGAGTGGCTAAGTGGGCTATAGAGCTCGGACCTCATGGTCTGAAATACGTACCACGCACTGCTGTTAAATCTCAAGCCTTGGTGGATTTCATCAACGATTGGACAGAGCTACAAGTGCCCGAACAAAAGCCGGATGACACATATTGGACTATTCACTTCGATGGGTCCAGGCAATTGGAGGGCTCGGGGGCTGGAGTCATATTGGCTTCCCCTAAAGGTGACAAGTTCCATTATGTCCTACAGTTGATGTTTCCTTGTACTAACAATGCGGCTGAGTATGAGGCCTTGCTCCATGGTCTTCGGATGGCTAAGGAGATGAGCTTGAGCCGGGTAAGGTGCTTCGGCGACTCAGACTTAGTGGCTCAACAAGTATCAGGCAAGTGGGATTCCAAGGACCCTCTCATGTCGGCTTATTGCCGTGAAGTTGATGCCATTGCTGGACACTTTCAGGGTTACCAAGTATAGCACACCGATCGCAGGAAGAACGAGGCGGCTGATGCTTTAAGTCGGCTGGGCTCTCAGCGAAAACCGGTGCCGCCTAATACTTTCCTGGACGTCTTGCATAACCCTTCCGTTAAGTTGCCTACAGAGGAAGACTTGGCTGTCCCTGACCCGGAGGCCCAATTGGTGGCGGCTCTCCACGTCATCCCGGATCGGACAGTGCCCTATCTGGCTTACATGACCCGGGGCGATTTGCCTGAGGATGAAACTTTGGCTAGACAAATAACCCGGCGGTCTAAGTCAATGGTTGTTATCAATGGTGAGCTGCATCGCCGCAGTGTTACGGGAGCGTTCCAACATTGTGTCTCCCCTGAGGAAGGTCAAGAAATCTTGCGTGAGATTCATGAAGGGGACTGTGGCCATCATGCCGGCTCAAAATCTCTTGTGGCCAAGGCTTTTCGCCATGGTTTTTATTGGCTGACGGCTCATGCTGATGCGGAGGACTTGGTCAGTAAATGTGATGGTTGCCAGAGGTTCTCGCGACGAGCTCATGTGCCGGCTCAGGAGCTGAGGATGATCCCAATTACTTGGCCCTTTGCGGTCTGGGGGCTTGACATGGTTGGGCCTTTTAAAAGGTCCAAGGATAAAAAGACCCACCTCTTGGTGGCGGTTGATAAATTCACAAAGTGGGTTGAAGCAGAGCCAGTTGGCAAGTGTGATGCAGCCACGGCGGTTCAGTTCATGAAAAGGGTGGTATTTCGTTTTGGCTTTCCACACAGCATTATAACTGACAATGGTACCAATCTGTCCAGGGGCGCCATGGAGGAGTTTTGTCAACGAGAGCATATTCGACTTGATGTTTCATCAGTGGTTCATCCTCAATCCAATGGTCAAGCTGAGAGGGCTAATCAGGAGATTCTGAAAGGCATCAAGCCCCGGCTTTTGGTCCCTTTGCAGCGGACGCCGGGTTGTTGGGTGGAGGAGTTACCCTCCGTGTTATGGAGCATCAATACTACTCCTAACAGGTCCACGGGTTTTACTCCTTTCTTCATGGTTTATGGAGCGGAAGCAGTCCTCCCCAGTGATATCCGTCATGACTCGCCTCGAGTGGCGGCTTACGTTGAGGCGGATAATGAACAGGCGCGCCAAGATGCTCTTGACTTGTTGGACGAATAGCGTGATGTGGCGGCAGCTCGATCAGCGATTTACCAACAAGACCTGCGCCGTTATCACAGTCGCCGAGTTAAGTCTCGGGTCTTCCAGGAAGGTGATCTGGTGCTTCGGCTCATCCAAGATCAAACAGATGCGCACAAGCTATCCCCGCCTTGGGAAGGACCCTTTGTGGTCAGCAAGAACTTGCACAACAGGTCATATTACCTCATTGACATTCGGGAGCACAAAGATTCACGCAAGTCGGAGGAGGAGACCCGTCGGCCGTGGAACATAGCTCAGCTTCGGCCTTATTACACTTGAGCCACCGGCTCTCATAATGTACATATTTCTATAAGCCATGTATATATTATGATAAGCAATAAAGTAGGACCTCTGTCCTTTTTCACCTCCAAAGGTAAATGTGTTGTTTCCATTACAAGATCACATGGTAACGTGGAGGTGGATCCGGCTTATGATCGTATTCGAATCTAGCCGTACGCAATATAATCACTTGGGGGCTTCCTGTTCAAACATGGGTCGTATTCGAACCAAAGAGAACATAGCTGTCGATACCCACTTGATTGGCAAAGTGCCGAGCTCATTGTGGAGTTTTCTTTGATCATATTTGAATCATAGCTCAACCCCCTTTGGGAACCGATGTGGATCGTATTCGAATCAGCGTCGTTAAACAACTCTTAAGGTCATTTGGGGGCTTCCTGTTCAAACATGGGTCGTATTCGAACCAAAGAGAACATAGCTGTCGGTACCCTCTTGATCGGCATTGCCAAACCCACTGGGGGCTGTATGATCGCATTCGAATCTTAGCTTAACCCCTTTGGGACGGGTCTCCGGTCGTATTCGAACCGGAAGCCCCTGAATTTTGATTTTCTGATTTATAACAAGTTCTTCTGGTTGTATCAACAGTGTACACGTCGGTTCTTGTTCCGCCGGCTTAGCTTTGATTCACAGTGCTAGTCGCACACAATCAGCATTATCAAGATTGGTAAACCGGAGTTGAGGTACCAACCTTATTATCCGGAAGTGTACTTCAAGGCCTGTAAGTGTGTTATTACGGTTATATCAAGGACATAATCAAGGACCAGTCTTTCATGACTTAGATTTACATTCCGGTTATATGTATGAGACTATGATTCTCAGTGCGGTAAGCCGCCTAGAGACTTGTGATTTGTTTTTCTATGCAGGATAGTTAAAGACAACTATTTGAGCTTAAGGAAAATGAATGATCAATTATGACCCGAAGGAATATAAGGAAGCAACTTCGATGGAATTAAGCATTCAACACGTGCACGATGGCACGACAAAGTTAAAATGTTGGTCCTATTCTATTACAAGACTCCCCGAGTCCAAAAGGTTGAAGCATTGTTTAACAAGCCGCCTAAAAAGTCAAGATGCTGGCCGGGTCGAGGCTTCCGGCTCATCCCTCTCCGCTCCTCCGGCTGTTCCCAAGACCTGGAAGGTTGACGATTTCCAGTCAATGCCGCTCAAAGCTTCAAATTGAGCTTCCTCGTCAATTAACCCGGCCGGGTCAATTTCCGGGGCAAAGGTGTGCTTACGAGTCGGCGGGACTAAGCTGATGGCTTCATAACGCAGAGTGGGGATCCTCTGATTCTCTGCATCGTAGCCCGACTGGTACTTGGTCAGATCATTGTCATTTCCAATCAGGGTGGCCACCGGGCGCACGATCTTCACACAGGCAGCAAAGTCCTTTTGGTCGAAAGGGGTGCCGTCTTCCTTCAAGCTGGGGTAACCAAGTGCAATGTCCGCCGGGTCTAGCTCTGGAAGGAAAGCCATGGCCCGGCTCAGAGCAGCTATGGCTCCGGCTCTTGCAGAGGCCCGTCGCAGCTCTTGGACACGCTGAGGAAGAACGGCCAGCCGGCGAAGTACTTCCGCCAGGTGAGTCGGAACCTCATTGGATAAGGCCACGACGGCCAAAGCGCGCTGTGACCCGGTGTAGAGTTGCTCCACCAGGGTGTACATGGCCTTCAGCTTGGTCAGCACGTTCTGATTGAGGTTGGCGCTTCTGGGACCTGTTTAACAAAGTAAGATAAGTCGTTCTCAATGATGGGAGTTATGAGATATAAAGGTTATAAACTTATCGAGAGCCCGCGGAATGACTTACCGAAGATGGCGGCGACCATCTGTGACACGTGGCGCTTTAAGCCGGAGAGTTCGGCGGTTCTCTTCGTCAGAGCCTTCTCCGCTTGTTCGGCCCGGTTCACCAGAGTAGTCTTCTCTTCAGCCCAAGTTTTCCTTTCAGCTTCAAAGTTCTTCTTCAGTTTCTCTTGAGCAGCAATGCTGGACTCAAATTTGGCGTTGGCCTTCCGGGTCTCAGTTTCCTGCGTCTTCAGGCGGTTCTTCAGATCAGAGATATCAGCCTCAAACTTCTTGCAAGTAGCCTGCACAATTTTCGGGTTATAGTATGAAAAGTTATTATGCAATTTTAAAGTCCCAAGCGCTTTCCAAGCAAAGACACTTGGCACATGGGGGCTAATGCATGTCGAAAGTCTCTATCTACAAATTACCGGTTCATGGAAGTAAGCTGGAAGTTAAGTCTACAACATATTCTGTCATAAGTTGTAGACTTGGGGGCTAGAGTATAGTAAAGAGGGCTATACAGTAAGCAGTAGAGTGGTACCTCAGACTTCTGCTGTATCTGCTTCACCATGTCAATCTCCAAGTCTCGACTGCTGTGCACCTGATTGACATAGCCGGAGATGATCTCTCCAATGCTCAGGTCGGCGTAGTTGGTGATGTCCAGCTTGGCCCGGCGGCGCTCTAGCAACTCTTCCTTCGCAGAGCACTTAGCCAGCGCAGTGGGTCTCCCCGGCTCGACAAACT
Organism: Aegilops tauschii subsp. strangulata; assembly: GCF_002575655.3. Classification (NCBI taxonomy): domain Eukaryota; kingdom Viridiplantae; phylum Streptophyta; class Magnoliopsida; order Poales; family Poaceae; genus Aegilops; species Aegilops tauschii. The sequence goes on along the minus strand of NC_053036.3, from coordinate 27,455,802 downwards.
CCGTACGGGTGATTACCACGTCCGGGTCATCGGCCGGCTGAGCTGGGCTGGAGATGTCCGGGTTGGTGGAAGTCTCCATGGCTGGCTCGTCGGTTGGAGTGGTGGCTTCAGGAGCAGAGCAGCTGGCGGCTCTTGAGCTGAAACCTCCGGCTCAGGCAAGACCGTTTCTTCGACCGGCTTATTCTTCTTCGCTCGCTTACTGAGCTTTGCTTGGGCACTGAAAAAACAAAGGGTTAGCACAAGAGTATGAGTAAAGATAAGCACGACAAGGGATGATCGTCATTACCCGGGTACGGTCTTGAAAGCCGGTAGGTTCGATTGCATCGAGTCACCAGAGGAAGGTGAAGTTTCCTGATAGTTTGAATCAGAAGAGTTGAGCGGTTGACGTGTAACACCCGCCAAAGGATGAAAAGGATATAAGTTGGAGATAACCTCGGTCCGGCGCTTCCTCGACGCTTCAGGTAAACCGGAGGAGAGGTTAGCATCCTTGTTGGTCCGGGTGTGCCGCCGGCTCTCATGAATCTGTCGCTTCAAAAGAAATTGAGGATCTTGATAAGCTAAAGGATGTGAAAATCTTACTTTCCGGGTTACTCTTCGGACTTTCAGCCTTGGCAAGGGCTCCGAGTCGGAGGAAACTGTCATTACCTCTTCGGTCACCGGGTTACTTGCTCCGGTGTCATCCTGCTGATGATCAGTATCAATAAGGTGGACAGGAATAAACAAGAAATACAACAAGAGCTTACAGGTTCAGGGGTTACCTCTGACTCGGAGCTGTCACTTAGTTGAAGCAGCTCTGAGGAAGTAGGCCTGCTTCCCTTCTTGCGGGGAGTGGCTCTCCTGGCGGCTTTCTTAGCCTTCCTGGCCTTCTTGGCCGCCTCATGGTCATACTTGACCTTCCAGAATTTATCATCAGCCTGAAAAATACAATGAAGATTTCTTAAGGTTCAGATGAAAACTATCTAAAGGAGAAAATAAGATGTTCAGATCAGCGGCTTCCCGCTGGGGCCGGGTTGGTCTTGCAGAAGGGGCTTAAGCCGGTCCTCCCGCAGTCAGCCAAGCTCTCATTCAAGAGGGCCTTGGCCATATCTTCAACAACGTCTTCAGGAAGATCGTTGTGGCTATGTCGCAGGGGGTCATCTTTCCGGCCCGTGTAATCACACATTGAGCCGGGGCGGCGGCTCAAGGGGATCACCCGCCACGAGATCCAAACCCGGACCAGATCAATGCCGTTGAGGTCGTTGCCCAGGAGAGCCTTGATCTTGTTGATGGTGGGGATCAGAGGTTGACGCTCCGCCTGAGATAGTTTGTTGGGCAGAGGGTGGTTTGGTTCCAGACGCACGGCACGAAAGCCGGGTAGAGGGCTCTCGTCAGCCGGAGACGTGTCCTGGCAGTAAAACCACGTCTGGTTCCAGTCCTTTGGATGGCTGGGCGGCTCAGCGTATGGAAAGAGGCAGTCTCTCCGGCGTTGGATGGAGATTCCACCAAGTTCCAGGCTCGGCCCGTTGGCGCACTCATTCTGGCGGTTCAAATAGAATAGCTCTCTAAAGAGCAGAAGGCTGGGCTCTTCTCCATGGTAGACTTCGCAGAATACTTGGAAGTTGCATATGTTTGACACGGAATTGGGTCCTATGTCTTGTGGCCGCAGATCAAAGAAACTCAGCACATCTCTAAAGAACTTTGAGCCGGGCGGTGCGAAGCCCCGGCTCATGTGATCCACAAATATTACCACTTCACCATCCTTTGGTTGCGGTCTCTCCTCTGACGGGTCAGGGGCACGGTAAGACATGACATCCTTTTTGGGCAGGTAGCCCGTCTTCACAAAGTCCGCTAAGGTTTCCTCAGTGACGTTGGACCTCATCTAGTTGCACGTGATGGGTGCTTTGGGAGCTTTGGGAGGCATGGTGAAAGTCGGAAGCCTGTGATAAAAGAAAATGTCCGGTTCAATTATAAGCCGGAGGAAGTTTACAGTTCAATGTTTAAGGTGGCGGCTTATGAAGGGGCCTAATGACATATGGTTCAGTGTATCGGGTTATCTAAGCCGCTGAAGGTAGCGAGAGTAATTCAAATTGTCTATAGCTTTAATCATAAATAAGCCAGCAATTATAAGCCGGAGATATGAGCCGCTATAGCTAAACAGATGAAATTTTGACTAAGTGTGGCGCAGACAGGTTTCACAGATCACAGTAATTATTCTGGATCAAACGATCGACTGGAAAGGAAAAGTTTCTAGACCTAAAACAGACGCAGAAGAAGTTCATCGGTTCGAACAGAGCCTTTACGCAATGAGAAGGGATCTATGTACATTGGGAATGGGTGTGAAACAACTACCGCAACAGTTCTATACAGTCTAAAGATCAGAAAAGGTGGTAATACTGAAATCTACCAAGAACTCGCGAGAAACGGCGAAGAACACGGGAAGAACAACAACGAACCTAATGTGGATCTATTCTATGGAGTGGCGAGGGCTTACGGGTGCTGGTGAGTCGCGGAGGTCGCCGCCGTTTTCTCTGGACACGACAGGTTGATGCAGCGGCCGGAGTTGGTGAGGACGAGGAGATCCGTGGCGGCGGCGGCGGAGCTCGGGCGACAGCGCACTATGCGAGAGGAGGAAGAAGATAGAGGCGACGAGTGACCAGAGGCTCATGGGCCGGGCTATTTATAAGGTGAGGCTCATAAGTGGGCGCGAGAAACGAGGAGGCCACGACGTGGTTATCTTGCCATATAAACGCCTCGATTTTCGAAACGAGGAGGCCACGACGTGGAGTAAAAAATGGACTTAATGGAAGATGACGTCACAGCGGGTTACCCGGAATCCAGAAGATGACGTCACGACGGGTTATGGCCTTCACACAATGGTAAGCCGGAGATTTTCTGTCGAAAGGATTGAAGATTGACATGAGCCGGCTCAAATCAATTTGGGGCCTAATGTTGAGGATATAACCGTCGGAGTCACCCACCCAGGAGGGGCCGGGTTACCCATGATGGTTACTACGCGAAGCCCAGTACCAAAGATGAAGACGGCGGGTCAATAACGGGCCCAAGACCCGGCGATGGCTTAAGGCCCGTAGCATTAGCTGCCGTTAGGGTAAAACTTGTAGTGTAAGGCAAGAATATATAAGAGTCCGAGCCGGACACTGTTATGAGCCGGCCGGAACTCTGAGAGCCGCTGGGCGTCAACCTCTCTATATAAAGGGGCGACCCGGCGGCGGTTCAGGACAAGTAAGATCTCGTCGAGAGCCAGGCATAGCAGTTAAGCTCCCTGGTCATCGAAACCCTAATCAATACCACCTCAACTGGACGTAGGCTTTTACCTTCACCGTAAGGGGCCGAACCAGTATAACCCTCGTGTTCCTTGTCCCGTTTAACCCCTTCAAGCTTCCTAGCTGCGATGGCTCCACGACTAAGTCCTAGCTCGAGGACATCTGCCGTGACAATTCCACGACAGAATGGAGTCTGCTGGCAAGCTATCAGCTAATGCCGAGCTGGTCTTTTGAGTTTTAGTGGGAGGTACTTGATGGCATGTAGATCATCACCGCGAGCCATGTGGATGTGTAGGAGGAAATCCTCGATCCGTACCGCGGGATCTGTTGTACCATCATATGATTCAATGTTTACGGGTTAAAAGCCCTCTGGGAATTCGTGATCCATTACTTCATAAGTGAAGCATAGGTGGTGTGCCGCGCCTCTGTGCCGGGCTATATCACGACGCGGTACATACGAGTTTTGTCTGCTGTATTCGGCCCGGCCGGATTTGCTTTTAGTATATCCGGCGTGACGGTCATCGTCCCGCGTTGGGGCGCGCCCCCGTGATCCATAGATCGATCTTGCATGTTTTGCTTTGTTTTCCAATACGTCACGCAGGTCCCGCGTGTTGCCCCGGGCCTTGGTACTTTTGTTTGAATGGCGGCCGGGTGCGGGCTGGACTTCGGGCTGATATGCCTCTCTGTCTCGGCCACGAGGTGGCCGATCAGCCGCATCATACGCTGGTGATGTAGGTTTCAATGCTTCCTCCTCGAGTTGGGGTAGCAACCTGTGCTTTGGGTAACTCTTGGTTGGGCGCTCGAGTTCGTATTCCTCGGCTGCCAGGACTTCAGTCCATCTATCCGCTAGCAGATCTTGATCAGCTCAAAGCTGTTGTTGCTTTTTCTTCAGGTTGTTTGATGTGGCTATAAGCCGGCGCTTGAAGCGCTCCTGCTCGATGGGTGTCACGCCCAATATGCGACCCTATCCGAGAGGAACTCGAAGGTCCCACCAAGGATAGACCCGCATATTGAAATGCTTTTGCAAGGTGGATATCATTACATCGACATTACATAATATATGGGGATACATACAAAAGGCACAAACGCCCCAAGAATACATCAATACATCATACATAAGATCAACATCCGACTACGGATGAACACAAACAGAAACTCAAACGACATCCACCTTGCTAGCCCAGGCTGCCGACCAGGAACCTAACCCAAGATCGAAGAAGAAGCAGAAGAGGAACTCCAAAACAAGTAACATCGCTCTCGCGTCATGATCATCGCATAACCTGTACCTGCAACTGGTGTTGTAGTAATCTGTGAGCCACGAGGACTCAACAATCCCATTACCATGGGTATCAAGACTATCAAAGCTTAATAGGTAAGGAAAGGGTAAAGTGGTGAGGTTGCTGCAGCGACTAAGCAAGTATGGTGGCTAACATACGAAACAAGAGCGAGAAGAGGAGCTAAGCAAACGGTCGCCAACTAGTAATGATCAAGAAGTGACCCTGAACTCCTACTTACGTCAAACATAACCCAAAACCCGTGTTCTCCTCTCGAACAACCCCGAAAAGAGACAATCACGGTTACGCACACGGTTGGTGTATTTTAGAAGAGTTTACTTCAAGTTTACTACAACCGGATATTAACTAATTCCCATCTGCCACATAACCGCGGGCACGGCTCTCGAAAGTTTAAACCCTGCAGGGGTGTCCCAACTTAGCCCATGATAAGCTCTCACGATCAATGAAGGATATTCTTTCTCCCGGGAAGACCCGATCAGTCTCGGAATCCCGGTTTACAAGACTTTTCGAGAATGGTAAAACAAGACCATCAAAGCCGCCCGAATGTGCCGACAAATCCCGATAGGAGCTGCACATATCTCGTTCTCAGGGCACACCGGATGAGTCAAGCTACGAGTAAAACCAGACCTCGAGTTTCCCCGAGGTGGCCCCGCAGGCTGCTCGGTTCGGACCAACACTCAGAGGAGCACTGGCCCGGGGGGTTAAAATAAAGATGACCCTCGGGCTCCGGAAACCCAAGGGAAAAAGGCTTAGGTGAGGCAAATGGTAAAACCAATGTTGGGCCTTGCTGGAAGAGTTTTATTCAAGGCGAACTGTCAAGGGGTTCCCATAACACCCAACCGCGTTAGGGACGCAAAATCCGGGAACATAATACCGATATGACGGAAACTAGGGTGGCAAGAGTGGAACAAAACACCAGGCATAAGGCCGAGCCTTCCACCCTTTACAAAGTATATAGATGCATTAAAAATATAAGAGTTATTGTGATATCCCAACATAAACATAATCCAACATGGAGCAATCTTCATCTTCACCTGCAACTAGCAACGCTATAAGAGGGGCTGAGAAAAAGTGGTAACATAGCCAAACAACGGTTTGCTAAGAAGGGTGACAAAGGTTGGAGGTTCATGGCAATTTGGGAGGCTTGAAGAGCAAGTGATAGGTAGCGCAGCATAGCGATAGAACGGAGCAACTAGCATAGCAATGATAGTAGTGAGATCCAGGGTAACGGTCACCTTGCCTGAAATCCCGCTAGGAAGAAGAACGAGTCCATCAAGAAGATGAAGCCACGAAGACGAACCAAGCGTAGACGAAAGAATCCTCATGATCGCAACGAAACGGGAACTATCGAGAAAAAGCACACAACATGGTAAACACGCCACACATGAACAAGGCATGATACTCAACCAATTATGATGCATGAAAAGGCTATATAAAGCTACTCATGGCAAGAGATGCATACAAGAACAACACATCGGAGCAAGTTTAAATGAGGCCGGAAACAACATATAACAATTCCGGTAAGTCCTCATATGCAAATTTCGAAATTGGTCCAGATCTGAATAAACCTTATGTTCCAGTTGTTAAACATCAAGTTAAGGTGCACGACGATGATCTACACGAAATTCTAGTCAAGTTACATATAAAGTTCATTTAGTTCGGACCTACGGCCTAGAAGATATGAGCAAAACAAGTTAAACATGGCATTGATGCAAAATGCATTCAAACATCAAGAAAACACTCTCAAAACAAGGATGCAACAAGGTAATATGAAACTACATGCAATTCTAAACAATTTTCATATAGAGCACACTCAAAACGGAGCAACGGTTCAACACATACACTCTATGCAAGTTTAAAGGACAAGCTGTCCAAAACAGCAACTAGGCATCTAGCAAGCATCATAACAACATGCTGCAGCACCTGAATATGAAAAAAAAAGACATGGACATGATTTACAGGTAAATCATTACAAAACAAAAACACTGAGCTATCCCCAGAAATCACTAGAACATGCTCAAAAGGACATGGCAAGATTGCAAATAATAACAGTTTCACAGACTTAGCAGAAATCACTGGACATGGCAGAAATAACATCAGGTTGCAAAGTTTAGAGCTATCAAACAACATGCTACAGGAACATATCATAGCAAACAAAGGCATGGAATGAATCTACTAATTGCATAGAAAAAAGGCCCTTACTGATCATGAGCCAAAAAGGTACAGAAGATATGATGGCACCCATGTAAACATAGCAAGTTTTATAAACAGATTCAGACTTGGCAGAAAAACTGAGCATGGCATAAACAGAATTATGAAGGCATCTTTGCGAGCTCAAAACTCTCATCACCAAGCATTTCATGGCATGTGAAGGCATCCAACAGTAAGATGGCATAATTATGAAGCTAAGCATGGCAAGATCAAGTTCATAGGGTGCATGGATCACTAGCAAAACACATGTCAAAACTGAACTTCATGTTATCAGGCTGACAGCAACATTATTTAGCAATTTGAGAGCAAGTTTTCAACAAGTTACAGCAGGCTATAAATGCAACTAAGGGCATGGATGGATACAAAATAACATGCATAACAAAACAGCCTTATTGAATATCTCCAGATTATGCATAGAACTCATGATGGCTGCAGGTTTACATGGCATCACAATGTTACAGCTACAGACTTGGCAAAAATGAGTGACACACAAATCAGCAACATCAGGGAGGCTACTATGCATGCTTGAGCTAGTCACCACATAGATCAAAAAAAATACAAAACAATCACCCCTGTAAAGATGGCATGATGTAGTACAAAACACATGTAGAGCTCATGCTCATAGGATGCACACACAAAATGCAATGAAAAAGACAAATCACCAAGTTATAACAGTTTCAGCAGGTTAACATCATATAGCACTTTCGCAACGATGATTAGGGCATCAAGATGAACTCAAACAAGCATGGCACAATGGAATACAATGAAGAGCATCTCACCATGAATATTTAGACATATTATATGCATGAAATGGAGCAGCGCACATGAAGTTATGGCATGATGAACATGCGGACATAATGCAACAATTTAAGGACTTAGAAAAAAATCAATCTCGCGGGGTCAACGCGGATCGGGCGAAGCGGGACGGCGAGATCCAGGGAGGCGGAGGCGTTTAGTTTCGGGACCGGTGGATCTGGTCCAACCGGCCGGATCCGGTTATGGGGCGGCGACCGGCGACGGAGGAGGCGGAGGCCGGTGGGCGGAGAGACGGCGGACCTCGGCCCCGAGCTCGGGCGGCCATGGCGGCGGGCACCGGTGAGGTGGCAGGGCCGCGCCGGCGACGAGGAAGCGGCGAGGTGCGGGAGCCCGCGGGAGGCGGCGCGGGGCGGCGAGCTCACCGGTGGCGGGGCTTCCGGGGCGGCGGCGCGGGGTGGTCTCGGGCGAGGTCGGTGGCGGAGACGGGCACCGGCGAAGGGCGGCGGGGCGCGCGGGACCGGCGGTGGAGACGGGCGGCGGGGCTGGACCCGGATGGCGGCGGCGGATCTGGGCCCGGGCGGGCCCGCGATGGGCTTCCCCGGGCCGCGCGGTGGGGGAACGGCGACGGGACAGGTGGCGCGCTGCGGTAGGCTGAGGGGGGCCGCGGAGGTGACGTGGCGCGACGCCATTGGTCGGAGCGACGTGGCTGCCGGCGGTGGACACGTCCGGCGGGGGGGTGGACATGTCCGGCGGGCGAGAGGGAGGTTTGATCTAGGGTTTCATCCGCAAATTTCGGGGGAGAGGGAGTATATATAGGTAGAGGGAGCTAGGAGAGTCCAAATGAGGTGCGGTTTTCGCCCACACGATCGTGATCGAACGATGGAGAGCATGGAGGGGGTTAGGATGGGCTAGTGAGCTGTGGTGGAGGGGTACTGGGCTGCAAAGAGAGAGGGGTTTCGGGCTACACGGTTAACCGTTCGGGCATCAAACGACCTCCAAATTGAACGAAATTTGACGGGCGGTCTACCGGTGATATACCAAGGCCACTCGGCAAATCTCGGCCCATTCCGAGAACGTTTTTCTCCCGCTCACGAAACAAGGTCTGAGAGGGGCGACGGGCGCGTGTGGGAGTGTCGGATCGCGAAACGGACAACGGGGAAAAGGACCGGATGCAAGTTTTGAAAACATGAGGATGCAATGCAGATGATGACATGGCAAAATGCAACACGCAAGCAAATGACATGGCAACAGCGACGAATAAATGGAAGACACCTGGCGCATCGGATCCGGGGCGTTACAACGGGATCCTGAGGCACGATAAATTCTTGTCGCCGAGGCTCACTTCGTCTTCGGAGAGAGGCATGTAATTGTCATCCTCTGATTCCCCGTTTGCTGCCTGTTCCGGAGGGCTAGCTTGTTCACCCTCCCGTTCGAGGTCTGGCTGGAGGGGATTGTCGTCGTCTTCGGCACTATCCGGAGCATTATTGTCTCTTGTGCCGGTATCGCTGCTTTTGCTATGGCGGGACTTAGAGCGGCGCCGCTGACGTCGGTGCTTGGATTGCTTCTTGGAGGGATTATCCTTCGTTGTCTTATCGCCATCGCCTTCTTTGGGGTGTCCACCATGTATATGTCATACGATGAGGTGGCAGTCCAGCGCCCTGTGGGCGGTGGTTCTTGTTCGTCTCCTGCATCGTCGTCCATACCGTCGATGTCTTCGGAGCCGAAGTCGAGCATGTCGGTTAAATCGTCGACAGTGGCTACTAAGTGGGTGGTGGGTGGGCGGCGAATTTCTTCGTCGTCTGCATCCCATTCTAGCCGGACATAGTTCGACCAAGGGTCTCCTGACAGGGAAAGAGACCTCAACGAGTCTAGCACGTCGCCAAAGGGCGAGTGCTGAAAGATATCCGCGGAGGTAAACTCCATGATCGGTGCCCAATCGGACTCGATGGACACAGACGCAGGCGGCTCGGAGCCCATGGCCGGGGACGAATCCAACGGTTCGGCAACACGGGTCTCGTAGGAGGAGAAGTCAGTATTCGGCTCTATCGCCGCTGAGTGTGCGGCCTCCGTGGCGGGGTCTATCCACCCGTCCTCAGATGGTGCAATTTGTTCCGGATTGAGGGCCGGAGTAGTTGTAGGTGTGATCTCCCGAACACTGTCCGACGGCAGAGCTAGGTCATGCTCGTCGTGATTGTGCGGCGCACCTGACATGGGCTCGAATCCGTCGAAGATCATGTCTCCGCGGATGTCGGCAGTATAGTTCAAGTTTCCAAACCTGACCTGATGGCCAGGGGTGTAGCTCTCGACCTGCTCCAGATGGCCAAGCGAGTTGCCCGCAGTACGAAGCCGCCGAATGCTAAGATCTGTCCGGGGAGGAAAACCTCCCCCGTGAGCTACCTTGTGCTACCTCTTGAGCACTGCGTTGGTTTTCCCTTGAAGAGGAAAGGGTGATGCAGCAATGTAGCATAAGTATTTCCCTCAGTTTTTGAGAACCAAGGTATCAATCCAGTAGGAGACCACGCACGAGTCCCTCATACCTACACAAACAAATAAATCCTCCCAACCAACGCAATAAAGTGGTTGTCAATCCCTTCACGGTCACTTACGAGAGTGAGATCTGATAGATATGATAAGATAATATTTTTGGTATTTTTATATTAAAGATGCAAAGTGAAATAAAAGGTAATAAAACTAGCTAAGTGTTGGAAGATTAATATGATGGAAAATAGGCCCGGGGGCCATAGGTTTCACTAGAGGCTTCTCTCGAGAGCATAAGTATTACAGTGGGTGAACAAATTACTGTTGAGCAATTGACAGAATTGAGCATAGTTATGAGAATATCTAGGTATGATCATGTATATAGGCATCACGTCCGAGACAAGTAGACCGACTCCTGCCTGCATGTACTACTAGTACTCCACACATCGACCGCTATCCAGCATGCATTTAGAGTATTAAGTTCATAAGAATAGAGTAACACTTTAAGCAAGATGACATGATGTAGAGGGATAAACTTATGCAATATGATATAAACCTCATCTTGTTATCCTCGATGGCAACAATACAATACGTGCCTTGCTGCCCCTACTGTCACTGGGAAAGAACACCGCAAGATTGAACCCAAAGCTAAGCACTTCTACCATTGCAAGAAAGATCAATCCAGTCGGCCAAACCAAACTGATAATTCGAAGAGACTTGCAAAGATAACCAATCATACATAAAAGAATTCAGAGAAGATTCAAATATTTTTCATAGATAAACTTGATCATAAACCCACAATTCATCGATCTCAACAAACACACCGCAAAAGAAGATTACATCGAATAGATCTCCACAAGAGAGGGGGAGAACATTGTACTGAGATCCAAAAAGAGAGAAGAAGCCATCTAGCTAATAACTATGGACCCGAAGGTCTGAGGTAAACTACTCACACATCATCGGAGAGGCTATGGTGTTGATGTAGAAGCCCTCCGTGATCGATGCCCCCTCCGGCGGTGCTCCGGAAAAGGCCCCAAGATGGGATCTCATGGGTACAGAAGGTTGCGGCGGTGGAATTAGGTTTTTGGCTCCGTATCTGGTAGTTTGGGGGTACGTAGGTATATATAGGAGGAAGAAGTACGTCGGTGGAGCAATGTGGGGCCCATGAGGGTGGAGGGCGCGCCCAGGGGGCTAGGCGCGCCCCCTACCTCGTGCCCTCCTGGTTGATGTGTTGACGTAGGGTCCAAGTCCTCTGGATCACGTTCGTTCCGAAAATCTCGTTCCCGAAGGTTTCATTCCGTTTGGACTCCGTCTGATATTCTTTTTCTGCGAAACTCTGAAATAGGAAAAAACAGCAATTCTGGGCTGGGCCTTCGGTTAATAGGTTAGTCCCAAAAATAATATAAAAGTGTATAATAAAGCCCATTAATGTCCAAAACAGAATATAATATAGCATGGAACAATCAAAAATTATAGATACGTTGGCGACGTATCAAGCATCCCCAAGCATAATTCCTGCTCGTCCTCGAGTAGGTAAATGATAAAAACAGAATTTTTGATGCGGAGTGCTGCTTGGCATAATTTCAATGTAATTCTCCTAATTGTGGTATGAATATTCAGATCCGAAAGATTCAAGACAAAAGTTTAATATTGACATAAAAATAATAATACTATAAGCATACTAACTAAGCAATTATGTCTTCTCAAAATAACATCGCCAAAGAAAGTTATCCCTACAAAATCATATAGTCTGGCTATGCTCTATCTTCACCACACAAAATATTTAAATCATGCACAACCCCGATGACAAGCCAAGAAATTGTTTCATACTTTTAGTGTTCTCAAACTTTTTCAATCTTCACGCAATACATGAGCGTGAGCCATGGACATAGCACTCTTTGTGGAATAGAATGGTGGTTGTGGAGAAGACAAAAAAGGGAGAAGATAGTCTCACATCAGCTAGGCGTATCAACGTGCTATGGAGATGCCCATTAATAGATATCAATGTGAGTGAGTAGGGATTGCCAGGCAACGGATGCACTTAGAGCTATAAGTATATGAATGCTCAACAAAAGGAACTAAGTGGGTGTGCATCCAACTCTCTTGCTCACGAAGACCTAGGGCATTTTGAGGAAGCCCATCATTGGAATATACAAGCCAAGTTCTATAATCAAAATTTCCCACTAGTATATGAAATTGATATCATAGGAGACTCTCTATCATGAAGATCATGGTGCTACTTTGAAGCACAAGTGTGGTAAAAGGATAGTAACATTGTCCCTTCTCTTTTTTTCTCTCATTTTTTTTATTTGGGCCTTTTCTTCTCTCTTTTTTATGGCCTCTTTTTTTTTCGTCCAGAGTCTCATCCCGACTTGTGGGGGAATCATAGTCTCCATCATCCTTTCCTCACTTGGGACAATGCTCTAAAAAATGATGATCATCACACTTTTATTTACTTACAACTCAACAATTACAACTCAATACTTAGAACAAAATATGACTCTATGTGAATGCCTCCGGCGGTGTACCGGGATATGCAATGAATCAAGAGTGACATGTATGAAAGAATTATGAACGGTGGCTTTGCCACAAATATGATGTCAACTACATGATCATGCGAAGCAATATGACAATGATGGAGCGTGTCATAACAAACGAAATGGTGGTAAGTTGCATGGCAATATATCTCGGAATGGCTATGGAAATGCCATGATAGGTAGGTATGGTGGCTGTTTTGAGGAAGGTATATGGTGGGTGTATGATACCGGCGAAACGTGCGCGGTATTAGAGAGGCTAGCAATGGTGGAAGGAGGAAAAGTGCGTATAATCCATGGACTCAACATTAGTCATAAAGAACTCATATACTTATTGCAAAAATCTACAAGTTATCAAAGCAAAGTATTACGCGCATGCTCTTAGGGGGATAGATTGGTAGGAAAAGACCATCGCTCGTCCCCGACCGCCACTTATAAGGAAGACAATCAATAAATAAATCATGCTCCGACTTCATCACATAATGGTTCACCTTACGTGCATGCTACGGGAATCACAAACTTTAACACAAGTATTTCTCAAATTCAAAACTACTCAACTAGCATGACTCTAATATCACCATCTTCATATCTCAAAACAATTATCTAGTATCAAACTTCTCATAATATTCAACACACTCATAAGAATTTTTTTTTACTAATCTTGAATGCCTATCATTGTCAAAGCAAACTGCCATGATGTTTTGTAGGACAATCAAAATAATCTAAGTGAAGCATGAGAGAACAATAGTTTCTATAAAACAAAATCACCACCGTGCTCTAAAAGATATAAGTGAAGCACTAGAGCAAAAACTATATAACTCAAAAGATATAAGTGAAGCACATAGAGTATTCTAATAATTTCCGAATCAAGTGTGTCTCTCTCAAAAGGTGTGTACAGCAAAGATTATTGTGGTAAACCAAAAAGCAAAGACTCAAATAATGCAAGACGCTCCAAGCAAAACACATATCATGTGGTGAATAAAAATATAACTCCAAGTAAAGTTACCGATGGAAGTAGACGAAAGAGGGGATGCCTTCCGGGGCATCCCCAAGCTTAGGCTTTTTGGTGTCCTTAGATTATCTTGGGGTGCCATGGGCATCCCCAAGCTTAGGCTCTTGCCACTCCTTGTTCCATAATCCATCAAATCTTTCACCCAAAACTTGAAAACTTCACAACACAAAACTTAACAGAAAATCTCGTGAGCTCCGTTAGCGAAAGAAAACAAAACACCACTTCAAGGTACTGTAATGAACTCATTATTTATTTATATTGGTGTTAAACCTACTGTATTACAACTTCTCTATGGTTTATAAACTATTTTACTAGCCATAGATTCATCAAAATAAGCAAACAACACACAAAAAACAGAATCTGTCAAAAACAGAACAGTCTGTAGTAATCTGTTACTAACGCAAACTTATGGAACTCCAAAAATTCAGCCAAAATAGGACGGCCTAGACAATTTGTTTATTGATCAGCAGAAATTTGAATCAATATTTTATCACGTTCTGGTGATTTTTAACAATTATTTTAGTGAACAGAAAGTTTCTGCAATTTTCAGCAAGATCAAATAACTATCATCCAAGAAGATCCTATAGGTTAAACTTGGCACAAACACTAATTAAAACATAAAAACATCTAACCAGAGGCTAGATCAAATATTTATTCCTAAACAGAATCAAAAAGCAAAAAAACTAAAAATAAAATTGGGTTACCTCCCAACAAGCGCTATCGTTTAACGCCCCTAGCTAGGCATAAAAGCAAGGATAGATCTAGGTATTGCCATAATAATAGGATAGATCAGTAAAACTCATTTCATATTCTCTACATTCAGCAGAGAGTTTTCTTTGAGGCAAGCAAAAGTAATCAAAAGGGCTAAATTTAATGGGACAAAAGTCCCCAAGATCAACTTTAGGGGGTATAGGTTCCTCCTTCGGCCCTTCGTATTGCACAACCAATTCATCATTATAAGCATTCTTTTGACAGAACTTTGTGAGCCTATACTCAAGAGAATATCCTAGCTCATTATTTCGAATAGCCAAATCATTATTTAGCTCAGTAATTCTATCAACTAGAACATTGGTAGGAACCCTTTTTCTAAGATTTTCATGGAAAGCAACATAGTCTAGAGATTGAAAACGCATTATTTCTTCTTGATCAAAGAGGATAGCCTCTATGGGAGGACGGCCAGTGTCCACCCTATGATGCACAAAGATTTCTTTGGCCTCTTTTATTATAAATCTAAACTCATGAGCCAAAAAGATAGTAGCGGCAAGCTTAACAGAAGAATGCTCAATATTAGAAAATTCTAGGAAAATCCTCTGTACGCAAGGATGCAAGTGCATAAATTGTCTTTCAAGTTCAACTACAAGCACGGCGATAGCGTCCACAAGACTACTAGTTCTATGAAGAATAGAACTACCCATAGAAGGCAAAGCACCGGCACAAGTAAAGAAATCTTGGATAACTCCTTTTCCAATAATATTACCACTACCAATTCGGAATTATTTTGTATGTAAGATAGGGGGTTCTTCAACAGGAGCATCAGAATTTTTCATGATATTATTATTGTTCATATCGACAATAATTTCCCCAATTTCAGACATAACGACAGAAAGAGCAAGGGGCAAAAAGAGAGAGCAAGGCGGACGGAAAGGAAAGAGCGAATAAAACGGCAAGGGTGAAATGGGGGAGAGGAAAACGAGAGGCAAATGGCAAATAGTGTAATTTGGGAGATAAGGGCTTGTGATGGGTACTTGGTATGTTGACTTTTGCGTAGACTCCCCGGCAACGGCGCCAGAAATGGCTCGTTGTCGGGAGTCCAAATCTTGAGTTGACCTTGCGTAAGCCTCCCCGGCAACGGCGCCAGAAATTCTTCTTGCTACCTCTTCAGCACTGCGTTGGTTTTCCCTTGAAGAGGAAAGGGTGATGCAGCAAAGTAACGTAAGTATTTCCCTTAGTTTTTGAGAAACAAGGTATCAATCCAGTAGGAGACCACGCATGAGTCCCTCGCACCTACACAAACAAATAAATCCTCGCAACCAACGCAATAAAGGGGTTGTCAATCCCTTCACAGTCACCTACGAGAGTGAGATCTGATAGATATGATAAGATAATATTTTTGGTATTTTTATGATAAAGATGCAAAGTAAAATAAAAGGTAATAAAAATAGCTAAGTGTTGGAAGATTAATATGATGGAAAATAGACCCGGGGGCCATAGGTTTCATTAGAGGCTTCTCTCGAGAGCATAAGTATTACGTTGGGTGAACAAATTACTGTTGAGCAATTGACAGAATTGAGCATAGTTATGAGAATATCTAGGTATGATCATGTATATAGGCATCACGTCCGAGACAAGTAGACCGACTCCTGCCTGCATCTACTACTATTACTCCACACATCGACCGCTATCCAGCATGCATCTAGAGTATTAAGTTCATAAGAACAGAGTAACGCTTTAAGCAAGATGACATGATGTAGAGGGATAAACTCATGCAATATGATATAAACCCCATCTTGTTATCCTCGATGGAAAAAATACAATACGTGCCTTGCTGCCCCTACTGTCACTGGGAAAGGACACCGCAAGATTGAACCCAAAGCTAAGCACTTCTCCCATTTCAAGAAAGATCAATCTAGTAGGCTAAACCAAACTGATAATTCGAAGAGACTTGCAAAGATAACCAATCATACATAAAAGAATTCAGAGAAGATTCAAATATTGTTCATAGATAAACTTGATCATAACCCACAATTAATCAGTCTCAACAAACACACCGCAAAAGAAGATTACATCGAATAGATCCCCACAAGAGAGGGGGAGAACATTGTATTGAGATCCAAAAAGAGAGAAGAAGCCATCTAGCTAATAACTATGGACCCGAAGGTCTGAGGTAAACTACTCACACATCATCGGAGAGGCTATGGTGTTGATGTAGAAGCCCTCCGTGATCGATGCCCCCTCCGGCGGAGCTCCGGAAAAGGCCCCAAGATGGGATCTCACGGGTACGCGATGGAATTAGGTTTTTGGCTCTGTATCTGGTAGTTTGGGGGTACGTAGGTATATATAGGAGGAAGAAGTACGTCGGTGGAGCAACATGGGGCCCACGAGGGTGGAGTGTGCGCCTAGGGGGGTAGGCGCGCCCCCTACCTCGTGCCCTCCTGGTTGATACCTTGACGTAGGGTCCAAGTCCTCTGGATCACGTTCGTTCCGAAAATAACGGTCCCGAAGGTTTCATTCCGTTTGGACTTCGTTTGATATTCTTTTTCTGCGAAACTCTGAAATAGGCAAAAAAACAGCAATTCTGGGCTAGGCCTCCGGTTAATAGGTTTGTCCCAAAACTAATATAAAAGTGTATAATAAAACCCATTAATGTCCAAAACAGAATATAATATAGCATGGAACAATAAAAAATTATAGATACGTTGGAGACGTATCACCTTGTCGACCTCCTCGGCAAGGTCAGCCTCTCCGACGAGCCCGCCTCCGACGCAGAGGCTCTCTGCTCCATCAACCCGCTCTACGAGCTCTTCGAGAAGGTCACCGTCTCCGACGCGGCCTCCACCGACGGGTTCCCCACCGATCTGGTGGTCGTTGACAATTCACTCCCTCTCGTCGCCAGCGACGCCGACACTGGCATCGTAGCGGAGGTGATGGTCACTGGCCACAGCGGGGACTCCGATGGGGCTGCCCAGGACCCGTTGCGAGCGGCCATGTAGGGCCTGGCCACTCCCGTTGCTGCCAATGACGATGGGGCGACACTGGAGGCCTTCCGTGTCACGCTCCTTGACAGCGCCAACAAGATGGCGGCCATGAAGCACCGCACTGAGGCCAACCAGCGCGAGATCGACCGCAATGCAGGCTACTCGCGACCCCCGCTGAGCCGGTGACGTTCGGCAACGCGGCACGGCCCTAGCCAGCATGCTGGGGTCGGATGCCTGATCTACGCCACCCCAGCGTAGAACCTCCGCGTCGCTCAGGCGGCGGCAGAAGAACGCGAGCACCTGGAGGGCGACGAGCGACGCAGCCAGATGGCGTGCCTCCAGGAGCTCCTCAACGCTGCAAACACACAACAGGACGCGTGCAATCGTGCGATGGAAGCCGGCAAGCAAGCCGAGAACCCGCCGCCTCACCACGAGCATGGAGCGACCTCCCGGTCCCCATGTGGTGGAGGCCGCGGTAAGCAGGACCCGGAGCCGGCCGCTAGCCGCAGCCGGCACACTCGCCGGACAGTTGTGCACAGCCAGCGTGACCATCCATAAGTGGAGGACCGGCACCCGCGGGATGAGCGTCCGCCTCCCCCTCACAGGGAGAGGTTGGCCTCTCCGCTGCCTATGGATCATCCGACTCTCGGAGGCCGGCTGAGCCCCCGTGAAGTAGTCAGTGAGAATGATGCGCCTCACCGGATCGAGCCGCTCGCTCGGTCCCTGGCCATAGAAGAGGAAGACACGATCGGCCCGGCCTGCTTCGGCCCCCGCATCCGCGACGAGCCCTTCCCCAAAGGGTTCTCGCTCCCTCGAGACACTCCCAAGTACACCGGCTCCGCGAAGCCGATCGACTGGCTGACCTACTACACCACGGCAGTCAGCATAGCAAATGGCAACAAGCACGTTGTCGTGAAGTATGTTCCGCTCATGCTCCGATCCAGGGCATGGCCTGGACATTGCTGAACAACCTCAAACCCTACAGCGTCAACAACTGGTTGGACTTCGCCGATGTCTTCATCCGCAATTTCACCAGCACCTACAAGCGCCCCCCAAGCCTCGCCAGCTCTCCATGTGCGTTCAGGGGCCAACCGAGTCTACGCGCGACTACCTGATGCCCTGGGCTGAGCTGCGCAACTCCTGCGAAGGGGTGCACGAGGTATAGGCCATCGAGTACTTCACCGTCGGGTGCAGAGAGAGCACCCTGCTCAAGCACAAGCTTCTCTGCGATGAGCCGGCTACCTTAGACGAGCTTCTGGTCATGGCGGACAAGTACGCCACCGCCGATTCCTCCATGAAGTCGGAGATCCGGGTTGACGCGTCTGGGAAGGTGCTCCTGCCGGCTTCTCAAACGCCGGCCAGTGACTCCAACCGACGCCAACAGCCGAACGACAACAAGCGCAAGGCCCAGCAGCCAGCTACCAATAGCTGGCAAGTGGCCATTGTCGAGGGTCAGCAGCCGGCCGGGCAACCCGGCCCCAAGCGCCAGAAGGGCGGCAAGGGTGTGTGGATGCCTGCCTTCTCCTTCGAGCAAGCCCTCGAGGCCCCATGCAAATTCCACAGCGGCGTGAAGCCATCTAACCACACCACCCGGCAGTGCAACTGGCTCGCCAAAATCGCCAAGGGTGAGGGCCTGCCGCCTCCTCCAGCCGGCGCGGCGGCTCAGCCTCCTCAGTAGTCGGCGCCCCACCTAGTCGGCATGCTCCAAGACGAGTTCCCCGACACCAACGCCACCTACGTCGTCTTCACCAGTGAAGCCGACGACAAGCACAGTCGGCGCCAGCAACACCGCGAGGTGAACGCTGTCGGCTCAGAGGTCCCCCGGTTTATGCAGTGGTCCGAGAGGCCCACCTCGAGCCATCAGGTGGGCCTGCTGCTTCTCCCGGATCCTGATAGACAGCGGCAACAGCATCAATATCCTCTACTGCGACACCATGGAGAAGTTGGCATCAAGGAGAAGCAACTCCAGCCCAGCCGAACCGTGTTCCATGGCATAGTCCCTGGGCTTTCCTGCTCCCCAATCGGCAAGATCAAGATTGATGTCCTGTTCGGCGACAAGAACCACTTTCACCGCGAGCCGATCTGGTTCGAGGTGGTTGGTTTGGACAGCCCCTACCACACGCTCTTGGGCCGGCCTGCACTGGCCAAATTCATGGCGGTGCCGCATTACGCCTACCTGAAGATGAAGATGATGGGTCCCAAGGGCATCATCACCATTGCCGGCGACTACCAGAAGTCGCTCAGTTGCGTTGCTGCCAGCAGCCGGCTGGCCGAGTCCCTCGTCATCGCCGAAGAGAAGCACCTCCTTAACTGGGCGGTGGCCATGGCCAGCGAGCAGCCGACAATACCATCCGATCCAAAGGACACGGAGGCCCAGTGCTCCTTCCAGCCGGCCAAGGGAACCAAGAAGATCGCCTTGGACCCGGCACACCCGGAGAGATTTGCTGTCGTGGGGTCTCACCTCGAGATCAAATAGGAAAGCAAGCTCATCGACTTCCTCTGTGAGAATCAGGATATCTTTCCATGGTCCCCCAAGGACATGCCGAGTGTTCCGAAGGATTTCGCCGAGCACAAGCTGCATGTGCGGCCGGATGCTAAGCCGGTCAAGCAACCCCTCCGCCGCATGCCAGAAGAGAAGAGAAGGATCGTTGGTGAAGAAATCACCCGGCTTCTGGCAGCCGACTTCATCATGGAAGTGTTCTACCCAGGCTGGCCCGCCAACCTAGTCCTCGTTTTGAAGAAGAAAAACAAGTGGAGTACGTGTATCGACTACACTAGCCTCAACAAAGCCTGCCCCAAGGACCCTTTTTCCTTGCCCCAGATATATCAGTTGATCGACTCCACGGCCGGCTGCGAGCTGATGTCCTTCTTGGAAGCCTACTCCGGCTACCACCAGATGAAGCTAGGTCCGGCTGACCGCCTGAAGACCGCTTTCATCACACCATTCGACGCCTTCTGCTACATCACCATGACGTTTGGCTTGAGGAATGCCAGTGGCACCTTTCAGCCCTATATGCAGAAGTGCCTCCTGAAGCAACTCGGCAGAAACGCCCACGTATATGTGGACAATGTTGTGGTGAAGACGAAGAAGCACAGCACCCTTTTGGAGGATCTCAAGGAGACCTTCGCCAACTCGCGCCACTTCCAGATCAAGCTCAACTAGGAGAAGTGTGTCTTCGGAGTACCAGCCGCCAGCTCCTTGGTTTCCTTGTCTCTCAGCACGGGATCGAGTGCAACCTTGTGCAAACAAGGCCATTGAGCGAATGAAGAAGCCAACCCGACTGCGAGACGTCCAGAAGTTCACCGGGTGCCTAGCATCCCTCAGCTGGTTCATCAGCCGGCTGGCCGAGAAGGGCCTCCCCTTGTACCATTTGATGAAGAAGACCACCTGTTTCGAGTGGACCGACCAGGCGGATGAGGCCTCCCTCCAGCTCAAGCGGATGCTGTCCACGCCGCCTGTTATGGCCGCTCTGGTTGCTAAAGAGCACATGTTCCTCTACATCGCAGCTACCAGCCGGGTTGTCGGCACCATGATCGTGGTCAAGCGCCCAGAAGACGGCAAGGCCTAGCCGGTCCAGAGGCCAGTCTATTTCCTGAGCGAGGTGTTGTCCGCCTCCAAACAGAACTACCCCCACTACCAGAAGATGTGCTGCGGCGTGTACTTTGTCGCCAAGAAGCTGAAGCGGTACTTCCAGGAGCACACCATCACGGTCGTCTGCAGCATCCCCCTTGCTGAGATCATGGGCAACTGAGATGCGTCAGGGCAGGTGGCAAAGTGGGTCATCGCGCTGGCTCCCCACACCATCCTCTACTAGCCCCGCACCGCCATCAAGTCCCAAGCACTGACTGTCTTCCTAGTCGACTGGGCCGAGACCCAGTACCTTCCGCCAGTGCCGGATTCTACCCATTGGCAGATGCACTTCGATGGCTCGAAGGTGCACATCTGTTTGGGAACCGGCATCGTCCTCACCTCTCCCAAAGGCGACAAACTCAAGTACACACTGCAGATCCACTTTGGCGCCTCTAACAATGTGGCCGAGTACGAGGCACTCATCCACGGGCTCCGGCTAGCCAAGGAGATCAGCATCCACCGGATTCTGGGCGACGACGACTCGGACTTGGTGGTCTAGCAATCGTCTGGCGACTGGGACGCCAAGGACGCCAACATGGCGAGCAACCGCTTCCTCGTCCAGCAGATCATTGGGCACTTCGACGGGTGCGAGTTCCTCCATTTGCCGCAGACCGACAACGAGCAAGCCGACACCCTGGCACGGATTGGCTCCACCAGGCAGGCCATACCAGCCGGTGTCTCCCTTGAGTGCCTGCGCAAGCCGTCTATCAAGCCTTCGCCAGAATCAAAGTCCATCTTCATGCCGGCTGACCCCGGAGCAGTCAGATCCGGCTAGGGGACTTCAGCAGTCGGCCCGGGGACTTCGGCAAGCGGCCCAGGGGCTGCAGCACCCGAACCCGGCCCGGGGACTTCAGAATCTGGCCCGGGGATTGCTGCGGTCCGCCTGGGGACATCAACGACGCAGCAAGCAGCGGCTGGCTCTGACCCGCCGCCTCCCAACCCGGCCACCCCAGTACCGGTTGCTGTCATGACGGTGGTAGAAGCTCCATCTTGGGCGTAGCCCATCCTCAACTTTATGGTGAGCCGAGCGCTACCAGCCGACGAGATCTTGGCCCGGCAGGTGCAACGCTGGGAGGCATCTTACACTACGTTGGATAAACTACTCACACATGCGTAGCGTGACTGGTGTCTTCCAGCGCTGCGTTGAGCCGGAGAAGGGCATTGCTATCCTCAGGGATACTCATCAAGGCGAATGTGGCCACCATGCCACCTCCAGAGCCCTCGTTGCCAAAGCTTTCCGCAATGGCTTTTTCTGGCCGACTGCTTTGGACGACGCAAAGGAGTTGGTCCGCAAGTGCAAGGGATGCCAGCGCTTCAGCTCCAAGCAGCACCTACCGGCTTCTGCACTCAAGACCATCCCCCTTACCTGGCCGTTTGCCGTGTGGGGGTTAGACATGGTTGGCCCATTCACGACAGCACGCGGTGGCATGACCCATTTGCTGGTTCTCGTGGACGAGTTCACCAAGTGGATCGAGGCTAAGCCGATCAAGAAGCTGAATGGTCCGACTGCCGTCACATTCATTGCGAATATCACCGCCCGGTACGCCATCCCGCCCAGCATCATCACCGACAATGGCAGGAACTTCGCCAAAGGCGCCTTGGCCCGTTTCTGTGCAACGCAGGGCATCCGACTGGACCTAGCGTCCGTTGCCCATCCGCAGTCAAACGACCAGGTGGAGCGAGCAAAGGGCCTCATCCTGTCCGGCATCAAGCCCCGGCTGGTTGAGCCGCTGGAGCGCTCGGCCAGCTGCTGGATCGAAGAGCTGCCAGCTGCCCTTTGGAGTCTCCGGACCATGCCGAATCGAGCAACCGGCTTCACTCCCTTCTTCCTCGTGTACAGGGCCGAGGCTGTCATCCCAACTGACAACGAGTTCGACTCGCCTCGCATCACAATGTACATGGAGGAGGAAGCCAAGGAGGCACGAGAAGACGGCATCGATCTGCTGGAAGAGGCCCGGCTGCTAGCACTCAGCCGGCCCGCCATCTACCAGCAGAGCCTACGCCGCTACCACAACAAGAAGATCAAAAGCCGCGTGCTTTCTGCGAGGGCGACCTTGTGCTCAGGCTGATCCAGCGGAGAGCCGGCCAGCACAAGCTCTCGGCTCCTTGGGAGGGGCCTTTCATCATCAGCAAGGCCATGGGCAACGACTCCTACGACCTCATCGATGCACAAATGCCTAGGGTAGCAAGAGATACAAAGCCGGACAAGAGATGGAGCGGCTGTGGAATGCGAACCTTCTCCGCCCATTTTACAGTTGATGCAGTGTATGTACCGTGCTACATTTTGTATTAAGAAAAGACAACAGGTCACCCGAGGCGCACTCGGGGGCTACCTTTTTATCTATACGATAAGCTTCTCCTATGCATCAGTATTCATTCTTTCGCCCTGCCCAGGTCCGGTCAGCCGGCCCGGGGGCTTGCCAACTCGGCTCAAGCCGGCACCATCCGACGTCGGCTATGTAATGTGTCGATGCCAAAGCCCTCTCTTCGTCCCAGCTACAGCTCGCAGCTCGACTGTCCGGCTGGCAAGAGCTAAATGCCGGAAATGCTGTCCGCACGAAAAACGGCAAGGAAGAACGCCAGCACAGGCCAAGCCCGCCCCTCGCCTCACCCGTCCGGCTGCCCAGTGCTACCTCTGGAGCATGTGTTGGTTTTCCCTTGAAGAAGAAAGGGTGATGCAGCAAAGTAGCATAAGTATTTCCCTCAGTTTTGGAGAACCAAGGTATCAATCCAGTAGGAGATTACACGCAAGTCACCAAGTACCTGCACAAACAATCAAAACCTTGCAACCAACGCGATAAAGGGGTTGTCAATATCTTCACGGCCAATCGCAAAAGTGAGATCTGATAAAGATAGTATGATAAACATTTTTGGTATTTTTGTTGTATAGATTGAAAAGTAAAGATTGCAAAATAGTAAACGAGAATTGTAGATCGGAAACTTATATGATAGAAAATAGATCCGGGGGCCATAGGTTTTACTAGTGGCTTCTCTCAAGATAGCATATATTATGGTGGGTGAACAAATTACTGCCGAGCAATTGATAGAAAAGCGCATAGTTATGAGAATATCTAGGCATGATCATGAATATAGGCATCACGTCCGTGTCAAGTAGACCGAAACGATTCTGCATCTACTACTATTACTCCACACATCGACTGCTATCCAGCATGCATCTAGAGTATTAAGTTCATAAGAACAGAGTAATGCATTAGGCAAGATGACATGATGTAGAGGGATAAACTCAAGCAATAAGATATAAACCCCATCTTTTTTACCCTTGATGGCAACAATACAATACGTGCCTTGCTGCCCCTGCTGTCACTGGGAAAGGACACCCCAAGATTGAAGCCAAAGCTAAGCACTTCTCCCATTGCAAGAAAGATCAGTCTAGTAGGCCAAACTAAACCGATAATCCGAAGAGACTTACAAAGATAACAAATCATGCATATAAGAATTTAGAGAAGAACCAAATATTATTCATAGATAAACTTGATCATAAATCCACAATTCATCGGATCTCGGCAAACACACCACAAAAAAAGTATTGCATCAAATAGATCTCCAAGAACATCGAGGAGAACTTTGTATTGAGAACCAAAGAGAGAGAAGAAGCCATCTAGGTAATAACTATGGACCCGAAGGTCTGTGGTAAACTACTCACACATCATCGGAGAGGATATGGTGTTGATGTAGAAGCCCTCCATGATCGATTCCCCCTCTGGCGAAGCTCCGGAAAAGGCTCCAAGATGGGATCTCACGGGTACAGAAGGTTGCGGCGGTGGAAAAGTGGTTTCGTGGCTCCCCTGGATGTTTTTAGGGTATAAGGGTATATATAGGCGAAAGAAGTACGTCGGTGGAGCAACGAGGGGCCCATGAGGGTGGGGGCGCGCTCTCCTGCTTCGTGGCTGCCTCATTGCGTCTCTGACTTCCACTCCAAGTCTCCTGGGTTGCGTTTGTTCCAAGAAAGATCCTCGCGAAGGTTTCGTTCTGTTTGGATTCCGTTTGATATTCCTTTTCTACGAAACACTATAATAGGCAAAAAAACAGAAAATGGCACTAGGCCTCCGGTTAATTGGTTAGTCCCAAAAATAATATAAAAGTGCATATTAAAGCCCATTAAACATCCAAAATAGATAATATAATAGCATGGAACAATCAAAAATTATAGATACGTTGGAGACGTATCAGTGGCATAGCCGGCTCATCGCGTTTTGGTTTCCCAGCTCTACCTCCAATGCAGCGGCGCCGTCATTGCGGAGCTTGGGGAGGTTGTGGGCCTCGTGGAGGCCGTGTGTAGGTGGATCGATGGGATCCTCGGATCGGTGGCTTCGGATCCGGCATTGACGGCTGCTTCTTCGGGATGTTTGGTAGTGAGGAAAGCGAGGCGTGGCTAGGTCGATGTCGCTCTGGGGCTGTGGATCCTGGTCTTCGGGTCCCCGGGTGCTGGCGGCGTGGCGGTGGCGTTGCCGGCTCATCGCGTTTTTGTTTCCCAGCTCTGTGTCCAATGCAGCGGCGCCGTCATTGCGGAGCTTGGGGAGGTTGTGGGCCTCGCGGAGGCCGTGTGTAGGTGGATCGATGGGATCCTCGGATCGGTGGCTTCGAATCTGGCATTGACGGCTGCTTCTTCGGGATGTTTGGCAGTGAGGAAAGCGCGGCGTGGCTTGGTCGATGTCCCTCTTGGGCGGTGGATCCAGGTCTTGGGGTCCCCGAGTGCTGGCGGCGTGGCGGTGGCGTTGCCGGCTCATCGCGTTTTTGTTTCCCAGCTCTGTCTCCAATGCAGCGGCGCCGTCATTGCGGAGCTTGGCGAGGTAGTGGGCCTCGCGGAGGCCGTGTGTAGGTGGATCGATGGGATCCTCGGATCGATGGCTTCAAATCCGGCGTTGACGGCTGCTTCTTCGAGGAGTTTGGCTGTGAGGAAAGCGAGGCGAGGCTTGGTCGATGTCCCTCTGGGGAGGTGGATCCTAGTCTTGGGGTCCCCGGGTGCAGGCGGCGTGGCGGTGGCATTGCCGGCTCATCGCGTTTTTGTTTCCCAGCTCTGTCTCCAATGCAACGGCGCCAACATTGCGGAGCTTGGGGAGGTTGTGGGCCTCGCGGAGGCCGTGTGTAGGTGGATCGATGGGACCCTCGGATCGGTGGCTTCGAATCCGGCATTGACGGGTGCTTCTTCGGGATGTTTGGCAGTGAGGAAAGCGAGGCGTGGCTTGGTCGATGTCCCTCTGGGGTGGTGGATCCTGGTCTTGGGGTCCCCGGGTGCTGGCGGCGTGGCGGTGGCGTTGCCGGCTCATCGCGTTTTTGTATCCCAGCTGTGTCTCCAATGCAGGATCGCCGTCATTGCGGAGCTTGGGGAGGTTGTGGGCCTCGCGGCGGCCGTGTGTACATGGATCGACGGGATCCTCGGATCGGTGGCTTCGAATCCGGCATTGACGGCTGCTTCTTCGGGATGTTTGGCAGTGAGGAAAGCGAGGCGTGGTTTGGTCGATGTCCTTCTGGGGCGGTGGATCCTGGTCTTGGGGTCCCCGGGTGCTGGCGGCGTGGCGGTGGCGTTGCCGGCTCATCGCGTTTTTGTTTCCCAGCTCTGTCTCCAATGCAGCGACGCCGTCAATGCGGAGCTTGGGGAGGTTGTGGGCCTCGCGGAGGCCGTGTTTAGTTGGATCGATGGGATCCTCGGATCGGTGTGGCTTCGAATCCGGCGTTGACGACTACTTCTTCGGGATGTTTGGCAGTGAGGAAAGCGAGGCGTGGCTTGGTCGATGTCCCTCTGGGGCTGTGGATCCTGGTCTTGGGGTCCCCGGGTGCTGGCGGCGTGGCGGTGGCGTTGCCGGCTCATCGCGTTTTTGTTTCCCAGCTCTGTCTCCAATGCAGCGGCGCCGTCATTGCGGAGCTTGGGAAGGTTGTGGGCCTCGCGGAGGCCGTGTGTAGGTGGATCGATGGGATCCTCGGATCGGTGGCTTCGAATCCGGCGTTTACGGCAGCCTCTTCAGGATGTTTGGCAGTGAGGAAAGCGAGGCGTGGCTTGGTCGATGTCCCTCTAGGGCGGTGGATCCTGGTATTGGGGTCCCCGGTTGCTGGCGGCGTGGCGGTGGCGTTGCCGCCTCATCGCGTTTTGTTTCCCAACTCTGTCTCCAATACAGCGGCGCCGTCATTGCGGAGCTTGGGGAGGTTTTGGGCCTCGCAGAGGCCGTGTGTAGGTGGCTCGATGGGATCCTCGGATCGGTGGCTTCGAATCCGGCGTTGACGGCTGCCTCTTCGGGATGTTTGGCAGTTAGGAAAGCGAGGCGTGGCTTGGTCGATGTCCCTCTGGGGCGGTGGATCCTGGTATTGGGGTCCCCGGGTGCTGGCGGCGTGGAGGTGGCGTTGCCGGCTCATGGCATTTTTTCCCAGCTCTGTCTCCAATGCAGCGGCGCCGTCATTGCGTAGCTCGGGGAGGTTGTGGGCCTCGCGGAGGCCGTGTGTAGGTGGATCGATGGGATCCTCGGATCGGTGGCTTCGAATCCGGCGTTGACGGCTGCTTCTTCAGGATGTTTGGCAGTGAGGAAAGCGAGGCGTGGCTTGGTCGATGTCCCTCTCGGGCGGTGGATCCTGGTCTTGGGGTCCCCGGGTGGTGGCGGCGTGGCGGTGGCGTTGCCGGCTCATCGTGTTTTTGTTTCCCAGCTCTGTCTCCAATGCAGCGGCGCCGTCATTGCGGAGCTTGGGGAGGTTGTGGGCCTTGCGGAGGCCGTGTGTAGGTGGATCGATGGGATCCTCTGATCGGTGGCTTCGAATCCGGCGTTGACGGCTGCTTCTTCGGGATGTTTGGCAGTGAGGAAAGCGAGGCGTGGTTGGTCGATGTCCCTCTGGGGCGGTGGATCCTGGTCTTGGGGTCCCCGGGTGGTGGCGGCGTGGCGGTGGCGTTGCCGGCTCATCGTGTTTTTGTTTCCCAGCTCTGTCTCCAATGCAGCGGCGCCGTCATTGCGGAGCTTGGGGAGGTTGTGGGCCTTGCGGAGGCCGTGTGTAGGTGGATCGATGGGATCCTCTGATCGGTGGCTTCGAATCCGGCGTTGACGGCTGCTTCTTCGGGATGTTTGGCAGTGAGGAAAGCGAGGCGTGGTTGGTCGATGTCCCTCTGGGGCGGTGGATCCTGGTCTTGGGGTCCCCGGGTGCTGGCGCCGTGGCAGTGGCGTTGCCGGCTCATCGCATTTTTGTTTCCCAGCTATGTCTCCAATGCAGCGACGCCGTCATTGCGGAGCTTGGGGAGGTTGTGGGCCTCGCGGAGGCCGCGTGTGGGTGGATCGGTAGGTTCCTCGGATCGGTGGCTTCGAATCCGGCGTTCACGGCTGCTTCTTTGGGATGTTTGGCAGTGAGGAAAGCGAGGCGTGGCTTGGTCGATGTCCCTCTGGGGCGGTGGATCCTGGTCTTGGGGTCCCCGGTTGCTGGTAGCGTGGCGGTGGCGTTGCCGGCTCATTGCGTTTTGTTTCCCAGCTGTGTCTCCAATGCAGCGGCGCCGTCATTGCGGAGCTTGGGGAGGTTGTGGGCCTTGCAGAGGCCATGTGTAGGTGGATCGATGGGATCCTCGGATCGGTGGCTTCGAATCCGGCGTTGACGGCTGCCTCTTCGGGATGTTTGGCAGTGACGAAAGCGAGGCGTGGCTTGGTCGATGTCCCTCTAGGGCGGTGGATCCTGGTATTGGGGTCCCCGGGTGCTGGCGGCGTGGCGGTGGCGTTGCCGGCTCATCGCGTTTTGTTTCGCAGCTCTGTCTCCAATGCAGCGGCGCCGTCATTGCGGAGCTTGGGGAGGTTGTGGGCCTCGCGGAGGCCGTGTGTAGGTGGATCGATGGGATCCTCGGATCGGTGGCTTCGAATCCGGCGTGGACGGCTGCTTCTTCGGGATGTTTGGCAGTGAGGAAAGCGAGGCGTGCCTTGGTCGATGTCCCTCTGGGGCGGTGGATCCTGGTCTTGGGGTCCCCGGGTGCTGGCGGCGTGGCGGTGGCGTTGCCGGCTCATAGCGTTTTTGTATCCCAACTGTGTCTCCAATGCAGGATCGCCGTCATTGCGGAGCTTGGCGAGGTTGTGGGCCTCGCGGCGGCCGTGTGTACGTGGATCGACGGGATCCTCGGATCGGTGGCTTCGAATCCGGCGTTGACGGCTGCTTCTTCGGGATGTTTGGCAGTGAGGAAAGCGAGGCGTGGTTTGGTCGATGTCCTTCTGGGGCGGTGGATCCTGGTCTTGGGGTCCCCGGGTGCTGGCGGTGTGGCGGTGGCGTTGCCGGCTCATCGCGGTTTAGTTTCCCAGCTCTGTATCCAATGCAGCGACGCCGTCAATGCGGAGCTTGGGGAGGTTGTGGGCCTCGCGGAGGCCGTGTTTAGTTGGATCGATGGGATCCTCGGATCGGTGTGGCTTCGAATCCGGCGTTGACGACTACTTCTTCGGGATGTTTGGCAGTGAGGAAAGCGAGGCGTGGCTTGGTCGATGTCCCTCTGGGGCTGTGGATCCTGGTCTTGGGGTCCCCGGGTGCTGGCGGCGTGGCGGTGGCGTTGCCGGCTCATCGCGTTTTTGTTTCCCAGCTCTGTCTCCAATGCAGCGGCGCCGTCATTGCGGAGCTTGGGAAGGTTGTGGGCCTCGCGGAGGCCGTGTGTAGGTGGATCGATGGGATCCTCGGATCGGTGGCTTCGAATCCGGCGTTCACGGCAGCCTCTTCAGGATGTTTGGCAGTGAGGAAAGCGAGGCGTGGCTTGGTCGATGTCCCTCTGGGGCGGTGGATCCTGGTATTGGGGTCCCCGGTTGCTGGTAGCGTGGCGGTGGCGTTGCCGGCTCATTGCGTTTTGTTTCCCAGCTGTGTCTCCAATGCAGCGGCGCCGTCATTGCGGAGCTTGGGGAGGTTGTGGGCCTTGCAGAGGCCATGTGTAGGTGGATCGATGGGATCCTCGGATCGGTGGCTTCGAATCCGGCGTTGACGGCTGCCTCTTCGGGATGTTTGGCAGTGACGAAAGCGAGGCGTGGCTTGGTCGATGTCCCTCTAGGGCGGTGGATCCTGGTATTGGGGTCCCCGGGTGCTGGCGGCGTGGCGGTGGCGTTGCCGGCTCATCGCGTTTTGTTTCGCAGCTCTGTCTCCAATGCAGCGGCGCCGTCATTGCGGAGCTTGGGGAGGTTGTGGGCCTCGCGGAGGCCGTGTGTAGGTGGATCGATGGGATCCTCGGATCGGTGGCTTCGAATCCGGCGTGGACGGCTGCTTCTTCGGGATGTTTGGCAGTGAGGAAAGCGAGGCGTGCCTTGGTCGATGTCCCTCTGGGGCGGTGGATCCTGGTCTTGGGGTCCCCGGGTGCTGGCGGCGTGGCGGTGGCGTTGCCGGCTCATAGCGTTTTTGTATCCCAACTGTGTCTCCAATGCAGGATCGCCGTCATTGCGGAGCTTGGCGAGGTTGTGGGCCTCGCGGCGGCCGTGTGTACGTGGATCGACGGGATCCTCGGATCGGTGGCTTCGAATCCGGCGTTGACGGCTGCTTCTTCGGGATGTTTGGCAGTGAGGAAAGCGAGGCGTGGTTTGGTCGATGTCCTTCTGGGGCGGTGGATCCTGGTCTTGGGGTCCCCGGGTGCTGGCGGTGTGGCGGTGGCGTTGCCGGCTCATCGCGGTTTAGTTTCCCAGCTCTGTATCCAATGCAGCGACGCCGTCAATGCGGAGCTTGGGGAGGTTGTGGGCCTCGCGGAGGCCGTGTTTAGTTGGATCGATGGGATCCTCGGATCGGTGTGGCTTCGAATCCGGCGTTGACGACTACTTTTTCGGGATGTTTGGCAGTGAGGAAAGCGAGGCGTGGCTTGGTCGATGTCCCTCTGGGGCTGTGGATCCTGGTCTTGGGGTCCCCGGGTGCTGGCGGCGTGGCGGTGGCGTTGCCGGCTCATCGCGTTTTTGTTTCCCAGCTCTGTCTCCAATGCAGCGGCGCCGTCATTGCGGAGCTTGGGAAGGTTGTGGGCCTCGCGGAGGCCGTGTGTAGGTGGATCGATGGGATCCTCGGATCGGTGGCTTCGAATCCGGCGTTCACGGCAGCCTCTTCAGGATGTTTGGCAGTGAGGAAAGCGAGGCGTGGCTTGGTCGATGTCCCTCTGGGGCGGTGGATCCTGGTATTGGGGTCCCCGGTTGCTGGCGGCGTGGCGGTGGCGTTGCCGGCTCATCGCGTTTTTTTTCCCAACTCTGTCTCCAATGCAGCGGCGCCGTCATTGCGGAGATTGGGGAGGTTTTGGGCCTCGCAGAGGCCGTGTGTAGGTGGCTCGATGGAATCCTCGGATCGGTGGCTTCGAATCCGGCGTTGACGGCTGCCTCTTCGGGATGTTTGGCAGTTAGGAAAGCGAGGCGTGGCTTGGTCGATGTCCCTCTGGGGCGGTGGATCCTGGTATTGGGGTCCCCGGGTGCTGGCGGCGTGGAGGTGGCGTTGCCGGCTCATGGCATTTTTTCCCAGCTCTGTCTCCAATGCAGCGGCGCCGTCATTGCGGAGCTCGGGGAGGTTGTGGGCCTCGCGGAGGCCGTGTGTAGGTGGATCGATGGGATCCTCGGATCGGTGGCTTCGAATCCGGCGTTGACGGCTGCTTCTTCAGGATGTTTGGCAGTGAGGAAAGCGAGGCGTGGCTTGGTCGATGTCCCTCTCGGGCGGTGGATCCTGGTCTTGGGGTCCCCGGGTGGTGGCGGCGTGGCGGTGGCGTTGCCGGCTCATCGTGTTTTTGTTTCCCAGCTCTGTCTCCAATGCAGCGGCGCCGTCATTGCGGAGCTTGGGGAGGTTGTGGGCCTTGCGGAGGCCGTGTGTAGGTGGATCGATGGGATCCTCTGATCGGTGGCTTCGAATCCGGCGTTGACGGCTGCTTCTTCGGGATGTTTGGCAGTGAGGAAAGCGAGGCGTGGTTGGTCGATGTCCCTCTGGGGCGGTGGATCCTGGTCTTGGGGTCCCCGGGTGCTGGCGGCGTGGCAGTGGCGTTGCTGGCTCATCGCATTTTTGTTTCCCAGCTATGTCTCCAATGCAGCGACGCCGTCATTGCGGAGCTTGGGGAGGTTGTGGGCCTCGCGGAGGCCATGTGTATGTGGATCGATGGGATCCTCGGATCGGTGGCTTCGAATCCGGCGTTCACGGCAATCTCTTCAGGATGTTTGGCAGTGAGGAAAGCGAGGCGTGGCTTGGTCGATGTCCCTCTGGGGCGGTGGATCCTGGTATTGGGGTCCCCGGTTGCTGGCGGCGTGGCGATGGCGTTGCCGGCTCATCGCGTTTTGTTTCCCAACTCTGTCTCCAATGCAGCGGCGCCGTCGTTGCGGAGCTTGGGGAGGTTTTGGGCCTCGCAGAGGCCGTGTGTAGGTGGATCGATGGGATCCTCGGATCGGTGGCTTCGAATCCGGCGTTGACGGCTGCCTCTTCGGGATGTTTGGCAGTTAGGAAAGCGAGGCGTGGCTTGGTCGATGTCCCTCTGGGGTGGTGGATCCTGGTATTGGGGTCCCCGGGTGCTGGCGGCGTGGAGGTGGCGTTGCCGGCTCATGGCATTTTTTCCCAGCTCTGTCTCCAATGCAGCGGCGCCGTCATTGCGGAGCTCGGGGAGGTTGTGGGCCTCGCGGAGGCCGTGTGTAGGTGGATCGATGGGATCCTCGGATCGGTGGCTTCGAATCCGGCGTTGACGGCTGCTTCTTCAGGATGTTTGGCAGTGAGGAAAGCGAGGCGTGGCTTGGTCGATGTCCCTCTCGGGCGGTGGATCCTGGTCTTGGGGTCCCCGGGTGGTGGCGGCGTGGCGGTGGCGTTGCCGGCTCATCGTGTTTTTGTTTCCCAGCTCTGTCTCCAATGCAGCGGCGCCGTCATTGCGGAGCTTGGGGAGGTTCTGGGCCTTGCGGAGGCCGTGTGTAGGTGGATCGATGGGATCCTCTGATCGGTGGCTTCGAATCCGGCGTTGACGGCTGCTTCTTCGGGATGTTTGGCAGTGAGGAAAGCGAGGCGTGGTTGGTCGATGTCCCTCTGGGGCGGTGGATCCTAGTCTTGGGGTCCCCGGGTGCTGGCGCCGTGGCAGTGGCGTTGCCGGCTCATCGCATTTTTGTTTCCCAGCTATGTCTCCAATGCAGCGACGCCGTCATTGCGGAGCTTGGGGAGGTTGTGGGCCTCGCGGAGGCCGCGTGTGGGTGGATCGGTAGGTTCCTCGGATCGGTGGCTTCGAATCCGGCGTTCACGGCTGCTTCTTTGGGATGTTTGGCAGTGAGCAAAGCGAGGGGTGGCTTGGTCGATGTCCCTCTGGGGCGGTGGATCCTGGTCTTGGGGTCCCCGGTTGCTGGTAGCGTGGCGGTGGCGTTGCCGGCTCATTGCGTTTTGTTTCCCAGCTGTGTCTCCAATGCAGCGGCGCCGTCATTGCGGAGCTTGGGGAGGTTGTGGGCCTCGCAGAGGCCATGTGTAGGTGGATCGATGGGATCCTCGGATCGGTGGCTTCGAATCCGGCGTTGACGGCTGCCTCTTCGGGATGTTTGGCAGTGACGAAAGCGAGGCGTGGCTTGGTCGATGTCCCTCTAGGGCGGTGGATCCTGGTATTGGGGTCCCCGGGTGCTGGCGGCGTGGCGGTGGCGTTGCCGGCTCATCGCGTTTTGTTTCGCAGCTCTGTCTCCAATGCAGCGGCGCCGTCATTGCGGAGCTTGGGGAGGTTGTGGGCCTCGCGGAGGCCGTGTGTAGGTGGATCGATGGGATCCTCGGATCGGTGGCTTCGAATCCGGCGTGGACGGCTGCTTCTTCGGGATGTTTGGCAGTGAGGAAAGCGAGGCGTGGCTTGGTCGATGTCCCTCTGGGGCGGTGGATCCTGGTCTTGGGGTCCCCGGGTGCTGGCGGCGTGGCGGTGGCGTTGCCGGCTCATAGCGTTTTTGTATCCCAACTGTGTCTCCAATGCAGGATCGCCGTCATTGCGGAGCTTGGCGAGGTTGTGGGCCTCGCGGCGGCCGTGTGTACGTGGATCGACGGGATCCTCGGATCGGTGGCTTCGAATCCGGCGTTGACGGCTGCTTCTTCGGGATGTTTGGCAGTGAGGAAAGCGAGGCGTGGTTTGGTCGATGTCCTTCTGGGGCGGTTTATCCTGGTCTTGGGGTCCCCGGGTGCTGGCGGTGTGGCGGTGGCGTTGCCGGCTCATCGCGTTTTAGTTTCCCAGCTCTGTATCCAATGCAGCGACGCCGTCAATGCGGAGCTTGGGGAGGTTGTGGGCCTCGCGGAGGCCGTGTTTAGTTGGATCGATGGGATCCTCGGATCGGTGTGGCTTCGAATCCGGCGTTGACGACTACTTCTTCGGGATGTTTGGCAGTGAGGAAAGCGAGGCGTGGCTTGGTCGATGTCCCTCTAGGGCTGTGGATCCTGGTCTTGGGGTCCCCGGGTGCTGGCGGCGTGGCGGTGGCGTTGCCGGCTCATCGCGTTTTTGTTTCCCAGCTCTGTCTCCAATGCAGCGGCGCCATCATTGCGGAGCTTCGGAAGGTTGTGGGCCTCGCGGAGGCCGTGTGTAGGTGGATCGATGGGATCCTCAGATCGGTGGCTTCGAATCCCGCGTTCACGGCTGCCTCTTCGGGATGTTTGGCAGTGAGGAAAGCGAGGCGTGGCTTGGTCGATGTCCCTCTGGGGCGGTGGATCCTGGTATTGGGGTCCCCGGTTGCTGGCGGCGTGGCGGTGGCCTTGCCGGCTCATCGCGTTTTGTTTCCCAGCTCTGTCTCCAATGCAGCGGCGCCGTCATTGCGGAGCTTGGGGAGGTTGTGGGCCTCGCGGAGGCCGTGTGTAGGTGGATCGATGGGATCCTCGGATCGGTGGCTTCGAATCCGGCGTTGACGACTGCCTCTTCGGGATGTTTGGCAGTTATGAAAGCGAGGCGTGGCTTGGTCGATGTCCCTCTGGGG
The DNA here is from genome assembly GCF_002575655.3 of Aegilops tauschii subsp. strangulata. Classification (NCBI taxonomy): domain Eukaryota; kingdom Viridiplantae; phylum Streptophyta; class Magnoliopsida; order Poales; family Poaceae; genus Aegilops; species Aegilops tauschii. Next base: position 27,421,080 of record NC_053036.3, on the reverse strand, counting down.
CGGTGGATCCTTGTATTGGGGTCCCCGGGTGCTGGCGGCGTGGAGGTGGCGTTGCCGGCTCATGGCGTTTTTTTCCCAGCTCTGTCTCCAATATAGCGGCGCCGTCATTGCGGAGCTCGGGGAGGTTGTGGGCCTCGCGGAGGCCGTGTGTAGGTGGATCGATGGGATCCTCGGATCGGTGGCTTCGAATCCGGCGTTGACGGCTGCTTCTTCAGGATGTTTGGCTGTGAGAAAAGCGAGGCGTGGCTTGGTCGATGTCCCTCTGGGGCGGTGGATCCTGGTCTTGGGGTCCCCGGGTGGTGGCGGCGTGGCGGTGGCGTTGCCGGCTCATCGCGTTTTTGTTTCCCAGCTCTGTCTCCAATGCAGCGGCGCCGTCATTGCGGAGCTTGGGGAGGTTGTGGGCCTTGCGGACGCCGTGTGTAGGTGGATCGATGGGATCCTCGGATCGGTGGCTTCGAATCCGGCGTTGACGGCTCCTTCTTCGGGATGTTTGGCAGTGAGGAAAGCGAGGCGTGGCTTGGTCGATGTCCCTCTGGGGCGGTGGATCCTGGTCTTGGAGTCCCCGGGTGCAGGCGGCGTGGCAGTGGCGTTGCCGGCTCATCGCATTTTTGTTTCCCAGCTATGTCTCCAATGCAGCGACGCCGTCATTGCGGAGCTTGGGGAGGTTGTGGGACTCGCGGAGGCCGCGTGTAGGTCGATCGGTGGGATCCTCGGATCGGTGGCTTCGAATCCGGCGTTCACGGCTGCTTCTTTGGGATGTTTGGCAGTGAGGAAAGCGAGGCGTGGCTTGGTCGATGTCCCTCTGGGGCGGTGGATCCTGGTCTTGGGGTCCCCGGTTGCTGGCGGCGTGGCGGTGGCGTTGCCGGCTCATTGCGTTTTTGTTTCCCAGCTGTGTCTCAGATGCAGCGGCGCCGTCATTGCGGAGCTTGGGGAGGTTGTGGGCCTCGCAGAGGCCGTGTGTAGGTGGATCGATGGGATCCTCGGATCGGTGGCTTCGAATCCGGCGTTGACGGCTGCCTCTTCGGGATGTTTGGCAGTGACGAAAGCGAGGCGTGGCTTGGTCGATGTCCCTCTAGGGCGGTGGATCCTGGTATTGGGGTCCCCGGGTGCTGGCGGCGTGGCGGTGGCGTTGCCGGCTCATCGCGTTTTGTTTCCCAGCTCTGTCTCCAATGCAGCGGCGCCGTCATTGCAGAGCTTGGGTAGGTTGTGGGCCTCGCGGAGGCCGTGTGTAGGTGGATCGATGGGATCCTCGGATCGGTGGCTTAGAATCCGGCGTTGACGGCTGCTTCTTTGGGATGTTTGGCAGTGAGGAAAGCGAGGCTTGGCTTGGTCGATGTCCCTCTGGGGCGGTGGATCCTGGTATTGGGGTCCCCCGGTGCTGGCGGCGTGGCGGTGGCGTTGCCGGCTCATCGCGTTTTTGTTTCCCAGCTCTGTCTCCAATGCAGCGGCGCCGTCATTGCGGAGCTTGGGGATGTTGTGGGCCTCGCGGAGGCCGTGTGTAGGTGGATCGATGGGATCCTCGGATCGGTGGCTTCGAATCCGGCGTGGACGGCTGCTTCTTCGGGATGTTTGGCAGTGAGGAAAGCGAGGCGTGGCTTGGTCGATATCCCTCTGGGGCGGTGGATCCTGGTCTTGGGGTCCCCGGGTGCTGGCGGCGTGGCGGTGGCGTTGCCGGCTCATCGCGTTTTTGTTTCCCAGCTCTGTCTCCAATGCAACGACGCCGTCATTTCGGAGCTTGGGGAGGTTGTGGGCCTCGCGGAGGCCGTGTGTAGGTGGATCGATGGGATCCTCGGATCGGTGGCTTCGAATCCGGCGTGGACGGCTGCTTCTTCGGGATGTTTGGCAGTGAGGAAAGCGAGGCGTGGCTTGGTCGATGTCCTCTGGGGCGGTGGATCCTGGTCTTGGGGTCCCCGGGTGCTGGCGGCGTGGCGGTGGCGTTGCCGGCTCATCGCGTTTTTGTTTCCCAGCTCTGTCTCCAATGCAACGACGCCGTCATTTCGGAGCTTGGGGAGGTTGTGGGCCTCGCGGAGGCCGCGTGTAGGTGGATCGGTCGGATCCTCGGATCGGTGGCTTCGAATCCGGCGTTGATGGCTGCTTCTTTGGGATGTTTGGCAGTGAGGAAAGCGAGGCGTGGCTTGGTCGATGTCCCTCTGGGGCAGTGGATCCTGGTCTTGGGGTCCCCGGGTGCTGGCGGTGTGGCGGTGGCGTTGCTGGCTCATTGCGTTTTTGTTTCCCAGCTCTGTCTCCAATGCAGTGGCGCCGTCATTGCGACGATTGGGGAGGTTGTGGGCCTCGCAGAGGCCGTGTGTAGGTGGATCGATGGGATCCTCGGATCGGTGGCTTCGAATCCGGCGTTGACGGTCGCCTCTTCGGGATGTTTGGCAGTGAGGAAAGCGAGGCGTGGCCTTGTCGATGTCCCTCTGGGGCGGTGGATCCTTGTATTGGGGTCACCGGGTGCTGGCGGCGTGGCGGTGGCGTTGCCGGCTCATCGCGTTTTGTTTCCCAGCTCTGTCTCCAATGCAGCGGCGCCGTCATTGCGGAGCTTGGGGAGGTTGTGGGCCTCGCGGAGGCCGTGTGTAGGTGGATCGATGGGATCCTCGGATCGGTGGCTTAGAATCCGGCGTTGACGGCTGCTTCTTTGGGATGTTTGGCAGTGAGGAAAGCGAGGCTCGGCTTGGTCGATGTCCCTCTGGGGCGGTGGATCCTGGTATTGGGGTCCCCCGTTGCTGGCGGCGTGGCGGTGGCGTTGCCGGCTCATCGCGTTTTTGTTTCCCTGCTCTGTCTCCAATGCAGCGGCGCCATCATTTCGGAGCTTGGGGAGGTTGTGGGCCTCGCGGAGGCCGTGTGTAGGTGGATCGATGGGATCCTCGGATCGGTGGCTTCGAATCCGGCGTGGACGGCTGCTTCTTCGGGATGTTTGGCAGTGAGGAAAGCGAGGCGTGGCTTGGTCGATGTCCCTCTGGGGCGGTGGATCCTGTTCTTGGGGTCCCCGGGTGCTGGCGGCGTGGCGGTGGCGTTGCCGGCTCATCGCGTTTTTGTTTCCCAGCTCTGTCTCCAATGCAACGACGCCGTCATTTTGGAGCTTGGTGAGGTTGTGGGCCTCGCGGAGGCCGTGTGTAGGTGGATCGATGGGATCCTCGGATCGGTGGCTTCGAATCCGGCGTGGACGGCTGCTTCTTCGGGATGTTTGGCAGTGAGGAAAGCGAGGCGTGGCTTGGTCGATGTCCCTCTGGGGCGGTGGATCCTGGGCTTGGGGTCCCCGGGTGCTGGCGGCATGGCGGTGGCGTTGCCGGCTTATCGCGTTTTTGTTTCCCAGCTCTGTCTCCAATGCAATGACGCCGTCATTTCGGAGCTTGGGGAGGTTGTGGGCCTCGCGGAGGCCGCGTGTAGGTGGATCGGTGGGATCCTCGGATCGGTGGCTTCGAATCCGGCGTTGATGGCTGCTTCTTTGGGATGTTTGGCAGTGAGGAAAGCGAGGCGTGGCTTGGTCGATGTCCCTCTGGGGCAGTGGATCCTGGTCTTGGGGTCCCCGGGTGCTGGCGGTGTGGCGGTGGCGTTGCTGGCTCATTCTGTTTTTGTTTCCCAGCTCTGTCTCCAATGCAGCGGCGCCGTCATTGCGACGATTGGGGAGGTTGTGGGCCTCGCAGAGGCCGTGTGTAGGTGGATCGATGGGATCCTCGGATCGGTGGCTTCGAATCCGGCGTTGACGGCTGCCTCTTCGGGATGTTTGGCAGTGAGGAAAGCGAGGCGTGGCTTGGTCAATGTCCCTCTGGGGCGGTGGATCCTTGTATTGGTGTCCCCGGGTGCTGGCGGCGTGGCGGTGGCATTGCCGGCTCATCGCGTTTTGTTTCCCAGCTCTGTCTCCAATGAAGCGGTGCCGTCATTGCGGAGCTTGGGGAAGTTGTGGGCCTCGCAGAGGCCGTGTGTAGGTGGATCGATGGGATCCTCGGATCGGTGGCTTCGAATCCGGCGTTGACGGCTACTACTTCGGGATCTTTGGCAGTGAGGCAAGCGAGGCTTGGCTTGATCGATGTCCCTCTGGGGCGGTGGATCCTGGTCTTGGGGTCCCCGGGTGGTGGCGGCGTGGCGGTGGCGTTGCCGGCTCATCGCATTTTTGTTTCCCAGGTCTGTCTCCAATGCAGCGGCGCCATCATTGCGGAGCTTGGGGAGGTTGTGGGCCTCGCGGAGGCCGTGTGTAGGTGGATCGATGGGATCCTCGGATCGGTGGCTTCGAATCCGGCGTTGAGGGTTGCTTCTTCGGGATGTTTGGCAGTGAGGAAAGCAAGGCGTGGCTTGGTCGATGTCCCTTCTTGGCGGTGGATCCTGGTCTTGGGATCCCCGGGTGCTGGCGGCGTGGCGGTGGCGTTTCCGGCTCATCACGTTTTTGTTTCCCAGCTCTGTCGCGAATGCAGCGGCTCCGTCATTGCGGAGCTTGGGGAGGTTGTGGGCCTCGCGGAGGCCGTGTGTAGGTGGATCGATGGGATCCTCGGATCGGTGGCTTCGAATCCGGCGTTGACGGCTGCTTCTTCGAGATGTTTGGCAGTGAGGAAAGCGAGGCGTGGCTTGGTCAATGTCCCTCTGGGGCGGTGGATCCTGGTATTGGGGCCCCCGGGTAGTGGCGGCGTGGCGGTGGCGTTGCCGGCTCATCGCGTTTTTGTTTCCCAGCTCTGTCGCCAATGCAGCGGCGCCGTCATTGCGGAGCTTGGGAAGGTTGTGGGCCTCGCGGAGGCCGTGTGTAGGTGGATCGATGGGATCCTCGGATCTGTGGATTCGAATCCGGCGTTAACGGCTGCGTCTTCGGGATGTTTGTATAGGGTAACGCGATAGAGAACAAAAATTTTCCGACCTACGCACGAGCCCAGGACCACTATGGAGACTGCATACATGGTTTGATCTTTTTTGATACCGACTCGTAGCGCAGCGGGAAGTAGAGTCGATGACGATCGGCGGTGCAGATCTCCGCAGCTAGGATTTACAACCTCCCAACTGAGAGGATGTATACCCTCATCTGCTCCTCATACAGCCCTCCAGGAGGCGGCCGAACAGCCCCCCGGACGGTGTCGCGGACAGCCCTTCGGGAGGACCTTCGAAACTCCAACGGTCACTCGGACAGCCTTCAGGAGGACCTTCGAAACTCGGACGGTCACATGGACAGCGCTTCGGGAGGCACTCACGAACTAAGACCAAAACTACGATCTCTCTACAGAGTTGCACACATACGGTGTCATCTATCCGGCAGGGCTTCGCTGTCTAGAACTAGTTCCTGCCGGAACCCAGACAGCCTTACGGCTCTGCGAAACTCTTTTCGTGGGAGGGAGAGAAGAAGCCAGATAATGCATGGCATGTGTATGAGAGCAAGGGATGAGAGTGGAGGGCTGCCCCTCCACCTCTATTTATAGGAAATCCCAAGGGGTAGGCTGGTTTTACAAGAAAACCCAAAACCCACATGAAATGGAGTCCTTCCCAAGGACCTAAAGAGTGAAAACAAGGGACAAGTGGGGCCCCATGGATGAGCTGCACCCATGAATGTCCCACCCCTTGTGGGGCCCTCCAAAAGGAGGTTCCCACCCTTCCATGTCATCCCTAGATCTTTTGGGCAAAGCCCCAAAAGGGGGCTTTCCATAAAATATCCCAAAAGGCACATTCACTATTCACGACGACATTTTTCAGCGTCCGTTCGAACTGAAAATATTTGTGTGGGCTTAGAAAATTTCCAGTACCCACCATAATAATTTTCAACGCGTTCTGGAACAATTCCAGTTTAGTGATTTTCATCTGCGAAAAGCATCTGAACCGGTTCCTGCAGCTCCAGAACATTTCCGGTTTTTATTTCTGAAAATTCTAAAAAGTTTCCAGAATGATTCTGGCACCCTCCAAGAATTATCAGGCATGTGCCGAAACCATTTTGACTTAATGGCATACCCCGAAATAACTTTTTCTGTTTCACCGAAACTCATCCGGTGACCTCTCTCTGCGGAACTTTTCCGCTGTCCGAAACTTTTCGGTGTTCGAAACTTTTTCGATGATTTTCTCTCAGACTCCCTTTCTAGTATTCAGCACATAGATGACCCTTAAGCGTGTGACCCTATAGGTTTGGTGAAGTATAGACATGACCCGGAACCCCTTCCGATTAATGATCAACATCGGAGCCGTGGACACCCATATTGACCCCTATACCCACACGAATAAATATTCGAGTGAACCTCCAGTTGCAGTGAGCTATTCCTGTTGCTTCGCGATATGTCACAAACACCCAAGGTGAGATTTATTGCATCCCCATGGACGAACAATTTGGCCACCATGCAAGTTACCTCGTTACCGATTTTGTTCTCTTTTCTCGTTTCCGTGTTCCGGCATCCTAGTGATCAAATCACAAGGTGTCTGGCCAGACGTCGTAACACTGAGAGGGCCCGAGAATATCTCTCCATCGTCGGAGGAGCAAACCCCAATCTTGAGCGATCAAGTTACTTGACATACTTTTCCATGAACCGTAATCCGCCGTAATAGCCACACAGATACGGATGACGTTTAACAAACCCCAAAGCTCATGAAGCAAGCATGAAGAAACTCGATACTCTCATTGTCTAAGGAATCATGCAAACATTAACCATCTCTGTGTTATGTACCATTAACTTGTGACGAATGAATCTCATAGCATAACATCAATCCGGGTCGATTCAACAGAAATGTTCTCTTAACATTGTGCCCTCAAAGTTGCTGGCATTGACATGCCCATGATCAGGAAAACAGAACCATCATGCAACACTTGAGCTAGCCTTAGAGACCAGACTAAGAATACTTCTTATCATTTATTATTCCACACGTGCATATGAGTCTTCCTCCGAGCCTCGTGTTATTGCAGCCTCGAGAACCATAGCAGTTATAGCATGGAACATAAACATAATTATTAACTTGGAGATAAATAATATCATTTATTATTGCCTCTAGGGCATATCTCCTATAGACTCCCACTTGCACTAGAGTCAATAATCTAGTTAATGCTAATGCACTTTACACCTATGGCATACTGGTGTAAAAAATGCTTCGCATGTGGTATAGCCTGATGTGCATCGGATCTGGCAACTTCAGCTCCGTGTGTATCTCTGCATATCCTCGCGGTTTCACGCTTTAATTAAATTCATATTTTGTGCGGACTTGGCTTTGTATATATGTGAATCGTTGGTCGAAACCTGATTCCTCTGACTGAGCTATGGAGCAACTATCTGCAATAGTATCCCATTGACCAAAGCCTTCTTGGAACCATACTAAGTTCATGGATGAACTATATGATTCAACATCTTTCTCTTTGTCGCTTCTAAAGCGGCAACATACTTCGCCTTTGTTATAGAATTCGCCACAGTAACTTGTTTGGAAGAATTTCCAACTAACTGTGCCACCATATTGTGTGTTACACAAAACCCTAAATTTAAATCAAAAATCGCATGGAGAAAAGATGAAGACTGTATCGACGTAACCATCACTTGCGAGGAAACATGTCATAAGTGCTACTTTAGTACTCAATGACCCTTTTTCACTATTGTCCCATGATCAATACTTTTGATCACTTTGGTATCTATACTCGCAACAGCTTGGGAGTATTGGACATATCTGGTTGTTTTTCATACCATGGAATACATGATTAATCCAAACACATGAGTGTGTGGAATCTCCATCATGTATTTTGCTCATCAGTGTTTTGGGACACTGATTCTTGCAAAAACTCTTTCCATGTGACTTCGGCAAGAATCACTCCTTGTCGTTCTTAGTGCTAAACGGTTTTAGCATCTTGTCAATATGTATTCATTGCTTAGCCCCATTAGGTAAATCTATCTCCATAGATCATCATTGCTAATATTGAGGCTATTTAGCCTAAGCACTTCATCGAAAAACTATTTTCAAATGAAGTCCTAATTCGTGTCAAGAAATTTATTTCCAATTACCAATGTGCCAAGCACATAAGGTTTTTAGAAATATTATTACGCTCCCACTTACTTTCTTGAATTACAAGCATCTTCGTTACCCATTGATGAAGTCAAACCCCTTTGACCATTTCATCAAAGCACGAAGATTCCAACTCCATTTTGCTCTCTTCTGTCCATCGCTGGAACTCTGAAGTTTGCACCCTTACTAGCATCCTCTGGATAGACAAAATGCCTTGGACTGTAACACATGCAAGTCCTTGGTTTCATTTCCATCAGATGGAAATCCTATTGTCATCCATGTTTCATATCTCATGATTGAAATATGTATTAATTGCTAGTTCAACCCGAACCGACTTTAAGCATCGCTACGATGAAAACAACTTCATCGTAGTCAACTCTTGAACTTGTTATTTCAACAAGTCGAGCTTTATGGATAATTTTTTTATCCATATCAGTTTTAAGTTCCATAAATATTCGTTAGACTCTAAGTCTTCCGAAAGGTGTATCAAGGTTTTAATCTTGAATCACTTATATGGAAACTAACTCGGGTTGTATGGGCATTCAGCCAATTCCGGAGTCAGAGCCCATCAACGCTTCCTTGTGTATCGTAGGTATAATGTTGTCTAACAACAATATCTCGTTTGCACACCTGAGAGGTTTGCACGAGCCTTGCCTACATGGTTTAGCTGCAAGTTCGACCGAAGTTGATACATTTTATTGTAGGGACTTCCGTATCAGTCGCAGTAGGAAACTCTGGAATTACTTCCAAGGTCTCTTTCCTTTGATCTGATGACGAAGATACTGTTTATCTCGTCGAGTTGCACTATTCTCCCACTCACCTTTTTGAAAGAACCATTCTCTTTAAAAGCACACTGTTTCGCGGCAAAACTATTTGCCTCGGTATAGTGAGGGAGGAATACCCAAAATTTTGGTATAACCTACAAAGTAGCACTTGTCTGATTTGGAATAGGGTTGTAACCTTTTACACAAGCCCCACATTCCAAATGTTAAGAAAAGATGTAACATGGTTGGGCGTACCATACCATGGCTTCATTTCAACAGACCCGATGTAGCTCTTTTCAGTGTAAAAGCCTCAGTGTCTAAAGCATCACTTTAAAAGGGATAATGGCAAATTTATTTATGTCATCTTTGACCTTACCATGTCATAAATGGTTAGATTACATCTCCACGGACTTTCCACTTGCAGTGGTGTTCCGGGAGGTGCAAGTTATGAAACCCCTTTCACAACTCATCAGACATTCGCTAAACATGTAACTCAAATATTCCTTTGTGCAATCAAATTGCAGAAACATAATTTTCTTGTTACAATAACTTCTACTTCATTTTTGAAAACCTTTCGAATGATTTCAAAAGATCCAGACTTACGTCTCATCAAGTAAATATCCATATATCTACTTGAGTCATTTCTGAAGATAAATAAATCCACCACTAACAACACTTATCGGACTACACACATCAGATGTATGATCACTAATAAGTTTGTTGTTCGTTCCTTATGGCCTGTGAACGGTATTTTAGTCACTTCACTTTTCAGAGGAAAGTTGCAAGTGTCAGATGATTCAAAATCAAAAAGACTTCAAAATCCATCATAATGTAATTTTCCATGCGGGTTTCTCCAGTGTGACCAAATGTAGTGCCACACTTGTGTGGTATTCTTTTAGTCTTGCGACATTTAGCGCCAGTGTTATGGATGTATCATATTACCATCAATATTCATAACATACATCACATCTTGGATGGAAGCATGGCCCTTCATGTTATTCATAATACTTAACAACAATTGTTGTTTTTATGAACAACTCTTTTGCAACAAACATTGTGCAATGGGCTAGAGTGTATGAAACACTAAAATGAATTATGAAAGTAAACCCAGAGGTATTGTATTATTATCAATATTCATAACATACATCTCATTCATAATGAAAGTATGGCCCTTGTCTTATTCATAACATCGAACATAAAAAGTTCTCTTATGAACAACCTTCTTGCAAGATACCTTATGCAATGGGCTAGAGTTTGTAAAACTCTAAATGAATACGAAAATAAATACAGACGGCAATACACCGATGGAAGGTATAGTAACATTTACTATGTTCCCTGTGTATACCTTAACCTCATTTCTGGCTAGTCTTTTTTGGCCATAGTAGCTCTTACATTGATTCGCAACAGAATGCAATCGAGTTGGCATCTTTGTGATTAACTCACAATACCCAAGAATTAGTGATTAACATGTTTAACCATAATTCCCAAGAACTATATATTTGACCAGCCTACTATACATCAAAAACTTGTATGACATTCATACATGAGCTGGATATTCCAGTCATCTTTCTTTCTGCCTTTACTTCTAACAGTTTAACTTTTAGTATTTCTCCTACTCGCAAAAGAAGCACCCAACTTAAGAGTGGCGTTAGCCCCGGACTTCCTAGGCGTGTAAGTCATACTAACACCCTTTGGACACTTCCTTTCTCTTTATGTTGTTGTTTTATTCACCTTTCATTATATGACATGCGTTCTTCTGGATCCCTTTCCCAACAGTCAAATGCATAGTAAACACTTTTACTAATACTTGCAAACAAACATTGCTTTGCTTGTATCTGAAAATAATTTTCAGTTCCACGAACTCCCAACTTTCGAAGTTTGGGTTTCATGGAAGCAAACATATTCCACTTGACCGTAACAGAATTCTAGCTTTTGGATTGAAGGACGAGAGTCACATGATCCATAGCATTAGCGGGAGGATACGGAAAGCATGCGATATGACAAAGTCCTTCTCGGCACTTTTGAGGACAATCCTCACATTACGTTACCAATTGTAAAGTTTTAACCAGATATTTAACAGTTGTTCAATTTTAACAGGGAAGGTGGAAACGCGAGCCATTATTCTACAACTATTTTGCAAGAAACACTTAGACAGTGTTCATAATTAATTGCACTGGGAATTAAACATGTTAATTGAATAGTGCACTCCCACTCAAAATCAATATCTCTCATAATAAATTTTGAGTGATACAAGATCCAGACTTCAATTCATCGCCATAGAATCATCATCTCATAACGGGAATTTTAATCGGTAGGCCAACTTGTCGATCACATCTCTATGTGACTCTTGATCATCTTTCGATGCGTGTGTTCCGAGCACAGGACGATCCTGCCATGAACGTCAAGACAACCAAGTGATCTTGCTGCGAGGTCTGACCTCACCCGCCTAACATTTCTCTAATCGCTCGCTCCCATGCATCCATGGCGCACCCCAAAAAGATAGGTGCCGTGACGGTGCTACACTTGGGAGAACACTAACTACTTGATATTTTAGTGAGAGATCACCCAATAAAAAGGGACTACCGCGCAATCAAGAAGGGTGCATCATTGTAACATCCCAAAATTCTAAATTTTGGAATGTTATATTAAATAAATTATATGATTGTTTGTTTGATTGATTGACTGAAAGTGAGTGGAATTTGAAACTTTTGAAAGTTGAATGAGAGGGAATAAAAGGACTTTCCCAAAACTTTCATCTTTGCAATTTGATGTCCATGAATTCAAATTCATTTCAACACAAAACCCTAGAGTGAAGATGACATGACTTCTTCCATTTGAATTCCAAAGGGTTTTCGAAAAGATTTGAATTCCATTTGGAAATATTTCAAATTCTAAAACTTTATGCAGCTCAATGATTTTCATGAGAGAAGATAAAATGACTTCTCCAATTATATGAAATATGAGTTGGAAGTTAAAAAAGAATCAAATTGAAAGTCATCTGAAAGTATTTTGAAACTCCCTTTCAAATTTGGAATTATTTTGATTTTATTCAAAATTATTTTTCTCCTAAAAATAAGTAAATGGAAATAAGGGTAAAATGATTCCCTTCAATGAAAAAATAGGAGAAAATAATTTTGAAATAATTTTCGTATTTTAAAAATGATTTTTGTTGAGTTGTATTGCAATAGTAGCACTGTTTGCCTTTTTGTGTATTTTATTTGAACCTGGAAAATAGTTCATGTTTTAGGAAATGTTTTTCTGAAAATTTTGATATATTATATGTCCTATATATTTTTTTCTCTATATCTTATTTTCTCCCTGTCTTATTCCAAAAAAAAAGGGAAAACCTAGCGCTAGCCAGGCCAGGCGGCCCAGGAGCCAGCCGGCCCGGCCAGCCAGCCACTCGAGCCGCGGCCCAGCCAGCGCCGTCGCCCGAAGCCCCTCTCCTTCGATCGCCCGCTCCTCTCTCTCTCGCCCTTGTGCCACTGACCGCTGGGCCCCACTGCCCGATCGCCCTCGCCCGCTGCTTCTTCTTCCTCTCCACGCCAAACCGCGCCGCCGCCACCGCTGAATCCCGCGATCCTCGGGATCCTCTCCACGATCTTCCCCCTCCTCCAAGTCGACCCCGCCCCTATAAATACCCCTCCCCTCACCCCGTTCCGCCCCTTCCCGACCCCCGAACCCCTCTCCGCTCGCCGCCATTTCTTGCCGGAGCCCGAGCTCCGCCGCCCGCCATTGCTGCTGCAGCGCACGACCCCGACCACCTCATCGTCGCCCGAAACCACCATCGAACTCCACTCACCTTCCCGCATCGCCTGAGACGCTCCTCCGTCGCCAAAGACCCCTGGAGCTGTCGCACCCTTCAACCACCGAACGCCACCCGCCGCCGTCGATCTCGCTCCGCTCGAGTCCGTCTTCCCTGAGCTCACTGCCGACTACAATCGTCATCGCCATCGTCTTCCGCGTCTTCGGGAGCAGCCTACACCGCCGGAGGACCACCGGAGGCCTCACCAGCAACGCCGCCCGAGCGCCACCACCGTCGACACCGTCGCCGGAGTTCCTCGCCACCGCGGTGAGTTTCTCCTCCCTCCGATCTAATTTCAACGGCCCAGATTACTTTACGCGAACAGTTAGGTTTTATTTTATTAGGCGGTTTTTGTGCGGTTTTATTTACGGTTTAGCTTGGTTCAGATCGAACAGAGCCCCTCTGGTTTTTTTAGTCGCACACTCCCATTCTGTTAAAAATCGGCCGAGCGCCGTTTATCTTCGGATCGCCCACACTCTGGCCCGATAGCAGTAGGCCACGTAGCTAGTGACCGATTGTTTTTTTTCGTTTTTTTTCGTTTCTGTTTAAAAAAAAGAATAGTTCTGATTTTATATTGCTTATAACTTTTATGTTTTAGATCCGAATTTAGTGTTTCTTTTTGCATTAGTTTTATAATTTCTTGAAGTTTCTGAAAGTGCAATTGGATTCCATATTTGAGTTGTTTAAAATTTAATTTGATGAAATTTGTTCAAATCACCAATTTGGTCGTATCTTGAGTTTTATAAAATATTTTTGATTGATTCTTTTTGCTACTGTTTTGTTATAGTTTTGTCCATCCAGTAGCATGTAGTGATTTATTTTTAGTTTATTTTAAATTAGGGTTTTAGGCAAAACAGTACTGTTTTCGATGTAGTTTTGTTTTGTTTGTAACTTAGTGAGTTTTATTTAGATTTAATTAGTTCCTTTTTGGAAAGTTTTGTTCAATGTAATATACTTCTGTTAGAATTCAGTAGATAATTTTAGAAATTATTTTTATTAGTTTTGCTACTGTTTAGGATTTCAGTTTAGCAGAGTTAGTGTATAGTGTATGTAATAGCTAGTATTGTAGTTATTTTGCTAGAAATTAATTTCTTTCTGTTGTTTTGATGAAAATATATTTTATTTTCTGTTAATTAATTTCTTAGATTAATTTAGTGTGGTTATGAAAGTTATTGGTTGATATTGTGTGTGTTGGTTTTCCCTAGTTTTCTTTAAAGTTTTCTTTGGATATTTTTTGGCCTTCTTTGATATCATTATTGTTTTATTTATCTATTTTATTTAGTTGAGTGTTATTTTGATTGATAGTATTGATTGCTAGGACTGATTGCTTATGTGAATACTACGTTTGATTATATAGATTTCAACGGACTGACGAATAGTTCTACCAAGTCATTATTCTGAGAGTGTTGTTATCTTCATCAAGTAATACCAGGCAAGTTCACTTTGACCATGTTTTTCCTACCTATGTTTTATTGCATTTAGTGTCATCTTTGCAACAATCCCTCCAGTAGTGATATTGAATTCTTGTATTTGAGTAGTATGCATGAGGTAGGAACCCATCACCCTGTTACCAAGCCCGGGACGTTATTTATTTTAATGCTATGCTATAGTAGACGGGGTTGGTATGAGTGCACGTGAGTGGTGTGAAGAAGGAGGACTCTATATCAATGACGACAACTCCATGATGGCATTTGCAAGGACTGCATCTTCAAGGCCTCAAGACTTCAAGACTCGAGACAAGAATTCAATACACACTACTGGGTGAAGGACGGTTGACGGGCACCCTGGAGAAACCAGTGGATGGCCGGGATGCATGGAGAAGCGCCATGACATCTTGCGGAAAGCTTCACCCAGACTCAAAGAGACGGAAGAATAGTACATGCCCGGAAGCTTAACTGTGCAACCGCAAGTCACTATGGGCTCTGGCTTGGTTGACCTTAGTTGTGACTCTGGCTGGGACGGTGCTAGCAGATGTAGAACTACGGTAGGATTGGATGAGCACCGGACAGTGGTCAGGGGAACTCTTCGGAAGACCATGTTTCGGTCGTCTTGTTCTCAAACACCCTGAAGTGCGAGAACGTAAAGAGAGGGATCGAATCTTGCGGGTAAAGTGTACAAACCTCTGCAGAGGGTTAAAACCCAATCGATTAGCCGTGTCCCCGGTTACGGACAATTTGAGCCTCTGGACTTGGATCTATCTCGGAACTCTCAACACCGGACGGATAACATAATTGTGGGCATGTTATGATGATTTTGGGCTATGAGACATCGGTTGGCGGAACCATGTCATGATAGAAAACTCCATAGTGCAGACTCCTGATGTTCCTTTGTTATAGGAAAATAAAACCAGCTTTTACGCAAACACAACTCAGATACAGAGCCACAAAGCCATATTGCATATAGTATAGTTTATCATCTGTTTTTGTTACAGTGATCTTGCCAGTACATTCAATGTACTGACCTACACGGCTGCAACGTATCATGTTGCAGGATTATTTCTACGACGAGTGAGTTTCATTGATTGGGTTACGGTCTACACTCAACCTGCCGATGGCGTTGATGGGACTCCACACCCGATTGTTTGTTTCCGCTGAGACTTGAGGTATATATCAGTTTTACGTTATTTATACATGTGATTGCACTTTGATATATACATTGATGTACTGTGTGTGCCAGCATACTGATCCAGGGATGGCACAGATACACAGAGGCTTGACCGTCTGAGGTCGGGTCGCTACAGATATGGTATCAGAGCACATGTTGACTGTAGGACGTGACCCTAAAAATTGGAAAGCCACTAGGACAGGAAATCTCTAAAATTTTACTTTTAAAAAGACCCCTACTTCTCATCTTTTCTGATTTTATCAAATAGTCCCTCTTACCTCAAATAGTTAGTACCATATCCCCTTTTGACCACTCGGAGGATCATCTGAAGCCACTCCATGAAGGACTAGATATCGGACAACTGATAACCACTTCAGAGTAAAGAGGATTTCATCATTTGAAGACTCCGAAGACTCGAAGAATTTGAAGACTAAAGATTTATTTGACCTTTAGAAGACCAAACTCCTGTTATATACTTACGTTAGATGCGGCGATTTGTGAGCTGTCATTTGTTTGATGTTTTTTCGACAGCCACAAAAATAAAATCGGTTTCTTCAAAACTATTGTTTGTATTGTGTGTATCCCTCCCTACCTCTCTCATATCTCACCACAAAACCCTTGGAACCAATAGATGAATGAAGATGGACTTGTGTTCTCTGGACCGACGACTCAGTTGGAGGCAGAGCTATGGATTCAAAACATGGAGGATCACTTCAGGAAAAATTTTATTGCAAGGAAGTATGAGGTTCAATATGCTCTTCGGTACTTTATAGAAAGTGCTGCAACCTGGTGGAAAATGCATCATGCCATACAGGGATGTAATGGAGCAAGAACTTGGGAGGAATTCAAGAAGACTCTGACAAGATCTCGTCTTATCCGGAAGCACCATGATAACCCGAAGAAGAAACCTTGTACATGCAAGATTTGTAGAGAAATAGGACACACCCAGGAGGAACACAAGGATGGATGCCCTCATTGTGAGGAGAATCACCCAGCTGAAGAATGCCCGACTGGGCAAGTTACTTGTTTCCTGTGTGAAGGAACTACACACTACCCTGGTCAGTGTCATATTTACCCCAAGGTACAAGAAATTACCAAGCAGTAGAAGAAAGCAATGAAAGAAGCCCTCAGGAAAAGTTTAGAACATGTGATGAAGGAAGTCGTTTAAGACCCTAAAGAAGAAGGCCTAATTTGGTTTTACTCCAACGCTTGCTATTCATGTGGAGAAGAAGGACATTATTCTCAGTATTGCACAAAGGAAAGAGAAGAGTATCCCGGAGGTTTCCCGACAGCAGAAGTGAAGTTTGACCCTCAGGAAATAGAATCTCTGATCATTACGGAGAAATCCAGGAAGAGAAAATGAGGGCAACCCCAGAACAACCCAACTTCTGCAAAGAAGGACCTGAGTCATATCACTAGTTACAGGTGCAAGGATTTAGGTCATTACGCTAGTCAATGTCCAGAAAAGAAGCCAAGAATCCAAGGAGCCAACATAATCACAAAGAAGCCCCGAGACATGTCGGAAGTCATTTGTTTTCGCTGCAAGGAAGCAGGACATTTTGCTAGGGAATGTTCAAATCAGAAGAAAGCTGGAGCTGAGTAGTTGAGATTTTGATATGGATAATAAGAGTGGTAGAAAGCAATCCTATTTTCATAAGTTCGATGAGTTGAGTTATGTAATGGGTGCTCAGAGATTGTAATGAATTCATGAATTCAATAAAGTTAATGTGTTATGATTTCATATGTTGTATTATGTGAGTTTTTACTCTATGAACACAGATTTTGGACCAGTTTCGAGGATATGAGAAATATGGTCTATGGATGGATTTGTGAATTTCATTTAAGGGTGGTAGTACCCTGTGAAGAACACTTGACCCATGGAAAGGATAATGATATTTCAGGGAGTGAAGTTTGGACAAAATAGGAGTATGAGTTTTATTCCGATACATTGATTGCACCAAGAGTATGAAGGAATGAAGTATTATCGGAATTAAATGGAGGTGTAATGTTGGAATATGGAACAATATAACTGAAAAGGATGAGTTAAAGTTGTGCAACTATTGAAGTGGGCCCACAACCCACAGGCCCAGGAGTTAATAAGGATCAAGCAATACCTTGTTAAAAGAAGAAATTTGGAAGAAGCTGTTAATTGATCAGCAGATGTTTCTTAGGAGGATACTATAACCCGAGAGTTGTGAAGAAATGTTAGATGTCTTGTTTAGCTTGCAGAAATAATGGATTTACCCTAACCCAGTTCGGCGACAAGAGAAATTCTGCAATGCTCGTGAGGATGCCCAAGTGTTAGAAGACGTTATTCACCGTTAGTGTACGAAGTAATGGTTCAAGTACGGGATGGATTGGCCCCCATACCGAAGACTTCTATCATGAACTATCATATGTTGATGGAAAATCAGAGAGACTCGAAAACCTCAGAAGAGTGTCAATATGACAAGCCAAAAACCTAAGAATGGTAGGAGGATTGATCCCTGTAATAGGCAACCGTTGCCAATCGTAGGTTATACGGTGAGACTCAACCCCGACCATTTTCCTGCAGGAGAAACCATAAATTGTTGACCACCATGAGATCTTCATAGTTGTTTAGTATTGGCGACAGACCCGTCAGATAAGAAGACAGTCTCGGAATAACCTCACCAAGATGAAAGGACACGTGTTTGGAGAAGAGGTTATGCCCTTACCGGATGAGCACATGTGAAAAAGTTATTCCGAAGAATATGAGAAGACCGACACCGTCAACCCAAAGGATGGAGTACACGAGTTTTGTTGGAACCGTAACCCTGCCTTTAAGTGTGGTAGCCCACTAGACCATTCCGATCAATGGTATTGCTGGAAGACCCCCCAAACCCTAACCTTTTCTTGCTAGCCTCTTCGAATCTCGAGGACGAGATTCATTTTAAGTGTGGTAGGTTTGTAATATCCCAAAATTCTAAATTTTGGAATGTCATATTAAATAAATTATATGATTGTTTGTTTGATTGATTGACTGAAAGTGAGTGGAATTTGAAACTTTTGAAAGTTGAATGAGAGGGAATAAAAGGACTTTCCCAAAACTTTCATCTTTGCAATTTGATGTCCATGAATTCAAATTCATTTCAACACAAAACCCTAGAGTGAAGATGACATGACTTCTTCCATTTGAATTCCAAAGGGTTTTCGAAAAGATTTGAATTCCATTTGGAAATATTTCAAATTCTAAAACTTTATGCAGCTCAATGATTTTCATGAGAGAAGATAAAATGACTTCTCCAATTATATGAAATATGAGTTGGAAGTTAAAAAAGAATCAAATTGAAAGTCATCTGAAAGTATTTTGAAACTCCCTTTCAAATTTGGAATTATTTGGATTTTATTCAAAATTATTTTTCTCCTAAAAATAAATAAATGGAAATAAGGGTAAAATGATTCCCTTCAATGAAAAAATAGGAGAAAATAATTTTGAAATAATTTTCGTATTTTCAATATGATTTTTGTTGAGTTTTATTGCAATAGTAGCACTGTTTGCCTTTTTGTGTATTTTAATTGAACCTGGAAAATAGTTCATGTTTTAGGAAATGTTTTTCTGAAAATTTTGATATATTATATGTCCTATATAAATTTTTTTCTCTATATCTTATTTTCTCCCTGTCTTATTCCATAAAAAAAGGGAAAACCTAGCGCTAGCCAGCCAGCCACTCGAGCCGCGGCCCAGCCAGCACCGTCGCCCGAAGCCCCTCTCTTTCGGTCGCCCGCTCCTCTCTCTCTCGCCCTTGTGCCACTGACCGCTGGGCCCCACTGCCCGATCGCCCTCGCCCGCTGCTTCTTCTTCCTCACCACGCCAAACCGCGCCGCCGCCACCGCCGAATCCCGCGATCCTCGGGATCCTCTCCACGATCTTCCCCCTCCTCCAAGTCGACCCCGCCCCTATAAATACCCCTCCCCTCACCCCGTTCCGCCCCTTCCCGACCCCCGAACCCCTCTCCGCTCGCCGCCATTTCTTGCCGGAGCCCGAGCTCCGCCGCCCGCCATTGCTGCTGCAGCGCACGACCCCGACCACATCATCGTCGCCCGAAACCACCATCGAACTCCACTCACCTTCCCGCATCGCCTGAGACGCTCCTCCGTCGCCAAAGACCCCTGGAGCTGTCGCACCCTTCAACCACCGAACGCCACCCACCGCCGTCGATCTCGCTCCGCTCGAGTCCGTCTTCCCTGAGCTCACTGCCGACTACCATCGTCATCGCCATCGTCTTCCGCGTCTCCTGGAGCAGCCTACACCGCCGGAAGACCACTGGAGGCCTCACCAGCAACGCCGCCCGAGCGCCACCACCGTCGACACCGTCGCCGGAGTTCCTCGCCACCGCGGTGAGTTTCTCCTCCCTCCGATCTATTTCAACGGCCCAGATTACTTTACGCGAACAGTTAGGTTTTATTTTATTAGGCGGTTTTTGTGCGGTTTTATTGACGGTTTAGCTTGGTTCAGATCGAACAGAGACCCTCTGGTTTTTTTAGTCGCACACTCCCGTTCTGTTAAAAATTGGCCGAGCGCCGTTTATCTTCGGATCGCCCACACTCTGGCCTGATAGCAGTAGGCCACGTAGCTAGTGACCGATTGTTTTTTTTCATTTTTTTTTCGTTTCTGTTTTAAAAAAAGAATAGTTCTGATTTTATATTGCTTATAACTTTTATGTTTAGATCCGCATTTAGTGTTTCTTTTTGCATTAGTTTTATAATTTCTTGAAGTTTCTGATAGTGCAATTGGATTCCATATTTGAGTTGTTTAAAATTGAATTTGATGAAATTTTTTCAAATCACCAATTTGGTCGTATCTTGAGTTTTATAAAATATTTTTGATTGATTCTTTTTGCTACTGTTTTGTTATAGTTTTGTCTATCCAGTAGCATATAATGATTTATTTTTAGTTTATTTTAAATTAGGGTTTTAGGCAAAACAGTACTGTTTTCGATGTAGTTTTGTTTTGTTTGTAACTTAGTGAGTTTTATTTAGATTTAATTAGTTCTTTTTTGCAAAGTTTTGTTCAACGTAATATACTTCTGTTAGAATTCAGTATATAATTTTAGAAATTATTTTTATTAGTTTTGCTACTGTTTAGGATTTCAGTTTAGCAGAGTTAGTGTATAGTGTATGTAATAGCTAGTATTGTAGTTATTTTGCTAGAAATTATTTTAGATAATTTCTTTCTGTTGTTTTGATGAAAATATATTTTATTTTCTGTTAATTAATTTCTTAGATTAATTTAGTGTGGTTATGAAAGTTATTGGTTGATATTGTGTGTGTTGGTTTTCCCTAGTTTTCTTTGGATATTTTTTTGGCCTTCTTTGATTTCATTATTGTTTTATTTATCTATTTTATTTAGTTGAGTGTTATTTTTGATTGATAGTATTGATTGCTAGGACTGATTGCTTATGTGAATACTACGTTTGATTATATAGATTTCAACGGACTGACGAATAGTTCTACCAAGTCATTATTCTGAGAGTGTTGTTATCTTCATCAAGTAATACCAGGCAAGTTCACTTTGACCATGTTTTTCATACCTATGTTTTATTGCATTTAGTTTCATCTTTGCAACAATCCCTCCAGTAGTGATATTGAATTCTTGTAGTTGAGTAGTATGCATGAGGTAGGAACCCATCACCCTGTTACCAAGCCCGGGACGTTATTTATTTTAATGCTATGCTATAGTAGACGGGGTTGGTATGAGTGCACGCGAGTGGTGTGAAGAAGGAGGACTCTATGTCAATGACGACAACTCCATGATGGCATTTGCAAGGACTGCATCTTCAAGGCCTCAAGACTTCAAGACTCGAGACAAGAATTCAATACACACTACTGGGTGAAGGACGGTTAACGGGCACCCTGGAGAAACTAGTGGATGGCCGGGATGCATGGAGAAGCGCCATGACATCTTGCGGAAAGCTTCACCCAGACTCAAAGAGATGGAAGAATACTTCATGCCCGGAAGCTTACCTGTGCAACCGCAAGTCACTATGGGCTCTGGCTTGGTTGACCTTAGTTGTGACTCTGGTTGGGACGGTGCTAGCAGATGTAGAACTACGGTAGGATTGGATGAGCACCGGACAGTGGTCAGGGGAACTCTTCGGAAGACCATGTTTCGGTCGTCTTGTTCTCAAACACCCTGAAGTGCGAGAACGTAAAGAGAGGGATCGAATCTTGCGGGTAAAGTGTACAAACCTCTGCAGAGGGTTAAAACCTAATCGATTAGCCGTGTCCCCGGTTACGGGCAATTTGAGCCTCTGGACCTGGATCTATCTCGGAACTCTCAACACCGGACTAATAACATAATTGTGGGCAAGTTATGATGATTTTGGGCTATGAGACATCGGTTGGCGGAACCATGTCATGATAGAAAACTCCGTAGTGCAGACTCCTGATGTTCC
Source organism: Aegilops tauschii subsp. strangulata (assembly GCF_002575655.3). NCBI lineage: Eukaryota > Viridiplantae > Streptophyta > Magnoliopsida > Poales > Poaceae > Aegilops > Aegilops tauschii. The sequence goes on along the minus strand of NC_053036.3, from coordinate 27,399,550 downwards.
TTTGTTATAGGAAAGTAAAACCAGCTTTCACGCAAACAAAACTCAGATACAGAGCCACAAAGCCATATTGCATATAGTATAGTTTATCATCTGTTTTTCTTACAGTGATCTTGCCGGTACATTCAATGTACTGACCTACACGGCTGCAACGTATCATGTTGCAGGATTATTTCTACGACGAGTGAGTTTCATTGATTGGGTTACGGTCTACACTCAACCTGCCGATGGCGTTGATGGGACTCCACACCCGATTGTTTGTTTCCGCTGAGACTTGAGGTATATATCAGTTTTACGTTATTTATACATGTGATTGCACTTTGATATATACATTGATGTACTGTGTGTGCCAGCATACTGATCCAGGGATGGCACAGATACACAGAGGCTTGACCGTCTGAGGTCGGGTCGCTACAATCATAAGGGATAAACATCTCAGTCAATTCATAATAGCATGATATGGTATAGCCCTTTCTGACGGAGAAGTCTTTCATTTCTTCGTCATCGGCATCCGCGTCGGTGTTCACCTTCGTGAAGATTTCCACCACCTTGTCGATGCACCAGATAATATTGCTATCTCTATAGCTAATAACATAAGTGCATTACTTAAGGTTGACACGAAGGTCACTAAGGTGACAATCATATGGCTCCAGCCATCATGCCGAATCATGACATGCAGGTCATGTTAATCAATTTACATCATATAGTCATCTCATACATAATCAAATTATTATGAGCACTGCTATACCACATCACATGCACATGCAAAACCCTCCTGCAAAACCAAGTTATACGCCTCTAATCGGTTCATGCAAAGACTTGTTTTTCGTGGCTTCTAAGGTTTCGAAACAAACCGAAGCTACCAACGTCCATCATCAAGTATGATAATTTAAGTCGCTAGATTAACTTTGCGGGGTGTATGAAACACGAGATAATAAAATCTCGAGCCCCATACTGAACTTCGTCATATGCATGACCACCGTGCAGATCATATCTGCATTGCCCTTTCGTCTGCTAAATTTCATCTTTCTTTTTAACTACGGTGGAATTCAATGAACTGTTAGCACTTCGTTGATCAATCAGGATCGCGGATTGCCAGAACATTGAAACTCCACCATACTGTTATCAAGATCAGAAATATGCAAATTCCAGGGAAGCACCAAGAACATCGGGTAACAGATTTCATATGTCACCCGCATAAATAATTTTCAGCAATAGATCTCATCTACTACCTAATTATATTATGCAATACCCATACATCTCCATGTATTCTAGATCGAAACCTGCATCTACGCCTTGTGGGGACCCCCAAAAGGAGGTTCCCACCCTTCCATGTCATCCCTAGATCTTTTGGGCAAAGCCCCAAAAGGTGGCTTTCCATAAAATATCCCAAAAGGCACTTTCACTATTCACGACAACATTTTTCAGCGTCCGTTCGAACTGAAAATATGTATGTGGGCTTAGAACATTTCTAGTACCTACCATAATAATTTTCAACGCGTTCTGGAACAATTCCAGTTTAGTGATTTTCATCTGCGAAAAGCATCTGAACCGGTTCCTGCAGCTCCGGAACATTTCCGGTTTTTATTTCTGAAAATTCCAAAAAGTTTCCAGAATGATTCTGGCACCCTCCAAGAATTATCAGGCATGTGCCAAAACCATTTTGACTTAATGGCATACCCCGAAACAACTTTTTCTGTTTCACCGAAACTCATCCGGTGACCTCTCTCTGCGGAACTTTTCCGCTGTCCGAAACTTTTCGGTGTCCGAAACTTTTTCGATGATTTTCTCTCAGACTCCCTGTCTAGTATTCAGTAGATAGATGACCCTTAAGCATGTGACCCTATAGGTTCGGTGAAGTATAGACATGACCCGGAAGCCCTTCCGATCAATGATCAACATCTGAGCCGTAGACACCCATATTGACCCCTATACCCACACGAATAAATATTCGAGTGAACCTCCAGTTGCAGTGAGCTATTCCTGTTGCTTCGCGATATGTCACAAACACCCGAGGTGAGATTTATTGCATCCCCATGGACGAACAATTTGTCCACCATGCAAGTTACCTCGTTACCGGTTTTGTTCTCTTTTCTCGTTTCCGTGTTCCGGCATCCTAGTGATCAAATCACAAGGTGTCTGGCCAGACGATTATGGATATCGTAACACCGAGAGGGCCCGAGAATATCTCTCTATCGTCGAAGGAGCAAATCCCAATCTTGAGCTATCAAGTTACTTGACATACTTTTCCATGAACCCGTAAGCTGCCGTAATAGCCACCCATTTACGGATGACGTTTAAGAAACCCCAAAGTTCATGAAACTCGATACTCTCATGGTCTAAGGAATCATGCAAATGTTAACCAGCTCTGTGTTATGTACCATTAACTTGTGACGAATGAATCTCATAGCATAACATCAATCCAGGTCGATTCAACACAAATGTTCTCTTAACATTGTGCCCTCAAAGTTGCTGGCATTGACATGCCCATGATCAGAAAACAGAACCATGATGCAACACTTGAGCTAGTCTTAGAGGCCAGACTAAGAATACTTCTTACCGTTTATTATTCCACACGTGCATATGAGTCTTCCTCCGAGCCTCGTGTTATTGCAGACTCGAGAACCATAACAGTTATAGCATGGAACATAAACATAATTATGAACTTGGAGATAAATAATATCATTTATTATTGCCTCTAGGGCATATCTCCTACAGTTTGGCAGTGAGGGAAGCGAGGCGTGGCTTGGTCGATGTCCCTCTGGGGCGGTGGATCCTGGTCTTGGGGTCCCCGGTGAGGGAGTCCTGGATTAGGGGGTCCGCAGACATCCGGACTATATACTTTAGCCGGACTGTTGGACTATGAAGATACAAGATTGAAGACTTCGTCCCGTGTCCGGATGGGACTCTCCTTGGCATGGAAGGCAAGCTTGGCAATACGGATTTCTAGATTTCCTCCCTTGTAACCGACTGTGTAACCCTAGCCCCCTCCGGTGTCTATATAAACCGGAGGGTTTAGTCCGTAGGACAACAACAATCATACCATAGGCTAGCTTCTAGGGTTTAGCCTCTACGATCTCGTGGTAGATCAACTCTTGTAATACTCATATCATCAAGATCAATCATGCAGGAAGTAGGGTATTACCTCCATCGAGAGGGCCCGAACCTGGGTAAACATTGTGTCCCCCGCCTCCTGTTACCATCCACCTTAGACACACAGTTCGGGACCCCCTACCCGAGATCCGCCGGTTTTGACACCGACATTGGTGCTTTCATTGAGAGTTCCACTATGCCGTCACCACAAGGCTTGATGGCTCCTTCGATCATCGGCAACGATGCGATCCAGGGTGAGGTTTTCCTCCCCGGAGAGATCTTCGTATTCGGCGGCTTCGTACTGCGGGCCAACTCGCTTGGCAATCTGGAGCAGATCAAGAGCTACGGCCCTAGCCATCAGGTCAGGTTTGGAAACTTGAACTATACTGCCGACATCCGCGAAGACTTGATCTTTGACAGATTCGAGCCCATGTCAGGTGCACCGCACAGTCACGACGAGCATGACTTAGCTCTGCCGTCGGACAGTGTTCGGGAGATCACACCTGCAACTACTCCGGCCCTCAATCCGGAACAAATTGCGCCGTCTGAGGACGGGTGGATGGACCCCGCCACGAAGGCCGCGCACTCAACGACGATAGAGCCGAATGCTGACTTCACTTCCTATGAGACCCGTGTTGCCGGACACTTGGATTCGTCCCCGGCCACGGGCTCCGAGCCGCCTGCGTCTGTGCCTATCGAATCCGATTGGGCACCGATCATGGAGTTTACCTCCGCGGATATCTTTCAGCACTCGCCCTTTGGCGACGTGCTAAACTCGTTGAGGTCTCTCTCCCTGTCAAGAGACCCTTGGCGGAACTATGTCCGGCTAGAATGGGATGCAGACGACGAAGAAATTCGCTCCCCACCCACCACCCACTTGGTAGCCACTGTCGACGATTTAACTGACATGCTCAACTTCGGCTCTGAAGACATCGACGGTATGGACGACGATGCAGGAGACAAACAAGAACCACCGCCCATAGGGCGCTGGACTGCCACCTCATCGTATGATATACACATGGTGGACACCCCCAAAGAAGGGGATGGCGATAAGACAGCGGAGGATAATCCCTCCAAGAAGCAATCCAAGCACCGACGTCAGCGGCGCCGCTCTAAGTCCCTCCATAGCAAAAGCAGCGATACCGGCACAAGAGACAATAACGCTCCGGATAGTGCTGAAGACGACGACAATCCCCTCCAGCCAGACCTCGAGCGGGAGGATGAACAAGCTAGCCCTCCGGAACAGGCAGCAGACGGAGAATCAGAGGATGACAATTACATGCCTCTCTCCAAAGACGAGGTGAGCATCGGCGACGAAGAATTTATCGTGCCTGAGGATCCCGTCGAGCAGGAGCGCTTCAAGCGCCGGCTGATAGCCACAGCAAATAGCCTGAAGAAAAAGCAACAACAGCCTCAAGCTGATCAAGATCTGCTAGCGGATAGGTGGATTGAATTCCTTGCGGCCGAGGAATACGAACTCGAACGCCCAACCAAGAGTTACCCAAAGCGCAGGTTGCTACCCCAACTCGAGGAGGAAGCATTAAAACTTACATTACCAGCGTATGATGCGGCTGATCGACCACCTCGTGGCCGAGACAGAGGGGCATATCATCCCGAAGTCCAGCCTACACCCCGTCCCCAGACAAACAAAAACACCAAGGCCCGGGGCAACACGCGGGACCTGCGAGACGTATTGGAAAACAAAGCAGGACATACAAGATCGATCTATGGATCACGGGGTCGCGCCCCAACGCGTGACGATGATCGTCACGCCGGATACAATAAAAGCAAATCCGGCCGGGCCGAATACAGCAGACAAGACTCGTATGAACTGCGTCGTGACATAGCCCGGCAGAGAGGCGCCGCACACCCCCTATGCTTCACCGATGAAGTAATGGATCATGAATTCCCAGAAGGAATCAAACCCGTGAACATTGAGTCATACGATGGCACAACAGACCCCGCGGTATGGATCGAGGATTTCCTCCTCCACATCCACATGGCCCGCGGTGACGATCTACATGCCATCAAGTACCTCGCACTAAAACTCAAAGGACCAGCTCGGCATTGGCTGAATAGCCTGCCTGCAAACTCCATTGGCAGTTGGGAGAATTTGGAAGATGCATTCCTTGACAACTTCCAGGGCACTTATGTGCGACCACCAGATGCTGATGACTTGAGCCACATAACCCAACAGCCTGGGGAATCGGCCAGGAAATTCTGGACTTGGTTCCTAACTAAAAAGAACCAAATCGTCGACTGTCCGGATGCCGAGGCCTTAGCGGCATTTAAACATAACATCCGGGACGAGTGGCTCGCCCGACACCTCGGCCAAGAGAAGCCGAAGTCCATGGCAGCCCTCACGACACTCATGACCCGCTTTTGCACGGGCGAGGACAGCTGGCTGGCTCGCAGCAACAACACATCAAGGAATACTGGCACTTCAGATGCCAAAGATACTAACGGCAGACCACGTCGCAACAGACACAAGCGCCGCAACAACGGCGATAACGCCGAAGACACGGCAGTCAACGCTGGATTCAGTGGCTCTAAATCCGGTCAGCGGAAAAAGCCGTTCAAAAGAAGCAATCCGGGCCCGTCCAGTTTGGACCGCATACTCGATCGCTCGTGTCAAATTCACGGCACGCCCGATAAGCCAGCCAATCACACCAACAAAGAATGCTGGGTGTTCAAGCAGGCCGGCAAGTTGAATGCCGAAAACAAGGACAAGGGGCTGCATAGCGACGACGAGGAGGAGCCTCAGCCGCCGAACACAGGAGGACAGAAGAGGTTCCCTCCACAAGTGAAAACGGTGAACATGACATACGCAACCCATATTCCCAAGACGGAACAGAAGCGTGCACTAAGGGACGTCTATGCGATGGAGCCAGTCGCCCCAAAGTTCAACCCATGGTCCTCTTGTCCGATCACCTTCGATCGCAGGGACCACCCCACTAGTATCCGTCATGGCGGATCTGCCGCATTGGTCCTTGACCCCATCATTGACGGATTTCACCTCACTCGACTCCTTATGGACGGTGGCAGCAGCCTGAACCTGCTCTATCAGGATACAGTGCGCAAAATGGGCATAGACCCCTCGAGGATCAAACCCACAAAAACCACCTTTAAAGGGGTAATCCCAGGTGTAGAGGCCTGTTGCACGGGCTCAATCACACTCGAAGTGGTCTTCGGGTCTCCGGACAACTTTCGAAACGATGAGTTAATCTTCGATATCGTCCCCTTTCGCAGCGGCTATCACGCACTGCCCGAACGAACCGCATTTGCCAGATTCAATGCGGTACCACATTATGCATACCTCAAACTCAAAATGCCAGGACCACGCGGGGTTATAACAGTTAATGGAAACACAGAGCGCTCGCTCCGCACGGAGGAGCACACTGCGGCCCTCGCAGCAGAAGCGCAAAGCAGCCTTATTAGGCAAACCGCCAATTCGGCAAAAAAGACCCCGGACACCTTCAAGAGAGTCCGGAGTACCCCGCAGGCGGATCGGAAGGCACGTTTTGAGCTCGACTAGCAATTCGGCCTCCGTCCTAGTCCTAGTCAAGTGGCGAAAGCTGTGCCACGCGTACATAACTACGCACTCAAGATACCATGGGCATAGGCGGAGGCACCACTACGGCACGTCCCACAATGCGGCTCAACCGCCCCGGGGGCTGTATACCTTTATCAGTTTCTCTCTTTCAGGACCTTACTCTCTAGAAGCCCTTTCCGGCAGTCTAATTGTTGGACTCATCGCGGTAAAGAAATACCAAAGACGCAAGACGGTCTGACGTACAAGGGAATCCCCAGATGGTCTCTGATAACGATCAAAATACCTGTTTTACATACCCGTACGCAGCTTGCCCTTGGATAGGACATGTCAAATGGTCCTATTTTTTGCTTATTGCACTACTTGTATCCGTACGCTTTGACGTATTATTTAATAACAATTCATAGCGTTAGCCTATTATTGCATTCTCCTTTCTTTTTTTTCTTTCTTTTCCTTGTCTGTCTATTTACGACAAATTGCACCCGTACATTTTGGTACGACCAGCGCGCCAGGGGCTTCAGTATACCCCATAACACGGCGTGAGAAGTCCGAACACTTTCGACAGTGTGGCACCCCGAACTTATAGCATTATATGCATCAGCTCCGAATCATGTCTTGGGTCAATAGTTGGGTTTTAGCGGCTCCCATGTTTTGGTACCTTACGTTCCGCAATATCGTCTAAGGTAGCACTGGGAGAACTACTGCGATTGTGTCCCGGTTCTTCCGAACGAGCACCTAAGTAGAGAAAGCCGAAAACTGACTGTCATGATGAGGCGAGAGCTGGTCGCTGTTCGAGAGGTCTCAAGTCCTTAAAGACTTTTTCCGCTTCGGGCGAGGTGTCGGCCTTGCCCGACTTAGGCGTATATAGCACCCCAAATTCGGCCTTCCGAATACTAGGGGCTTCGCCAAAATTTAAAATTGTAGACTTCTATGGCTAAGTGAGAGTGATAAAGCTTTATAGTCTGATTGCCTGGTTCGCTGTGCTGAACACCTCCTTCGAAGGACCCAAAATTGGGATAAAGAGTGCTCAGGTTTATCCCGAACACCTCAGTACTAGTTACATGGGGGCAGAATCCGACGACTGGCCAACACTCAGATTTTATAAATGGCCGCACGGAAGGTAATATTTTAAATTAACAAGCATTGCATAGCGCAAATGAACTCGTTTCATATTACAGGATCACATGAGTACATTCATTCGAATATTACATCCTTAGCACATTCCTCCGCCACAAGGCGAGCACCCTTCAGGACACTGTCATAATACTTTTCGGGGTGGCGATGCTACTTGCCTTCTGGCAGCCCCTCCTTCACCAGCTTTTCGGTGTCCAGCTTCGCCCAGTGCACCTTCGCCCGGGCAAAAGCCCTGCGCGCACCCTCGATGCAGACGGACCGCTTTATGACTTCAAGCCGTGGGCAGGCATTCACAAGCCGCCTCACCAGACCGAAGTAGCTATCAGGCAGGGGCTCGCCAGGCCACATCCGGACAATAAGACCCTTCATGGCCTGTTCGGCCGCCTTGCGAAGCTCGACCAGTTGCTTCAAATGGTCGCTCAAGGGCATTGGGTGTTTGGTCCCAGTATACTGAGACTAGAACAACTTCTCCGTTGAGCTCCCCTCCTCAGCCCGGTAGAACTCTGCGGCATCCGACACACTGCGGGGTAGATCTGCGAACGCTCCTGGAGAGCTCCGAACTCGGGTAAGTAAAAAGAAAGTTTCCTTCACATGCTTGCTTTGCATAATGAATGCCTAACCCGCCGCTATCTTCTTAACCACCTCAATTTCCCGGAGGGCCTTTTGGGCTTCGGCCTTGGCATGTTGTGCGCTTTCGAGGGCCTTCGCAAGCTCGGACCCTTGCGTCTTAGAGTCAAGCTCCGAGGACTCGTGTTTCTTGACGAGAGCCTGGAGCTCTTGCTGCACCTCGCCTACTCGGGCTTCTTGCTTCTCTCACTCGATGCGCTCCTTGGCCGCTTTGTCTTCGGCCTCGGATAGCGCCTTCTGCAGGGCCGCCACTTCGGTCATGGCCCCTAGCAAAATTCATGACGATCCTATTATTCTAAAACCAATTTTTTTCTTTATCAATATCCAGACGGGGTGTCACTTACCTTTGTTCTCTTCGAGCTTCCACTTGGTAAGGCCGAGCTCTACCTTGGACCGCTCAAGGTCCTGCTTTAGTGCGGCGACCTCCGCAGTACGAGCCGTGGCGGCCAGCAGTGAAGCCTGCTTATTCACATAGACACATTCTGATTAGACTCCTGCGATTATTATTTGATCCTCTATTCGGCCTTCCTACTGTCTATGCTGTAACATTTTCTTACAATTTGATTACTTACCTCAAAGCCGGTTAGGAGGCTGGCACAGGCTTCAGTCAGTCCGCTCTTAGCGGACTGAACCTTCTTGACTACCGCACTCATAATAGTGCGGTGCTCTTCGTCAATGGAAGCGCCGCGAAGCACTTCCAGCAAGTTGTCCGATGCCTCTGGATGGACAGAGGCCATCGGCACAGACGACTTTCCCCCCTTAGCGAGGGGTTGCCTGACAAAATCCAGAACCACTGGAGGTTCCTGCGCCGTATTCGGCTTGGGGCTAGACTTGCTGCACCCGGTGTTAGGGCCCAGAGGAGTCTTGCCCCTCGTGCGCCCGGCGCCTGGAATGTCGCCTTGAGGCGCCTCCGGAACTGTCTCCCCTTGATTTAGTCCCCTTTGAGACAACACCTCGGCGTCGTCCGTAGGGCGGGGGGAGGAGGCGGTTGGGAGTAAACCACTGTTCATATCCGACGGGCCCAAAGAATCATCCGACGAAGATACATCGATGTGGGCTCGGGATGGGCTGCATAATCATGTGCGGCGTGATAAGAAACAGTGCAATAAGACATACCAAGAATTATTATGGTATCCGGATACTCACGACTTCGCCAGGGGCTTGTCCCTGGGTAACCACTCCTCGTCACTGAAAGCGGCCGTCGTGGAGCAGTCCGGGAGGAGGGTCCTTCCCTTCTTGGAACCTTCGGCCTCCCCTGATGGGGCGGCCTTCCTTTTCCTATCCCCCCCCCCCCGGCTGGGGGGAGGGAGAACTTTCCTCTTCCTCCTCCTCGTTTTCGTGGGAGGAGTGCACCTCGGTGTTTTTGGACGATGAGTCCGATATAACCTTGCGCCGGAGACCCTTCCTGGTCCCCGTGGCCTTCTTCTTGGCCTTCTTCTCCGGCACCTCATAAGGCGCCGGAACCCGCATCTCCGTTAGGAGAGAATCTGCTGGATCTTCGGGCAGGGGGGCTGGACAATCGATCTGCTCCGCTGTCGCTACCCAGTCCTGTTAAATGGCGTGGGGGCTTAGATACCACGCGTGGTTAAACTGGGGAAAAGAACATCTTATGATATAAAAGACTTACCGGATTGGCAGGGCGCTTTGTGCTGAGTCCGCGGTCCTCGGTAAGGGGGGAGGTACTTCGCCGCCCTTGAACAGCACCTTCCAGACATCCTTGTGCGTCGTGTCGAAGAGCTCTCGCAGCGTCTGGTGCTCGGCCGGGTCGAACTCCCACAAATTGAACGCCCGTCTTTGACACGGGAGGATCCGGCGGAAGAGCATGACTTGGACCACGTTGACAAGCTTGATTTTCTTGCTCATCATGTTTTTGACGCAGGTCTGGAGTCCGGTCAGCTCTACGGAGAACCCCAGGATAGGCCCTTCTCTTTCCAGGAGGTGAGCCGCATGGGGATTCCAGATCGAAATTTGGGGGCCGCCACCCAGTTGGTGTCGCGCAGCTCGGTGATGTAGAACCACCCCGATTACCACCCCTTTATGGTCTCCACATAGGAGCCTTCGAGCCAGGTGATGTTGGGCACTTTGCCCACCATGGCGCGTCCGCACTCCGCTTGCTGGCCGACCACCACCTTCGGTTTAACGTTGAAGGTCTTCAGCCATAGGCCGAAGTGGGGCTTGATGCGGAGGAAGGCCTCGCACATGACGATGAACGCCGAGATGTTGAGGATGAAATTGGGGGCCAGATCGTGAAAGTCCAGCCCGTAGTATAACATGAGCCCGCGGACAAACGAGTGGAGAGGAAATCCCAGTACGCGGACGAAGTGGGTAAGAAATACCACCCTCTCATGTGGTTTTGGAGTAGGGACGATCTGATGTCGCACAACTAGCGAGATGCTAATTCGCGCGCGTAGACGGCCCGATCTTTCACGGTGATGCTTGATCAACAGTTCGTCTGCCTGTCCCTCCTCGCAACCTCCAAGAATAATTTCCACCCGTGTACAAAAATACACGAACAAAAATAATGATCCCCTCGGATCAGCACGTAGGCGTCGGTATTGATGATCAACCCTCCGTCGCTAGGAAATTTCCACGATCGAAAAATCACAGATGATACACAAGATATAGCCGCCCGAAACCTGGACGATTTACTGTGTTGTTCATGTCTCTCAAATAAACTCAAAACTGATCTATACATGGCCGAAGCCTGGCTTTATATGCCAAAGTAAACGCACGCGGTACCTACCAAATTAGCTAGACTCACGGACAAGAGTCCTAGGAAATCACGTTATGTTCCAACTTGGTTTCTTGTCACGTAAAACACACGCACAAGGAAACAAAGTGGATATCTTTTCAAACAGAAAATAATAAACTACCTAATATAACAAACGCTGTCCTACTTTGATGGAGATTAGGAAGGAACCTAATCTTATTTTCCCTGGTGGTGTACGGAAGGTAGGAATTACATCTTCTGGCTTCGGTGCCTCATTAGCATCCGATCTGAACCTTTTGTTGTATATTCTTCTTGGTACATGCACGGTATGTCGAGAATCAACATGTACTAATTCCTTCTCAAATACAGGAGCAATTTTTGGTCCACAAAACTGACGCACAGGACCATCGTTTCCTCGACATAATTTGGTCGCATGCTTGACATTATTTTGCGCAACTTTTTCATGACTTGACTCATTAAATGACTCAGGTTCAGTAGGATTATCGATCAATGGTGTCATGCCCGCATCACGATCTGCCCCGCGTCTGGCAGCCGGTGTGCGATATCCGCGGCCAGATATCCGGCTCCCCGTAGCTTTGTGATGTCCTCCTCCGTAACGGAGGAGACCATCCACTTGCCTCCCGCTCCGGACATGCTTGGAGTGGTTTGAGGAGAAAATGCGAACTTGAGTGTTGGAGCTTGAGTGCGCAAGAATAGATGAGCAAGGAGGAAGAGGGCGTGGGTGAAAAAGAGGAATCCTTGTCCCTTTATAAGGGCGGAAGAAACTATGTGCCTCCCCACCTGCCTGGTAAACTCGCTTATTCCCCAAGCGCCGTAATTGATGGCGCGGTTGGGTTACCCACACCCGTATTGATGAGAATCCCGTGATAAGGGGGACACGATCTCTGCTTCGACAAGACGTGCCAAGAAAACCGCCTCACAATATGTGAAGTGGCTGGTTGAGAAAAACGGTTCGAATAATGACCGGGCCGTGGTGTGATGTCATGCTGCAGAATGTGTCAGCAGATTAGATTTGTGGAAATATTATTATTCTCTCTATGGTGGTATGTGGAATTTGCTTTGCAGAGCTGGACACTATCCTCGTGTTCGAAATCTTCTATGGAGTGTTCGGAGGAGGAACCCGCCTTGCAATGCCGAAGACAATCTGCGCGCCGGACTCATCGTCATTGAAGCCTGGTTCAGGGGCTACTGAGGGAGTCCTGGATTAGGGGGTCCTAAGACAGCCGGACTATATACTTTAGCCGGACTGTTGGACTATGAAGATACAAGACTGAAGACTTTGTCTCGTGTTCGAATGGGACTCTCCTTGGCGTGGAAGGCAAGCTTGGCAATACGGATATGTAGATCTCCTCCCTTGTAACCGACTCTGTGTAACCCTAGCCCCCTCCGGTGTCTATATAAACCGGAGGGTTTAGTCCGTAGGACAACAACAATCATACCATAGGCTAGCTTCTAGGGTTTAGCCTCTACGATCTCGTGGTAGATCAACTCTTGTAATACTCATATCATCAAGATCAATCAAGCAGGAAGTAGGGTATTACCTCCATCGAGAGGGCCCGAACCTGGGTAAACATTGTGTCCCCCGCCTCCTGTTACCATCCGCCGGTTTTGACACCGACACCCGCGTGCTGGCGGCGTGGCGGTGGCGTTGTTGGCTCATCGCGTTTTTGTTTCCCAGCTCTGTCTCCAATTCACCAGTGCCGTCATTGCGGACCTTGGGGAGGCTGTGGGCCTCGCGAAGGCCGTGTGTAGGTGGATCGATGGGATCCTCGGATCGGTGGCTTCGAATTCGGCATTGACGGCTGCTTCTTCGGGATGTTTGGCAGTGAGGAAAGCGAGGCGTGGCTTGGTCGATGTCCCTCTAGGGTGGTGGATCCTGGTCTTGGGGTACCCGGGTGCTGGCGGCGTGGCGGTGGCGTTGCCGGCTCATCGCGTTTTTGTTTCCCAGCTCTGTCTCCAATGCAGCGGCGCCGTCATTGCGGAGCTTGGGAAGGTTGTGGGCCTCGCGGAGGCCGTGTGCAGGTGGATCGATGGGATCCTCGGATCGGTGGCTACGAATCCGGCGTTGACGGCTGCTTCTTCGGGATGTTTGGCAGTGAGGAAAGCGAGGCGTGGCTTGGTCGATGTCCCTCTGGGCGGTGGATCCTGGTCTTGGGCTCCCTGGATGCTGGCGGCGTGGCGGCGGTGTTGCCGGCTCATCGCGTTTTTGTTTCCCAGCTCTGTCTCCAATGCAGCGGCGTCATCATTGCGGAGCTTGGGGAGGTTGTGCGCCTCGCGGAGGCCGTGTGTAGGTGGATCGATGCGATCCTCGGATTGGTGGCTTCGAATCCGGCATTGACGGCTGCTTCTTCGGGATGTTTGGCAGTGAGGAAAGTGAGGCGTGGCTTCATCAATGTCCCTCTGGGGCGGTGGATCCTGGTCTTGGGGTCCCCGAGTGCTGGCGGTGTGGCGGTGGCGTTGCCGGCTCATCGCGTTTTTGTTTCCCAGCTCTGTCTCCAATGCAGCGGCGCCGTCATTGCGGAGCTTGGGGAGGTTGTGGGCCTCGTGGAGGCCGTGTGTAGGTGGATCGATGGGATCCTCGGATCAGTGGCTTCGAATCCGGCGTTGACGGCTGCTTCTTCGGGATATTTGGCAGTGAGGAAAGCGAGGCGTGTGATACGTCTCCAACGTATCTATAATTTATGAAGTATTCATGTGGTTATATTATCTATCTTGGATGTTTAATGGGATTTATTATACACTTTTATATGATTTTTGGGACTAACCTATTAACCTATAGAGCCCAGTGCCAGTTTTTGTTTTCTCCTTGTTTTAGAGTATTGCAGAAAGGGAAAACCAAACGGAGTCCAATTGACGTGCAACTTGACGGAGATCATTTTTGGACCAGAAGAAGCCCACGGAGTACCGGAAGTAGGCCAGAAGAGTCCCGGGCTGCCCACGAGGGTGGGGGCGCGCCCACCCCCCTGGGGCGCGCCCCCCTGCCTTGTGGACAGCCCGGAAACCCCCCTGACATGAAATCAACGCCAACACCACTCATATATACCCAAACTTCCAGAAAGAAACCAAGATCGGGAGTTCCGCCGCCAGAAGACTCTGTAGCCACGAGAAATCAATCTAGGCCCTCTCCGGCACCCTGCCAGAGGGGGCCATCATGACCAGTGGCCATGTAGGAGTATGCCGGAGAGGCCACCATCAACATGAAGGCCAAGGATCAGAGGGAGAACCTTTCCCCATCTAGGGGGGACGATGGGGAGGCCATGGAGGAGGAAGCACAAGGGGGAGAACCTCTCCTCCTCTCTCTTGGTGGCACCGGAGTGCCATTGAGAGGGGAATCATCGCCGCAGTGATCGTCTTCATCAATATCACCATCATCATCACCATCCTCATCTCTTTTACGCGGTCCACTCTCCCGCACCCCGCTGTAATCCCTACTTGAACATGGTGCTTTATGCCACATATTATGATCCAATGATGTGTTGCCATCCTATGATGTTTTGAGTAGATATCCTTTGTCTTTTTGTTGATTGATGATCTAGATTGGTATGAGTTGTATGTTTTATTATTGGTGCTGTCCTATGGTGCCCTCCGTGTCGCGCAAGCGTGAGGGATTCCCGTTGTAGGGTGTTGCAATACGTTCATGATTCGCTTATAGTGGGTTGGTGAGTGACTAACACAAACCCGAGTAAGGGGGTTGTTGCGTATGGGAATAAAGAGGACTTGATGCTTTAATGCTATGGTTGGGTTTTACCTTAATGATCTTTGGTAGTTGCGGATGCTTGCTAGAGTTCCAATCATAAGTGCATCTGATCCAAGTAGAGAAAGTATGTTAGCTTATGCCTCTCCCTCATATGAAACTGCAATAGTGATCACCGGTCTTGTTAACGGTTGCCTAGGACAATTCCGCACACCGATCCATCATTATTCCACACTCGCTATTTATATTATTTAGTAATATATTCTAACTTTATGATAACATCACCTACTTTTATATTTTAGCTCTCCGATAGCATACAAAGTTATCCTCTTCATACCAACAACGTAGTTTTATTTCTCGTTTCTAGTTGGGAGCAAACGTTCGGTGTACGTAGAGTCGTATCAGTGGCAGGTAGGGCTTGAGAGAATATTGATCTTACCTTTAGCTCCTTGTGGGTTCGACACTCCATACTTATCAGTTCCACCTTTGGAAATTGCTACGATGATTCCCTGCACTTGGGGATTATCAAGCTCTTTTCTGGCGCCGTTGCCGGGGAGCAATAGCTTGGGGTGAATATTCTCGTGTGTGCTTGTTTGCTTTCTTCACTAAGTAGATTTTGTCTTTTCCTTTTTGTTTCTTTTTAGTTGTGGGTGAAACATACAAAAAAAATTAAAAGAATGAAAATACAAAAAAAATACTTGCCTTTCATGCCTAAAAAGTTTTTCAAAAAGAGAAGTGATTGGAAAGTTATGCATTGAAGCAGTGAGGGTCGACCTTGAGCACTTTTGTCGTGGATTTGTCACGGCAGATGTCCTTAGTGTCAGGACTTAGTCGCGAGGCCAACACATCTATGCGGTAGCTTGAGAGGGGTTGATCGGGACGAGAGACGCAACACACAAGACAAGGATTTAGACAGCTTCGGGCCCCGGGAAACATCATCCGGTAATAGCCCTACATGTTGTTTGTGGCTAGATCTCATTATGCTCATCAGGGAGACGCCGCATAAGCCGGCTCCCCTTTAGTTGGGTCTAGCCTTAGAGATTGTTTCTTGCTTGTCCCACTTGGGGTGCCCTGCCCCTCCTTATATAAGTTGAAGGGGCAGGTTACATGTGGAGTCCTATTAGGATTAGGACTAGTCCATTACAAGTGGAATCCTAGTCTGCCCCATTAAGGGAAAACTCCTTATGCCTTTCCTCGTAAACCGGCCCACCATAACATGAGCCGGCCTTCTGGGCCTTGGGCCTAGTCTTCTATCTGACCCGCCGTTAGGGCCATCCGTGAGTCGCCAGGCTCGTGAGTCGCCAGTCCTCCGGCGGGTTACCAATGAAAACGCCAAGCCCGGCCGGGTCATACTTCCGGCCGGGTCATACCGCGGGGTATATCCCCGACATTAGCCCCCAGTTTAATTTGGATTTATCCATGTTAAACTGATCTTGTAAAATAAACACAAGAACAAACTTGATAGGTTGTGCTCCGGGTTAAATATTTTCCTGAACCGGCACCTGATCATCTTTAAGTCCTTGTCATTTCCTCCTGGATGCATACTCAAGATCTTATAGCAAATCTCCTTTAACAGATATGTCCAAACCTTGCCAATGCAAAAAATCCAGGCACTTCTTCTAAAAATTCTGGGTCAATAGGCCTGCTTCATAACCAATTTGCTGACATTGGCTCTTGTAGAGAAATATTATAATAAATAATCCATTTGAGTCGGCCTTCAATGCTCTACTTGACAAAAATATTGGTCTTCAAATATTCAACTGATATTCAGCCGGCTTAAAGATGTAGATCTTGCCGATTTATGATTGCCAAATTTGCCGGGTTATAAATAAATGATGCCGGGTCATGATTGTTGCAGACACCGGGTTAATCTGGTCTGCTCCAAACTGAGAATTTGAACATTTTTTCTCCCTTATATGCATATCACCTGTAGCCCCCAAGTGTCGGGTTGTCATGCTTGCAGCAATCTGGGACTTCTAATTGCCTTATGCTCATGAAAACTTCAACCAGTGTAGCCCCCAAGTGTCGGCTCAATAAGATAATACTGAGCTGGGACTTTGTATATAATTTATTGATAATAACATCATATAATATAATCTCCACCATGGGGCTTGAACCCACGTCCACAAGGTTAAGAGCTTTGTACTCTACCAACTGAATAGTGGACCGTTCAATATAATGGATTAATGCTTGTGTACCTTGAATTTTTGACAGGAGCGATTGGTAGCCCCCAAGGGTCGGTTCATTACAATGTGATGAGTTGGGTCTTCAATAAGTTGAGCAAAAAAAATTTACATTAGCCCCCAAGTGCCATGGTGCATGTGATATGGGACTTGCATATTTGATGTAATTTCAATTTAAATAATGTAGCCCCCAAGTTCCGGGTCGTAAGCCTGCAGCGACTCGGGACTATTCCTTTCATTGTAGAATAAATCATATCCATTGATAAAATAATAGCCATTGCGCCAAAGCGAATTTGAATACCTCATCTGTTGATAAGTAAATCCGGAGTTTAAATACCCGGCGGCTCTTGGCCGATGGCGATTTAATACGCCTCCATTGTAAGCCTGAATTTTTATAACCCGGCGGCTTGTAGCCTTTGAGAAAATCAAGAATTGATAACCCTTTTGAGACACCAATTTCAATCTTTGATGATGGGCTTGAACTTAATCATTTATGTAAGTCATAGCTCTGTAAATCCTGCACAGAGTTTAAACAACATATGCCCTGACGACTTAACGTCAAAAGCCAGGGAGGGTAACCACCCAAATGTAGTCTTATCTTACACACAAGTAGATCACAAGATCCCTTGGTGGTTTACCGCAGGGCGGGTCATAAGATCTCACATATAACCACTGATGTCTTAAAAAGGAGTCATAGATAAGCCTGGTATGAATCAGAACTTGAAATATAACTGTAACAATAATATCATACCTGTGATATTGAATTTGTACTGCCGGTTTACATGACCTGTGCAGTAAGGGTGATAACCCAATCCTTAGAAGCCAATACTTCCAAATATATGATGATTGTCACATGCTGGCGACTTATCGTCCAAAGCCAGTCGGGTTAAATTTAAACCACACTTATACTTAGATCTGAACAAAAAAAAGTCTCAAGACAAAACCAAAGATTGTTTGCAAAAACTTAAACCAAATAGAAAGAAAAAATCGAGGCTTCTGATTTGAATACGATCAGTAAACCGTTCCAAAGGGGTTAAGCTAGGATTCGAATACGATCATGTAGCCCCCAGTGGCTTTGGCGTTGCGCCGATCAAGAGGGCACCGACAGCTATGTTCTTTTTGGTTCGAATACGACCTATGTTTGAACAAGAAGCCCCCAAATGACCTTGAGAGTTTTTTAACGACTCTGATTCGAATACGATCAAAGTCGGACCCAAAAGGGGTTAAGCTATGATTCGAATACGATCAAGAAGCCCCCTAGTAAGTTTGGCATTGTGCCGATCAAGAGGGTACCGACAGCTATGTTCTCTTTGGTTCAAATACGACCTATGTTTGAACAGGAAGCCCCCAAGTGATCATTGGAAGTGTGGCATTGAGCCGATCAAGAGGGTACCGACAGCTATGTTCTCTTTGGTGAATACACATATGTTTGAACAGGAAGCCCCCAAGTGACAATTGGAGCAGGGTACCTATGTTTGAACCGCACATTATGGCAGCAAGCTCTCTTTGGCAACCTTTAATTTTTCCTGAGAACTCAACTTTGCAAGAGATAATTCTTCTTGAACCGGAATTTTTTTAAACCGAATTTGAGAGCTTGTGAGCTTTGTGGGAGACGGGATTTCCCTTGAACCGGATTTTGAACCGGAAGCATCATTGTGAGCTGGAATTTTTCTGACGGCCTTCTAAATTTTCATCGATAGAGCAGTAATCTTCGGGGCCGGGTTATTATTTTTCTCCAATGACCCGGAGTTCTTGAATGCATTGAAACCGGCCAATTCTGCCGAGTCATGCCATTGTAGCCCCCGAGTCTCAAGACAAAACCAAAGAGTTGGCTTGAGATTCTTCATATTTTGACCATAGCATAAGGTGTATCTCATTGGTGTTGATAGTGCGATGCGAATCCAGAGAAGGTTGAGGTGAATGCGGCGATTTATAAATGATCCCGTATGAGCCGTGTCAACAACTCGGCCAATGGTTCCTTCCAACTGGCTATCTGAAGTTTAACTAAACTATAGTGGTGGCGACTTGTGCGCCTGCCCATTGAGCCATCCAGTGTAGACGACAGCTGAATATATAATCATTTGCCAACAAATTGTTAAAAGAAAACCGGGCTACCCAAGCAGTGACTTGCTCATACTCAATAAATAGCTCATGCAGACAGACGCGGCCCGGTGTATTGATGTAGACCAGGCCGCGAGAGACGGACGGTAAAGACGACCGCAACATCTGAGGCGGCACAGACAGATGAACTGGCCGTGGCGTTGTAAGCCGGTGCAGACGGGGAAGTTGTCCTCCTTGTTGTAAGCCGGCGTGGTCACGAGAGACGGCCATGGCGTTGTAAGCCGGCGCGGTCGCGAGAGACGGCCACGGCGTTGTTAAGCCGGTGCGGCAGTCCGTTGATTAACGACGACCACCTGTGCCAAAAGATGTTGGTGTGCCTCCATCTCCGCGGTATAATATCACTTTTTGTCATGAATAATTGCCCTGCATAAACAATATTGTAGACCAAGGCAAAGATAAACTGTTCTTTGACAAAAACAACATGTGCTAATAAAACAAACTTGGATGGATATCACCTGATTTGTTCGGACGACGGATGATTCGTTTATCGCGACAGAGGTGGCTCAGGCAGACCAGCGACTCAATATAGTTCCGGCTGCTCAGGCAGACCGGCGACTTAATATAACCCCGGCGGCTCAAAACGGCAAAGGCGGCTCCGGCGGGTTGATGTAGATTAAGCTACACGGGCGGCGACTTGCGCACACCTGTTCCATCAGTAAGCGGGCGCAGACGCCGATGCGTGATGGTGCTGACGCACACTTCATAGGCACAACATGGCACCACCTTTGCTGCACATAAAAATACACAGACCAAAGTAATTGTTCTTTAATGAAAACAATATGTTTAATAAAATAAACTTGGATGGATATCACCTGCCATTTTTTGTCAGACAGACAGAGACGGAGCAGACGAAGTTTCAACACACAGATAAATCCACAGTTGGAATTATGGACAACATCCAGCAACCCAGTGCTAGGTCAAATTGCCTGGCATCTTTGACGTGACTGGGAAGATTTTATCTCCTCATTGTTTTAAGTGGCAAAGTAATAACAACACCCTGCCCGTCCTTTCCTCCTTTGTCTTTTTCTTGTTTCACGTGGGGTGAACTTGCACGTTCACAGAACGTCTTGATTGAAGTACCATCGAGGCTGTGGTTTTGAACCATTAGGTCCAGTGTTGGCTGCATGTTGTGCTGCAAAGGAGACGATGGTGATGGCGGCTCGCGGCACGGCAGGCAGGCCGGGACTTGCGGCGCAAGAAAAGACAGCGGAGGCCGGCCAAGAAAAATGCAGCAATGATGTCTGCTCAAGGTGAGCAGTGGCGACTTGAGGCGGGTCCCTGGCCCTAGTGGCGACTCAAGGTGACTCGCCGGCGGCACAGGCGGGGGTCGGCGAGGCAGGACTGACTTGCGGTAGGGGCGGCCCAGCACAGCAGCTCGCACAGAGGTGAGGACACAGCAGCGCCCGCTCAGAGGCAGTCGAGGTCCTGGTAGAGGAGCAGAGGACGCGACAAGGCGACCACATTGGAGACGGCGGCTCAAACCCAAACGAAGCGAGGACATGGCGCTCGAAGTCAGTGGCGGAGGCAACAACCAAGGCTTGGCGGGTCAAAAACGGGCGGCTTGAGCAGTGCTGTCACGGCAGAGGCGGGCGTGGGCGCGGCCGTTGATCTCACCGGCGGCGCCGGCTCACCATGCAGCGGCAGGAGCAGCGGCTCGGCGACTCCAACGAGGCGTGGGCAGAGGACCGCAAAGGCAGGGCCGGCGAAGGCGGCAGCGACGACGGGTCAGGCGACTAGCTCACACGAGGTGCGGCGCGACAGAGACGACGTAATGTGGAGGAGAAGCAGAGCGGCCGGCATGGAGCAGGGCCGGCTTTCCGAAGCGGAGGCGGAGGTGGGCATCTTGCGGTGAGGACGTGGGCACGGAGGATGGACGAGTCCGGGTCGTGGCCGGCCCAATTTCCAGATCGTGGTTACGCAAGCGAATCCACTTCCTTTTCCTCTTGATCCCAGTATCTTTCCTTGCCATCCACGGCCACCGTGCCTTGGATTGATTGGACTTATTCCTTTGTTGAACCATCAACAATAACTTTCCTACAAACACGGAGACCCCCCCTTTTTTTTCCTCCGATCATGCAAGCAAGTCCACGAATCGCCTTGGGGCTTGGCCTTATGCGTGTTGACAATATGTACCCATCGGATCCAGCAAATCCACGTTGAACACAAACGGAGACTTCAACCAGGCCAAGTCAACAGGATCTTCTCTGTTGATCTTGCTAACTAGTGAACTCGACGTTGATGTAAATTCTTCAAAAACCGTCTTTTTCTTCATCCGGGATTTTGCAAGCTTCTCGAAGGAAAGATCCCTCCAATAACTCAACACCACCGTGCGCGAGCCCCACGGTGGGCGCCTACTGTCGTGGATTTGTCACGGCAGATGTCCGTAGTGTCAGGACTTAGTCGCGAGGCCAACGCATCTATGCGGTAGCTTGAGAGGGGTTGATCGGGACGAGAGACGCAACACACAAGACAAGGATTTAGACAGCTTCGGGCCCCGGGAAACATCATCCGGTAATAGCCCTACATGTTGTTTGTGGCTAGATCTCATTATGCTCATCAGGGAGACGCCGCATAAGCCGGCTCCCCTTTAGTTGGGTCTAGCCTTAGAGATTGTTTCTTGCTTGTCCCTCTTGGGGTGCCCTGCCCCTCCTTATATAAGTTGAAGGGGTGGGTTACATGTGGAGTCCTATTAGGATTAGGACTAGTCTATTACAAGTGGGATCCTAGTCTGCCCCCCTTAAGGGAAAACTCCTTATGCCTTTCCTCGTGAACCGGCCCACCATAACATGAGCCGGCCTTCTGGGCCTTGGGCCTAATCTTCTATCTGACCCGTCGTTAGGGCCATCCGTGAGTCGCCAGGCTCGTGAGTCGCCAGTCCTCCAGCGGGTTACCAATGAAAACGCCAAGCCCGGCCGGGTCATACTTCCGGCCGGGTCATACCGCGGGGTATATCCCCGACAACTTGTGTTCATGCTCACGGAAACAATGTAGAATATTTCATGAAAGTTTCTCTGTCAATAATTATCCCCTTGTATATATCCATTGTATTATAAAAATAATGTGCCAAGCTTTGGTTTTAGGATGATTAGATTGCTTGTTTACTATGTGCAGAACAAAAACAGAAACATTGGCTGTAGTGCGTGAATTTACATTTTTTACTGGAAAGTCAAATGGATCTGAAACATTTTACACATTACTTCTGTACAAATAGTTCAAATTGTCATTTTTATTTCATAATTTTAGGAGTTACAGAAGTTTACTAAACTTCCAGATTACTACAGACTGTCCTGTTTTTAACAGATTCTGTTTTGCGTGTGTTGTTTGCTTATTTCGATGAATCTATGGCTAGTATCGGGGGGTATGAACCATAGGAAAGTTGGAATACAGTAGGTTTAACACCAATATAAATAAAGAATGAGTTCATTACAGTACCTAAAGGTAGTGATTTGCTTTATTACACTAACGGATCTCACAAGTTTTTGTTAAAGTTTTGTGTGGATGAAGTGTCCGAAGGTCGAGGAGCTATCAATATGAGAAGAATAAAGAGAGGCAAGAGTTCAAGCTTGGGGATTCACAAGGCACCCCAAGTAAATATTTCAAAGGATACTCAAGCATCTAAGCTTGGGGATGCCCCGGTTGGCATCCCATCTTTCTTCTTCAACAATTATCGGTATACCTCAGTTTTTGTTTTGTTCACATGATTTGTGTCCTTTGTGTTTTTCTTTTTCTTTAAGAACCATGCTAGTATGAGATGTCCCTTCATAAATTTATAGAATACTTCATGTGCTTCACTTAAATCTTTTGAGTATGGTTTTATAGAATGCTTCACGTGCTTCACTTATAAATTTTGAGCTTGGATATTGGTTAATCTGTATTAATTGTAGAATGATCCATGAATTTCACTTATATCTTTTGGAGTATGAATAATATTATCATTTAAAGTGGGTTTGGAAGAGTGTCAACTTTAGGAATTAGTGATCCCACTATTTTGGAGGGTGTTGAATCTTAATGTGATATTTATGAAAGTGGATTTGGAAGAGTGTCAACTTTAGCTAGTAATGATTCCACTATTTCGGAAGAGGTTCCAATTGAGTATGAGAACAAAGTTGCTATCCATGATGCTACTGAAAATTATTATGAGGGAGGAATACATGCTTGTAGGAGTTGCAATAATATCATGTTTCCTCTCTATGTGCTTAAAGTTTTGAAGTTATACTTGTTTTGCCTTCCTATGCTAGTTGATTCTTGTTCCCATAAGTTGTGTGCTCACAAAATCCCTAGGCATAGGAAGTAGGTTAGATTTAAATGTGCTAGTCATATTCTTCAAGATGCTCTCTTTGTTTTTCAATTCTTGTCTATTATGTGAGCATCATTGAAATCATCATGCCTAGCTAAAAGGCATTAAAGAAAAGCGCTTGTTGGGAGACAACCCAATATTTACCCTTGCTGTTTTTGTATGTTTACATGATTAAGCTACTGTATTAATCATGTTTTATAGCTTTTGTTTCAATAAAGTGCCAAGTAAGACCTTTGGGAAGACTTGGGAGAAAGTCAATGTGATCTTGCTGTAAAAAACAGAAACTTTGCGCTCACGGTATTAGGTTTCGTTTTTTACAGAAGAGTGATTTTGAGTTGATTATTTTTGCAGAAGATTAATAGACAAATTTCACACGTCCACCAATTTATTTCATAATTTTTGGAATAGCAGAAGTATGGTTTATGTTCAGATCATTATAGACTGTTCTGTTTCTGATAGATTCTGTTTTCATTGCATAGTTTGCTTGTTTTCTAGTTTCTATGACTTATATTTCTCAATATAAATTGTAGAAATGATATGGTACAGTAGGCATTGTGTGAGAACAATTATGAAACTTGCCTTTGACAGTACCAAAGTGAATGGTTTACTCTTTATCGTACTAACCTATCTCACGAAGTTTTGTTAAGTTTTGTGTGATTGAAGTTTTCAAGCTTTGGGTGAGATATCAATATAAGGAGAACAAGGAGTGGAAAGACCCTAAGCTTGGGGATTCCCAATGCACCCCAAGGTAATATTCAAGGAAGACTCAAGCGCCGAAGCTTGGGGATGCCCCGGAAGGCATCCCCTCTTTCGTCTTCAAAACTATCGGTATACTTTACTCGGAGCTATATTTTTATTCGTCACATGATATGTGTTTTGCTTGGAGCGTATTTTCAATTTTACTTGCTGTTTGAATAAAATCATTGGATCTGAAATATTGAATGAAAAATAATCCTCCCATGGCTAGTTAATTATTTGACTACTCAGTGTTCTTCACTCATATCTTTTGGAGTAGTTTGTCATCTACCCATGTGCTTCATGTATATCCTATGAAAAAAATGGTTGAATGAATTGAACGTCATAAATCTGAATTTATATATGTTTCATATGCTTATAACATGGGGAGTAATGACTTCACACACAATAAGTATAGGTAGTAAACTTATTGAAAGTTAGCAAACGTAGAATTGGTCACTTGAACAATTCATGAAAGAATATTGAAGGAAGAGGGATTTCACATATAAATATACTATCTTGGACATCTTTTGTAATTGTGAGCACTCATTAAAATATGACATGATAAAAGGTTGATGTTGGACAAGGAAGACAACGTAATGGGTTATGTTTTCTTATATCTGAAATAAAGTATATTGTCATGGATCGCCCAACACGTGGAGCTTGCCTTTCCCCCTTATGCTAGCCAAATTCTTTGCACTAAGTAGAGATACTACTTGTGCTTCCAAATACCCTTAAACCCGGTTTTGCCATGAGAGTCCACCATACCTACCTATGGATTGAGTAAGATCCTTCAAGTAAGTTGTCATCGCTGCAAGCAATAAAAATTGCTCTCTAAATATGTATGATTGATTAGTGTGGAGGAAATAAGCTTTATACGATCTTGTGATGTGGAAGAAATAAAAGCGACGGACTGCATAATAAAGGTCCATATCACAAGTGGCAATATAAAGTGACGTTCTTTCGCATTAGGATTTTGTGCATCCAACCCTGAAAGCGCATGGCAACCTATGCTTCCCTCTGCGAAGGGCCTATCTTTTACTTTTATCTCCTACCCTTATGCAAGAGTCATGGTGATTTTCACCTTTCCTTTTTACATTTTATCCTTTGGCAAGCACATTGTGTTGGAAATATTCTGATATATATATCCAATTGGATGTAAGGCGTCATGAGCTATTATTGTTGACATTACCCTTGAGGTAAAAGGTTGGGAGGCGAATCTATAAGCCCCTATCTTTTTCTGTGTCTGATTAAAACTTTGAACCCATAAATATCGCGTGAGTGTTAGCAATTGTGAAAGACTAAATGATAGTTGAGTATGTGGAGTTTGCTAAATCAAAGCTCTGACATAGACTCTTCCTGAAAATAAGATGAATTGTAATTGTTTGATGACTGATAACACGGTTTGTTAGTTTTCAAGAAAGTTTATGATCTACACTTTAACATGTGAATAGCTTGTTAACTGATCATGAAATGTTTTATGAGATGAGCTATTGTTATGACATATAATGATGCTAGAAAAAGTGATTGGAATTATCATTGATCAAACTTAAGCACTTTCTAGCATTCACACTTCATAAATTTTTTCTTTATCATTTACCTACTCAAGGACGAGCAGGAATTAAGCTTGGGGATGCTGATACATCTCCAACGTATCTATAATTTATGAAGTATTCATGCAGTTATATTATCTATCTTGGATGTTTAATGGACTTTATTATACACTTTTATATGATTTTTGGGACTACCTATTAACCTAGAGCCTAGTGCCAGTTTCTGTTTTCTCCTTGTTTAGAGTATCGCAGAAAAGGAAAACCAAACGGAGTCCAATTGACGTGCAACTTGACGGAGATAATTTTTGGACCAGAAGAAGCCCACGGAGTACCGGAAGTAGGCCAGAAGAGTCCCGGGCTACCCACGAGGGTGGGGGGCGCGCCCACCCCCCCTGGGGCGCCCCCTGCCTCGGTGACAGCCCAAAAACCCCCCCTGACATGAAATCAACGCCAACACCTCTCATATATACCCAAACTTCCAGAAAGAAACCAAGATCAGGAGTTTCACCGCCAGAAGACTCTGTAGCCACTAGAAATCAATCTAGGCCCTCTCCGGCACCCTGCCGGAGGGGGCCATCATCACCGGTGGCCATGGAGGAGTACCTCGGAGAGGCCATCATCGCCATGAAGGCCAAGGATCAGAGGGAGAACCTTTCCCCATCTAGGAGGGAGGCCATGGAGGAGGAAGCACAAGGGGGAGAACCTCTCCTCCTCTCTCTTGGTGGCACCGGAGTGCCATTGAGAGGGGAATCATCGCCGCGGTGATCATTTTCATCAATATCACCATCCTCATCTCTTTTACGCGGTCCACTCTCCCGCACCCCGCTGTAATCCCTACTTGAACATGGTGCTTTATGCCACATATTATGATCCAATGATGTGTTGCCATCCTATGATGTTTTTAGTAGATATCCTTTGTCTTTGGGTTGATTGATGATCTACATTGGTATGAGTTGTATGTTTTATTATTGGTGCTGCCCTATGGTGCCCTCCGTGTTGCAGAAGCATGAGGGATTCCCGCTGTAGGGTGTTGCAATACGTTCATGATTCGCTTATAGTGGGTTGGTGAGTGACTGAAACACAAACCCGAGTAAGGGGGTTGTTGCGTATGGGAATAAAGAGGACTTGATGCTTTAATGCTATGGTTGGGTTTTACCTTAATGATCTTTAGTAGTTACGGATGCTTGCTAGAGTTCCAATCATCAGTGCATATGATCCAAGTAGAGAAAGTATGTTAGCTTATGCCTCTCCCTCATATGAAACTGCAATAGTGATCACCGGTCTTGTTAACGGTTGCCTAGGACAATTCCGCACACTGATCCATCATTATTCCACACTCGCTATTTATATTATTTAGTAATATATTCTAACTTTATGATAACAGCACCTACTTTAATATTTTAGCTCTCCGATATCATACAAAGTTATCCTCTTCATACCAACAACGTAGTTTTATTTCTCGTTTCTAGTTGGAAGCAAACGTTCGGTGTACGTAGTGTCGTATCAGTGGCAGATAGGGCTTGAAAGAATATTGATCTTACCTTTAGCTCCTTGTGGGTTCGACACTCCATACTTATCACTTCCACCTTTGGAAATTGCTAAGATGATTCCCTGCACTTGGCGATTATCAGCGTGGCTTGGTCGATGTCCCTCTGGGCGGTGGATCCTGGTCTTGGGGTCCCCGGGTGCTGGCGGCATGGCGGTGGCATTGCCGGCTAATCGCATTTTTGTTTCACAGCTCTGTCTCCAATGAAGCAGCCCCGTCATTGCGGAGCTTGGGGAGGTTGTGGGCCTCGCGGAGGCCGTGTGTAGGTGGAACGATGGGATCCTCGGATCGGTGGCTTCGAATCCGGCGTTGACGGCTCCCTCTTCGGGAAGTTTGGCAGTGAGGAAAGCGAGGCGTGGCTTGGTCGATCTCCCTCTGGGGCGGTGGATCCTGGTCTTGGGGTCCCCGGGTGCTGGTGGTGTGGTGGTGGTGTTGCCGGCTCATCGCGTTTTTGTTTCCCAGCTCTGTCTCCAATGCAGCGGCGCCATCATTGCGTAGCTTGGGGAGGTTGTGGGCCTCGCGGAGGCCGTGTGTAGGTGGATCGATGGGATCCTCGGATCTGTGGCTTCGAATCCGGTGTTGACGGCTGCTTCTTCGGGATGTTTGGTAGTGAGGAAAGTGAGGCGTGGCTTGGTCGATGTCCCTCTGGGGTGGTGGATCCTGGTCTTGGGGTCCCCGGGTGCTGGCGGCGTGGCGGTGGTGTTGCCGGCTCATCGCATTTTTGTTTGCCCGCTCTGTCTCCAATGCAGCGGCACCGTCATTGCGGAGCTTGGGGAGGTTGTGGGCCTCGCGGAGGCCGTGTGTAGGTGGATCGATGGGATCCTCAGGTCGGTGGCCTCAAATCCGGCGTTGATGGCTGCTTCTTCGGGAAGTTTGGCAGTGAGGAAAGCGAGGCGTGGCTTGGTCGATGTCCCTCTGGGGCGGTGGATCCTGGTCTTTGGGTCCCCGGGTGCTGGTGGTGTGGTGGTGGTGTTGCCGGCTCATCGCGTTTTTGTTTCCCAGCTCTGTCTCCAATGCAGCGGCGCTATCATTGCGTAGCTTGGGGAGGTTGTGGGCCTCGCGGAGGCCGTGTGTAGGTGGATCGATGGGATCCTCGGATCGGTGGCTTCGAATCCGGTGTTGACGGCTGCTTCTTCGGGATGTTTGGCAGTGAGGAAAGCGAGGCGTGGCTTGGTCGATGTCCCTCTGGGGCGGTGGATCCTGGTCTTGGGGTCCACGGGTGCTGGCGGCGTGGCGGTGGTGTTGCCGGCTCATCGCATTTTTGTTTGCCCGCTCTCTCTCCAATGCAGCGGCACCGTCATTGCGGAGCTTGGGGAGGTTGTGGGCCTCGCGGAGGCCGTGTGTAGGTGGATCGATGGGATACTCAGGTCGGTGGCCTCAAATCCGGCGTTGATGGCTGCTTCTTTGGGATGTTTGGCAGTGAGGAAAGCGAGGCGTGGCGTGGTCGATGTCCCTCTGGGGCGGTGGATCCTGGTCTTGGTGTCCTCGGGTGCTGGCGTCGTGGCGGTGGTGTTGCCGGCTCATCGCGTTTTTGTTTCCCAGCTCTGTCTCCAATGCAGGGGCGCCGTCATTGCGGAGCTTGGGGAGGTTGTGGGCCTCGCGGAGGCCGTGTGTAGTTGGATCGATGGGATCCTCGGATCGGTGGCTTCGAATCCGGCGTTGACGGCTGCTTCTTCGGGATGTTTGGCAGTGAGGAAAGCGAGGCGTGGCTTGGTCTATGTGCCTCTAGGGCGGTGGATCCTGGTCTTGGGGTCCCCGCGTGCTGGCGGCATGCTGGTGGCATTGCCGGCTCGTCGCGTTTTTGTTTCCCAGCTCTGTCCCCAATGGAGCGGCGCCATCATTGCGGAGCTTGGGGAGGTTGTGGGCCTCGCGGAGGCCGTGTACGTGGATCGATGGGATCCTCGGATCGGTGGCTTCGAATCCGGTGTTGGCGGCTGCTTCTTCGGGATGTTTGGCAGTGAGGAAAGTGAGGCGTGGCTTGGTCGATGTCCCTCTGGGGCGGTGGATCCTGGTCTTGGGGTCCCCGGGTGCTGGCGGCGTGGCGCTGGCGTTGTCGGCTCATCGCGTTTTTGTTTCCCAGCTGTGTCTCCAATGCAGCGGCGCCGTCATTGCGCAGCTTGGGGAGGTTGTGGGCCTCACGGAGGCCGTGTGTAGGTGGGTCGATGGGATACTCGGATCGGTGGCTTCGAATCCGGCGTTGACGACTGCTTCTTCGGGATGTTTGGCAGTGAGGAAAGCGAGGCGTGGCTTGATCGATGTCCCTCTAGGGCGGTGGATCCTGGTCTTGGGGTCCCCGAGTGCTGGCGGCGTGGCGGTGGCGTTGCCGGCTCATTGCGTTTTTGTTTACCAGCTCTGTCTCCAATACAGCGGCGCCGTTATTGCGGAGCTTGGGAAGGTTGTGGGCCTCGCGGAGGCCGTGTGTAGGTGGATCGATGGGATCCTCGGATCGGTGGCTTCGAATCCGGCGTTGACGGCTACTTCTTTGGGACGTTCAGTGAGGAAAGAGAGGCATGGCTTGGTCGATGTCCCTCTGGGGCGGTGGATCCTGGTTTTGGGGTCCCCGGGTGCTGGCGGCGTGGCGATGGCGTTGCCGGCTCATCGCATTTTTGTTTCCCAGCTTTGTCTCCAATGCAGCAGCGCCGTCATTGCGGAGCTTGGGGAGGTTGTGGGCCTCGCGGAGGCCGTGTGTAGGTGCATCGATGGGATCCTCGGATCGGTGGCTTCGAATCTGGCGTTGACGGCTCCTTCTTTGGGATGTTTGGCAGTGAGGAAAGCGAGGCGTGGCTTGGTCGATGTCCCTCTGGGGCGGTGGATCCTGGTCTTGGGGTCCCCGGTGCTTGGTGGTGTGGTGGTGGTGTTGCCGGCTCATCGCGTTTTTGTTTCCCAGCTCTGTCTCCAATGCAGCGGCGCCATCATTGCGTAGCTTGGGGAGGTTGTGGGCCTCGCGGAGGCCGTGTGTAGGTGGATCGATGGGATCCTCGGATCGGTGGCTTCGAATCCGGTGTTGACGGCTGCTTCTTCGGGATGTTTGGTAGTGAGGAAAGTGAGGCGTGGCTTGGTCGATGTCCCTCTGGGGTGGTGGATCCTGGTCTTGGGGTCCCCGGGTGCTGGCGGCGTGGCGGTGGTGTTGCCGGCTCATCGCATTTTTGTTTGCCCGCTCTGTCTCCAATGCAGCGGCACCGTCATTGTCGAGCTTGGGGAGGTTGTGGGCCTCGCGGAGGCCGTGTGTAGGTGGATCGATGGGATCCTCAGGTCGGTGGCCTCAAATCCGGCGTTGATGGCTGCTTCTTCGGGAAGTTTGGCAGTGAGGAAAGCGAGGCGTGGCTTGGTCGATGTCCCTCTGGGGCGGTGGATCCTGGTCTTTGGGTCCCCGGGTGCTGGTGGTGTGGTGGTGGTGTTGCCGGCTCATCGCGTTTTTGTTTCCCAGCTCTGTCTCCAATGCAGCGGCGCCATCATTGCGTAGCTTGGGGAGGTTGTGGGCCTCGCGGAGGCCGTGTGTAGGTGGATCGATGGGATCCTCGGATCGGTGGCTTCGAATCCGGTGTTGACGGCTGCTTCTTCGGGATGTTTGGCAGTGAGGAAAGCGAGGCGTGGCTTGGTCGATGTCCCTCTGGGGCGGTGGATCCTGGTCTTGGGGTCGACGGGTGCTGGCGGCGTGGCGGTGGTGTTGCCGGCTCATCGCATTTTTGTTTGCCCGCTCTCTCTCCAATGCAGCGGCACCGTCATTGCGGAGCTTGGGGAGGTTGTGGGCCTCGCGGAGGCCGTGTGTAGGTGGATCGATGGGATACTCAGGTCGGTGGCCTCAAATCCGGCGTTCATGGCTGCTTCTTTGGGATGTTTGGCAGTGAGGAAAGCGAGGCGTGGCGTGGTCGATGTCCCTCTGGGGCGGTGGATCCTGGTCTTGGTGTCCTCGGGTGCTGGCGTCGTGGCGGTGGTGTTGCCGGCTCATCGCGTTTTTGTTTCCCAGCTCTGTCTCCAATGCAGGGGCGCCGTCATTGCGGAGCTTGGGGAGGTTGTGGGCCTCGCGGAGGCCGTGTGTAGGTGGATCGATGGGATCCTCGGATCGGTGGCTTCGAATCCGGCGTTGACGGCTGCTTCTTCGGGATGTTTGGCTGTGAGGAAAGCGAGGCGTGGCTTGGTCGATGTGCCTCTAGGGCGGTGGATCCTGGTCTTGGGGTCCCCGCGTGCTGGCGGCATGCTGGTGGCATTGCCGGCTCGTCGCGTTTTTGTTTCCCAGCTCTGTCCCCAATGGAGCGGCGCCATCATTGCGGAGCTTGGGGAGGTTGTGGGCCTCGCGGAGGCCGTGTACGTGGATCGATGGGATCCTCGGATCGGTGGCTTCGAATCCGGTGTTGGCGGCTGCTTCTTCGGGATGTTTGGCAGTGAGGAAAGTGAGGCGTGGCTTGGTCGATGTCCCTCTGGGGCGGTGGATCCTGGTCTTGGGGTCCCCGGGTGCTGGCGGCGTGGCGCTGGAGTTGCCGGCTCATCGCGTTTTTGTTTCCCAGCTGTGTCTCCAATGCAGCGGCGCCGTCATTGCGCAGCTTGGGGAGGTTGTGGGCCTCACGGAGGCTGTGTGTAGGTGGGTCGATGGGATCCTCGGATCGGTGGCTTCGAATCCGGCGTTGACGACTGCTTCTTCGGGATGTTTGGCAGTGAGGAAAGCGAGGCGTGGCTTGATCGATGTCCCTCTAGGGCGATGGATCCTGGTCTTGGGGTCCCCGAGTGCTGGCGGCGTGGCGGTGGCGTTGCCGGCTCATTGCGTTTTTGTTTACCAGCTCTGTCTCCAATGCAGCGGCGCCGTTATTGCGGAGCTTGGGGAGGTTGTGGGCCTCGCGGAGGCCGTGTGTAGGTGGATCGATGGGATCCTCGGATCGGTGGCTTCGAATCCGGCGTTGACGGCTACTTCTTTGGGACGTTCAGTGAGGAAAGCGAGGCATGGCTTGGTCGATGTCCCTCTGGGGCGGTGGATCCTGGTTTTGGGGTCCCCGGGTGCTGGCGGCGTGGCAATGGCGTTGCCGGCTCATCGCATTTTTGTTTCCCAGCTCTGTCTCCAATGCAGCAGCGCCGTCATTGCGGAGCTTGGGGAGGTTGTGGGCCTCGCGGAGGCCGTGTGTAGGTGCATCGATGGAATCCTCGGATCGGTGGCTTCGAATCTGGCGTTGACGGCTCCTTCTTTGGGATGTTTGGCAGTGAGGAAAGCGAGGCGTGGCTTGGTCGATGTCCCTCTGGGGCGGTGGATCCTGGTCTTGGGGTCCTCGGGCTATGGCGGCGTGGCGGTGGCGTTGCCGGCTCATCGCGTTTTTGTTTCCCAACTCTGTCTCCAAATGTAGCGGCGCCGTCATTGCAGAGCTTGGGGAGGTTGTGGGCCTCGCGGAGGTCGTGTGTAGGTGGATCGATGGGATCCTCAGATCGGTGGCTTCGAATCCGGCGTTAACAGCTGCTTCTTCGGGATGTTTGGCAGTGAGGAAAGCGAGGCGTGGCTTGGTCGATGTCCCTCTGGGCGGTGGATCCTAGTCTTGGTGTCCCCGGGTGCTGGCGGCGTGGCGGTGGCGTTGCCGGCTCGTCGCCTTTTTGTTTCCCAGCTCTGTCTCCAATGCAGCGGCGCCGTCATTGCGGCGCTTGGGGAGGTTGTGGGCCTCGCGGAGGCTATGTGTAGGTGGATCGATGGGATCCTCGGATCGGTGGCTTCGAGTCCGGCGTTGACGGCTCCCTCTTCGGGAAGTTTGGCAGTGAGGAAAGCGAGGCGTGGCTTGGTCGATGTCCCTCTGGGGCGGTGGATCCTTGTCTTGGGGTCCCCGGGTGCTGGTGGTGTGGTGGTGGTGTTGCCGGCTCATCGCGTTTTTGTTTCCCAGCTCTGTCTCCAATGCAGCGGCGCCATCATTGCGTAGCTTGGGGAGGTTGTGGGCCTCGCGGAGGCCGTGTGTAGGTGGATCGATGGGATCCTCGGATCGGTGGCTTCGAATCCGGTGTTGACGGCTGCTTCTTCGGGATGTTTGGTAGTGAGGAAAGTGAGGCGTGGCTTGGTCGATGTCCCTCTGGGGTGGTGGATCCTGGTCTTGGGGTCCCCGGGTGCTGGCGGCGTGGCGGTGGTGTTGCCGGCTCATCGCATTTTTGTTTGCCCGCTCTGTCTCCAATGCAGCGGCACCGTCATTGCGGAGCTTGGGGAGGTTGTGGGCCTCGCGGAGGCCGTGTGTAGGTGGATCGATGGGATCCTCAGGTCGGTGGCCTCAAATCCGGCGTTGATGGCTGCTTCTTCGGGAAGTTTGGCAGTGAGGAAAGCGAGGCGTGGCTTGGTCGATGTCCCTCTGGGGCGGTGGATCCTGGTCTTTGGGTCCCCGGGTGCTGTTGGTGTGGTGGTGGTGTTGCCGGCTCATCGCGTTTTTGTTTCCCAGCTCTGTCTCCAATGCAGCGGCGCCATCATTGCGTAGCTTGGGGAGGTTGTGGGCCTCGCGGAGGCCGTGTGTAGGTGGATCGATGGGATCCTCGGATCGGTGGCTTCGAATCCGGTGTTGACGGCTGCTTCTTCGGGATGTTTGGCAGTGAGGAAAGCGAGGCGTGGCTTGGTCGATGTCCCTCTGGGGCGGTGGATCCTGGTCTTGGGGTCCACGGGTGCTGGCGGCGTGGCGGTGGTGTTGCCGGCTCATCGCATTTTTGTTTGCCCGCTCTCTCTCCAATGCAGCGGCACCGTCATTGCGGAGCTTGGGGAGGTTGTGGGCCTCGCGGAGGCCGTGTGTAGGTGGATCGATGGGATACTCAGGTCGGTGGCCTCAAATCCGGCGTTGATGGCTGCTTCTTTGGGATGTTTGGCAGTGAGGAAAGCGAGGCGTGGCGTGGTCGATGTCCCTCTGGGGCGGTGGATCCTGGTCTTGGTGTCCTCGGGTGCTGGCGTCTTGGCGGTGGTGTTGCCGGCTCATCGCGTTTTTGTTTCCCAGCTCTGTCTCCAATGCAGGGGCGCCGTCATTGCGGAGCTTGGGGAGGTTGTGGGCCTCGCGGAGGCCGTGTGTAGGTGGATCGATGGGATCCTCGGATCGGTGGCTTCGAATCCGGCGTTAACGGCTGCTTCTTCGGGATGTTTGGCAGTGAGGAAAGCGAGGCGTGGCTTGGTCGATGTGCCTCTAGGGCGGTGGATCCTGGTCTTGGGGTCCCCGCGTGCTGGCGGCATGCTGGTGGCATTGCCGGCTCGTCGCGTTTTTGTTTCCCAGCTCTGTCCCCAATGGAGCGGCGCCATCATTGCGGAGCTTGGGGAGGTTGTGGGCCTCGCGGAGGCCGTGTACGTGGATCGATGGGATCCTCGGAACGGTGGCTTCGAATCCGGTGTTGGCGGCTGCTTCTTCGGGATGTTTGGCAGTGAGGAAAGTGAGGCGTGGCTTGGTCGATGTCCCTCTAGGGCGGTGGATCCTGGTCTTGGGGTCCCCGGGTGCTGGCGGCGTGGCGCTGGCGTTGCCGGCTCATCGCGTTTTTGTTTCCCAGCTGTGTCTCCAATGCAGTGGCGCCGTCATTGCGCAGCTTGGGGAGGTTGTGGGCCTCACGGAGGCCGTGTGTAGGTGGGTCGATGGGATCCTCGGATCGGCGGCTTCGAATCCGGCGTTGACGACTGCTTCTTCGGGATGTTTGGCAGTGAGGAAAGCGAGGCGTGGCTTGATCGATGTCCCTCTAGGGCGGTGGATCCTGGTCTTGGGGTCCCCGAGTGCTGGCGGCGTGGCGGTGGCGTTGCCGGCTCATTGCGTTTTTGTTTACCAGCTCTGTCTCCAATGCAGCGGCGCCGCTATTGCGGAGCTTGGGGAGGTTGTGGGCCTCGCGGAGGCCCTGTGTAGGTGGATCGATGGGATCTTCGGATCGGTGGCTTCGAATCCGGCGTTGACGGCTACTTCTTTGGGACGTTCAGTGAGGAAAGCGAGGCATGGCTTGGTCGATGTCCCTCTGGGGCGGTGGATCCTGGTTTTGGGGTCCCCGGGTGCTGGCGGCGTGGCGATGGCGTTGCCGGCTCATCGCATTTTTGTTTCCCAGCTCTGTCTCCAATGCAGCAGCGCCGTCATTGCGGAGCTTGGGGAGGTTGTGGGCCTCGCGGAGGCCGTGTGTAGGTGCATCGATGGGATCCTCAGATCGGTGGCTTCGAATCTGGCGTTGACGGCTCCTTCTTTGGGATGTTTGGCAGTGAGGAAAGCGAGGCGTGGCTTGGTCGATGTCCCTCTGGGGTGGTGGATCCTGGTCTTGGGGTCCTCGGGTGATGGCGGCGTGGCGGTGGCGTTGCCGGCTCATCGCGTTTTTGTTTCCCAGCTCTGTCTCCAAATGCAGCGGCGCCGTCATTGCAGAGCTTGGGGAGGTTGTGGGCCTCGCGGAGGTCGTGTGTAGGTGGATCGATGGGATCCTCAGATCGGTGGCTTCGAATCCGGCGTTAACAGCTGCTTCTTCGGGATGTTTGGCAGTGAGGAAAGCGAGGCGTGGCTTGGTCGATGTCCCTCTGGGTGGTGGATCCTGGTCTTGGTGTCCCCGGGTGCTAGCGGCGTGGCGGTGGCGTTGCCGGCTCGTTGCCTTTTTGTTTCCCAGCTCTATCTCCAATGCAGCGGCGCCGTCATTGCGGCGCTTGGGAGGTTGTGGGCCTCGCGGAGGCTACGTGTAGGTGGATCGATGGGATCCTCGGATCGGTGGCTTCGAGTCCGGCGTTGACGGCTGCTTCTTCGGGATGTTTGGCAGTGAGGAAAGCGAGGCGTGGCTTGGTCGATGTCCCTCTAGGGCGGTGGATCCTGGTCTTGGGGGCCCGGGGTGCTGGCGGCGTGGCGATGGCGTTGCCGGCTCATTGCGTTTTTGTTTCCCAGCTCTGTCTCCAATGCAGCGGCGCCATCATTGCGGAGCTTGGGGAGGTTGTGGCCCTCGCGGAGGCCGTGTGTAGGTGGATCGATGGGATCCTCGGATCGGTGGCTTCGAATCCTGCGTTGACGGTTGCTTCTTCGTGATGTTTGGCAGTGAAGAAAGCGAGGCGTGGCTTGGTCGATGTCCCTCTGGGGCGGTGGATCCTGGTCTTGGGGTCCCCGGGTGCTGGCGGCGTGGCGGTGGCGTTGCCGGCGCATCGCGTTTTTTTTCCCAGCTCTGTCTCCAATGCAGCGGCGCCGTCATTGCGGAGCTTGAGGAGGTTGTGGGCCTCGCGGAGGCCGTGTGTAGGTGGATCCACGGGATCCTCGGATCGGTGGCTTCGAATCCGGCATTGACGGCTGCTTCTTCGAGATGTTTGGCAGTGAGGTAACTGAGGCATGGCTTGGTCGATGTCCCTCTAGGGCGGTGGATCCTGGTCGGGGTCGCCGGGTGCTGGCGGCGTGGCGGTGGCGTTGCCGGCTCCTCGCTTTTTTGTTTCCCAGCTCTGTCTCCAAATGCAGCGGTGCCGTCATTGCAGAGCTTGGGGAGGTTGTGGGCCTCGTGGAGGTCGTGTGTAGGTGGAATTATGGGATCCTCAGATCGGTGGCTTCGATTCCGGCGTTAACAGCTGCTTCTTCGGGATGTTTGGCAGTGAGGAAAGCGAGGCGTGGCTTGGTCGATGTCCCTCTAGATGGTGGATCCTGGTCTTGCTGTCCCCGGGTGCTGGCGGCGTGGCGGTGGCGTTGCCGGCTCATCGCGTTTTTCTTTCCCAGCTCTGTCTCCAATGCAGCAGCGCCGTCATTGCGGAGCTTGGGGAGGTTGTGGGCCTCGCGGAGGCCGTGTGTAGGTGGATCGATGGGATCCTCGGATCGGTGGCTTCGAATCCGGCGTTGACGGCTGCTTCTTCGAGATGTTTGGCAGTGAGGAAAGCGAGGCGTGGCTTGGTCGATGTCCCTCTAGGGCGGTGGATCCTGGTCTTTGGGTCCCGGGTTGCTGGCAGCGTTGCCGGCTTATCGCGTTTTTGTTTCCCAGCTCTGTTTCCAATGCAGCGGCACCGTCATTACGGAGCTTGTGGAGGTTGTGGCCCTCGTGGAGGCCGTGTGTAGGTGGATCGATGGGATCCTCGGATCGGTGGCATCGAATCCGGCGTTGACGGTTGCTTCTTCGTGATGTTTGGCAGTGAGGAAAGCGAGGCGTGGCTTGGTCGATGTCCCTCTGGGGTGGTGGATCCTGGTCTTGGGGTCCCCGGGTGCTAGAGGCGTGGCGGTAGCGTTGCCGGCTCATCGCGTTTTTGTTTCCCAGCTCTGTCTCCAATGCAGCGGCGCCGTCATTGCGGAGCTTGGGGAGGTTGTGGGCCTCGCGGAGGCCGTGTGTAGGTGGATCGATGGGATCCTCGGATCGGTGGCTTCGAATCGGGCGTTGACGGCTGCTTCTTCGGGATGTTTGGCAGTGAGGAAAGCGAGGCGTGGCTTGATCGACGTCCCTCTAGGGCGGTGGATCCTGGTCTTGGGGTCCCCGAGTGCTGGCGGCGTGGCGGTGGCGTTGCCGGCTCATCGCGTTTTTGTTTCCCAGCTCTGTCTCCAATGCAGCGGCGCCGTCATTGCGGAGCTTGGGGAGGTTGTGGGCCTCGCGGAGGCCGTGTGTAGGTGGATCGATGGGATCCTCGGATCGGTGGCTTCGAATCCGGCGTTGATGGCTGCTTCTTAGAGATGTTTGGCAGTGAGGTAACCGAGGCGTGGCTTGGTCGATGTCCCTCTGGGGCGGTGGCTCCTGGCCTTGGGGTCGTCGGGTGCTGGCGGCGTGGCGGTGGCGTTGCCGGCGCATCGCGTTTTTTTCCCAGCTCTGTCTCCAATGCAGCGGCGCCGTCATTGCGGAGCTTGAGGAGGTTGTGGGCCTCGCGGAGGCCGTGTGTAGGTGGATCCACGGGATCCTCGGATCGGTGGCTTCGAATCCGGCGTTGACGGCTGCTTCTTCGAGATGTTTGGCAGTGAGGTAACTGAGGCATGGCTTGGTCGATGTCCCTCTAGGGCGGTGGATCCTGGTCGGGGTCGCCGGGTGCTGGCGGCGTGGCGGTGGCGTTGCCGGCTCCTCGCTTTTTTGTTTCCCAGCTCTGTCTCCAAATGCAGCGGTGCCGTCATTGCAGAGCTTGGGGAGGTTGTGGGCCTCGTGGAGGTCGTGTGTAGGTGGAATTATGGGATCCTCAGATCGGTGGCTTCGATTCCGGCGTTAACAGCTGCTTCTTCGGGATGTTTGGCAGTGAGGAAAGCGAGGCGTGGCTTGGTCGATGTCCCTCTAGATGGTGGATCCTGGTCTTGGTGTCCCCGGGTGCTGGCGGCGTGGCGGTGGCGTTGCCGGCTCATCGCGTTTTTGTTTCCCAGCTCTGTCTCCAATGCAGCAGCGCCGTCATTGCGGAGCTTGGGGAGGTTGTGGGCCTCGCGGAGGCCGCGTGTAGGTGGATCGATGGGATCCTCGGATCGGTGGCTTCGAATCCGGCGTTGACGGCTGCTTCTTCGAGATGTTTGGCAGTGAGGAAAGCGAGGCGTGGCTTGGTCGATGTCCCTCTAGGGCGGTGGATCCTGGTCTTGGGGTCCCGGGTTGCTGGCGGCATAGCGGTGGCGTTGCCGGCTTATCGCGTTTTTGTTTCCCAGCTCTGTTTCCAATGCAGCGGCACCGTCATTACGGAGCTTGGGGAGGTTGTGGCCCTCGTGGAGGCCGTGTGTAGGTGGATCGATGGGATCCTCGGATCGGTGGCATCGAATCCGGCGTTGACGGTTGCTTCTTCGTGATGTTTGGCAGTGAGGAAAGCGAGGCGTGGCATGGTCGATGTCCCTCTGGGGTGGTGGATCCTGGTCTTGGGGTCCCCGGGTGCTAGAGGCGTGGCGGTAGCGTTGCCGGCTCATCGCGTTTTTGTTTCCCAGCTCTGTCTCCAATGCAGCGGCGCCGTCATTGCGGAGCTTGGGGAGGTTGTGGGCCTCGCGGAGGCCGTGTGTAGGTGGATCGATGGGATCCTCGGATCGGTGGCTTCGAATCGGGCGTTGACGGCTGCTTCTTCGGGATGTTTGGCAGTGAGGAAAGCGAGGCGTGGCTTGATCGACGTCCCTCTAGGGCGGTGGATCCTGGTCTTGGGGTCCCCGAGTGCTGGTGGCGTGGCGGTGGCGTTGCCGGCTCATCGCGATTTTGTTTCCCAGCTCTGTCTCCAATGCAGCGGCGCCGTCATTGCGGAGCTTGGGGAGGTTGTGGGCCTCGCGGAGGCCGTGTGTAGGTGGATCGATGGGATCCTCGGATCGGTGGCTTTGAATCCGGCGTTGATGGCTGCTTCTTAGAGATGTTTGGCAGTGAGGTAACCGAGGCGTGGCTTGGTCGATGTCCCTCTGGGGCGGTGGCTCCTGGCCTTGGGGTCGTCGGGTGCTGGCGGCGTGGCGGTGGCGTTGCCGGCTCATCGCGTTTTTGTTTCCCAGCTCTGTCTCCAATGCAGCGGAGCCATCATTGCGGAGCTTGGGGAGGTTGTGGCCCTCGCGGAGGCCGTGTGTAGGTGGATCGATGGGATCCTTGGATAGGTGGCTTCGAATCCTGCGTTGACGGTTGCTTCTTCGTGATGTTTGGCAGTGAAGAAAGCGAGGCGTGGCTTGGTCGAGGTCCCTCTGGGGCGGTGGATCCTGGTCTTGGGGTCCCCGGGTGCTGGCGGCGTGGCGGTGGCGTTGCCGGCGCATCGCGTTTTTGTTTCCCAGCTCTGTCTCCAATGCAGCGGCGCCGTCATTGCGGAGCTTGAGGAGGTTGTGGGCCTCGCGGAGGCCGTGTGTAGGTGGATCCACGGGATCCTCGGATCGGTGGCTTCGAATCCGGCGTTGACGGCTGCTTCTTTGAGATGTTTGGCAGTGAGGTAACCGAGGCATGGCTTGGTCGATGTCCGTCTAGGGCGGTGGATCCTGGTCTTGGGGTCGCCGGGTGCTGGCGGCGTGGCGGTGGCGTTGCCGGCTCCTCGCTTTTTTGTTTCCCAGCTCTGTCTCGAAATGCAGCGGTGCCGTCATTGCAGAGCTTGGGGAGGTTGTGGGCCTCGTGGACGTCGTGTGTAGGTGGATTGATGGGATCCTCAGATCGGTGGCTTCGATTCCGGCGTTAACAGCTGCTTCTTCGGGATGTTTGGCAGTGAGGAAAGCGAGGCGTGGCTTGGTCGATGTCCCTCTAGATGGTGGATCCTGGTCTTGGTGTCCCCGGGTGCTGGCGGCGTGGCGGTGGCGTTGCCGGCTCATCGCGTTTTTGTTTCCCAGCTCTGTCTCCAATGCAGCGGCGCCGTCATTGCGGAGCTTGGGGAGGTTGTGGGCCTCGCGGAGGCCGTGTGTAGGTGGATCGATGGGATCCTCTGATCGGTGGCTTCGAATCCGGCGTTGACGGCTGCTTCTTCGAGATGTTTGGCAGTGAGGAAAGCGAGGCGTGGCTTGGTCGATGTCCCTCTAGGGCGGTGGATCTTGGTCTTGGGGTCCCGGGTTGCTGGCGGCGTAGCGGTGGCGTTGCCGGCTCATCGCGTTTTTGTTTCCCAGCTCTGTCTCCAATGCAGCGGCACCGTCATTACGGAGCTTGGGGAGGTTGTGGCCCTCGTGGAGGCCGTGTGTAGGTGGATCGATGGGATCCTCAGATCGGTGGCATCGAATCCGGCGTTGACGGTTGCTTCTTCGTGATGTTTGGCAGTGAGGAAAGCGAGGCGTGGCTTGGTCGATGTCCCTCTGGGGTGGTGGATCCTGGTCTTGGGGTCCCCGGGTGCTGGAGGCGTGGCGGTGGCGTTGCCGGCTCATCGCGTTTTTGTTTCCCAGCTCTGTCTCCAATGCAGCGGCGCCGTCATTGCGGAGCTTGGGGAGGTTGTGGGCCTCGCGGAGGCCGTGCATAGGTGGATCGATGGGATCCTCGGATCGGTGGCTTCGAATCCGGCATTGACGGCTGCTTCTTCGGGATGTTTGGCAGTGAGGAAAGCGAGGCGTGGCTTGATCGACGTCCCTCTAGGGCGGTGGATCCTGGTCTTGGGGTCCCCGAGTGCTGGCGGCGTGGCGGTGGCGTTGCCGGCTCATCGCGTTTTTGTTTCCCAGCTCTGTCTCCAATGCAGCGGCGCCATCATTGCGGAGCTTGGGGAGGTTGTGGCCCTCGCGGAGGCCGTGTGTAGGTGGGTCGATGGGATCCTCGGATCGGTGGCTTCGAATCCTGCGTTGACGGTTGCTTCTTCGTGATGTTTGGCAGTGAAGAAAGCGAGGCGTGGCTTGGTCGATGTCCCTCTGGGGCGGTGGATCCTGGTCTTGGGGTCGCCGGGTGCTGGCGGCGTGGCGGTGGCGTTGCCGGCTCCTCGCGTTTTTGTTTCCCAGCTCTGTCTCCAAATGCAGCGGTGCCGTCATTGCAAAGCTTGGGGAGGTTGTGGGCCTCGTGGAGGTCGTGTGTACGTGGATCGATGGGATCCTCAGATCGGTGGCTTCGATTCCGGCGTTAACAGCTGCTTCTTCGGGATGTTTGGCAGTGAGGAAAGCGAGGCGTGGCTTGGTCGATGTCCCTCTAGGGCGGTGGATCCTGGTCTTGGGGTCCCGGGTTGCTGGCGGCGTAGCGGTGGCGTTGCCGGCTCATCGCGTTTTTGTTTCCCAGCTCTATCTCCAATGCAGCGGCGCCGTCATTACGGAGCTTGGAGAGGTTGTGGCCCTCGTGGAGGCTGTGTGTAGGTGGATCGATGGGATCCTCGGATCGGTGGCTTCGAATCCGGCGTTGACGGTTGCTTCTTCGTGATGTTTGGCAGTGAGGAAAGCCAGGCGTGGCTTGGTCGATGTCCCTCTGGGGGTGGTGGATCCTGGTCTTGGGGTCCCCGGGTGCTGGAGGTATGGCGGTGGCGTTGCCAGCTTATCGCGTTTTTGTTTCCCAGCTCTGTCTCCAATGCAGCGGCGCCGACATTGCGGAGCTTGGGGAGGTTGTGGGGCTCGCGGAGGCCGTGTGTAGGTGGATCGATGGGATCCTCCGATCGGTGGCTTCGAATCCGGCGTTGACGGCTGCTTCTCCGGGATGTTTGGCAGTGAGGAAAGCGAGGCGTGGCTTGATCGATGTTCCTCTAGGGCGGTGCATCCTGGTCTTGGGGTCCCCGAGTGCTGGCGGCGTGGCGATGGCGTTGCCGGCTCATTGCGTTTTTGTTTCCCAGCTCTGTCTCCAATGCAGCGGCGCCGTCATTGCGGAGCTTGGGGAGGTTGTGGGCCTCGCGGAGGCCGTGTGTAGGTGGATCGATGGGATCCTCGGATCGGAGGCTTCGAATCCGGCGTTGACGACTACTTCTTTCGGACGTTCAGTGAGGAAAGCGAGGCGTGGCTTGGTCGATGTCCCTCTAGGGCGGTGGATCCTGGTCTTGGGGTCCCCGGGTGCTGGCGGCGTGGCGGTGGCGTTGCCGGCTCCTCGCGTTTTTGTTTCCCAGCTCTGTCTCCAATGCAGCGGCGCCATCATTGCGGAGCTTGGGGAGGTTGTGGGGCTCGCGGAGGCCGTGTGTACGTGGATCGATGGGATCCTCAGATCGGTGGTTTCGAATCCGGCGTTGACGGCTGCTTCTTCGGGATGTTTGGCAGTGAGGAAAGCGAGGCATGGCTTGATCGATGTTCCTCTAGGGCGGTGGATCCTGGTCTTGGGGTCCCCGAGTGCTGGCGGCGTGGCGGTGGCGTTGTCGGCTCATCGCGTTTTTGTTTCCCAGCTCTGTCTCCAATGCAGCAGCGCCGTCATTGCGGAGCTTGGGGAGGTTGTGGGCCTCGCGGAGGCCGTGTGTAGGTGGATCGATGGGATCCTCGAATCGGTGGCTTCGAATCTGGCGTTGACGGTTGCTTCTTCGTGATGTTTGGCAGTGAGGAAAGCCAGGCGTGGCTTGGTCGATGTCCCTCTGGGGCGGTGGATCCTGGTCTTGGGGTCCCCGGGTGCTGGCGGCGTGGCGGTGGCGTTGCCGGCTCATCGCATTTTTGTTTCCCAGCTCTGTCTCCAATGCAGCAGCGCCGTCATTGCGGAGCTTGGGGAGGTTGTGGGCCTCGCGGAGGCCGTGTGTAGGTGGATCGATGGGATCCTCGAATCGGTGGCTTCGA
Source organism: Aegilops tauschii subsp. strangulata (assembly GCF_002575655.3). Taxonomy (NCBI): domain Eukaryota; kingdom Viridiplantae; phylum Streptophyta; class Magnoliopsida; order Poales; family Poaceae; genus Aegilops; species Aegilops tauschii. The sequence continues at coordinate 27,356,363 of NC_053036.3, read as the reverse complement.
ATCTAGCGTTGACGGCTCCTTCTTCGGGATGTTTGGTAGTGAGGAAAGCGAGGCGTGGCTTGGTCGATGTCCCTCTGGGGCGGTGGATCCTGGTCTTGGGGTCCTCGGGTGATGGCGGCGTGGCGGTGGCGTTGCCGGCTCATCGCGTTTTTGTTTCCCAGCTCTGTCTCCAAATGCAGCGGCGCCGTCATTGCAGAGCTTGGGGAGGTTGTGGGCCTCGCGGAGGTCGTGTGTAGGTGGATCGATGGGATCCTCAGATCGGTGGCTTCGAAATCCGCCGTTAACAGCTGCTTCTTCGGGATGTTTGGCAGTGAGGAAAGCGAGGCGTGGCTTGGTCGATGTCCCTCTGGGTGGTGGATCCTGGTCTTGGTGTCCCCGGGTGCTGGCGGCGTGGCGGTGGCGTTGCCGGATCATCGCCTTTTTGTTTCCCAGCTCTGTCTCCAATGCAGCAGCGCCGTCATTGCGGCGCTTGGGGAGGTTGTGGGCCTCGCGGAGGCTATTTGTAGGTGGATCGATTGCATCCTCGGATCGGTGGCTTCGAATCCGGCGTTGACGGCTGCTTCTTCGGGATGATTGGCAGTGAGGAAAGCGAGGCGTGGCTTGGTCGATGTCCCTCTAGGGCGGTGGATCCTGGTCTTGGGGTCCCGGGGTGCTGGCGGCGTGGCGGTGGCGTTGCCGGCTCATTGCGTTTTTGTTTCCCAACTCTGTCTCCAATGCAGCGGCGCCATCATTGCGGAGCTTGGGGAAGTTGTGGCCCTCGCGGAGGCCGTGCGTAGGTGGATCCACGGGATCCTCGAATCGGTGGCTTCGAATCCGGCGTTGATGGCTGCTTCTTCGGGAAATTTGGCAGTGAGGAAGGCGAGGCATGGCTTGGTCGATGTCCCTCTGGGGCGGTGGATCCTGGTCTTGGGCTCATCGCGTTTTTGTTTCCCAGCTCTGTCTCCAATGTAGCGGCGCCGTCATTGCGGAGCTTGGGGAGGTTGTGGGCCTCGCGGAGGCCGTGTGTAGGTGGATCGATGGGATCCTCGGATCGGTGGCTTCGAATCTGGCGTTGACGGCTGCTTCTTTGGGAAGTTTGGCAGTGAGGAAAGCGAGGCGTGGCTTGGTCGATGTCCCTCTGGGGCGGTGGATCCTGGTCTTGGGGTCCCCTGGTGCTGGCGGCATGGCAGTGGCGTTGCCGGCTCATCGCATTTTTGTTTCCCAGCGCTTTTTCCAATGCAGCAGCGCCGTCATTGCGGAGCATGGGGAGGTGTTGGGCCTCGCGGAGGCCAAGTGTAGGTGGATCGATGGGATCCTCGGATCGGTGGCTTCGAATCCGGCGTTGACGGCTCCTTCTTCGAGATGTTTGGCAGTGAGGAAAGCGAGGCGTGTCTTGGTCGATGTCCCTCCTGGGCGGTGGATCCTGGTCTTGGGGTCCGCGGGTGCTGGCGGTGTGGCGGTGGCGTTGCCGGCTCATCGCATTTTTGTTTCCCAGCTCTGTCTCCAATGCAGCGGCGCCGTCATTGCGGAGCTTGGGGAGGTTGTGGGCCTCGCGGAGGCCGTGTGTAGGTGGATCGATGGGATCCTCAGATCGGTGGCTTCGAATCCGGCCATTGACGGCTGCTTCTTCGGGATGTTTGGCAGTGAGGAAAGGGAGGCGTGGCTTGGTCGATGTCCCTCTAGGGCAGTGGATCCTGGTCTTGTTGTCCCCGTGTGCTGGCGGCGTGGCGGTGGCGTTGCCGGCTCATCGCGTTTTTGTTTCCCAGCTCTGTATCCAATGCAGCGGCGCCGTCATTGCGGAGCTTGGGGAGGTTGTGGGCCTCGCGGAGGCCGTGTGTAGGTGGATCGATGGGATCCTCGGATCGGTGGCTTCGAATCCGGCGTTGACGGCTGCTTCTTCGGGATGTTTGGCAGTGAGGAAAGCGAGGCGTGTCTTGGTCGATGTCCCTCCTGGGCGGTGGATCCTGGTCTTGGGGTCCCCGGGTGCTGGCGGCGTGGCGGTGGCGTTGCCGGCTCATCGCATTTTTGTTTCCCAGCTCCGTCTCCAATGCAGCGGCGCCGTCATTGCGGAGCTTGGGGAGGTTGTGGGCCTCGCGGAGGCCGTGTGTAGGTGGATCGACGGGATCCTCAGATCGGTGGCTTCGAATCCGGCCATTGACGACTGCTTCTTCGGGATGTTTGGCAGTGAGGAAAGCGAGGCGTGGCTTGGTCGATGTCCCTCTAGGGCAGTGGATCCTGGTCTTGTTGTCCCCGGGTGCTGGCGGCGTGGCGGTGGCGTTGCCGGCTCATCGCGTTTTTGTTTCCCAGCTCTGTATCCAATGCAGCGGCGCCGTCATTGCGGGCCTTGGGGAGGTTGTGGGCCTCGCGGAGGCCGTGTGTAGGTGGATCGATGGGATCCTCGGATCGGTGGCTTCGAATCCGGCGTTGACGGCTGCTTCTTCGGGACGTTTGGCAGTGAGGAAGGCGAGGCATGGCTTGGTCGATGTCCCTCTGGGGCGGTGGATCCTGGTCATGGGCTCATCGCGTTTTTGTTTTCCAGCTCTGTCTCCAATGCAGCGGAGCTGTCATTGCGGAGCTTGGGGAGGTTGTGGGCCTCAAGGAGGCCGTGTGTAGGTGGATCGATGGGATCCTCGTATCTGTGGCTTCGAATCTGGCGTTGACAGCTGCTTCTTTGGGACGTTTGGCAGTGAGGAAAGCGAGGCGTGGCTTGGTCGATGTCCCTCTGGGGCGGTGGATCCTGGTCTTGGGGTCCCCGGGTGCTGGCGGCGTGGCAGTGGCGTTGCCGGCTCATCGCATTTTTGTTTCCCAGCTCTGCCTCCTATGCAGCGGCACCGTCATTGCGGAGCTTGGGGAGGTTGTTGGCCTCGCGGAAGCCGTGTGTAGGTGGATCGATGGGATCCTCAGATCGGTGGCTTCGAATCCGGCCATTGACGGCTGTTTCTTCGGGATGTTTGGCAGTGAGGAAAGCGAGGCGTGCCTTGGTCGATGTCCCTCTAGGGCAGTGGATCCTGGTCTTGTTGTCCCCGGGTGCTGGCGGCATGGCGGTGGCGTTGCCGGCTCATCGCGTTTTTGTTTCCCAGCTCTGTATCCAATGCAGCGGCGCCGTCATTGCGGAGCTTGGTGAGGTTGTGGGCCTCGCGGAGGCCGTGTGTAGGTGGATCGATGGGATCCGCGGATCGGTGGCTTCGAATCCGGCGTTGACGGCTGCTTCTTCGGGACGTTTGGCAGTGAGGAAGGCGAGGCATGGCTTGGTCGATGTCCCTCTAGGGCGGTGGATCCTGGTCTTGGGCTAATCGCATTTTTGTTTCCCAGCTCTGTCTCCAATGCAGCGGCGCCGTCATTGCGGAGCTTGGGGAGGTTGTGGGCCTCGCGGAGGCCGTGTGTAGGTGGATCGATGGGATCCTCGGATCGGTGGCTTCGAATCTGGCGTTGACGGCTGCTTCTTTGGGACGTTTGGCAGTGAGGAAAGCGAGGCGTGGCTTGGTCGATGTCCCTCTAGGGCGGTGGATCCTGGTCTTGGGGTCCCCGGGTGCTGGCGGCGTGGCAGTGGCGTTGCCGGCTCATCGCATTTTTGTTTCCCAGCTCTTTTTCCAATGCAGCAGCGCCGTCATTGCGGAGCTTGGGGAGGTTATGGGCCTCGCGGAGGCCAAGTCTAGGTGGATCGATGGGATCCTCGGATCCGTGGCTTTGAATCCGCCGTTGACGGCTCCTTCTGCGGGATGTTTGGCACTGAGGAAAGCGAGGCGTGTCTTGGTCGATGTCCCTCCTGGGCGATGGATCCTGGTCTTAGGGTCCCCGGGTGCTGGCGGTGTGGCGGTGGCATTGCCGGCTCATCGCATTTTTGTTTCCGAGCTCCGTCTCCAATGCAGCGGCGCCGTCATTGCGGAGCTTGGGGAGGTTGTGGGCCTCGCGGAGGCCGTGTGTAGGTGGATCGATGGGATCCTCAGATCGGTGGCTTCGAATCCGGCCATTGACGGCTGCTTCTTCGGGATGTTTGGCAGTGAGGAAAGCGAGGCATGGCTTGGTCGATGTCCCTCTAGGGCAGTGGATCCTGGTCTTGTTGTCCCCGGTTGCTGGCGGCGTGGCGGTGGCGTTGCCGGCTCATCGCGTTTTTGTTTCCCAGCTCTGTATCCAATGCAGCGGCGCCGTCATTGCGGAGCTTGGGGAGGTTGTGGGCCTCGCGGAGGCCGTGTGTAGTTGGATCGATGGGATCCTCGGATCGGTGGCTTCGAATCCGGAGTTGACGGCTGCTTCTTCGGGATGTTTGGCAGTGAGGAATGCGAGGCGTGTCTTGCTCGATGTCCCTCCGGGGCGGTGGATCCTGGTCTTGGCGTCCCCGGGTGCTGGCGGTGTCGCAGTGGCGTTGCCGGCTCATCGCGTTTTTGTTTCCCAGCTCTGTCTCCAATGCAGCGGCGCTGTCGTTGCGGAGCTTGGGGAGGTTGTGGGCCTCGCGGAGGCCGTGTGTAGGTGGATCGATGGGATCCTCGGATCTGTGGCTTCGTATCTGGCGTTGACAGCTGCTTCTTTGGGACGTTTGGCAGTGAGGAAAGCGAGGCGTGGCTTGGTCGATGTCCCTCTGGGGCGGTGGATCCTGGTCTTGGGGTCCCCGGGTGCTGGCGGCGTGGCAGTGGCGTTGCCGGCTCATCGCATTTTTGTTTCCCAGCTCTGCCTCCTATGCAGCGGCACCGTCATTGCGGAGCTTGGGGAGGTTGTGGGCCTCGCGGAAGCCGTGTGTAGGTGGATCGATGGGATCCTCAGATCGGTGGCTTCGAATCCGGCCATTGACGGCTGCTTCTTCGGGATGTTTGGCAGTGAGGAAAGCGAGGCGTGCCTTGGTCGATGTCCCTCTAGGGCAGTGGATCCTGGTCTTGTTGTCCCCGGGTGCTGGCGGCGTGGCGGTGGCGTTGCCGGCTCATCGCGTTTTTGTTTCCCAGCTCTGTATCCAATGCAGCGGCGCCGTCATTGCGGAGCTTGGGGAGGTTGTGGGCCTCGCGGAGGCCGTGTGTAGGTGGATCGATGGGATCCTCGGATCGGTGGCTTCGAATCCGGCGTTGACGGCTGCTTCTTCGGGACGTTTGGCAGTGAGGAAGGCGAGGCATGGCTTGGTCGATGTCCCTCTAGGGCGGTGGATCCTGGTCTTGGGCTAATCGCATTTTTGTTTCCCAGCTCTGTCTCCAATGCAGCGGCGCCGTCATTGCGGAGCTTGGGGAGGTTGTGGGCCTCGCGGAGGCCGTGTGTAGGTGGATCGATGGGATCCTCGGATCGGTGGCTTCGAATCGGGCGTTGACGGCTGCTTCTTTAGGACGTTTGGCAGTGAGGAAAGCGAGGCGTGGCTTGGTCGATGTCCCTCTAGGGCGGTGGATCCTGGTCTTGGGGTCCCGGGGTGCTGGCGGCGTGGCGGTGGCGTTGCCGGCTCATTGCGTTTTTGTTTCCCAACTCTGTCTCCAATGCAGCGGCGCCATCATTGCGGAGCTTGGGGAAGTTGTGGCCCTCGCAGAGGCCGTGCGTAGGTGGATCCACGGGATCCTCGAATCGGTGGCTTCGAATCCGGCGTTGATGGCTGCTTCTTCGGGAAATTTGGCAGTGAGGAAGGCGAGGCATGGCTTGGTCGATGTCCCTCTGGGGCGGTGGATCCTGGTCTTGGGCTCATCGCGTTTTTGTTTCCCAGCTCTGTCTCCAATGTAGCGGCGCCGTCATTGCGGAGCTTGGGGAGGTTGTGGGCCTCGCGGAGGCCGTGTGTAGGTGGATCGATGGGATCCTCGGATCGGTGGCTTCGAATCTGGCGTTGACGGCTGCTTCTTTGGGACGTTTGGCAGTGAGGAAAGCGAGGCGTGGCTTGGTCGATGTCCCTCTGGGGCGGTGGATCCTGGTCTTGGGGTCCCCTGGTGCTGGCGGCATTGCAGTGGCGTTGCCGGCTCATCGCATTTTTGTTTCCCAGCTCTTTTTCCAATGCAGCAGCGCCGTCATTGCGGAGCATGGGGAGGTTGTGGGCCTCGCGGAGGCCAAGTGTAGGTGGATCGATGGGATCCTCGGATCGGTGGCTTCGAATCCGGCGTTGACGGCTCCTTCTTCGAGATGTTTGGCAGTAAGGAAAGCGAGGCGTGTCTTGGTCGATGTCCCTCCTGGGCGGTGGATCCTGGTCTTGGGGTCCGCGGGTGCTGGCGGTGTGGCGGTGGCGTTGCCGGCTCATCGCATTTTTGTTTCCCAGCTCCGTCTCCAATGCAGCGGCGCCATCATTGCGGAGCTTGGGGAGGTTGTGGGCCTCGCGGAGGCCGTGTGTAGGTGGATCGATGGGATCCTCAGATCAGTGGCTTCGAATCCGGCCATTGACGGCTGCTTCTTCGGGATGTTTGGCAGTGAGGAAAGGGAGGCGTGGCTTGGTCGATGTCCCTCTAGGGCAGTGGATCCTGGTCTTGTTGTCCCCGGGTGCTGGCGGCGTGGCGGTGGCGTTGCCGGCTCATCGCGTTTTTGTTTCCCAGCTCTGTATCCAATGCAGCGGCGCCGTCATTGCGGAGCTTGGGGAGGTTGTGGGCCTCGCGGAGGCCGTGTGTAGGTGGATCGATGGGATCCTCGGATCGGTGGCTTCGAATCCGGCGTTGACGGCTGCTTCTTCGGGATGTTTGGCAGTGAGGAAAGCGAGGCGTGTCTTGGTCGATGTCCCTCCTGGGCGGTGGATCCTGGTCTTGGGGTCCCCGGGTGCTGGCGGCGTGGCGGTGGCGTTGCCGGCTCATCGCATTTTTGTTTCCCAGCTCCGTCTCCAATGCAGCGGCGCCGTCATTGCGGAGCTTGGGGAGGTTGTGGGCCTCGCAGAGGCCGTGTGTAGGTGGATCGACGGGATCCTCAGATCGGTGGCTTCGAATCCGGCCATTGACGACTGCTTATTCGGGATGTTTGGCAGTGAGGAAAGCGAGGCGTGGCTTGGTCGATGTCCCTCTAGGGCAGTGGATCCTGGTCTTGTTGTCCCCGGGTGCTGGCGGCGTGGCGGTGGCGTTGCCGGCTCATCGCGTTTTTGTTTCCCAGCTCTGTATCCAATGCAGCGGCGCCGTCATTGCGGGCCTTGGGGAGGTTGTGGGCCTCGCGGAGGCCGTGTGTAGGTGGATCGATGGGATCCTTGGATCGGTGGCTTCGAATCCGGCGTTGACGGCTGCTTCTTCGGGACGTTTGGCAGTGAGGAAGGCGAGGCATGGCTTGGTTGATGTCCCTCTGGGGCGGTGGATCCTGGTCATGGGCTCATCGCGTTTTTGTTTTCCAGCTCAGTCTCCAATGCAGCGGCGCTGTCATTGCGGAGCTTGGGGAGGTTGTGGGCCTCGCGGAGGCCGTGTGTAGGTGGATCGATGGGATCCTCGGATCTGTGGCTTTGAATCTGGCGTTGACAGCTGCTTCTTTGGGACGTTTGGCAGTGAGGAAAGCGAGGCGTGGCTTGGTCGATGTCCCTCTGGGGCGGTGGATCCTGGTCTTGGGGTCCCCGGGTGCTGGCGGCGTGGCAGTGGTGTTGCCGGCTCATCGCATTTTTGTTTCCCAGCTCTGCCTCCTATGCAGCGGCACCGTCATTGCGGAGCTTGGGGAGGTTGTGGGCCTCGCGGAAGCCGTGTGTAGGTGGATCGATGGGATCCTCAGATCGGTGGCTTCGAATCCGGCCATTGACGGCTGCTTCTTCGGGATGTTTGGCAGTGAGGAAAGCGAGGCGTGCCTTGGTCGATGTCCCTCTAGGGCAGTGGATCCTGGTCTTGTTGTCCCCGGGTGCTGGCGGCGTGGCGGTGGCGTTGCCGGCTCATCGCGTTTTTGTTTCCCAGCTCTGTATCCAATGCAGCGGCGCCGTCATTGCGGAGCTTGGGGAGGTTGTGGGCCTCGCGGAGGCCGTGTGTAGGTGGATCGATGGGATCCTCGGATCGGTGGCTTCGAATCCGGCGTTGACGGCTGCTTCTTCGGGACGTTTGGCAGTGAGGAAGGCAAGGCATGGCTTGGTCGATGTCCCTCTAGGGCGGTGGATCCTGGTCTTGGGCTAATCGCATTTTTGTTTCCCAGCTCTGTCTCCAATGCAGCGGCGCCGTCATTGCGGAGCTTGGGGAGGTTGTGGGCCTCGCGGAGGCCGTGTGTAGGTGGATCGATGGGATCCTCGGATCGGTGGCTTCGAATCTGGCGTTGACGGCTGCTTCTTTGGGACGTTTGGCAGTGAGGAAAGCGAGGCGTGGCTTGGTCGATGTCCCTCTAGGGCGGTGGATCCTGGTCTTGGGGTCCCCGGGTGCTGGCGGCGTGGCAGTGGCGTTGCCGGCTCATCGCATTTTTGTTTCCCAGCTCTTTTTCCAATGCAGCAGCGCCGTCATTGCGGAGCTTGGGGAGGTTATGGGCCTCGCGGAGGCCAAGTCTAGGTGGATCGATGGGATCCTCGGATCCGTGGCTTTGAATCCGCCGTTGACGGCTCCTTCTGCGGGATGTTTGGCACTGAGGAAAGCGAGGCGTGTCTTGGTCGATGTCCCTCCTGGGCGATGGATCCTGGTCTTAGGGTCCCCGGGTGCTGGCGGTGTGGCGGTGGCATTGCCGGCTCATCGCATTTTTGTTTCCGAGCTCCGTCTCCAATGCAGCGGCGCCGTCATTGCGGAGCTTGGGGAGGTTGTGGGCCTCGCGGAGGCCGTGTGTAGGTGGATCGATGGGATCCTCAGATCGGTGGCTTCGAATCCGGCCATTGACGGCTGCTTCTTCGGGATGTTTGGCAGTGAGGAAAGCGAGGCATGGCTTGGTCGATGTCCCTCTAGGGCAGTGGATCCTGGTCTTGTTGTCCCCGGTTGCTGGCGGCGTGGCGGTGGCGTTGCCGGCTCATCGCGTTTTTGTTCCCCAGCTCTGTATCCAATGCAGCGGCGCCGTCATTGCGGAGCTTGGGGAGGTTGTGGGCCTCGCGGAGGCCGTGTGTAGGTGGATCGATGGGATCCTCGGATCGGTGGCTTCGAATCCGGAGTTGACGGCTGCTTCTTCGGGATGTTTGGCAGTGAGGAATGCGAGGCGTGTCTTGCTCGATGTCCCTCCGGGGCGGTGGATCCTGGTCTTGGCGTCCCCGGGTGCTGGCGGTGTCGCAGTGGCGTTGCCGGCTCATCGCGTTTTTGTTTCCCAGCTCTGTCTCCAATGCAGCGGCGCTGTCGTTGCGGAGCTTGGGGAGGTTGTGGGCCTCGCGGAGGCCGTGTGTAGGTGGATCGATGGGATCCTCGGATCTGTGGCTTCGTATCTGGCGTTGACAGCTGCTTCTTTGGGACGTTTGGCAGTGAGGAAAGCGAGGCGTGGCTTGGTCGATGTCCCTCTGGGGCGGTGGATCCTGGTCTTGGGGTCCCCGGGTGCTGGCGGCGTGGCAGTGGCGTTGCCGGCTCATCGCATTTTTGTTTCCCAGCTCTGCCTCCTATGCAGCGGCACCGTCATTGCGGAGCTTGGGGAGGTTGTGGGCCTCGCGGAAGCCGTGTGTAGGTGGATCGATGGGATCCTCAGATCGGTGGCTTCGAATCCGGCCATTGACGGCTGCTTCTTCGGGATGTTTGGCAGTGAGGAAAGCGAGGCGTGCCTTGGTCGATGTCCCTCTAGGGCAGTGGATCCTGGTCTTGTTGTCCCCGGGTGCTGGCGGCGTGGCGGTGGCGTTGCCGGCTCATCGCGTTTTTGTTTCCCAGCTCTGTATCCAATGCAGCGGCGCCGTCATTGCGGAGCTTGGGGAGGTTGTGGGCCTCGCGGAGGCCGTGTGTAGGTGGATCGATGGGATCCTCGGATCGGTGGCTTCGAATCCGGCGTTGACGGCTGCTTCTTCGGGACGTTTGGCAGTGAGGAAGGCGAGGCATGGCTTGGTCGATGTCCCTCTAGGGCGGTGGATCCTGGTCTTGGGCTAATCGCATTTTTGTTTCCCAGCTCTGTCTCCAATGCAGCGGCGCCGTCATTGCGGAGCTTGGGGAGGTTGTGGGCCTCGCGGAGGCCGTGTGTAGGTGGATCGATGGGATCCTCGGATCGGTGGCTTCGAATCGGGCGTTGACGGCTGCTACTTTGGGACGTTTGGCAGTGAGGAAAGCGAGGCGTGGCTTGGTCGATGTCCCTCTAGGGCGGTGGATCCTGGTCTTGGGGTCCCGGGGTGCTGGCGGCGTGGCGGTGGCGTTGCCGGCTCATTGCGTTTTTGTTTCCCAACTCTGTCTCCAATGCAGCGGCGCCATCATTGCGGAGCTTGGGGAAGTTGTGGCCCTCGCAGAGGCCGTGCGTAGGTGGATCCACGGGATCCTCGAATCGGTGGCTTCAAATCCGGCGTTGATGGCTGCTTCTTCGGGAAATTTGGCAGTGAGGAAGGCGAGGCATGGCTTGGTCGATGTCCCTCTGGGGCGGTGGATCCTGGTCTTGGGCTCATCGCGTTTTTGTTTCCCAGCTCTGTCTCCAATGTAGCGGCGCCGTCATTGCGGAGCTTGGGGAGGTTGTGGGCCTCGCGGAGGCCGTGTGTAGGTGGATCGATGGGATCCTCGGATCGGTGGCTTCGAATCTGGCGTTGACGGCTGCTTCTTTGGGACGTTTGGCAGTGAGGAAAGCGAGGCGTGGCTTGGTCGATGTCCCTCTGGGGCGATGGATCCTGGTCTTGGGGTCCCCTGGTGCTGGCGGCATTGCAGTGGCGTTGCCGGCTCATCGCATTTTTGTTTCCCAGCTCTTTTTCCAATGCAGCAGCGCCGTCATTGCGGAGCATGGGGAGGTTGTGGGCCTCGCGGAGGCCAAGTGTAGGTGGATCGATGGGATCCTCGGATCGGTGGCTTCGAATCCGGCGTTGACGGCTCCTTCTTCGAGATGTTTGGCAGTAAGGAAAGCGAGGCGTGTCTTGGTCGATGTCCCTCCTGGGCGGTGGATCCTGGTCTTGGGGTCCGCGGGTGCTGGCGGTGTGGCGGTGGCGTTGCCGGCTCATCGCATTTTTGTTTCCCAGCTCCGTCTCCAATGCAGCGGCGCCATCATTGCGGAGCTTGGGGAGGTTGTGGGCCTCGCGGAGGCCGTGTGTAGGTGGATCGATGGGATCCTCAGATCAGTGGCTTCGAATCCGGCCATTGACAGCTGCTTCTTCGGGATGTTTGGCAGTGAGGAAAGGGAGGCGTGGCTTGGTCGATGTCCCTCTAGGGCAGTGGATCCTGGTCTTGTTGTCCCCGGGTGCTGGCGGCGTGGCGGTGGCGTTGCCGGCTCATCGCGTTTTTGTTTCCCAGCTCTGTATCCAATGCAGCGGCGCCGTCATTGCGGAGCTTGGGGAGGTTGTGGGCCTCGCGGAGGCCGTGTGTAGGTGGATCGATGGGATCCTCGGATCGGTGGCTTCGAATCCGGCGTTGACGGCTACTTCTTCGGGATGTTTGGCAGTGAGGAAAGCGAGGCGTGTCTTGGTCGATGTCCCTCCTGGGCGGTGGATCCTGGTCTTGGGGTCCCCGGGTGCTGGCGGCGTGGCGGTGGCGTTGCCGGCTCATCGCATTTTTGTTTCCCAGCTCCGTCTCCAATGCAGCGGCGCCGTCATTGCGGAGCTTGGGGAGGTTGTGGGCCTCGCGGAGGCCGTGTGTAGGTGGATCGACGGGATCCTCAGATCGGTGGCTTCGAATCCGGCCATTGACGACTGCTTATTCGGGATGTTTGGCAGTGAGGAAAGCGAGGCGTGGCTTGGTCGATGTCCCTCTAGGGCAGTGGATCCTGGTCTTGTTGTCCCCGGGTGCTGGCGGCGTGGCGGTGGCGTTGCCGGCTCATCGCGTTTTTGTTTCCCAGCTCTGTATCCAATGCAGCGGCGCCGTCATTGCGGGCCTTGGGGAGGTTGTGGGCCTCGCGGAGGCCGTGTGTAGGTGGATCGATGGGATCCTTGGATCGGTGGCTTCGAATCCGGCGTTGACGGCTGCTTCTTCGGGACGTTTGGCAGTGAGGAAGGCGAGGCATGGCTTGGTTGATGTCCCTCTGGGGCGGTGGATCCTGGTCATGGGCTCATCGCGTTTTTGTTTTCCAGCTCTGTCTCCAATGCAGCGGCGCTGTCATTGCGGAGCTTGGGGAGGTTGTGGGCCTCGCGGAGGCCGTGTGTAGGTGGATCGATGGGATCCTCGGATCTGTGGCTTTGAATCTGGCGTTGACAGCTGCTTCTTTGGGACGTTTGGCAGTGAGGAAAGCGAGGCGTGGCTTGGTCGATGTCCCTCTGGGGCGGTGGATCCTGGTCTTGGGGTCCCCGGGTGCTGGCGGCGTGGCAGTGGTGTTGCCGGCTCATCGCATTTTTGTTTCCCAGCTCTGCCTCCTATGCAGCGGCACCGTCATTGCGGAGCTTGGGGAGGTTGTGGGCCTCGCGGAAGCCGTGTGTAGGTGGATCGATGGGATCCTCAGATCGGTGGCTTCGAATCCGGCCATTGACGGCTGCTTCTTCGGGATGTTTGGCAGTGAGGAAAGCGAGGCGTGCCTTGGTCGATGTCCCTCTAGGGCAGTGGATCCTGGTCTTGTTGTCCCCGGGTGCTGGCGGCGTGGCGGTGGCGTTGCCGGCTCATCGCGTTTTTGTTTCCCAGCTCTGTATCCAATGCAGCGGCGCCGTCATTGCGGAGCTTGGGGAGGTTGTGGGCCTCGCGGAGGCCGTGTGTAGGTGGATCGATGGGATCCTCGGATCGGTGGCTTCGAATCCGGCGTTGACGGCTGCTTCTTCGGGACGTTTGGCAGTGAGGAAGGCAAGGCATGGCTTGGTCGATGTCCCTCTAGGGCGGTGGATCCTGGTCTTGGGCTAATCGCATTTTTGTTTCCCAGCTCTGTCTCCAATGCAGCGGCGCCGTCATTGCGGAGCTTGGGGAGGTTGTGGGCCTCGCGGAGGCCGTGTGTAGGTGGATCGATGGGATCCTCGGATCGGTGGCTTCGAATCTGGCGTTGACGGCTGCTTCTTTGGGACGTTTGGCAGTGAGGAAAGCGAGGCGTGGCTTGGTCGATGTCCCTCTAGGGCGGTGGATCCTGGTCTTGGGGTCCCCGGGTGCTGGCGGCGTGGCAGTGGCGTTGCCGGCTCATCGCATTTTTGTTTCCCAGCTCTTTTTCCAATGCAGCAGCGCCGTCATTGCGGAGCTTGGGGAGGTTATGGGCCTCGCGGAGGCCAAGTCTAGGTGGATCGATGGGATCCTCGGATCCGTGGCTTTGCATCCGCCGTTGACGGCTCCTTCTGCGGGATGTTTGGCACTGAGGAAAGCGAGGCGTGTCTTGGTCGATGTCCCTCCTGGGCGATGGATCCTGGTCTTAGGGTCCCCGGGTGCTGGCGGTGTGGCGGTGGCATTGCCGGCTCATCGCATTTTTGTTTCCGAGCTCCGTCTCCAATGCAGCGGCGCCGTCATTGCGGAGCTTGGGGAGGTTGTGGGCCTCGCGGAGGCCGTGTGTAGGTGGATCGATGGGATCCTCAGATCGGTGGCTTCGAATCCGGCCATTGACGGCTGCTTCTTCGGGATGTTTGGCAGTGAGGAAAGCGAGGCATGGCTTGGTCGATGTCCCTCTAGGGCAGTGGATCCTGGTCTTGTTGTCCCCGGTTGCTGGCGGCGTGGCGGTGGCGTTGCCGGCTCATCGCGTTTTTGTTTCCCAGCTCTGTATCCAATGCAGCGGCGCCGTCATTGCGGAGCTTGGGGAGGTTGTGGGCCTCGCGGAGGCCGTGTGTAGGTGGATCGATGGGATCCTCGGATCGGTGGCTTCGAATCCGGAGTTGACGGCTGCTTCTTCGGGATGTTTGGCAGTGAGGAATGCGAGGCGTGTCTTGCTCGATGTCCCTCCGGGGCGGTGGATCCTGGTCTTGGCGTCCCCGGGTGCTGGCGGTGTCACAGTGGCGTTGCCGGCTCATCGCGTTTTTGTTTCCCAGCTCTGTCTCCAATGCAGCGGCGCTGTCATTGCGGAGCTTGGGGAGGTTGTGGGCCTCGCGGAGGCCGTGTGTAGGTGGATCGATGGGATCCTCGGATCTGTGGCTTCGAATCTGGCGTTGACAGCTGCTTCTTTGGGACGTTTGGCAGTGAGGAAAGCGAGGCGTGGCTTGGTCGATGTCCCTCTGGGGCGGTGGATCCTGGTCTTGGGGTCCCCGAGTGCTGGCGGCGTGGCAGTGGCGTTGCCGGCTCATCGCATTTTTGTTTCCCAGCTCTGCCTCCTATGCAGCGGCACCGTCATTGCGGAGCTTGGGGAGGTTGTGGGCCTCGCGGAAGCCGTGTGTAGGTGGATCGATGGGATCCTCAGATCGGTGGCTTCGAATCCGGCCATTGACGGCTGCTTCTTCGGGATGTTTGGCAGTGAGGAAAGCGAGGCGTGCCTTGGTCGATGTCCCTCTAGGGCAGTGGATCCTGGTCTTGTTGTCCCCGGGTGCTGGCGGCGTGGCGGTGGCGTTGCCGACTCATCGCGTTTTTGTTTCCCAGCTCTGTATCCAATGCAGCGGCGCCGTCATTGCGGAGCTTGGGGAGGTTGTGGGCCTCGCGGAGGCCGTGTGTAGGTGGATCGATGGGATCCTCGGATCGGTGGCTTCGAATCCGGCGTTGACGGCTGCTTCTTCGGGACGTTTGGCAGTGAGGAAGGCGAGGCATGGCTTGGTCGATGTCCCTCTAGGGCGGTGGATCCTGGTCTTGGGCTAATCGCATTTTTGTTTCCCAGCTCTGTCTCCAATGCAGCGGCGCCGTCATTGCGGAGCTTGGGGAGGTTGTGGGCCACGCGGAGGCCGTGTGTAGGTGGATCGATGGGATCCTCGGATCGGTGGCTTCGAATCTGGCGTTGACGGCTGCTTCTTTGGGACGTTTGGCAGTGAGGAAAGCGAGGCGTGGCTTGGTCGATGTCCCTCTAGGGCGGTGGATCCTGGTCTTGGGGTCCCCGGGTGCTGGCGGCGTGGCAGTGGCGTTGCCGGCTCATCGCATTTTTGTTTCCCAGCTCTTTTTCCAATGCAGCAGCGCCGTCATTGCGGAGCTTGGGGAGGTTATGGGCCTCGCGGAGGCCAAGTCTAGGTGGATCGATGGGATCCTCGGATCCGTGGCTTTCAATCCGCCGTTGACGGCTCCTTCTGCGGGATGTTTGGCACTGAGGAAAGCGAGGCGTGTCTTGGTCGATGTCCCTCCTGGGCGATGGATCCTGGTCTTAGGGTCCCCGGGTGCTGGCGGTGTGGCGGTGGCATTGCCGGCTCATCGCATTTTTGTTTCCGAGCTCCGTCTCCAATGCAGCGGCGCCGTCATTGCGGAGCTTGGGGAGGTTGTGGGCCTCGCGGAGGCCGTGTGTAGGTGGATCGATGGGATCCTCAGATCGGTGGCTTCGAATCCGGCCATTGACGGCTGCTTCTTCGGGATGTTTGGCAGTGAGGAAAGCGAGGCATGGCTTGGTCGATGTCCCTCTAGGGCAGTGGATCCTGGTCTTGTTGTCCCCGGTTGCTGGCGGCGTGGCGGTGGCGTTGCCGGCTCATCGCGTTTTTGTTTCCCAGCTCTGTATCCAATGCAGCGGCGCCGTCATTGCGGAGCTTGGGGAGGTTGTGGGCCTCGCGGAGGCCGTGTGTAGGTGGATCGATGGGATCCTCGGATCGGTGGCTTCGAATCCGGAGTTGACGGCTGCTTCTTCGGGATGTTTGGCAGTGAGGAATGCGAGGCTTGTCTTGCTCGATGTCCCTCCGGGGCGGTGGATCCTGGTCTTGGGGTCCCCGGGTGCTGGCGGTGTCGCAGTGGCGTTGCCGGCTCATCGCGTTTTTGTTTCCCAGCTCTGTCTCCAATGCAGCGGCGCCGTCATTGTGGAGCTTCGGGAAGTTGTGGGCCTCGCGGAGGCCGTGTGTAGGTGGATCGATGGGATCCTTGGATCGGTGGCTTCGAATCTGGAGTTGACTGCTATTTCTTCGGGATGTTTGGCAGTGAGGAAAGTGAGGCGTGGCTTGGTCGATGTCCCTCTGGGGCGGTGGATCCTGGTCTTGGGGTCCCCGGGTGCTGGCGGCGTGGCGGTGGCGTTGCCGGCTCATCGCATTTTTGTTTCCCAGCTCCGTCTCCAATGCAGCGGCGCCGTCATTGCGGAGCTTGGGGAGGTTGTGGGCCTCGCGGAGGCCGTGTGTAGGTGGATCGATGGGATCCTCGGATCGGTGGCTTCGAATCCGGCGTTGACGGCTACTTCTTTCGGACGTTCAGTGAGGAAAGCGAGGCGTGGCTTGGTCGATGTCCCTCTAGGGCGGTGGACCCTGGTCTTGGGGTCCCCGGGTGCTGGCGGCGTGGCGGTGGCGTTGCCGGCTCATCGCGTTTTTGTTTCCCAGCTCTGTCTCCAATGCAGCGGCGCCGACATTGCGGAGCTTGGGGAGGTTGTGGGGCTCGCGGAGGCCGTGTGTACGTGGATCGATGGGATCCTCGGATCGGTGGCTTCGAATCCGGCGTTGACGGCTGCTTCTTCGGGATGTTTGGCAGTGAAGAAAGCGAGGCGTGGCTTGATCGATGTTCCTCTAGGGCGGTGGATCCTGGTCTTGGGGTCCCCGAGTGCTGGCGGCGTGGCGGTGGCGTTGTCGGCTCATCGCGTTTTTGTTTCCCAACTCTGTCTCCAATCCAGCGACGCCGTCATTGCGGAGCTTGGGGAGGTTGTGGGCCTCGCGGAGGCCGTGTGTAGGTGGATCGATGGGATCCTTGGATCGGTGGCTTCGAATCTGGAGTTGACTGCTGTTTCTTCGGGATGTTTGGCAGTGAGGAAAGTGAGGCGTGGCTTGGTCGATGTCCCTCTGGGGCGGTGGATCCTGGTCTTGGGGTCCCCGGGTACTGGCGGCGTGGCGGTGGCGTTGCCGGCTCATCGCATTTTTTTTCCCAGCTCCATCTCCAATGCAGCGGCGCCGTCATTGCGGAGCTTGGGGAGGTTGTGGGCCTCGCGGAGGCCGTGTGTAGGTGGATCGATGGGATCCTCGGATCGGTGGCTTCGAATCCGGCGTTGACGGCTACTTCTTTCGGACGTTCAGTGAGGAAAGCGAGGCGTGGCTTGGTCGATGTCCCTCTAGGGCGGTGGACCCTGGTCTTGGGGTCCCCGGGTGCTGGCGGCGTGGCGGTGGCGTTGCCGGCTCATCGCGTTTTTGTTTCCCAGCTCTGTCTCCAATGCAGCGGCGCCGACATTGCGGAGCTTGGGGAGGTTGTGGGGCTCGCGGAGGCCGTGTGTACGTGGATCGATGGGATCCTCGGATCGGTGGCTTCGAATCCGGCGTTGACTGCTGCTTCTTCGGGATGTTTGGCAGTGAGGAAAGCGAGGCGTGGCTTGATCGATGTTCCTCTAGGGCGGTGGATCCTGGTCTTGGGGTCGCCGAGTGCTGGCGGCGTGGCGGTGGCGTTGTCGGCTCATCGCGTTTTTGTTTCCCAACTCTGTCTCCAATGCAGCGGCGCCGTCATTGCGGAGCTTGGGGAGGTTGTGGGCCTCGCGGAGGCCGTGTGTAGGTGGATCGATGGGATCCTCGAATCGGTGGCTTCGAATCTGGCGTTGACGGTTGCTTCTTCGTGATGTTTGGTAGTGAGGAAAGCCAGGCGTGGCTTGGTCGATGTCCCTCTGGGGCGGTGGATCCAGGTCTTGGGGTCCCCGGGTGCTGGCGGCGTGGCGGTGGCGTTGCCGGCTCATCGCATTTTTGTTTCCCAGCTCTGTCTCCAATGCAGCAGCGCCGTCATTGCGGAGCTTGGGGAGGTTGTGGGCCTCGCGAAGGCCGTGTGTAGGTGGATCGATGGGATCCTCGAATCGGTGCCTTCGAATCTAGCGTTGACGGCTCCTTCTTCGGGATGTTTGGCAGTGAGGAAAGCGAGGCGTGGCTTGGTCGATGTCCCTCTGGGGCGGTGGATCCTGGTCTTGGGGTCCTCGGGTGATGGCGGCGTGGCGGTGGCGTTGCCGGCTCATCGCGTTTTTGTTTCCCAGCTCTGTCTCCAAATGCAGCGGCGCCGTCATTGCAGAGCTTGGGGAGGTTGTGGGCCTCGCGGAGTTCGTGTGTAGGTGGATCGATGGGATCCTCAGATCGGTGGCTTCGAATCCGGCGTTAACAGCTGCTTCTTCGGGATGTTTGGCAGTGAGGAAAGCGAGGCGTGGCTTGGTCGATGTCCCTCTGGGTGGTGGATCCTGGTCTTGGTGTCCCCGGGTGCTGGCGGCGTGGCGGTGGCGTTGCCGGATCATCGCCTTTTTGTTTCCCAGCTCTCTCTCCAATGCAGCAGCGCCGTCATTGCGGAGCTTGGGGAGGTTGTGGGCCTCGCGGAGGCTATGTGTGGGTGGATCGATTGCATCCTCGGATCGGTGGCTTCGAATCCGGCGTTGACGGCTGCTTCTTCGGGATGATTGGCAGTGAGGAAAGCGAGGCGTGGCTTGGTCGATGTCCCTCTAGGGCGGTGGATCCTGGTCTTGGGGTCCCGGGGTGCTGGCGGCGTGGCGGTGGCGTTGCCGGCTCATTGCGTTTTTGTTTCCCAACTCTGTCTCCAATGCAGCGGCGCCATCATTGCGGAGCTTGGGGAAGTTGTGGCCCTCGCGGAGGCCGTGCGTAGGTGGATCCACGGGATCCTCGAATCGGTGGCTTCGAATCCGGCGTTGATGGCTGCTTCTTCGGGACATTTGGCAGTGAGGAAGGCGAGGCATGGCTTGGTCGATGTCCCTCTGGGGCGGTGGATCCTGGTCTTGGGCTCATCGCGTTTTTGTTTCCCAGCTCTGTCTCCAATGTAGCGGCGCCGTCATTGCGGAGCTTGGGGAGGTTGTGGGTCTCGCGGAGGCCGTGTGTAGCTGGATCGATGGGATCCTCGGATCGGTGGCTTCGAATCTGGCGTTGACGGCTGCTTCTTTGGGACGTTTGGCAGTGAGGAAAGCGAGGCGTGGCTTGGTCGATGTCCCTCTGGGGCGGTGGATCCTGGTCTTGGGGTCCCCTGGTGCTGGCGGCATGGCAGTGGCGTTGCCGGCTCATCGCATTTTTGTTTCCCAGCTCTTTTTCCAATGCAGCAGCGCCGTCATTGCGGAGCATGGGGAGGTTGTGGGCCTCGCGGAGGCCTAGTGTAGGTGGATCGATGGGATCCTCAGATCGGTGGCTTCGAATCCGGCGTTGACGGCTCCTTCTTCGAGATGTTTGGCAGTGAGGAAAGCGAGGCGTGTCTTGGTCGATGTCCCTCCTGGGCGGTGGATCCTGGTCTTGGGGTCCGCGGGTGCTGGCGGTGTGGCGGTGGCGTTGCCGGCTCATCGCATTTTTGTTTCCCAGCTCCGTCTCCAATGCAGCGGCGCCGACATTGCGGAGCTTGGGGAGGTTGTGGGCCTCGCGGAGGCCGTGTGTAGGTGGATCGATGGGATCCTCAGATCGGTGGCTTCGAATCCGGCCATTGACGGCTGCTTCTTCGGGATGTTTGGCAGTGAGGAAAGGGAGGCGTGGCTTGGTCGATGTCCCTCTAGGGCAGTGGATCCTGGTCTTGTTGTCCCCGGGTGCTGGCGGCGTGGCGGTGGCATTGCCGGCTCATCGCGTTTTTGTTTCCCAGCTCTGTATCCAATGCAGCGGCGCCGTCATTGCGGAGCTTGGGGAGGTTGTGGGCCTCGCGGAGGCCGTGTGTAGGTGGATCGATGGGATCCTCGGATCGGTGGCTTCGAATCCGGCGTTGACGGCTGCTTCTTCGGGATGTTTGGCAGTGAGGAAAGCGAGGCGTGTCTTGGTCGATGTCCCTCCTGGGCGGTGGATCCTGGTCTTGGGGTCCCCGGGTGCTGGCGGCGTGGCGGTGGCGTTGGCGGCTCATCGCATTTTTGTTTCCCAGCTCCGTCTCCAATGCAGCGGCGCCGTCATTGCGGAGCTTGGGGAGGTTGTGGGCCTCGCGGAGGCCGTGTGTAGGTGGATCGATGGGATCCTCAGATCGGTGGCTTCGAATCCGGCCATTGACGACTGCTTCTTCGGGATGTTTGGCAGTGAGGAAAGCGAGGCGTGGCTTGGTCGATGTCCCTCTAGGGCAGTGGATCCTGGTCTTGTTGTCCCCGGGTGCTGGCGGCGTGGCGGTGGCGTTGCCGGCTCATCGCGTTTTTGTTTCCCAGCTCTGTATCCAATGCAGCGGCGCCGTCATTGCGGGCCTTGGGGAGGTTGTGGGCCTCGCGGAGGCCGTGTGTAGGTGGATCGATGGGATCCTCGGATCGGTGGCTTCGAATCCGGCGTTGACGGCTGCTTCTTCGGGACGTTTGGCAGTGAGAAAGGCGAGGCATGGCTTGGTCGATGTCCCTCTCGGGCGGTGGATCCTGGTCTTGGGCTCATCGCGTTTTTGTTTTCCAGCTCTGTCTCAAATGCAGCGGCGCTGTCATTGCGGAGCTTGGGGAGGTTGTGGGCCTCGCGGAGGCCGTGTGTAGGTGGATCGATGGGATCCTCGGATCTGTGGCTTCGAATCTGGCGTTGACAGCTGCTTCTTTGGGACGTTTGGCAGTGAGGAAAGCGAGGCGTGGCTTGGTCGATGTCCCTCTGGGCGGTGGATCCTGGTCTTGGGGTCCCCGGGTGCTGGCGGCGTGGCAGTGGCGTTGCCGGCTCATCGCATTTTTGTTTCCCAGCTCTGCCTCCTATGCAGCGGCACCGTCATTGCGGAGCTTGGGGAGGTTGTGGGCCTCGCGGAACCCGTGTGTAGGTGGATCGATGGGATCCTCAGATCGGTGGCTTCGAATCCGGCCATTGACGGCTGCTTCTTCGGGATGTTTGGCAGTGAGGAAAGCGAGGCGTGCCTTGGTCGATGTCCCTCTAGGGCAGTGGATCCTGGTCTTGTTGTCCCCGGGTGCTGGCGGCGTGGCGGTGGCGTTGCCGGCTCATCGCGTTTTTGTTTCCCAGCTCTGTATCCAATGCAGCGGCGCCGTCATTGCGGAGCTTGGGGAGGTTGTGGGCCTCGCGGAGGCCGTGTGTAGGTGGATCGATGGGATCCTCGGATCGGTGGCTTCGAATCCGGCGTTGACGGCTGCTTCTTCGGGACGTTTGGCAGTGAGGAAGGCGAGGCATGGCTTGGTCGATGTCCCTCTAGGGCGGTGGATCCTGGTCTTGGGCTAATCGCATTTTTGTTTCCCAGCTCTGTCTCCAATGCAGCGGCGCCGTCATTGCGGAGCTTGGGGAGGTTGTGGGCCTCGCGGAGGCCGTGTGTAGGTGGATCGATGGGATCCTCGGATCGGTGGCTTCGAATCTGGCGTTGACGGCTGCTTCTTTGGGACGTTTGGCAGTGAGGAAAGCGAGGCGTGGCTTGGTCGATGTCCCTCTAGGGCGGTGGATCCTGGTCTTGGGGTCCCCGGGTGCTGGCGGCGTGGCAGTGGCGTTGCCGGCTCATCGCATTTTTGTTTCCCAGCTCTTTTTCCAATGCAGCAGCGCCGTCATTGCGGAGCTTGGGGAGGTTATGGGCCTCGCGGAGGCCAAGTCTAGGTGGATCGATGGGATCCTCGGATCCGTGGCTTCGAATCCGCCGTTGACGGCTCCTTCTGCGGGATGTTTGGCACTGAGGAAAGCGAGGCGTGTCTTGGTCGATGTCCCTCCTAGGCGATGGATCCTGGTCTTAGGGTCCCCGGGTGCTGGCGGTGTGGCGGTGGCATTGCCGGCTCATCGCATTTTTGTTTCCCAGCTCCGTCTCCAATGCAGCGGCGCCGTCATTGCGGATCTTGGGGAGGTTGTGGGCCTCGCGGAGGCCGTGTGTAGGTGGATCGATGGGATCCTCAGATCGGTGGCTTCGAATCCGGCCATTGACGGCTGCTTCGTCGGGATGTTTGGCAGTGAGGAAAGCGAGGCATGGCTTGGTCGATGTCCCTCTAGGGCAGTGGATCCTGGTCTTGTTGTCCCCGGTTGCTGGCGGCGTGGCGGTGGCGTTGCCGGCTCATCGCGTTTTTGTTTCCCAGCTCTGTATCCAATGCAGCGGCGCCGTCATTGTGGAGCTTCGGGAAGTTGTGGGCCTCGCGGAGGCCGTGTGTAGGTGGATCGATGGGATCCTTGGATCGGTGGCTTCGAATCTGGCGTTGACGGCTGCTTCTTCGGGATGTTTGGCAGTGAGGAAAGTGAGGCGTGGCTTGGTCGATGTCCCTCTGGGGCGGTGGATCCTGGTCTTGGGGTCCCCGGGTGCTGGCGGCGTGGCGGTGGCGTTGCCGGCTCATCGCATTTTTGTTTCCCAGCTCTATATCCCATGCAGCGGCGCCGTCATTGCGGAGCTTGGGGAGGTTGTGGGCCTCGCGGAGGATGTGTGTAGGTGGATCGATGGGATCCTCGGATCGGTGGCTTCGAATCCGGCGTTGACGGCTCCTTCTTCGGGATGTTTGGCAGTGAGGAAAGCGAGGCGTGGCTTGGTCGATGTCCCTCTGGGGCGGTGGATTCTGGTCTTGGGCTCATCGCGTTTTTGTTTCCCAGCTCTACCTCCAATGCAGCGCCACCGTCATTGCGGAGCTTGGGGAGGTTGTGGGCCTCGCGGAGGCCGTGAGTAGGTGGATCGATGGGATCCTCGGATCGGTGGCTTCGAATCCGGCGTTCACGGCTGCTTCTTCGGGATGTTTGGCAGTGAGGAAAGCGAGGCGTGGCTTGATCGATGTCCCTCTGGGACGGTGGATCCTGGTCTTGGGGTCCCCGGGTGCTGGCGGTGTGGCGGTGGCGTTGCCGGCTCATCGCGTTTTTGTTTCCCAGCTCTTTTTCCAATGCAGCGGCGCCGTCATTGCGGAGCTTGGGGAGGTTGTGGGCCTCGCGGAGGCCGTGTGTAGGTGGATCGATGGGATCCTCAGATCGGTGGCTTCGAATCCGGCCATTGACGGCTGCTTCTTCGGGATGTTTGGCAGTGAGGAAAGCGAGGCATGGCTTGGTCGATGTCCCTCTAGGGCAGTGGATCCTGGTCTTGTTGTCCCCGGTTGGTGGTGGCGTGGCGGTGGCGTTGCCGGCTCATCGCGTTTTTGTTTCCCAGCTCTGTATCCAATGCAGCGGCGCCGTCATTGCGGAGCTTGGGGAGGTTGTGGGCCTCGCGGAGGCCGTGTGTAGGTGGATCGATGGGATCCTCGGATCGGTGGGTTCGAATCCGGCGTTGACGGCTGCTTCTTCGGGATGTTTGGCAGTGAGGAAAGCGAGGCGTGTCTTGGTTGATGTCCCTCCTGGGCGGTGGATCCTGGTCTTGGGGTCCCCGGGTGCTGGCGGCGTGGCGGTGGCGTTGCCGGCTCATCGCGTTTTTGTTTCCTAGCTCTGTCTCCAATGAAGTGGCGCCGTCATTGTGGAGCTTCGGGAAGTTGTGGGCCTCGCGGAGGCCGTGTGTAGGTGGATCGATGGGATCCTTGGATCGGTGGCTTCGAATCTGACGTTGACGGCTGCTTCTTCGGGATGTTTGGCAGTGAGGAAATTTAGGCGTGGCTTGGTCGATGTCCCTCTGGGGCGGTGGATCCTGGTCTTGGGGTCCCCGGGTGCTGGCGGCGTGGCGGTGGCGTTGCCGGCTCATTGCATTTTTGTTTCCCAGCTCTGTATCCAATGCAGCGGCGCCGTCATTGCGGAGCTTGGGGAGGTTGTGGGCCTCGCGGAGGACGTGTGTAGGTGGATCGATGGGATCCTCGGATCGGTGGCTTCGAATCCGGCGTTGACGGCTCCTTCTTCGGGATGTTTGGCAGTGAGGAAAGCGAGGCGTGGCTTGGTCGATGTCCCTCTGGGGCGGTGGATTCTGGTCTTGGGCTCATCGCGTTTTTGTTTCCCAGCACTGCCTCCAATGCACCGGCACCGTCATTGCGGAGCTTGGGGAGGTTGTGGGCCTCGCGGAGGCCGTGTGTAGGTGGATCGATGGGATCCTCGGATCGGTGGCTTCGAATCCGGCGTTCACGGCTGCTTCTTCGGGATGTTTGGCAGTGAGGAAAGCGAGGCGTGGCTTGGTCGATGTCCCTCTGGGACGGTGGATCCTGGTCTTGGGGTCCCCGGGTGCTTGCGGCGTGCCGGTGGCGTTGCCGGCTCATCACGTTTTTGTTTCCCAGCTCTGCCTCCAATGTAGTGGCGCCGTCATTGCGGAGCTTGGGGAGGTTGTGGGCCTCGCGGAGGCCGTGTGTAGGTGGATCGATGGGATCTCGGATCGGTGGCTTCGAATCTGGCGTTGACAGCTGCTTCTTCGGGACGTTTGGCAGTGAGGAACGCGAGGCATGGCTTGGTCCATGTCCCTCTGGGGCGGTGGATCCTGGTCTTGGGCTCATCGCGTTTTTGTTTCCCAGCTCTGTCTCCAATGCAGCGGCGCCGCATTGCGGAGCTTGGGGAGGTTGTGGGCCTCGCGGAGGCCGTGTGTAGGTGGATCGATGGGATCCTCGGATCGGTGGCTTCGAATCTGGCGTTGACGGCTGCTTCTTTGGGACGTTTGGCAGTGAGGAAAGCGAGGCGTGGCTTGGTCGATGTCCCTCTGGGGCGGTGGATCCTGGTCTTGGGGTCCCCGGGTGCTGGCGGCGTGGCGGTGGCGTTGCCGGCTCATCGCGTTTTTGTTTCCCAGCTCTTTTTCCAATGCAGCGGCGCCGTCATTGCGGAGCTTGGGGAGGTTGTGGGCCTCGCGGAGGCCAAGTGTAGGTGGATCGATGGGATCCTCGGATCGGTGGCTTCGAATCCGGCGTTGACGGCTCCTTCTTCAGGATGTTTGGCAGTGAGGAAAGCGAGGCGTGGCTTGGTCGATGTCCCTCTGGGGCGGTGGATCCTGGTCTTGGACTCATCGCGTTTTTGTTTCCCAGCTCTGCCTCCAATGCAGCGGCACCGTCATTGCGGAGCTTGGGGAGGTTGTGGGCCTCGCGGAGGCCGTGTGTAGGTGGATCGATGGGATCCTCGGATCGGTGGCTTCGAATCCGGCGTTCACGGCTGCTTCTTCGGGATGTTTGGCAGTGACGAAAGCGAGGCGTGGCTTGGTCGATGTCCCTCTGGGACGGTGGATCCTGGTCTTAGGGTCCCCGGGTGGTTGCGGCGTGGCGGTGGCATTGCCGGCTCATCACGTTTTTGTTTCCCAGCTCTGCCTCCAATGTAGCGGCGCCGTCATTACGGAGCTTGGGGAGGTTGTGGGCCTCGCGGACGCCGTGTGTAGGTGGATCGATGGGATCCTCGGATCGGTGGCTTCGAATCCGGCGTTGACGGCTGCTTCTTCGGGACGTTTGGCAGTGAGGAAGGCGAGGCATGGCTTGGTACATGTCCCTCTGGGGCGGTGGATCCTGGTCTTGGGCTCATCGCGTTTTTGTTTCCCAGCTCTGTCTCCAATGCAGCGGCGCCGTCATTGCGGAGCTTGGGGAGGTTGTGGGCCTCGCGGAGGCCATGTGTAGGTGGATCGATGGGATCCTCGGATCGGTGGCTTCGAATCAAGCGTTGACGGCTGCTTCTTCGGGACGTTTGGCAGTGAGGAAGGCGAGGCATGGCTTGGTCGATGTCCCTCTGCGGCGGTGGATCCTGGTCTTGGGGTCCCCGGGTGTTGGCGGCGTGGCAGTGGCGTTGCTGGCTCATCGCATTTTTGTTTCCCAGCTCTTTTTCCAATGCAGCAGCACCGTCATTGCGGAGCTTGGGGAGGTTGTGGGCCTCGCGGAGGCCAAGTGTAGGTGGATCAATGGGATCCTCGGATCGGTGGCTTCGAATCCGGCGTTGACGGCTCCTTCTTCGGGATGTTTGGCAGTGAGGAAAGCGAGGCGTGTCTTGGTCGATGTCACTCCTGGGCGGTAGATCCTGGTCTTGGGGTCCCCGGGTGCTGGCGGTGTGGCGGTGGCGTTGCCGGCTCATCGCATTTTTGTTTCCCAGCGCCGTCTCCAATGCAGCGGCGCCGTCATTGCGGAGCTTGGGGAGGTTGTGGGCCTCGCGGAGGCCGTGTGTAGGTGGATCGATGGGATCCTCAGATCGGTGGCTTCGATTCCGGCCATTGACGGCTGCTTCTTCGGGATGTTTGGCAGTGAGGAAAGCGCGGCGTGGCTTGGTCGATGTCCCTCTAGGGCAGTGGATCCTGGTCTTGTTGTCCCCGGGTGCTGGCGGCGTGGCGGTGGCGTTGCCGGCTCATTGCGTTTTTGTTTCCCAGCTCTGTCTCCAAAGCAGCGGCGCCGTCATTGCGGAGCTTGGGGAGGTTGTGGGCCTCGCGGAGGCCGTGTGTAGGTGGATCTATGGGATCCTCGGATCGGTGGCTTCGAATCCGGCCATTGACGGCTGCTTCTTCGGGATGTTTGGCATTGAGGAAAGAGAGGCGTGGCTTGGTCGATGTCCCTCTGGGGCGGTGGATCCTGGTCTTGGGCTCATCGCGTTTTTGTTTCCCAGCTCTGCCTCCAATGCAGCGGCACCGTCATTGCGGAGCTTGGGGAGGTTGTGGGCCTCGCGGAGGCCGTGTGTAGGTGGATCGATGGGATCCTCGGATCGGTGGCTTCGAATCCGGCGTTTACGGCTGCTTCTTCGGGATGTTTGGCAGTGAGGAAAGCGAGGCGTGTCTTGGTCGATGTCCCTCTGGGACGGTGGATCCTGGTCTTGGGGTCCCCGGGTGCTTGTGGCGTGGCGGTGGCGTTGCCGGCTCATCACGTTTTTGTTTCCCAGCTCTGTCTCCAATGTAGCGGCGCCGTCATTGCGGAGCTTGGGGAGGTTGTGGGCCTCGCGGAGGCCGTGTGTAGGTGGATCGATGGGATCCTCGGATCGGTGGCTTCGAATCCGGCGTTGACGGGTGCTTCTTCGGGACGTTTGGCGGTGAGGAAGGCGAGGCATGGCTTGGTCGATGTTCCGCTGGGGCGGTGGATCCTGGTCTTGGGCTCATCGCGTTTTTATTTCCCAGCTCTGTCTCCAATGCAGCGGCGCCGTCATTGCGGAGCTTGGGGAGGTTGTCGGCCTCGCGGAGGCCGTGTGTAGGTGGATCGATGGGATCCTCGGATAGGTGGCTTCGAATCTGGCGTCGACGGCTGCTTCTTTGGGACGTTTGGCAGTGAGGAAAGCGAGGCGTGGCTTGGTCGATGTCCCTCTGGGGCGGTGGATCCTGGTCTTGGGGTCCCCGGGTGCTGGCGGCGTGGCAGTGGCGTTGCCGGCTCATCGCATTTTTGTTTCCCAGCTCTTTTTCCAATGCAGCAGCGCCGTCATTGCGGAGCTTGGGGAGGTTGTGGGCCTCGCGGAGGCCAAGTGTAGGTGGATCGATGGGATCCTCGGATCGGTGGCTTCGAATCCGGCGTTGACGGCTCCTTCTTCGGGATGTTTGGCAGTGAGGAAAGTGAGGCGTGTCTTGGTCGATGTCCCTCCTGGGCGGTGGATCCTGGTCTTGGGGTCCCCGGGTGCTGGCAGTGTGGCGGTGGCGTTGCCGGCTCATTGCATTTTTGTTTCCCAGCTCCGTCTCCAATGCAGCGGCGCCGTCATGGCGGAGCTTGGGGAGGTTGTGGGCCTCGCGGAGACCGTGTGTAGGTGGATCGATGGGATCCTCAGATCGGTGGCTTCGAATCCGGCAATTGACGGCTGCTTCTTCGGGATGTTTGGCAGTGAGGAAAGCGAGGCGTGGCTTGGTCGATGTCCCTCTAGGGCAGTGGATCCTGGTCTTGTTGTCCCCGGGTGCTGGCGGCGTGGCGGTGGCGTTGCCGGCTCATCGCGTTTTTGTTTCCCAGCTATATCTCCAATGCAGCGGCGCCGTCATTGCGGAGCTTGGGGAGGTTGTGGGCCTCGCGGAGGCCGTGTGTAGGTGGATCGATGGGATCCTCGGATCGGTGACTTCGAATCCGGCGTTGATGGCTCCTTCTTCGGGATGTTTGGCAGTGAGGAAAGCGAGGTGTGGCTTGGTCGATGTCCCTCTGGGGCGGTGGATCCTGGTCTTGGGGTCCCCGGGTGCTGGCGGCGTGGCAGTGGCGTTGCCGGCTCATCGCATTTTTGTTTCCCAGCTCTTTTTCCAATGCAGCAGCGCCGTCATTGCGGAGCTTGGGGAGGTTGTGGGCCTCGCGGAGGCCAAGTGTAGGTGGATCAATGGGATCCTCGGATCGGTGGCTTCGAATCCGGCATTGACGGCTCCTTCTTCGGGATGTTTGGCAGTGAGGAAAGCGAGGCGTGTCTTGGTCGATGTCACTCCTGGGCGGTGGATCCTGGTCTTGGGGTCCCCGGGTGCTGGCGGTGTGGCGGTGGCGTTGCCGGCTCATCGCATTTTTGTTTCCCAGCTCCGTCTCCAATGCAGCGGCGCCGTCATTGCGGAGCTTGGGGAGGTTGTGGGCCTCGCGGAGGCCGTGTGTAGGTGGATCGATGGGATCCTCAGATCGGTGGCTTCGAATCCGGCCATTGACGGCTGCTTCTTCGGGATGTTTGGCAGTGAGGAAAGCGAGGTGTGGCTTGGTCGATGTCCCTCTAGAGCAGTGGATCCTGGTCTTGTTGTCCCCGGGTGCTGGGGGCGTGGCGGTGGCGTTGCCGGCTCATCGCGTTTTTGTTTCCCAGCTCTGTCTCCAATGCAGCGGCGCCATCATTGCGGAGCTTGGGGAGGTTGTGCGCCTCGCGGGGATAAGACCGTGTGTAGGTGGATCGATGGGATCCTCGGATCGGTGGCTTCGAATCCGGCGTTGACGGCTGCTTCTTCGGGATGTTTGGCAGTGAGGAAAGCGAGGCGTTGCTTGGTCGATGTCCCTCTGGCGCGGTGGATCCTTGTCTTTCGGTCCCCGAGTGCTGCCGGCGTGGCGGTGGCGTTGCCGGCTCATCGCGTTTTTGTTTCCCAGCTCTGTCTCCAATGCAGCGGCGCCGTCATTGCGGAGCTTTGGGAGGTTGTGGGCCTCGCGGAGGCCGTGTGTAGGTGGATCGATGAGATCCTCGGATCGGTGGCTTCGAATCCGGCGTTGACGGCTGCTTCTTCGGGATGTTTGGCAGTGAGGAAAGCGAGGCATGGTTTGGCCGATGTCCCTCTTGGGCGGTGGATCTTGGTCTTGGGGTCCCCGGGTGCTGGCGGCGTGGCGGTGGCATTGCCAGCTCATCGCATTTTCGTTTCCCAGATCTGTCTCCAATGCAGCAGCGCCGTCATTGCGGAGCTTCGGGATGTTGTGGGCCTCGCGGAGGCCGTGTGTAGGTGGATCGATGGGATCCTCGGATCGGTGGCTTCGAATCCGGCGTTTACGGCTGCTTCTTCGGGATGTTTGGCAGTGAGGAAGGTGAGGCATGGCTTGGTCGATGTCCCTCTGGGGCGGTGGATACTGGTCTTGGGCTCATCGCGTTTTTGTTTCCCAGCTCTGTCTCCAATGCAGCGGCGCCGTCATTGCGGAGCTTGGGGAGGTTGTGGGCCTCGCGGGGATAAGACCGTGTGTAGGTGGATCGATGGGATCCTCGGATCGGTGGCTTCGAATCCGGCATTGACGGCTGCTTCTTCGGGATGTTTGGCAGTGATGACCTCCCGTCCCTGTGAGACAACAAGGTTCGCCGGAATCTGGCAGCAGGTCTGCCGAAGCGGCTGCGGCCGCGCGCCATTGACTCATCCAGAAAGGGGTCAGGAGGCTTCTCAGGGATCTACCTGTAATTTTCTTATTTTTCGGGGTTGCCTTGTCATGTTGGTTGGTGATTAGATCTGAGAGTCTATTTCGCAAAAAAAGAAAGAGAAGAATAGTCCCGTTAAGGAAAAACACCGCACTGCATCACGTGCTTTTGCACGGGAATGACGTCTAGACAAAGGGTTCTTTGTTTTCGTGGATTGTAAGCTCTTTCTACTTTCTTCTATTCAAAATAAATGTCGTGATTTTAAAAGTAGCTCGTTTTGACATCTAGACCAATTTTTTGTTGATGGCTTACCAAGGCGGCCCGTTTTCTTATGTGGATACTAGTTTTTTCTTTCTTTCTTTCTCTGAGGTCCGAGGATTTCAAGTTTCAACAGTGACAGTGGCCCACCAATGACCAACAGACCGACTACCATTCCTTCCTCCTCTGCTCTGCTTTGCTCCCGACCACGGCCGCGACAGGAGACACGACACCCAAGGGCGGGCAAGGACGAAGACCCGCGTCGTCTTCAAGCTGCTCTGCTCCCAGGCCGGCACGGTCTCTCCTCCGTCCGCTGGAGCTGGAGCTGGAAATGGAAGTGGAAGCAAGCGCCCCCCACTAGGTCAGCTCTCACCTGCTTGCGTTTATTCCCACGAGGTTCGTTCCACCGCGGCCTTCCTAGCTAGGCCAGGTCATCTCTCTGTCACGCACACTTGTTTGCCTCCAGTGGAATCGCAGGCTCGCAGCTGTCTCCGTCCGTCCTATTGTCTGTCTCTCTCTCTCTCTCGGTGCGCACGTCCCCCCAGAAATTAAGTAGTACTCCCTCCGTTTTAAAATAGATAACCCAACAAAGTTGGGTCATCTATTTTGAAACGGACGGAGTAATGGTCAGCGCCTTGAAGACCGCAGACCCGCAGCCTAGCTTTGTCTTTACTCTTGGATTTGCTTCACAGGACGGGATGTGATGGGATTAGTTTGGTTCATCAGATCCGATGGGAGCAATGTATAGTTGGAAATACACATATTTGGCCCGTCAGCCCTGAGCTTCATCACTAGATTCAGGGGCACCATAACTGAGGCTCCTTCAGTTCACTACAAGTATGTTGGCACAGACCTTCGCCGAAGGAGTCCATGGGCGTGCTTCAGACTCCAGCTTTACCCAGCTTATATATCAGTTAAACTTGGCTGAACAGCAGCTCGCTAACCTAACACGCCAAGGGTCTGGCTTAAATTCAATTGAAGTTTGAGAAGACAAAAAATTCAGTGTCATTTTTGCTGCTGGGAACAAAGCTAGGAACAACTTTCTTTTATTTATATATATGGACCAACCAATATGTAGAGGTGACTGCAAAAGATAGCAAGACTGGATGTATCAGACAAAGCTAGTCTTGGTACCCATGTCTTAATTTATCTTTTGTTATTTTACTTTATTTTCCATTATAGATGATGCCAACTTGGTTACAGTGAAGCCATATGATAAACAAATGCTGTGATTAAGTGATGGTATTGATCAACAAATTAAATGAAGGCCGGCAGCAATATGCATGGGCCAAATCCTCTTGTTGGGGCCTTGGGGGTGCCTACTCCTTACTCTTGCCCGACTTTAAATTGATGGTGTTTTCGCTACTCTAGTCGTTTTTATTTTGACATGTTTTGTTACAAGATTTTCTCATCGCATTGTATCGATTCCGTCGTTCGTGCTTTCTAATTTTGAATGAAGCATGTAGCTTAAGAGTTGTAGGCCTCGTAGACTTATTCTTGGCCCAGTTACGTTAACCGAGACCATATATAAAATAATGTATCATGCAACAGCTCATTACAGTGCATGTGCATCTTATGACAAAACACGAGGTCATGGATGCTTGCTGTACCTGTACCCCGAGTCGTTCAACTCGGCATTAATCAACTACTGGTTATAGCCCTTGGTCAATATAATTAAGTCCGGCCTCTTGCAATATTAGATTAAGCAAGCAAATGCTTCATCTAGATATGTACTCACGCTGCCTACTTTAGTCTGCGCCTAATGCCGATATTTCCACGGATGCAACTCATGAGACTTTCCTAAAAGATTCTTAAATTTTCTGCCATAACATGCGTGGTAATGTTAAATTTAATCTAAACATCATTTTGAGGGGGGGAAAGATAGGACGTCACTACAAATCTGACGTCGGATTTTTTACCATGGTAAATTGGACCGCTTTTTATGGCTGTTTATGTTTGTTGAGATGGCAAGTTTAGTTGGCAAGCCTGACAAATCTGACTGTTTATTTTTTGCTAAGAAATTGCCATGGTTGCAAACTAAATTTGTCATCCCCGAGCCAACGTAAATTGCCATAAAAAACGTTCGATTTTCCATGGTAAAAAATATGTCAGATATTAGCGAAAAGATAGACCTAACTTAAGGATATTTAAGTGGAAATCTAACCAACTCGTTTATTGATCACACATGATAATTGATGCAATTGAGTATTGCCAATTTTCATGCAGGGTCTTGCCAACCTCCCCATCTCTCGAGCTCCAACATTTGAGCTTTTGGCAGGGGATTGTCAAATGCTAATACTGACAAATTCAAATCGTGAGCATTAATCATTGAGTAAAACATAACAGTACGGCAGTTAAGATTGAATTCATCAAGTGCTACATTGAGATTTAGGACGAAACCAAATATCAACTTATTCTGGGACGATGTGAAACAACACGTGGTTGGATGGTTAGGAGAACAGTGATATCTCCAGCCCACCATGGTTAAGTCCTGGTGCTCGCATTTTCTTGAATTTATTTCAGGATTTCCAGCGATGCGTGTTCAGTGTGAGGAGACGTTCTCGTCGACTATGAGAAGCCTATGGTGACTTCATATATCTCAAGATGATATGCCGGCTCAGTATGTCGGACGTGTTCAAAAAGATATTTTGGGGTGATGAGGGGATGAAATGTATGATTTACATAACCTTCACCCCTGGAGTTTACGCCCATTGACCAGGACAGCTTGGAGAACCCACCTAACCTGCCTAGAGACAAACATATATAGACGACTAATATTTTTGAAGACCTGAGTGGCGCTCCAGACTTGAATAGCCCATTGAGCGTCAACCAAAACAGGCTTGGATAACCCAATTGGAGACACATATCTAGAGTAGTGCCAGTTCATCGGAGAAGCCATGGATCTCAAGAACACCACCACCAACACCACGTTAGTCCAGCGCTTGGGCAGCAACGAAGTTCGGCTGCTCCGCGTAGAACTTCTGGTCCTCTTCAGCACCTTGGCGTGGATCCTCCTCGAGCGGTTCGGCTCATTCCGCCGGCGGTACAGTCACGGCTTCTTCCGCCTCCTCATATGGACGGTGTACACACTATCCACTGTGCTGGCGCCCTACACCGTCGGTCTGCTGCAGGCTGGTCCATTCCGCGACCAGACGTTCGTCCTCTGGGGCACCATCCTCCTCCTGATCCAAGTACACTCTGACTCCCTCTCAGTCTACAGTATTCAGGATATTGAACAGAGGAAAAAGATGCTAGCGCAGCAAGTGTTGCAGATCTTTCTGGTGCTATGGCTGATCATCAATGGTAGTGGTGGCAACAAGAGTTACAGAGCTACCATATGGATTGTCTATATTCTCAGCATCATTCAGGCATTCAGAAAGTTTAGGCATCTAAGTAAGGCGAGCAAAAAGGGGGGTTTGGTGGAGCATTCTAAAGTGATTGCTGATCACATGGTGAGTGAGCATCAGCTAGATCAGGGCATCATTAATCCAACCACGATGGAGGGGTACAGCTACATATTTCACGGGGAAATGAAACTGGCTTCCCTGCTTCCAGCCGCACCTGAGTACAGAGTTGAATTAAAAGAGGTGACCAGTGTCAAGTACATCACCATTGATTCTGTTTGGCGATGGATTGAGTCTCGCGGCTTCGAGCACAAGGAAACTGCGGAAGGTTACAAGGATATTGCGCTCTCCTTCACATTATTCAAACTACTGAAAAGGAGATTCTGTGGCTATAGGCTCGGTGAAGCTGGCCTTGAGAAGACACTGCATCTCGTTCTTCACGGACTCCTCTCCGGGGATGAAGGGAGCTATGTTCGCACTTTTCAAGTTATTGAGGAGGAGTTGTCATTCCTGTATGATTTCTTCTATACAAGGATGGAATCAGTCGCACATACTTTCTTCTTGTCAATAACTGCTATATCAACAATTATTGTTTGGAACAGCATTTCTGGAGCATTTAGCAGGCACTACCATCATACCAACTTGGAACACAGATTCTTTGGAGCTGATGTTATTCGTGGGATTACCATTCTTCTTCTTGCCAATTTAGTTCTGATATACCTTATGAAGATATTTGTTAGGCCTCGTAGGTTTGGAATAGTGTGGAAACTCTGCCTAGAAGTTCCGAATGATACTCCCACAAATCCACAAACAAAAACTGAGACATGGAGTCCCACAGCAGGAGAGACGTGGGAAAGAAAGCTCGGGCAGTACTCTCTGTTACTCAACTTCGACTATGATCCGTGGAATGCATTGTCTTTTCTGTCACTAGGCTTGATCGAGGCTACGAGAAAAGGACAGAAGGCTGGGGAGAAGATAAAACTGGCAGATACTGTCATCGTACACGTCCTCTCTCAGTTCAAAAACAACAATGGCAAGCTAGAAAATGGACAATCAGCTACAAATCAGCTGGGAAGCCAATTCTCATGGGCCTGCACCTTGCCAACACATATCCACACGATCCTTGTATGGCATATTGCCACAACCATCTCCTGGAACGAGGTGCCGCTGGAGGGCAACTTGGATCGTCTTGTTGCCGTGAGCCTGTCAGATTACTGTGCCTACCTGGTAGCTTTTGTTCCGGACATGCTGCCTGGACATGGCTACGACACACGGTGCACATTCGACGCTGTGGTGCTGGAGGCTCAGCAGTGCCTTGCCGAATGTGAAACTGTGAGCAACAGATGTGAGAAGCTGGTGAGGGGCTTGGGCGGCATGGGCGGCACAGGCACAATCTTATATATGGGAGCCAAGCTTGGGAGGCAACTTAGAGACATGGTCCCCGACCAAGAGCAGCGTTGGAAGGTGTTGGCCGACTTTTGGGCAGAGTTCATACTCTTCCTGGCGCCATCTGACAATACAGAGATCCATGGGGAGAAGCTGTCCGCTGGTGGTGAGTTCATGACACATCTCTGGGCGCTTCTCACTCATGCCGGCATCCTGGAGCGGCCCTCTTCCTCCTCTGGGATTAATGCTCCCACTGCACAAGATTCTGCGGTCTGAGTTACGATGTGAAACCTATGCTGTCTTCTTCTGCTTGTGTCCACTTTGTATGTTTGTTCGTCCTGTTTAAAGCCCTGTGGTTGCAGAGGCTTGGGGGCGTCAGTGTGTTCGTCATGCTCAATAGTTGCGTTCATAGGTGGATGTCACATTGTGTTGCTTGATGAAGATTGACCATAAGTTGATCTGTAATAGCTAGCACTGTAGACTTCCTCATTACAGTTCGTCATATCTTCAAAGAACTGAAGCTACTCTTTCTGAATGCTAGCGGTCTGCTCTTTTTTTGCGATCCTTGTTCTGTTTATTTCACACTCCGTGTCGTGTGTTTGCTGAGTGTCCTATCTGCGTAAAAGCAGTGCAGAGTTGCCTGTTGTGGAAAGTGGTTGCTTTCCTTTTTCCTTGACACTAGTATTAATTTGTCTTTGGCTCATCTTTGCTGTGCCGCCTAAACAGCTCGGAAATCACTACTAGTGTCGTTAACATCCCCGTCAGAATCCCTTTGATAACACAAGTCTGTCAATAATGGTTTGATCAAGCGCCGTTTCTCTCAGCTGTTCCTTGAAACATTCCAGCAAAACATACACCTGGAAAGCACAAGCATAATAAGCCTGTAGTTCAGCAAAGAGACTGCGCCATGCATATATGTTGTTGAAGATATTGAGCAAACCGCTAGTGTTCGAGTTTTGAAACAGCATATTTTTGCATAAAGTCAGCCTCAAGAATGACTACTGACTAGCTAACAGAATTTGGTGTATGTGAGGCTGCAACTTTAATAATTCTGAAAAAAAAGGTACTATGCTATGAATCCATAAATTTGATCCAAATCCGTCACTTGTATCACGCAAATTCACAGTATCAACAATGGAGTACTATGCATTCAGCGTACAGCAGAAGTTGGGGCAGTACCGAGAGCCCGCAGCGTGCGCAGATCAAATGCGTCAGCGAGGTGGGGGCGGCCGGCAGTCTCCGCCCGTTTAATTATTTGTATCTTTCTTATGAATGTCTGATTTGATTCAGTTGCGAACTCCACACACTTTTAAAATATGTATTTGTTCCTACTAATTAGTCCATTGGATTTGCTACCGAGGATGCTTATTGTGCGTGTACAATTGTTGATGCGGACTGAGGCCTTCATATAATGACAGCACACGCATATGTGTCATGATAAAATTTGAAATGATGAAATACAAAATGGAAACAAACCAAGCAATGTTTAATATAAAATAATTCATAGCGACCGAAAAACTTGTGTATATTCCGAAACGAATATAACGTCTCTACACAGCGTGTATAAGCATAGGGCCCATGATGAAACCTCTACTCCCGTAGAGACGAGGTATGAGCGTGTCTAACATAACGTCTCAACATGTATAGACACGATTTTGAACGTCTCATGTCATGTACACACACCCCTACAGGGCGATCAGGGGGCCAACCCTAGCACCCTAGACGCCGTGATCCCATCTCTCCTTCCCCTCAGTGGCTGCAGGGGGATAGCGCCGGACAGAGCCCGTGCGTTCGAGGGCGCCAGATCCGTGGAGGTGTGGCCTCTTCCTCGATCCATGGCGGCGTGGTGGCTCCTGCTGGAGGCATTTGTGGTGGTACGTGGTGAGATGGATAGAGGATGGAGGTAGGGCTGGGCATGGCCGGTGGCGGCCGGCCCGATCCGGTCTTGACGGAGGCGGCAGCGACTCCGCCCGGATCCGAACAAGGTGGTGGCGGCGTCCCCTCTGTCGGGGATGATGGGCCAGATGGTGGGTCCCTGTGGCGGCACCGGTGGCGGCGGATCTTGGGATCCCGCACCCGGGGACGTTGCAGGACACGCGTGGCGGCCGGAGCTTCCTCCGGCGTCGACAACGCTTGATGTGGGATCATGGCGGCGGTTGCTGTTGTATGGGCGACAACAACGGCTGGCGCGAGGTGGGTGCTCCCTCTAGCGTCCGGAATCGGGGCGGTGGCCCCTCTTCATCAACGGCAGCAGACTCCGGGATCGTGTGGGCAAATCGGAGTGTGGATCTTGAGGTGGTGAGGGCCTTCTGAGGCTGGTTGCGGTATGG
Source organism: Aegilops tauschii subsp. strangulata (assembly GCF_002575655.3). Classification (NCBI taxonomy): domain Eukaryota; kingdom Viridiplantae; phylum Streptophyta; class Magnoliopsida; order Poales; family Poaceae; genus Aegilops; species Aegilops tauschii. The sequence goes on along the minus strand of NC_053036.3, from coordinate 27,319,794 downwards.
GACGTCCCCTCCATCAACAGATCGGATTCGATGCGCTCGGCAGGTGACACATTTGCTTCTTTCGGAGTTGTCGGGCGGTGCCTGTCGCCGGCAGGTGAAACCACCAGTGGATGTGCTACCGGCGAATGCTACGCATGGCGTCTTATATGGAGACGTCAAGTCATGCCTGCTATCGACAGGTCATGCATGGTGTCTCTGGCGGAGGTGTCATGTCTAGCCTGTTGCTATCGGATCGAAGGTTGTGCGACAGTAGCAGGAGGCAGGAGGTGATGTACGGTGGCTCTGGCAGGAGTATGGCAGAGCAATCTACTAGTCTTCACCGAGCCAATGCAATCAAGAAAGGTGGTCATCTAGAGGAGGACAAGATCGTCATCATCTAGCTCAAGTGGATTATGTGCAAGGCAAACGTTTGCCCTTGATAGGTTTTTTATTTTACCAGTCTCATGTTGGTAGTTGGGAGAACGTGTTGTAGGATCGATTGTCATACCATCAAGAGGGCTCTCAAGTGAGTAGCTTGATCGCATCATCCGTAGAGAGCTCTAATCATTGCATCCTTGCATCAACTTTCTTGGTTCTTGTCTGGTGTTTCTCTTTGTGAGATTTGGAGCTTATGGCCATCTTCATGACAAGCTCGAGTTCATCGAAAACGGAGTTCATATGCACATTCTATGATTTTTTTCTAGCAACAATTAAGTATGATCTTGTTCATAAAAAAAATCATCGAGGCACAAGCTTTGGTTTTCTCGAAAAAAGACCAGCAACTACTCCCTCTGTCCATAATATAAGATAATTTTACAAGCTACAAATGAATGCACTAGTTTTTCGAGTTTTTCCTCCGAGGGAAAGCATGCATTGCAAGGCACTACTATTTTCTTCCTTCTGTGGGACCAATATCTTTTTTTTTGTATGAGTTCTAAAGATACTAGTGTACCAGGAGAGGGAAATGTTTGGTCTATGTGTGTATATATAGTCTATATGAAAATAAAAGCAATTAAATGAAAAGTCAAAGATTTTTAAAAATATTTTAAAATAAACTTGACCTTTCATTGTACTTGTAAAAACAATTCCACAAAAAGAGAAACGCTGTTTTCCCCTAAAGTCAATGCTGTTTTTTTATTCGTTAAAATTAATATGCTAGTGCAAAAGAAAGTCAGGTTTATTCTAAAAAAACTTGTAATTTTTTTTCTCATATAAGTTGTACTATATATACGCCCATGAACAAAAGTGTGTTTCCCGTGTACCCGGGCCTCGGGCCCTTCAACAGTCACAGCACCGGAGTGCCCCACCCACCACCATTCCCCTCCTCCTCTGCTCTGCTCCCGGTGTCTAAAAAAAATGCTCTGCTCCCGACCACGGCGGCGACGCCAAGGAGACGCCCAACGGCGGGCAAGGACGAAGGCGCGTCGACTTGAAGCTGCTCTGCTCCCCGGCCGGCCCTCTACTCCGTCAGCTGGAAGTCCAAGTAAGCACCACCCACAAGGTCAGCTCTCACCTGTTCTACCCGCGCCCTGCCCTACAGGTGCTTCGCGTTTGTTCCCACCTATAGTAGCCTGGTTCGCGGGTCGGTGCCGCGTCCCATGACCCGGGGTCGTTCGACCCAGATCGAGGGTCGGGGTCACTACCGGATCGACGGCTGGGACGCGACCCTGCATGTTGTCGGGTGACCCCGTTCGGGAGCGAGGCAGAGAGAACGAATAGATGGGTAAAAGGGATAGATGCAGAGAAGAATACCTCAGTTCACGGTCGACGTCGTACGGTCGTAGCCGCATAGGGGATACTCGTAGCAGCGTGAGGACTAGGATAAACATGGGAGGGAGGCAGAGATCATCCGCGTTTGCGGCTGAGAAAGAGGAGCGGCGGGCGTGTAGCAGAATTGCAGAAACAAGGAAATGCATCGGTTGAGAGAGCGAAGCACTAGGTCACGTCAGAAGGGCTGATGGGCTTCAAAGTGTAAGGCCGTTTGGATTATTATCCAACTTTTATACGAACAATTTTGATCGACCCGCACCAGTCGACCCGGGATCGTGTACCGCGTCCCGATCTAGCGTTCCGAAGAAGCCTACCCTCAATCGACCCATCGATTTCACTAGTAGCGACCCTCGTCCCGCGACCCCGATCCTCGACCCGGTCGACCCAGATTTTTGGCAACTATGTTCCCACCAGCACCAGGTTCCTTCCACCGCCACCTTCCTAGCTAGGTCCACTACCATGGTCATGGTCACTAACCAACCACTCAGTTGCCAACCGCGTGCACGCCAGAGAGCCCGCCCTGCCATGTCACACACGCCGGTTGCTTGCTTCGCAGCTGTCGCCGCCCTATTATTGTCTTAATCCTAATTATGTTAAGCCTTCCACTCCATGATGCACAAGTAGCAGAAGATCCATGCCTCTACGTCGGCGCCCGTGGTTGTCAAAAGGAACAAAAATCAAATGTAGGGGAACTTACATGATGGAAAACGAATAACTGCAGTGTTACTGTTCTGACTGTCCATATGATCCACACAACAAGCTGATTATATCAGGCCAACAATAAATTATCTTGGGGAACTTTTTTGCAGATTAGAAGTTGTCAAATGGATGAAGACAGTAGACAGGTCCAGCCAAGTGCATTGCAAAATTCAGTCATGCTGGCAATGTGACAGTAAAAGCAAAATAAACCTGTCTTTGCATACCTGAGGTTGTTTGCACAATGGAAACTGCAGATGTGGATCCTCCAGGAGAATAGTAACAAGCAGAGTGCGAATGCCTAAAATTTATACCTTATCAGCACTAAAACAGGAGAATCAGTATGATGTTAATAGACGACACTTTCCAGTAGATAACCACATTTTGAATAATTAGATAATCAGGAAAATGGAGGTGCCAAATTTTGGAATTACCATCCCACAAACTCAAATTAGACAAAAAACACTAAATTACCGGAGCTAGGCATCAAAGACATACCTTGACCCAAGCACAACAATCAACATGCACTTGCGGAGATCAAAACCACTTCAAAATGCCCAATTGTATTACATTGTGCCTTGTAAATACATGGTTCTTTTTTTATTTGATAGCCATGTAGCTGCTATCAAGCAACAACTCATCACATATTTGTTGAATCGGAATTAATAAATTAAGTTTCCTAGGAAAACATAAAAGCAATGACAACTCCACAAAATATGCTTGAACCAGGTGTTATAATAAAAATGTCCAATGGAAATCTCAAAGGTAAACTCCATGACAAAAAATGTTGTACAATAACTTAAATGAATACACCCTCCGTCCCAAAATAAGTGTTCCAACTTTGTACTAATTTTAGCATAAAATTGTACTAAAGTTGAGACACTTATTTTGGGACATAGGGAGTTGATATTATGTCCACCATGTTTCCACCTTTATGCAAATTTGAAAAGGATAAACATAGACCATCCTAGATCTGGAAGGCAGATAAGAGTTAAAAATTAAAAAATTGACATGGGACAAAGTATTAGCTCAAGAACAACAGTTCAATGGTACCTCAAGGGATTTTCGAACTCATAAAGTTGCCTGCCAATTTCTTGCAGCTATCATCGAGACATCTAGGAACAACCATTTTGTTGAGCTTCACCATCTCTGCAGTGCCAAGACAAGCATGTACTTGCATGTACCATGATTCATATGGTGCCTAAAGTTTGGTAAGGCACACTTCTATATATCTAGGAACAACCATTTTGCCGGGCCTCACCTACTCTGCAATGCCAAGACAAACATGTGTGCATGTACCATGATTCATATGGTGCCAAAGTTTTGTAAAGCACACTTCTATATTTGCCATTATATATACTGGAACAAACCAGTGGCCATTATAGGATTGGTCGAAATCGGAAGTAGCCTTATGCGTACATAATGTGCTTAACAGAGATCACATTGCAACCAAGAAGGTTAAGATAACCAAAAGTACTAAACTGAAACTATGTTACAAGGTCCGGGAGGGGGTGCAATCTCTTGTTTATATGTCAAATAGGCAATGTGTAAGACGTACGGCAACCTGAAACAGTGCAACGGCACTTGGAAGCTAGATAAGCTAGCTAGATTTAAATCTTACTATCTCAGTACTGAGACAAATTTCTGAACAATATAGGTATACATCTATGGGGCCAGTTCCATGACGTTGGTAGATAGACCAAAAAGATAGGATGGTTTCAAAAGTTGCGACAACAACACATGATCTATTAAGCCTTGATATCCTACAGAATTAGAGAAGAAATTTTGTTGCATTTGATGTTTTTGTATATTAACCTGACAAACAGAATCCCCCCTGAATTAACCACGAACGCCGAATAAAATATCCTGAAAATAGATCGAAGCATGTGTTCGTATCTATCGAGAGAGACGGAATTTCATACTTACTCAAAACCAGACAAGCAATGGATGGACCTGAGGTAACGGTGGTTTGCATGTGCGTACATGTCCCCGGTGACAGCACTGGCTAGTACGTCCTGGGCACTCACCTTGCAGGCCGTTTGTGCACCATGATGCGGTGACGTGCTGCCCTGTGCCGCATTCCCTCCTCGGCACCACGCCGTCGCCAGTCCGCCAAGGTGACTCTCATGTGTGGCCCAGATCTAACAGCCATGGGACCTGCATCCATGAGGCCAGGCGGCGGCGGCGTCCCCCACGGCCCGACGGCGACGGCCGGCCAGGCGGTCTAGACGGCGTCCCCGACGGCGAGGGCCATGCGGTCTAGGCGGCGTTGTTCTTGGGGCAGCGGTGGCAGACCGGCGGCCGGCGGCGTTCTTGGGGCAGCAGAGGAGGACCGGCGACCGGCGCGGTGGGCGGCGAGGAGGCCGGCGCGGGAGGCGGCGGAGGATCGGCGCTGGCGTCGGTTGGGAGGAGGAGAAGCGGGCGAAAGGTCGTGCCTTTTTTTTTGAGAGGTCGGGAGGGTTAGTGGCCTGATTGCGTGGCTTGTTGTGTTACCAATGACATTTGAACGTGTATGTGTGGTACCGATGGCAGCGTGGGTAATTACGTGCGGCTAAACACGGTTGGTGCTAAAACATCAGGAGTATATGGAACATAGGATTTAACCCTCTGTACCGTGCAGATTGTTTGGTTCTCCGCCCTCTCTTTCTTTTATAGGGATAGTAGATTATTTATTGGCACTGCTCCTAGTTCATAATGATTTTATTCATGGATGGGTTAACTTCGCCCTCTCAAATTCGTAGACTCTAGAGGCCGGTATACTTATCTCTCTTTAAACTGTTGTGAAATTCTAACAGCCTAGCTAGCTAGCAATCATGTCCTTTGGATATCTTTGTCGAGTTGTTCTGCTCCTCAATCAGTCTTTTCATCAGAAGACCAGGGAGTGGAGAGGTGTGGCGGCGGCCTGCAACCAGCTGGTGGGGAGGGCGAGGGAGCTTGGAGGTGTGCCCAGCGCCCTACTACATTGCACTCTGCAGCCGCTTGGGGCTCTTCACCACAAGTCGCCACTTACAGCCAGTTGGTGTGGGCAGGTTTTGATATCAGAACTTAAATTCTGAAGGATCGTCACACACTAACTTTTCGGCGCCCATGCCTCAAGTGGACCGAATCAAATACAAACTAGACGAGGAGGTTCAAAAATTGTTTGACCTTTTGCCTGGCATGTGGAGGAATCTATAGAGATTGTCATCGTGATTAAGATGTCTGCAAGAAATTAACCCGACCCCATTTACAAAGATTCTTTTTATTCCTCCTGAAATGAAGCATGCCCTCTGCATTTGTGTTTTACCATTGTTGCCCCAATAATAAAGCATGCACCTGGAACAAAAGAGAAGTCACTTCTTCACTCACTTGGGTTAGAAAGCTACGTGGAAGTCGTCGTTTGTCAATGAACCTGTATTTTTATTTTTTACATGGTTATGAAATTGTATTTTGTTCAGAGCTTGTCAAGGAGACCCCATATATATGTAGGCGTTTACCTGCTATATGTTTTTTTTTTAAATCTAGAAATGGTTTATGGCTGCTGTGTCTCCTGATGCGTGCGTGCTTGTATGTAGCATATTAGTGTCCCGGTGGCCAATGCATGCGTCTCCTGATTGCTGATGCACGTTCTTCATACACATGCAAATAAAAAACATGTCCTGAAGTATACATGCACCATTATTGTGAATTTGTGACTGATACATGAATATTCACACAATTACTGTCAATTTCATTTTCGAATCTTAGGAATTAAAGAAATGACTGTTATGTTCTCTAATGCATAGAAACACAACAATATCATTGCAACAAGAAATGTTTTAGCACATGCGCATATGTAATTGTATATATCTAATTTCTCTTTTACTTATCATGGAAGAAGAACGGTGCGACAAGCCGCGCTTTCCCTTCTAGTTATTATACTAGCTAGTACTATATTAAGTAGCGCTCACTCAATGATCCCATACATAACCATAGCCAGCCCTTAAAGACTTCACCTCCTCATGATCTGATCACTCGTCGTCTTCCTCTGGTGTGGATTGGCGCTCGTGCCTCCACGATCTGGAGGGACCTCCCACCGAAGAGTAAGCATGGGTGGCGAGCTGGTCGACGCTGGTGCGGCGGAACCGTCAGAGATGCGTAGCCAGGATTTTCGGTTAGGATGGTCCAGTTGATACATCACAAATACAACATACCAACATACTAGTCGAGACAGAGCTATGTGTTAAGACAAGGGGGCCAATGCCCCCCACCCCCACCTTTGAACCAATTTATGAAATAAAATGAGGGGCTTGGATGCCTTGGCCCTCCCTGAAACACTCATGATTTGTTTTTTGCCCTCCGCGGGAAGATATCAGGTCTGCTTGGTTCGGTGCCCCAAGCAACCCATCCAACAATTTGTTGTTTCGATCTCATCCAGTTTTTTACTAGTTCACTAGCCCTAACATTAATGGGGTTGATCAGATCGACTGCAAAGTTATCATTGATAGCAATGTTTATTACGTGCCTACATAGATTATGGAGCAAAGATCAAATTCGTGTTCTTCTTTTTCATATTATTTTCTCAAATACTATTACCATCCCTACATACCACTACAGGAACACTCTTGTCTCCATGCCATGACAGGCACGCGACAACGTTCAACTTCATCGCGTCAAAACCAGGAGGGATCCGTGTTGCATTTTTGGCCGAGCACCAGTTGACGAAGAGCTCGGGGTCCTAATCTAGACAGTAGCAATCTCCAAGTCCCCGAGATACCTATTGATAATAAAGCCCATAGTGGCCAGAGAACTTTGGAACTCTTGATCTTGAAACACACGGCCTCATCACCAGAGGCTGAGAGGGTAATGAGCATATGAACAAGATTCTGCTAGTTCATCATCTCGAACAACCAGAACAACCAAAGCCAGGCATCCTCCAAGTGTTTTGATATCGCATGCTCCAATGTTTCGCCACCACCCAGAGCTCAGACACACCGAGCCATACGGCACTCGACCAGAGAATGCCACCATGAGTCCTCGGTCGAGTTGCATATAGCACATACAGGAGATGGAGCCATATTTCTCTCGAACCGAATTATACCTATGGGCAACAACATTTGAGCAAGACACCATATGAACACTCTCACCTTAGAGGGGGTCTCCATCTTCTAGAGCATACCACAACTTCTTATCGTCCAGAAGGTTTGAGTGTCTAGCCCGGTGATCTAACCAAACTTCTTTGTGAAATTTGATAGAAGAAATCATTAGGTAAGCCGACCGACTAGTGAGGTGCCTTTCTTCTCATAATACCACGCCCCAAATCCTGCTAAACTCTGAAACATAATGGAAGATCACTTGCACCTCCATAATAATAAAATGTTGGGAGACCAGTTTCTTATTCCACGAGCCAGTTGGCGCATCTACCAGCTCAGCCACTCTCGTGAGAGGGTTATCTGAAACTGAACAAATCAGACACATTTGAAATCTCTCCGTATCTAGTTATCATGCCAAATACTAGTACCAAAACCAATGCCATTTCTTTTTATAAGACCCCGAGCCAAGGTATCTCTTCTCTTCCAAATGGTTGGCCGCACTTGTGATGGCGCAGATCCCAGTGTAGCATTCATAATATCACCAGAAGGATAGTGACGTGCTTGCAAGACACGTGCACTCAATGAATTTGGCTCTTGCAACAATCTCTAGGCTTGTCTCACAGAAGAGATAGGTTAAAAAGTTCACTATCTCATACCCATACCGCCCATGAACTTTGGTTGCGTCATCGTTTTCCATGTGATCCATGTCGTTTTCCTTTCCCCTTTCTTACCGCCCCACCAAAACTTGCAAAGCAACCCATCTATATGTCCACAAAGGCCATAGATTAATTTCGTGTGCTCCTCGCGTAAGCGGAACTGTACTTTACACATGAAAACATAACTCTGCTTCAACAAAAGTAAAGGACAATTAGTACAGTTTTGACGCACGGGTTGGTAGATTTTTGGAGAATAGATTTCGTCAGGAAAATAGTTTGACGTGCTCGCGGGACGTATAGGGGCCAAATTTGACCAGTCCGGACGTAGATGGTACTGATAATTCAAGCTTTTTTGTTCTGAGAAATCCTGATAATTCAAGCTACAATTTTTTTAGGGGAATTCAAGCTACTTTTTTTTTGAGAAACAGCTAGGAGTACAAATGTTTCTGGAAAAAGAAATCACGCTACAAATGTCCACCGGCGGTCAGTCCAGCCCAAGTTGGGCCGCATGTCACTGAGCCTAAGTTAGGAGCGCTGCCTCCTCCTCTAGCCACCGATGAATCCCAACACCGTAGCCACGCCGGCCGAAAGCCTTCGCCGCCTTCCTTCCTGCCTCCAAGACAGTCTCTTCTCCTCTATCCAGGACCTCTCTACGTCGTCCCGCCGCGGTGCGGGGAGTAGTTCCTAAAAGGAGCCCGGAAGAGGAGGAGGCCGAGAATCGCCGACGACCAGAGATGGAGGCTTCTTTGCTTACGGCGCCGTGGGTGACCAGATGTGCGGCTGAGTGGGGAGGCGCCGGCTGCCGCTCAGCCACTCAGGACAAGGGCAGAGCGGGGAACAAGAAGTCAACTGCTATCGGCATTTGGAACGGAGCTTTAAGGTTAAAGTCTGAAACTCTGAACTCACACAATTTCCTTAAGAAAGCATGTGCAGTCTGAGTGTTATCCAACTAGCATTTCTAGCTGAGGCTCGGCCTGTGATTTACCTGACCGAATTCACCGCTTGTACCCTTGCCACTAAAACGGTAAACAGGCTTTCACTCCGTTTTATATATAAAGCAACAACCGACATGACCGAATGATACAAGATAATAAGGTAGTCCTCTTACAAAACCAACCCCAGAATACTCGGCTCACGTAGAACGCACACGACTATGCTACCAACAAAGAACACATGAAGATCTAAAGACACATGTGTGCATCGATCTAGTACACCTAAACTCCATGACAACGCTCCCAAGAGGGAGAACGGCGCCGCTGGCGAGTCCACAGCGGACAAAGGTTTTCACCCAGAGCCCTGACACGGAGAAAAGATCCACGACGAGGTCTTCAAGAAGAGCGTGCCACCGACAGGCGGCGTCGTCCTCGGCGCCAAGGTGCGGAGCTTTCTCTCGGGAACTCACGCGTGTCACCAAAAGGCCGCCAGGACGAGCATGACGAGTTCAGATCCCCAGATCCGGATCAGGGCGGCCCTTGCGAGAATGGGGAGCACGTCTGAGCCACCCTTCGCTACACCTTCCGTTATCCCCATAACCCGAAAGGAGAGCCACCACCGCTGCCGCGATGGTGCCTGCTGAAGAGCAACCATGTGAACCACCATCCGGGGCCGCCGCGCCGGCATCGCTGCCGCCAGACATCTAGCTCTGCTCACTTCACCGCGCACTCAACCACAGTAGGAAGAGCAGAGGTACGTCATCTACTCCTAACCCGGCATCAGTCACCAAGTCTTGGTCGGCGCCTCCACCATAGGAAGCACCCACGCCTGCATCCCCATCCAATCCTGGTGGACTGGGAGGGACACGACTCTGTGACTGCCGACGACCGTCGGCAAACAAGCCCCAAGCCCTGGCCTAGGCGGGTTCACACGATGCCATGTCCGTGGCCACCGGCGTCGATCCGCTCACCGATGCCACGATATCACGGCCACCACCATTGACCACCTTACCAGCTAGGAGAGCACGAGCACCACCCGCGAGCAAATCCTAGGCCACCCCGACCACTCCTACTCGAAGCACAATCTCCAATCCGCCCCGGGCTCTGAACTAGGCCACCCGAGCACGAACCCTAGATCTGAACCTCCCCCATTACGTGTGCGGCCGAGACCATCGGCACCCGCCCAGCCCCACACATCGTCGGTTCACATCTAGGGGGAGGAAGCGAACACCACCACCCATCTGCAGAACCCGGACGTCGTGCCGTTGAAGCCCACCCAGGCCCGCACCGCCGCCCTTCCTTGTTCAAGGCTTGGAAAACCCCTCGAGCAAGGCAAAGCATCACCGCCGCCATCAGCGACAGCCGTCGGGAGGCAAGACATCAGCCTTTGGCCATAGCCACCTCAGCCCGCACCACCTGTCGGACAGATCCGGCCATCGCGCACAGGCGTGCCCCTCCCCCGCTGTCGGCCGACCAGCAGCAAGGCAGCTGATGAGGGAGGCCTGCCAGAACAACCCGAGGCCCCGGGATCCCGATCTAGACACTGCCCGTCGCCCCGGGATGCAGCCGCTGTGCCACGAACAGTCGCCCCATCGCTACCGCGCAGCACCAGCCACCACGTCGCCGCTTAGTGTCCTCTCGACGCCTCTGCCCAGGCCGGGTGACCCGCGTTCACCGCCACATAGGGGAGAGGGGGATAAGGTGCCACGCCGTCAGCCACCACGAGGGGCTTTGCCCTCGCGGCGGCGCGCGGGGGTATGGAGGAGAGGGGAGTTAGCTTTGCCCTCGCGGCGGCGCGGGGGGGCAAGGTTTTTTTTTTTACAACTTTTCAGCATGGATTATGCTCGCACATGCAGCCGCTCCGTATGCTTGGTGATGCACCAACATATTAGAGGAACAATTAGAGGAACTTTGACAGTGCTAGAGGAACAATTACTGCAGAGAGTGATCTCATACTTGTGACCGCAAAGCTTCCGTTTTGTTGTCTGTCTCTCGTGGCAAATTAACCCATCGGTGTCTTTTGACACTGCCCGGTGGAACTCCAGTCTATTTGCTGCATCCGATTCCCGTCAGAAACTTCGCTCATCTTTGTTGACTGCCGGATAGGTTCAAACAGGTCAGTACAAACTAGTGCCACAAATTTTTTTTCTCTCTCTCGAACCTTCATTCTATAGTATTAGATTTATCGTTCCACTATACCAACATGGGTTGGTTCTCTGAACAGCATGGCCTAATTCTCTGGGCTATATATGAGATAATGTGTCACGAATTGATGTGAACGCTGGCTGTGTGATGGAATGGTGTTGATGAATATATACTCTGGGCAGGGGATATGACCACGAAAAGGATGACAGTTCTGGCTAATCATCAAAAGAATATCGGATGGTTTTCAGCAAAATAGCCGGTGCAAGGGATACCATTCCAAGGTGGTCTGTTATAAAACGCGGTCGGGAACGTCCATTTTGGAGACAGTTTTTAGACGAGTAGTTCATATTATAGTTTTAATTTATTTGTAAAATAAGACTTGGCAGCTGTTCAGAGGAATGCGTCAAATCCCAAAACTGATATGTCTTGGTGGATCCTAACCTTTCATCAATGAATCTGAACTGTTCACACCATTCCAGAGGTGAGGTGAAGGTATGACGGACGCCCCCAGGGCGAAAACCCAAGACCTCCCAACGCGTGGCCGTCCTTGCCGCCGGCGACCCGAGCATCGCCGCTTCTGGACGCGCCGCCACCGCAGGAGGACGGATCGGCCCGGCCTGATCCGGATCTCGGGGGATCCATCGGGGCGGAGAAGATCCAGGAGAGGGCGCAGGTGGAGAGGACGACCCCGGTGCAGTGGCGCGTCCATTTCACTGATCACGACGCCGGATGGGTCAAGGGTCGTCTCTCAGAGTCTCCGGTGTCCCGTTGGGCAGCGCTGCGCGATATGAACAACGACATCTTCGCCGGAGAATACTTAGATGCTGACGTCCGGATCGAGGTAGGTTTTCGGATTCGTATTAACGTTTACGATGTGGTTGTCGATTGTTGCATGCAAATGGTTCAAGAGGAGACGGTGGATCTCATCGACTTTGACGAAGAAGCCAAAAGATCAGAGACCGGAGGCTCGCGTTGGTGGGCGGTTTTGGGTGCTAGCTAATAGCGATGATGAAGATGAGAAAGAAGTTGAGAATGTCGGCGTTGACGTTCTCGTTGCTACCTCGGCGGGGACGCAATCGTTGGCTTCGGATCCAGATTCTGTACCTTGTTGAAAAGTTGAGGTTCACAAGAAGAAGAAGCCGTCGTCGATCGTCAAACCTTGGATTGGGCCGATCCCCAAGGTACCCCGTGGTAGCGTTACTTTGTCGGATTTCATTCTGGATTTATGGACAGTGGTTACCAAGAAGAAGGGGAGAAAAGGCCGGCTGCCGGGGCCGCCGCCACCGGTGAAAACAGCCGTGAAATTCGAGCCGCCAGAAGGGTTCGCTTGAATTTACTCTTGGACCGAGAGGGTGAGCTTGTTGATGCGTTGGTCATGGGTCCTTCTCGAACTGGGTATGAGGCCCAGTTGAAGGCCCAAGCCGCGCTCACAGCCTCGTCCAAGTCATCGTCTTTGCATGGGGCATCGATTCACGGGTCTGCGATCGATCGAGTTGTTCCTCGAGAATGGATTTTCAGTACCCGGATGTCTATACACCCCCTTATCAAAACCATACGTTCAGAATTCACCGTATAGAGATATGTGCAATGTATTGTACCATAATTTTGATTAGCAGGCGCAACAGTTGTTTAGCATGAGAGGGTGCGTCTATTTGAAATGATTCCGGGCCTAGTCTGACACTGTGCCTCATAGGCTGATTCCACCTAGCGATGCAAGCAGGGAGCTGTCGAGTTGACTTGTCGGCCCGAGTACATCAACAATAACCCTCGCAGTGTTCATCTGACACAGATTCCATTTCTCTGACAGCTGAGAGAAACAATACAACAGTACTTTTTTTAATGCAATACACTGTTGAGTGAGAGGACGTTGCTTTCTGCTACTTTGAGAGTGACAGAGAAAAAAGAAGAGAGTAATCGCTTAAGAGTGAACTTTACTTTTTGAAGATGTGACAGAAAAAATGGAGAGAGAGAGAGTGCATATGACAGAGAACTTCACTTTTTTCCTGGAGAAGTCACATAGAAAAATGGAGAGAGGAAGAGAAAGCTTGTGAGAAAGAAACCAGCTCCGGTCGCCCAATAAATCTGAAACGGCAGAGCAAGCTGAACAACACGTGGCGAAAAGGAGTCCATTGCTATGATGGTAGTCGCATGCACGCTCTATTGTGTTGTCACTTCAACCATCTCTGCATGCTGCATGTCTAGTCCTGCCTACCCTATCTCTGCATGCTTCTGACGTCCCTGTTTGACCGCATAACAACAGCTCACTTTTTACTCTGAACCTGCAAATCTCCTGCGCATGAACAATAACTCGCACGAATCTTAAAACCGTTGTACGGACAGGCACTAATAGAAAAAAAGGCTTCCATACGTCCATTAGTCCCCAAAATAATCGAACCGCGATAAAAGGGGTCTTTAGTCGCGGTTCGGGAGGAGACCCGCGACCAACTATCTGGGCCCAGCGCGCTCGGTCGACAGCTGGCGTATGGGAGGGGCTTTAGTCCCGGTTGGCCTGACCAACCGCGACTAAAGGTCCCCGAAGGCCTTTAGTCGCGGTTGGCCAGGCCAACCGGGACTAAAGCCCATCCCTATATATAGGACTCAGCTCACTTCACTTCACTTCACTCAGCTCACTTCACAATATTCAGAAGGGGGTGGTGGGTTTGCTTTTGGTTCCTCCTATGCACACAAGGTGTTCGATGAAATGCCCGAGAGCCTGAAACAAACATGATATGAAGTGTCCGAGCCACACTTGAGCTTTCTCATTTATTTTTCCTTCGCGATCGCGGTTAGCAACTTGAACCTTTCATGTGTCATTGATAAAATATGCATGTGTGTAGTTCATTGTTTAATTTGTATTATTTCTAGCTAGTTAGTTTAACAAATGCATGATGGTTAATTATATACTTTATATAATAATAATGCAGATGAATCGGCAATGGATGTACGGTCCCCGACTCTCCGGCGAGTTCACTACGGGTTTGAAAGATTTCCTCGTACTGGCAAATGCGAACAAGCAGCGAGGTTTTATTATCTGTCCATGTGCTGTCTGTAAGAATCAGAAGGGTTACTCCTCCTCCTCAAGAGAGGTTCACATGCACCTGCTTCGGCGCGGTTTCATGCGAAGCTATAATTGTTGGACCAAGCATGGAGAAAGAGGGGTTAGAATGGAAGAAGATGAAGAAGGGGATGATATCGATGACAAGTATCATGATCATTTCGGTGATACTTTCATGGAGGATGATGCTGAAGGTGGAGAAGGGTTAGGTGAAGGTGAAGAAGAGGCACATGATGAGCCCGCTGATGATCTTGGTCGGACCATTGCTGATGCACGGAGACGCTGCGAAACTGACAAGGATAGGGAGAATTTGGATCGCATGTTAGAGGATTACAAAAAGTCGTTGTATCCAGGATGCGATAATAGTCTGAAAAAGCTGGGCTGCACACTGGATTTGCTAAAATGGAAGACACAGGAAGGTGTAGGTGACTCATCATTTGAAAATTTGCTGAAAATGTTGAAGAATATGTTTCCGAAGAATAACGAGTTGCCCGCCAGTACGTACGAAGCAAAGAAGGTTGTCTGCCCTCTAGGTTTAGAGGTTCTGAAGATACATGCATGCATTAACGACTGCATCCTCTACCGCGGTGAATACGAGAATTTGAATGAATGCCCTGTATGCACTGCATTGCGTTATAAGATCAGAGGCGATGACCCTGGTGACGATGTTGAGGGCGAGAAACCCAGGAAGAGGGTTCCCACCAAGGTGATGTGGTATGCTCCTATAATACCACGGTTGAAACGTCTGTTCAGGAACGAAAAGCATGCCAAGTCGTTGCGATGGCACAAAGAGGACCATAAGTCCGACGGGGAGTTGAGGCACACCGCTGATGGAACGCAATGGAGAAAGATCGACAGAGTGTTCAAAGATTTTGCAGCTGACGCAAGGAACATAAGATTTGGTCTAAGTACTAATGGCATGAATCCTTTTGGCGAGCAGAGCTCCAGCCATAGCACCTGGCCCGTGACTCTATGCATCTACAACCTTCCTCCTTGGTTGTGCATGAAGCGGAAGTTCATTATGATGCCAGTGCTCATCCAAGGCCCTAAGCAACCCGGCAACGACATCGATGTGTACCTAAGGCCATTAGTTGAAGAACTCTTACAGTTGTGGGCCAGAACTGGTGTACGTGTCTGGGATGAGCACAAAGGAGAGGAATTTGACCTACGAGCGTTGCTTTTTGTAACCATCAACGATTGGCCTACTCTCAGTAACCTTTCGGGACAGACAAATAAGGGATACAATGCATGCACGCACTGCTTACATGAGACTGAAAGTGTACGTTTGGTTAATTGTAAGAAGAACGTGTACCTGGGTCATCGTCGATTTCTTCCCCGAAATCATAACGTAAGAAAGAAAGGCAAGCATTTCAACGGCAAGGCAGATCACCGGCCGAAGCCTGCGGAACGTACTGGTGCTGAGATATTTGATATGGTCAAGGATTTGAAAGTCATCTTTGGAAAGGGTCCTGGCGGACAATCAGTTCCGCGGGGAGTTGACGGGCACGCACCCATGTGGAAGAAGAAATCTATATTTTGGGAGCTAGAATATTGGAAAGTCCTAGATGTCCGCTCTGCAATCGACGTGATGCATGTTACGAAGAATATTTGCGTGAACCTGCTAAGCTTCTTGGGCGTGTATGGGAAGACAAATGATACAAAGGAAGCACGGCAGGACCAGCAACTTTTGAAAGACCCAGATGACCGGCATCCGGAATGGTTTCAAGGTCGTGCCAGCTACGCTCTTACCAAAGAAGAGAAGGTCATTTTTTTGAATGCCTGAGCAGTATGAAGGTCCCGTCTGGCTTCTCGTCGAATATAAAGGGCATAATAAACATGGCAGAGAAAAAGTTCCAAAACCTGAAGTCTCACGACTGCCACGTGATTATGACGCAATTGCTTCCGATTGCTTTGAGGGGGCTCCTACCGGAAAATGTTCGAGTAGCCATTGTGAAGCTATGTGCATTCCTCAATGCAATCTCTCAGAAGGTAATCAATCCAGAAGATCTACCACGGTTACAGAACGATGTGGTCCAATGCCTTGTCAGTTTCGAGTTGGTGTTCCCACCATCCTTCTTCGATATTATGACGCACCTCCTGCTCCACCTAGTTGAAGAGATTTCCATTCTCGGTCCAGTATTTCTACACAATATGTTCCCCTTTGAGAGGTTCATGGGAGTATTAAAGAAATATGTTCGTAACCGTGCTAGGCCAGAAGGAAGCATCGTCAAGGGCTATGGAAATGAGGAGGTAATTGAGTTCTGTATTGACTATGTTCCTGACCTTAAGCCGATTGGTATTCCTCAATCGCGGCACGAGGGGAGACTAAGTGGAAAAGGCACGATCGGAAGGAAATCAACGATATGTATGGACGGTCATTTTATGACTGAAGCACACCACACAGTTCTGCAAAATTCCAGCTTGGTGGCTCCGTTCTTCGAGCAACACAAGAATATTTTACGCTCGGACAACCCGGGGAAGCCTGAATCCTGGATTAGAAAGGCCCACATGGAGACTTTCGGCAGTTGGTTGCGAAAACATTTAATGAATGACAATGATGTTGGAGATCAGCTGTACATGTTGGCCAAGAAACCATCTTCGACTATAACGATTTTCCAAGGGTACGAGATAAATGGGAATACATTTTACACCATCGCCCAAGATAAAAAGAGCACCAACCAAAATAGTGGTGTCCGCTTTGATGCAGCAACCGAGAATGGGCAAAAGGTCACATATTATGGTTACATAGAGGAGATATGGAAACTTGACTATGGACCCTCCTTGAAGGTCCCTTTGTTCCGGTGCAAATGGTTCAAGCTAACAGGAGGTGGGGTAAAGGTGGACGAGCAATACGGAATGACAATGGTGGATTTCAACAATCTTGGTTACCTTGACGAACCATTCGTCCTTGCCAAAGATGTCGCTCAGGTTTTTTATTTGAAGGACATGAGTAGCAAACCGAGGAAACGGAAAGATAAGAAAACGATCAGTACATCATGCGATGATCCAAAGCGCCACATTGTTCTTTCAGGGAAAAGAAACATCGTGGGAGTGGAGGACAAGACAGACATGTCAGAAGATTATAATATGTTTGGTGAAATTCCGCCCTTCAAAGTGAACACTGACCCAAGCATTAAGTTAAATGATGAGGATGCTCCATGGATACGGCACAATCGTAAGCAAGCAGGGACACAAGGGAAGAATTGATGTGTAATAATTTATTGTACCAAACTTTGTTGAATGGATCATGTGAATTTTTTTGATATATTATTTGTATTTTTAAGATTTTAAATTGAATTAGTTTTATTTTTCTGATTTTTT
Source organism: Aegilops tauschii subsp. strangulata (assembly GCF_002575655.3). Taxonomy (NCBI): domain Eukaryota; kingdom Viridiplantae; phylum Streptophyta; class Magnoliopsida; order Poales; family Poaceae; genus Aegilops; species Aegilops tauschii. Next base: position 27,302,189 of record NC_053036.3, on the reverse strand, counting down.
TATATATTATTTGTATTTTCAAGATTTTAAAATGAATTAGTTTTATTTTTCTGATTTTTTTGATATATAATTGTATTTTTAAGATTTTAAAATGAATTAGTTTTATTTTTCTGATTTTTTTGATATATAATTGTATTTTTAAGATTTTAAAATGAATTAGTTTTATTTTTGTGATTTTTTTGATATATTATTTGTATTTTCAAGATTTTAAAATGAATTAGTTTTATTTTTCTGATTTTTTTGATATATAATTGTATTTTTAAGATTTAAAATGAATTAGTTTTATTTTTCTGATTTTTTTGATATATAATTGTATTTTTAAGATTTTAAAATGAATTAGTTTTATTTTTGTGATTTTTTGATATATTATTTGTATTTTCAAGATTTTAAAATGAATTAGTTTTATTTTTCTGATTTTTTTGATATATAATTGTATTTTTAAGATTTTAAAATGAATTAGTTTTATTTTATATGAAAAAGGACCTTTAGTCGCGGTTGGGGAGGCGGACCGCGACTAAAGGTACCCTTTAGTCGCGGTTGGTGTCCCCAACCGCGACTAAAGGCTCTTTCTGCGCGGGAACGAAAGCAGCGCCAAAACCCTTTAGTCCCGGTTGGGGAGGCGGACCGCGACTAAAGGTACCCTTTAGTCGCGATTGGGGACACCAACCGCGACTAAAGGGTACCTTTAGTCGCGGTCCGCCTCCCCAACCGCGACTAAAGCTCTGTCTATATATACGGCACTTAGCAGTTTCCGCCACCTCCCATTCTCCTCTCGACGCCGAAGCCCTGCCCCGACGCCGATCGACGCCCGCCGCCGCCAGGCTGCTGCCCCGACGCCGACGCGCTGCCCCGACGCCGCCGCCCCTGCCCCAGTGAGCTCCGCCGCCCCCCACTTCCCCTGCCCTGCGTGCCGCCGCCCCTGCCCCACTGAGCTCCGCCGCCGCCCCTGCACTGCCCCTGCGCCTCGCCGCCGCCCCTGCCCTGCCCCAGTGAGCTCCGCCGCCGCCGCCGCCCTGCCCCTGCGCCTCGCCGCCGCCTGCCTGCCGTCCTCCGCCTCCCACCGCCGCTTGCCGTCCTCCGCCTCCCGCCGCCGCCGCCAGAAACGAAGGAAAAAACAAAAGAAAAGAGAAACAGAGAAAACAAAGAAAAACAAAAGAAAAACAGAAGAAAAACAGAAGAAAAGAGAAGAAAACAAAACAAAAACAGAAGAAAAACAAAAGAAAACAGAAGAAAAACAAAAGAAAACAGAAGAAAAACAAAACAAAAACAAAAGAAAAACAAAACAAAAACAAAAGAAAAACAAAACAAAAACAAAAGAAAAGCAGAAGAAAAACAAAGAAAACAAAAGAAAAACAGAAGAAAACAAAGAAAACAAAACAAAAACAAAAGAAAAACAGAAGAAAACAAAAGAAAAACAGAAGAAAACAAAAGAAAAACAAAGAAAACAAAACAAAAACAAAAGAAAAACAGAAGAAAAACAAAGAAAACAAAAGAAAAACAGAAGAAAACAAAGAAAACAAACAAAAACAAAAGAAAAACAGAAGAAAACAAAAGAAAAACAGAAGAAAACAAAGAAAACAAACAAAAACAAAAGAAAACACAGAAGAAAACAAAAGAAAAACAGAAGAAAACAAAACAAAAGAAAACAAAACAAAAAGGAAAACAAAGAAAACAAAACAAAAGAAAACAAAACAAAACAAAACAAAGAAAACAAAACAAAGAAAAACAAAGAAAACAAAACAAAAGAAAACAAAACAGAACAAAACAAAAACAAAAACAAAACAAAAACAAAACAAAACAAAAGAAAAGGAAAAACAAAATAAGAAAAGGAAGAAGAAAAGGAAGAAGAAAAGGAAAAAGAAAAGGAAGAAGAAAAGGAAGAAGAAAAGGAAAAAGAAAAGGAAGAAGAAAAGGAAAAAGAAAAGGAAAAACAAAATACTTGGCAGTGCTCAATAATCTTATTTTTTAATTCCTCCTCCTCTATGTCCCCTTAATCATATTTTTTAATTCCTTTATACTTAAAGAATTTTTACTACATGCAGGAGTGACATATGGCGGACGAAAGAGCCGAGCCGCTTAGGGATTCGGAGGCTGAACGTTATTTAATGGGCATCATCAACAACGAGATTCCTTATGTGCCGGGCTCAGAATATGAGCAAGAAGAGGATGTAGTCTCTTCTTTTCTGAACCTTGACGGTGGAACAGACATTGTCGATGATCAAGAAGGTGAAGGAACGGACATTGTCGACGGAGGTCAACCGTCAGCAAACGACGATCTCGAATTGCAAGTAGCAACCACCTCCGGCGAGGTATATATATACATTGAGCCTCTCGTGATACAAACTTACTGAAATGTGAATACATATGTATTAACGCGCGCGACTCTCTTTCTTTTTTTAGCCCTCGGCCGGATCGAGTACGACAAAGCGTGGCAAATCCAAGGCGATGAAAACAGGAGAAACATATGCCATTGAGTTTGTCAGTGAAACCGGCAAGCCCCTACAGCACACCTCAAAGTTTATCAACCAATGCGGAGTCGTTGTTAGAGACAACGTCCCGATCACCGTCCAGGAATGGAAGGAGCCAAAGAAGGCACGTCTTGGTTTCAGTTTTGTCGACAAGAGAACGAAAAAGGATTGATGGAGAAAGCTTATGGAACATTTCATTCTACCTCCGGAATACAACAAAGTCGATGAAGTCGGTAACGAGGTTCCGGGTGGACGTGAGAGGAGGAGGCTAGTTAAAGAGTTCGCTCTTCAGAAGATGGGCGAAGCATTCCAGAACTTCAAGAAAAATTTAACCCGTGACTATGTCAACAAGGGCAAGACTCCGAATTTCAATGGACAACATGAGAAACTGAAAGATGATTGGCCAGAATTTGTGAGGCAAAAGCAATCGGAGCATTTCAAGGAAATGTCGAAAAAAATAAGGATAATGCGAGTAAGAAAAAGTTCCATCATATTATGGGGCCAGGAGGATACCGCCTTTCGGAGCCTAAGTGGCAGAAGATGGAGGAGGACCTGAGGGTGCGAGGAATCCCTCTAGGTACAGAGGGATGGGACCCAAGGGCCAAAAGCTGGTGGTACGGGCATGGGGGATCGCTAGACCCGGAGACAGGGGTGTGTGTTCACCGGAAGAAAAAGTTTGCTCCCACCCAAGCCCTTATTGACGCAATGACCCAAGCTCAAGAGGGCTTGATCAAGTTCAACAGAGAGAAAGACGCACTGACAACAGCCCTCGGGAATGATGAACACGGAGGACGTGTACGAGGCAAAGGCAAAGTTCTGTGGAAAGTAGGGTTTTCCCAGGACAATGACCCGTACTGTTATAGAAGCCGTAAGAGAAAGACGGACCGGGATGCAGATCTTATGGCGAAGTTTGCATCGGAACTCCATGAGTTGAAGCAGACCGTGCATGAACTAGTAAAAGAAAAATCGGCTGCAGGGCCGCATGAAGATCATGAAGCGGATCGCGGAAGCCAGCAGCGGAGAAGCAGCGTGGCTTCCACGGATGCCCCGCCTGGTGCTAGTGCACCGATGATCGAGATTCGTGCACCGGAGCCTCACTACCCTGTGGATGATGTAAAGGAGATGAAAGAATGTGATCTGCATTATCCCGTGGGGAACGTTTCCACGAAGGTAGCTAGCGGCAGTGCTTTACCCTGTACACCTGGAGCACTCCACCACAACAACCCCATTGCATATGGCTATGCTCGTGTCACGGTGGAAGACATAGTCCAAGGGTTTGAGGACCTGGAGATTGACAAAGCTACACCCGAAGGGGAGACAAGACTTGGAGATGTCAAGCGCTAGATCATTCTATGGAAAAAGAAGTACATAGTGTTTCCAGGCGAGGCGCCAAGGCTAACAAGTCCACCCCCCTCCGATGGTGGTGGTGGTGGTGGTCGTGGTGGTTCACCTACACCTCCTTCACGCCATTCGACGCCGTCCCCCGATCCACAACCTCCGGCGGGTACGACGCCCCCCAATCCTCCTCCGGCGGGTACGACGCCCCCCAATCCTCCTCCGGCGGGTACGACGCCCCCAATACACCTCCGGCGAAGAAGCAGAAGCAGACGGACAGCAAGGAAACCCGCTCCTGGACTATTAACCCGGACCCTTATGTACCTAAGACCACAAGGGTACCGGAGCCATCACTGAAGCCTCTCCTCCCAAGGCCTTGGGAACTTAGTGAAGCTGAAAACAAATTGGCCGCGTCTGCTCATTATGAGAAATGGAAGGCGGATATGAAGGCGATAAAAGAGCCTGAGCCCAAGCATGTATTCACTGAGAAGCAAAAGAAGTGGGCTAAGGATTTTTTGATGACACCGTCCCAAGCCGAGCTGAATATGCCTGATGACTATGGACATGAACTTCGTAGGCAAGCAAAAATATTCAAGGAGGAGAAAGAAGAAAGTAAAAAAAGCGGGAAACAAGTTGACCAGCTCAGGATGCAGAATAAACAATCGATCCCCCCGCTCATAGTGAAAGCCGGTCCGGAAGAGGACCCCGAGATCATAGCAGCTGCGGCAGCACTTGGATTGACTGTAGCGAGTGCCATGAAACAAGCGTCCGAGATGGGTTTGACTCTTCGTGCCTTCTTAGGCCTTGAGGATGCGCCAGTATGTGAGATAGCATTACAATATGTGCGGAATGGGCCTCTCGTCGAGCCTGCGCGGGAGAAGAGTCTACCACCACAAATGCGAAATCTGCTACGTTGGTACAAGCAATTCATAACATGGGCCGACAAAGAATATATTTATGCGGATGTTACAGAGGAGCATCACACCAAACGGCACTCTGTACAAGTTCATATGAGTGAATTGTTCCAGCTGTTCAATCTGTGCGACCTCGACAAATCTATGCTGAGTTGCTACGTTCTGTAAGTGATTTATTTCTACCTCATCTCGTTCTTCATTGCCTGCACTATATATATATATATATTGTCCTAACTATATTGTTGCGTACGCTATTATGCAGATTGAAGATTTGGGAATGCAAAATAAGAAACATCCATGATGTTGGGTTCATTGACCCACATATCGTTAATGGACATGTGTTACAATATCACCCCGAAGACGTGGAGAAAGACTTGTACAAGTTTCTTAGAAAGCATCAACTCAAAAGTCATATTCTATTTCCTTACCATTTTGGGTGAGTGTTTCTCTCTTGTGCCCATTCTCTTTTGTTTACTCCATGCATGGTATGTCTAATCGATGAGTTATGCATGACTGTGCATGTAACGTGTCCGCAGGTTCCACTGGATTCTGCTAAATATTGAACTTCACACCTACAGAGTTCTAATCATGGACTCTATGGATTTGGATCCAAAGCGTTGGGCCGACATGAGAAAAATGCTGCAAAAGTAATTATTTTCAATCATTTGAGCTCTATATCGATCGGTCTCTTTCGTTCATTTCCTAATATCAAGTAATTAATAACTCCCTTGTTCATTTAATTTTCTTTGCCCTGTAGGGTTTGGAGACGGTTCTCAGAAGAAATTGTCGGTGAATTCAAACATGAGCTAGATTTTAGAAGGTTAGTTAATGTGGATAAGCAGCCACCGGGGAACAATCTATGTGGATACTATGTTTGTGAGAACATCCGGAAACTAACCTCTGAGCGGAAGGCATCGGATAGCGTGCGGAAGGCGACGGATAACTTGCGGAGGAGGCTTAGTCCAGAAGCTCGCTTCCGACCAATTCAAGATGAATTAGCAGGATTTTTCTTGAGGGAAGTCATCAATCCTAAAGGAGAACACTATACCGAGGATGAAGACATTTATATGCATACCCGAGATTGAAACTTGTTCGAAGTTGTATATGGTCCTCCATCCTAATTGTTTATGGAAACTTGTTCGAAGTTGTATATGGTCACCCGAGATTGAATATATATTATATATTCCTCTTGAATTCTTCTTGTTTGAAATTTCATATGCATGTATATAGTAGCGTAGAATATGTGTACTGAAACTTCATCAAAATTAAAACAAAACACAAAATAAAATATAAAAGAAATAAAACACTACAAATTAAAAAGAAACCAGGTTTAGGGGGGCTAAAACCCTAAACCTGCGGACGAGGCCTTTAGTCCCGGTTAGCCACGAGAACCGGGACTAAAGGTCCTCCGCCTCGACGGACCCCTGGCGCCCACGTGGACGGGCCTTTAGTCCCGGTTAGCCAGGAGAACCGGGACTAAAGCCTTTAGTCACGGTTCGTAAGAGGCGCGACTAAAGGGGGGGGGGGGTCTTTAGTCGCGCATATTTAGTCCCGGTTGCACAGCCGGGACTAAAGGCCTTTGCGAACCGGGACTAAAGGGCCTTTTTCTACCAGTGAGGATAAGCGGGTGCCTGGGCTCCCGGGACCTGTGGCACCTTTTCCGTTGTTCCTCTCGCTAGGGTTTTCCGCCGGCCGGGATTTCCTTCACTCGGGACCGGTCGGGCGGCAACGGTTTGCTGCGGCGGCGCCGGTGCAAGAATGGCGGGGCGAGGCAACCCGCCGCCGACCAAGCAGGGGCCTCCACCTCTTGTGGTTCCGCCGGCGAGAGCATCTCAAGCCCCTGGTCGAGCGACCTAGGCCCTTGGTCGGGCTGCTGCATGACAGCACGAAGCGCCGCGGGAGGCCAGACCACCGCCAGCTACTACGGCTCAGGCCGCCGGGCAGGGCCGGGATGGCAACCATGGCCGAGAGAACTTCGGCGGAGGTGGACGGGATTTTGGTGGAGATGGCCACAGATATAATCATTATTATGAACAGTGGGGAGACGATGGATATGACGTGTACGGCGAGGGCCAACACCGGGGCTCATTTTCGGGAGGTGGCCGCGGTTCTGCATGGTACAATGGCGGAGGAACGGGTCATGGTTTTCAAGGACCTCACGGCAACTTCGTCGAGGGGGTGGCCGGCCCTAACAACCGGTATAACCGAGGGAGTCACCGTGGATTCCATGGTGGGAGAGGAGGGGGATGACGCCCGCCTCCACCGCGGCCACCACCGCCGCCTGCTGCTACGGTTCCGGTGGCTCAAGCCGAGCCCGCTGCTACGATGCAGACGGCCTCGCCTCCCCTTCCCGAGGTGGCTGTAGAGACAGTCTGGGCTTTGGCCGCGGTCGGCCTTCCGGTGACGAGCGCTGGGGATGGTAAGCTCGGTGACGGAGGTTCTGACAAGGTTTCGGACAAGCAGATGGTGAAAAACTATCGAAGTGGGCTATTAAGAAGAAGAAGCTACCATGCTATAGATGTGGTGAGCCGGGACATTTTGTGGCAGAGTGTACCACAGAGTTATGTGACTATTGTTCTAGATCGCAGCATGTGTTCGGTGAGTGCCCGCTTCTTTCCGGCCCCAGGCCGGTGGTTAACATTTATGGGGTTTGCTATGAGGAGCTGATGTTCTTTGAGTCACCTGATGTGGCACCTATGACACATATGATGGACAACTCTTTCCCCGTAGTTGTCAAGGTTACCAATGGGGTTTTGACAGAGGCACAAATTGTGCGACAGTTGAGGGAACTAGTATCAGGCAACTACGAGAAGGACCTTGTCAAGTTGGAGAACCAAACTTACAAGGTTGACTTTCCCACTAAGGAGGACCAGTTACATATCCTTAAGTTTGGCATGTGCAGAGTACATAGTACAAATATTATCATGGCTTTCGATGAGTGGAAAGAGAAGGAGCCTGAGGGTACACGTTTAGAGAAGGTGTGGGTACGTTTCTTTGGTGCACCACGCAAATATATTAATCACTTCTTGGTTGCTTGGAGCTTGGGTTCGCTAATTGGTAAGACGGAACAGGTTGACATGCCTTTCACTCGTGCACACGGAGCTGCGAGGATACTTGTCAGTGTGGTCAATCTGGAGTTCGTGCCGGATGTAGTCAGGTGGACGCATGCCGGGGTCACATATGTGCTCGAGCTTGAGATTGAGGATACACCGATACCTCAGGAGGGAGATGAGCTTCGGGATATGGATACCACTAAGGGAGATGGGCCCCACGGGAATCAGGACAAGGGGCCTAAGAGCACTCCACGGGAATCGGCGAAGGGGTCGACATCGCTGTCAGATAAGGCGGATACCGCCAAGGAGGCATCATCTTCCACGACACCGATGAACACACTTCGATTTTGTTCTTTTGGAGCGCGGTCTGCACCTAGCCGGTTATGGAGTAACCGAGTTGAGGCAGACGATCCAGAGGAGCTCGAGTTACCGCCAGTGATGCTCCCTGCTATTGGTTCATCTGAGTCTCAGAGTGTTGATTTTGGGCCATAGGACGCGCCGAGCAGCGGTTTACCGATGGTGTGGGGGCGGAGGTCAGGAGGCCTGCATCCCCAACCCACCTGCGGTGGTCCCCAGCCAAACCGCGGAGGCCCATCCGATGGAGGCGCGTAGGCTGGAGGCCCGCTGTGTTCTCTCACCGCGGGGCAGCCCCGGGCAGCACGGTTAGGAGCGCGGGCAGGAGGCCCACAACTCTCCTTCTCCGACATCGTCCCCACGCCGCGCTGACGATTTGGGAGGGGGGGGGGGATGGGACTGTTGAGTAGGCGGCTCCACGGTCTCCTTCTCCCTCCATTTCGGCTGGTGTTACCCGCTCGATCACGCCCTACCCTTCTTCACCGGCAACTAGGGAAGGGCATCAGAGCGGGGAGCACACGCCTTGGGAGAGGACGACAGAGGAGCTTGTCGCTTTGGGTGGGATTACGGATCCGGTCACGGCTGGCAGGCGTGTCAGCAACCGGATCCAAGGACAGCCAGATGCTGATGACCTGCAGATAGCGCCCGCCAAGAGGGCGGCCATGCTTCGAGATGTCGAGGCAACTGCATGTATGTCTTTTGATAAGAGTTGTTCAATTATGCATTTCACCGAGCATGAAATTATTGATAAGGCAAACGACTTAGGAATAACTTTGGGTTCAAATGAAAAGGAGGTAGCAAAATCTGTCAATGATCTTTTAGATTTAGAAGCAGAGCGGGCTTCTGAAATAATTTGAAACCTCGTATCAGGTAAACCTATGAATGACAAAGACATGATCAATTTAGGAATTGTAGCCCTTGAAAACATTTGCAATAATCTCTTGCCTAGTACGGCAGACGAAGATGAGGAGGGGTCGGAGACTACGGATACTGTAGAGCCTCTAATGATGGAGGGCAATGTTTCGTGTTCTGCCGGTCCTACGTTCCCGAAGGGTGATGGGGAGAAGCACAAGCGACCCTGGAAACGAAAAATTTATCCTACTTCGGCGGTCCGTAGAAGTCCTAGGGTTAAGCTTAAGAAAAAATTCCATGATGACTTATGAAAGGAATCTTTTGGAATAGCAAAGGTCTAGCTGACTTGGCTAAACAGAGGTTCTTGGCTGAGACAACGATAGAGCAACAATTAGATTTTATTGCGCTATTGGAAGCACGACGAGACAACTTTACCTCACAGTTCCTTGGAACTCTATCCGGAGGAATTGATTTTGATTGCCACGTCTTACCTCCTAGAGGAAGATCTGGTGGGATATTACTAGGGGTTCGGTGTGAAACACTTGAGGTACTTAACGTGGTTCGGGGAGATTTTGCGGTCAAGTTTCGGGTGAGATCAAAATTGGACGGTTTTCGATGGTCTCTCGTGGCTGTATATGGGGCAGCACAACCGGAAGTCAAACCAGATTTTTCAGCCGACTTGGTGCGGATCTGTGGAGATGAAACTCTGCCAATCTTAGTCGGTGGGGACTTTAATATAATTCGGAGGAGAGATGAAAAGAATAATGATAATTTTGATGGATGTTGGTCTATGATGTTTAACATGATTATCGAGAGTCTTGATTTGAGAGAAACTGAGCTCACCGGTAGACAATTTACATGGGCCAATTCGTTGCCCACTCCGACTTATGAGAAGTTGGATAGGGTACTCGTTGTGTGGATTGGGAACAAAAGTACCCATTGGTGTCGGTTAATGCAATGCAGAGAGCGATCTCAGATCACACACTGCTTCTTGTAGACTCGGGAGCGGCTACACACGTTGCGAACAAGAATGCTTTCTCTTTCGAACTAGGCTGGTTCGAGAAAAAAAACTTTTTGGAGGTCATTGCACGCGAATGGGCAAAGCCTGTCAGTGGAAGAACTAGTATTGAGAGATGGCAAAATAAAATAAGACATCTAAGACAGTTTTTGCGAGGTTGGGCCAGAAACGAGAGTGGGATCTACAAACAAGAAAAAGAGCGACTCACTCAATTAATTGACGCGCTAGATTTAAAAGCTGAAAGTAATCTCCTTACGGTTCATGAGCAAAGCTCCAAGTCCGAAGTTGAGCAAGGCTTACTCAAGTGGGCATTGCGTGCTAAAGTGCTTAAGGTTGTCCAAGGGGATGACAATACACAATTCTTCCATATGATTGCGAATGGTAAACGTAGGAAGAAGAAAATCATACAGCTTGAATAGGACGAGGGGACAATTGTGGGGCATGAGAATCTGAAAGCTTATATCTCTAACTACTATAAACAACTTTTTGGGCATCCGGAAGCAAGCATGGTGACCCTAGATGAATCTGTTATTAGAGATATCCCTCAGCTCCAGGTAGAGGAGAATGATATTCTATCTGCACCGTTCATCCAGAAGGAGGTTCTAGATGCAATCTCCCAAATGAAATCGAATAAAGCACTGGGACCAGATGGGTTTCCAGCTGAATTTTATAAGAAATGTTGGCATATTATTAAAGATGATCTCATGCCTATGTTTCATGATTTCTTTAACGGTCATCTTGAGCTGTTCCATCTTAACTTTGGCATGATTACGCTGTTGCAAAAGAAAGCTGAGGCAGTTCGGATCGAACAATTCAGGCCCATATGTTTTCTAGAAGGTGGGTACCAATAGATTGACAAAGGTGGGTACCAATAGATTGACACAGATTGCTCATTCAGTGGTACAACCAAGCCAGACAGCGTTCATGCCAGGGCGACACATATTTGAAGGGGTGGTCGTTTTGCATGAAACACTACACGAAATTCATTTGAAGAAGCTAGATGGGGTTATCTTCAAAGTGGATTTTGAGAAGGCATATGATAAAGTTCAGTGGCCTTTCCTTCAGCAGGCAATGTGCATGAAAGGATTTAGTGAGGCATGGCGGAACCAAGTGGGTTCTCATGTCCAGAAGGGCAGCGTCGGGATCAAGGTTAACGACGATATCAGTCATTACTTTCAGACGCACAAGGGTTTGAGACAAGAAGATTCCATGTCTCCTCTCTTGTTTAATATAGTGGCCGATATGTTAGCCATTCTCATTGGCAGAGCCAAGCAGCATGGTCAAGTGGAGGGGTTAGTTCCTCAACTGGTCGATGGAGGATTATCAGTCCTACAATATGTTGACGATACTATCTTATTCATGGAACATGCCATTGCTAAAGCGCGCAATATGAAACTTATAGTATGTCTCTTCGAACAATTGTCTGGTTTAAAGATAAACTTTCACAAGAGTGAGTTGTTCTGCTTTGGGAAGGCCAAAGACGAGCAAGACACTTATAGACAATTGTTCGGGTATGAATTGGGGTCTTTACCTTTTAGTTATCTGGGAATACCGATTCACCACCGTAAGCTATCTAATAAAGAATGGAAGTGTATCGAAGATCGAATTGAGAAAAAGCTTAGCTGTTGGAAGGGCAAGCTTATGTCTTATGGAGGTCGGCTAGTGCTGATTAATTCGGTACTGACTAGTATGCCGATGTTCCTACTATCGTTATTCGAAATTCCAAAAGGGGTACGGAAGCGACTTGATTTCTTCAAAACTCGGTTCTTCTGGCAGTCAGATGAGGCCAAGAGGAAATACCGTCTCGCGTGATGGGATATCCTTTGCCGACCAAAAGACCATGGGGGTCTCGGTATTGAGAACTTAGAAATCTAGAATAAATGCCTTATGAGCAAATGGCTCTACAGGCTAGAGACTGAGCCGGAGGGAATGTGGGCACAAATTTTGTGCAATAAGTATTTGCAGTCCAAAACGCTCGCCGAGGTTACCATGAGACCAACTGATTCGCCATTCTGGAAAGGGCTTATGAGAACGAATGACTTGTTCTTTCGTAGGGTCAAATTCTTGGTTGGCAATGGGATGTCAACAAGATTTTGGGAGGATACGTGGTTAGGTGAGACACCCCTGGACGTACAATATCCCACCCTTTATAACATTGTGCAACGTAAGGAGGATTACGTAGGCACAGTTTTCCAAATGATTCCCTTGAATATTCAGTTCAGACGCGCGTTAGTTGGTGAGCGATGGAATGCCTGGATGCACTTGGTTCCGAGATTGATAGATGTTCAACTCTCCGACCAGCCGGACTCGATGCAATGGAAATTAGGTAAAAATGGGGTTTTTACAGTGAAATCTTTCTATATGGATTTGATTAATTCTGGCCCAATCTCAAGATCGTTGCATATTTGGAAGATTAAAGTTCCCTTGCGTATTAAATTTTTTATGTGGTTTGTCCACAAGCAAGTAATACTCACCAAGGACAACTTAATCAAGAGGCGATGGGTAGGTAGTTCACGTTGTTGTTTTTGTGATCATGATGAAACAATACAACATTTATTCCTTGAATGGCCACTCGCCAAATTGCTTCGGAGAACGATTCATATAGCCGTCAACATTCATCCTCCAGTTAACATTGAGTCGTTGTTTGGAACGTGGTTAGCTGGGATTGAACATAGTACTGCGACTCGTATTCGGATTGGAATATGTGCGCTTATGTGGGCTATATGGAACTGTTGGAATAATTTGATTTTTAACAGACAACACACTTTAACTTTCTTGCAGGTCATCTTCAGAGCTACCGCATGGATCCGTACGTGGTCCTTACTCACTCCAATGGACTCCAGGGAGCCTTTGATTACTGGGTGCAACCAGTGGGAGATGGTAGCACGGGCTATATTCAACCGGTTCGGATGGCGGTCGCATAACATGATAGGAGTCTAGGAAGCTTATCCTTCATATTGCCGTATCGGTGGTGATTGTCAGCATGTATCTCTCTTTTATTTATTTGCTTCGCTCCGCTTGTGAGCTGTAATACTTTTAAGACTTTGTGATACTTCGTGGATTATTTAATAAGATGGCTGCATGCATCATCATGATGCAGAGGCCGGGGGCACGCCTCCATTTCCAAAAAAAATCTAAGATCCAGCTGGTCCTCACTAGTATAGCATTTCAGGTATGAGAGAGAGAAGGGGGGATATGGTAGCACGGGAGCGCATATGCCCGAAGTACGCCGAGGCGGAGAGGGAACCCTTCTTGGCGTTGGTGAGTGCGGCTGGAAGATTGTTGGCCCTGGACAGCGAGACAGCAGAAAACATGGTGGCCAAGGCTGTCCATATGGCATGCGACGTCTCAAGCGATGCAACTTGAATGAGGACTTCCTTGGACAGATTGCGAAGAAGATAGGCAAAAATTTGTTGATCCTGAACAAGCCAGGGGGCATAGGCAGGGTTGGATATCACCTGATCCTTGCCGTCTTTATCTTTGGAGGTGATGATCTTGGGAGGCTCCTCGATGGTTTGGTCGATGTAGTCATACAAGCCGGCGCCCATTAGTTGGGATCTTGCTTGTGCTTTTCCAGAGAACATAGTTTGTCCGGGTAAGCGGCTCGGAGGTGTTGTAGTTGAGGCTAGATTGGATGGGTGCGGTAGAGGAAGACATGGTGGAGAGGGGATGGATGGAAGGTTGAAGAAGGGCTAGCTAGATGTGATGGAAGAGCCTGCTCTGTATACCATGTAGGAATTATGGAAGCGTCTCAACCCTCATACATGAGAGCCCGCATGTATATATTGATAGGGCAATCGTAGGAGATTGAGAGGGTTACAAGTTCGGTGGAGATTGCCAACCGAAAGGAGTTACAGGAGGAGATAGAGAAGAAGAGATAAGGCAGTTTAAACATATAAGAAAAACCTATCTCTATCTCATATATGTGTGGCGCAAGCTATACAAAGGAGCCCACAACTCTTTGTAACAACATATGTTTAACACCCTCCCTTAATCTGAACTTCTCAAGTTTAGATTACGCTTGAATTCTTCAAACTGTCTTGTGGGCAAGGCCTTTGTGAATCCATCTGCAACTTGATCCTTTGAGGGAACAAACCGAATCTCCAACTCTTTATTAGTAACCCTTTCTCTAACAAAGTGATAATCAATTTCAATATGCTTGGTTCTTGCATGGAAAACAGGATTAGCAGAAAGATATGTGGCACCAAGGTTATCACACCAAAGACAAGGACTTTGTGTAGGATGTATTCCAAGTTCATTGAGCATAGACTTAACCCATATAATTTCTGCTGTCGCATTTGCAAGTGCCTTATATTCTGCCTCAGTGCTTGAGCGTGACATGGTTGCTTGTTTCTTGGCACACCAAGAGATTAAATTTGGACCAAAGAAAACTGCAAACCCACCAGTTGACCTCCTGTCATCCAAGCATCCCGCCCAGTCAGAATCAGAAAAGGCACTAACAAGAGTAGAAGACGACCTGCTGAAGGTTAGCCCAACACTCAGAGTGTTCTTTACATATCTCAATATGCGCTTAGCAGCCGTCCAATGAGAAGAAGTAGGTGCATGAAGAAACTGTCATACTTTGTTGACTGCAAAAGAGATGTCAGGCCTAGTAAGCGTCAAATACTACAATGCACCTACCAAACTTCTATACTTGGTACCATCCTCTTGATTCAAGAGGACACCCTCAGCAAGAGATAATTTTTCTGAGCTGGAAAGCGGTGTTGGAGATGGTTTACAGAGTTGCAACCCATCCTTGCTCAAAAGATCAGTTGCATATTTTTCCTGAGACAGATGAAGACCACCTTTTGTGTTTCGTTTGACCTCAATACCAAGAAAGAAGTGAAGATCACCTAAATCCTTGATTGCAAAATCAGAGTGGAAATCTTGCAAAAGAGCTGTTACGGCCTTATTGGAGGAACTTGTGACAATGATATCATCCACATAAATAAGCACAAAGATAACGGTGTGTGCCTTATTGTAAATGAACAAGGATGTGTCAGATTTGGAAGGAATAAAACCAAGTGTTTGTAACTTGGAGCTCAAGCGAGAGTACCATGCTCGGGGTGCTTGTTTCAATCCATACAAAGATTTGTCAAGCTTGCAGATGTGATATGGTTTGTTGTTATCCTCAAACCCAGGAGGTTGCTTCATATAGACTTCCTCTTCCAGAACGCCTTGAAGGAACGCATTCTGCACATCTAGCTGACGAAGACACCAGCCTCTAGACACAGCAATGGACAGGACAAGACGAATAGTGGCAGCTTTAACAACGGGACTGAAAGTATCCTCATAGTCTAGTACATACCTCTGCTTAAACCCCTTAGCAACAAGTCTGGCCTTATAGCGATCAATAGTACCATCTGACCTGCGTTTGATGCGAGAGACCCACTTGCAGTCAATCACATTTTTTCTTGCTCGATAAGGAACAAGATGCCACTTGTGGTTTCTCTGAAGGGCATGAAATTCCTCATCCATAGCTTGTTTCCACTTTGGATCAACGAGAGCCTCACTAGCAGTGCGGGGTTCACCTGTGGAAACAGTGGAAACAACTAAGCCATATTTAGTTTTATAATTGATAGGTTGAATAGTTCCATCCTGAAGACGTGTGCGAGCAGCTGTTGGTACAAGCGTAGAAGATCCGGATGGAGCTGCAGCCTGCTGCACACGAGTTTCACCAGATCCCGATGGAGCAGAGACCAGATTCTCTATGGCTGAAATAGTTGAGGACGACGTAGGGGATGCCAGAGAGGATCCTGGCGAGTGGGGCGCACGAAGCAAATCCGGTGTGGATCCCGTGCCTGGCCCAGCCAACACGGCGTCAGAAGATGGCGGGGGCCGTCTGGTGTAGACGCGCGGGACCGGCGCGAACCGCGCGGTCGGCTAGTCCCCCACCCATGATTGGCGCACAGTGGATAGGGTGGGCGGCTCGGTAGTGCGCCGCGATGTGGCGGCAGGTGGAGATGGTGGGTCGTCCTGAGCTGTCTGACGGGCCACCGATCCCGAGGGAGATATGGTCGGACCTGACACATGCAGGCGCACCGATCCTGAAGGAGATCCTCCTTGATCGCTTGTGTCCTTCACGGGGTCACCGAAAAAACTGTTTTCTGCTCCATTTTCTTCTCTGTTGCTTGCTGGAACAAGAAACTCAGGTACAACAGGAGATATATTAGTCAAAACTTGATCAGTACAATTATCATTACCCACACAAGGAACGCCAGAGAGATGAGAAGGAAGGAGAAGGATTTCCTTCCGGAGAAGTGCACCGGCATTAGGATGTAGTTTTGTGAAAGGAAACTGGGTTTCATCAAAGACAACACTAGTAGAAAAAGGGTCAAATGTGAAGCACATTAGTGCCGGTTTGATTTTGAGCCGGCACAAATGTGTCCATTAGTGCCGGTTCCAACGGCTATGCTGGCGGAGATCATTAGTACCGGTTCGTGAGCAAACTTTAGTACTGGTTCATGTCACGAACCGGTACTAATGAGGCTGCGTCAGGCTGTGGTCAGGCTGGGGCCCCATGGGCACCTTTAGTACCGGTTCGTGCCATGAACCGGTACTAGAGTTTCTTAGTAAGCTGTTTTTTAGTCCCACCTCGCGAAGAGAGAGGCACTAGGAGCGGTTTATAAGCCCTGAGTGCAGAGACGATGAAGGAGAGGCGCAATGCTCACCTGCACGTTGCTTAGCTTTAAGCCTTGAGGAATAGTGTAGACTGCACGGAGCTATGTGCAGTGCAGTTTGCACTACTCCGAAAGGCTTGAAGCTAATTAACGAGCATTGTGCCTCTTTTTTATTTTTAATAACTTATTACAACTCTGGACTTCTTGTGTTACGGCAAAAACTGGACGCACTTCGTGTACAAATTGGACAATCTCTTTCGAAGTATCAGGGTTTCTGACGAAACTCATCTGTTACATGGGCACTTCATTTTTTTAAACTTATCACAACTCCAGACTTTTTTGCGTTTCGTACACACCATTCAAAGCGACGTCATCAATTTTCAATACTTTCTGACATCATTTGCTATTTTTCAGTCATTTACCGAGTTGTTTAGAGAGCTAAATGAATGTGAAATTGAAAATAACTACAAAATGAACTCTGAAAATGTTGAAACTTGGCATGGTATCATCATTTCACCCACATAGCATGTGCAAAAAAGTAGAGAGGGTTACGGCAAAAACTGGATGCACTTCGTGTACAAACTAGACAATCTCTTTCGGAGTATCAGGATTTCGGACGAGAACGCATCTGTACACTGGCACTTCATTTTTTTAAACTTATTACAACTCCAGACTTTTTTGCATTCCGTACGCACCATTCAAAGCGACGTCATCAATTTTCAACACTTTCTGACATCATTTGCTATTTTTCAGTCATTTACCGATTTGTTTAGAGAGTTAAATGACCGTGAAATTGAAAATCACTACAAAATGAACTCAGAAAATGTCGTAACTTGGCATGGTATCATCATTTCACCCACATAGCATGTGCAAAAGAGTAGAGAGGGTTACGGCAAAAACTGGATGCACTTCGTGTACAAACTGGACAATCTCTTTCGAAGTATTAGGGTTTCTGACGAAAACTCATCTGTTACACGGGCAGTTCATTTTTTAAACTTATTACAACTCAAGACTTTTTTGTGTTCCGGATGCACCATTCAAAGCGACGTCATCAATTTTCAATACTTTCTGACATCATTTGCTATTTTTCAGTCATTTACCGATTTGTTTAGAGAGCTAAATGACCGTGAAATTGAAAATCACTACAAAATGAACTCTGAAAATGTTGAAACTTGGCATGGTATCATCATTTCACCCACATAGCATGTGCAAAAAAGTAGAGAGGGTTACGGCAAAAACTGGATGCACTTCGTGTACAAACTGGACAATCTCTTTCGGAGTATCAGGGTTTCGGACGAGAACTCATCTGTTACACTGGCACTTCATTTTTTAAAACTTATTACAACTCCGGACTTTTTTGCGTTCCGTACGCACCATTCAAAGCGACGTCATCAATTTTCAACACTTTCTGACATCATTTGCTATTTTTCAGTCATTTACCTATTTGTTTAGAGAGCTAAATGACCGTGAAATTGAAAATCACTACAAAATGAATTCAGAAAATGTCGTAACTTGGCATGGTATCATCATTTCACCCACATAGCATGTGCAAAAGATTAGAGAGGGTTACGGCAAAAACTGGATGCAGTTCGTGTACAAACTGGACAATCTCTTTCGAAGTATTAGGGTTTCTGACGAAAACTCATCTGTTACACGGGCAGTTCATTTTTTAAACTTATTACAACTCAAGACTTTTTTTGTGTTCCGGATGCACCATTCAAAGCGACGTCATCAATTTTCAATACTTTCTGACATCATTTGCTATTTTTCAGTCATTTACCGATTTGTTTAGAGAGCTAAATGACCGTGAAATTGAAAATCACTACAAAATGAACTCTGAAAATGTTGAAACTTGGCATGGTATCATCATTTCACCCACATAGCATGTGCAAAAAAGTAGAGAGGGTTACGGCAAAAACTGGATGCACTTCGTGTACTAACTGGACAATCTCTTTCGGAGTATTAGGGTTTCAGACGAGAACTCATCTGTTACACTGGCACTTCATTTTTTAAAACTTATTACAACTCCAGACTTTTTTGCGTTCCGTACGCACCATTCAAAGCGATGTCATCAATTTTCAACACTTTCTGGCATCATTTGCTATTTTTCAGTCATTTACCGATTTGTTTAGAGAGCTAAATGACCGTGAAATTGAAAATCACTACAAAATGAACTCTGAAAATGTTGAAACTTGGCATGGTATCATCATTTCACCCAGATAGCATGTGCAAAAAAGTAGAGAGAGTTACGGCAAAAACTGGATGCACTTCGTGTACAAACTAGACAATCTCTTTTGGAGTATCAGGGTTTTGGACGAGAATTCATCTGTTACACTAACACTTCATATTTTAAAACTTATTACAACTCTTTTTTGCGTTCCGTACGCACCATTCAAAGCGACGTCATCAATTTTCAACACTTTCTAACATCATTTGCTATTTTTCAGTCATTTACCGATTTGGGGAAAAGAAAAAAGCTATATAAAAAACCAATCAGAAATAAATAGAAAAAAATAAAAAAGCAGAAAAGAAAAAAACTATATAAAAAACTACTCAGAAATAAATAGAAGAAAAGAAATAAAGAAGAAAAGAAAAAACTATATAAAAAATTATTGGGGCGCTGCCTAGTGGGCCTGCTAGACCACGGGCGTGGAAATTCAGGCCCACAAGGGCCAGCAGGCTCACAGGGCAGCGCGCCATAGTTAGGCCCAGAAGCCTGCTTTACAGGGGAGTTCAAAGTAGCAGCCTTGGCTGGGTTTATAAACCAGTGCGGCTGCCATTCGCCCGACGAGGTGGGACTAAACTTTCTGCACCGCGGGTGGCAGCGCACCCCCTTTAGTACCGGTTGGTAGCCCCACCCGGTACTAAAGGTGGATCTTTAGTACCGGTTGGAGCCACCAACCGGTACTAAAGGCCTGCTCTTCCCGCCTCTTGGCCTTGCAAAAATAAGCCTTTAGTACCAGTTGGTGGCTCCAACCGGTACTAATGGCCACCGCTATATAAACAGCAGTTATTCATATTTTCAGTTTGTTCGCCGCCCCCGTCGCCGCCCCAGCCCGTCCCTGTCGCCGTCGTCGTCGCCGCCCCAGCCCGTCCATGTCGCCGTCGTCGTCGCCGCCCCCGTCACGCCCCAGCCGGCCCCCATCGTCGCGCGACCCGCCGCGCGGTCGTCGCCGTTTCGCGCCGTCGCCCCCGGCCCGTCGTCGCCGTCCCCGTCGCCCCCGGCCCGCCGCCCCGTACGTCGCCGTCTCGCGCCGTCACCCCCGGCCCGCCGCCGTACGCCGCCGCCCCGCTCGTACACACACACACACACTTACACACACATACACACACAGAGACACACACACACACACATTTTTTTACTTATTTTCTGTTTTCTGTTGTTTAGATTAATGCATGTCAAATTTTCTGTTGAATTAATATAACTAGTTTATTTTTAGTAAATGCTTAGTTGAACTAGTTGAATTAATAGAACTAGTTTATTTTTAGTAAGAAAATTTAGGTATATGAGATTTGATGATCTAATTAAAATATTACTATATATAGCTACTTTATATATTTTAGTAAGAAAATTAATATAACTAGTTCATTTTTAGTAAATTCTTAGTTGAATTTGTTGAATTAATAGAACTAGTTTATTTTTAGTAAGAAAATTTAGGTATATGAGATTTGATGATCTAATTAAAATATTACTATATATAGCTACTTTATATACTTTAGTAAGAAAATTAATATAACTAGTTCATTTTTAGTAAATTCTTAGTTGTATTTGTTGAATTAATAGAACTAGTTTATTTTTAGTAAGCAAATTTAGGTATTTGAGATTTGATGATCTAATTAAAATATTACTATATATAGCTAATTTATATATTTTAATAAGAAAATTAATATAACTAGTTCATTTTTAGTAAATTCTTTGCCAAGTTTGTTGAATTAATAGAGCTAGTTTATTTTTAGTAAGAAAATTTAGGTATTTGAGATTTGATGATCTAATTAAAATATTACTATATATATATAGAACTAGCTACTTTATTTTAGTAAGAAAATTAATAGAACTAGTTTATTTTTAGTAAATGCTTAGTTGAATTAGTTGAATTAATAGAACTAGTTGAATTGATAGAACTAGTTGAATTAATAGAAGTAGTTGAATTAATAGAACTGGTAAGTGCTTAATGTTTCACCTATATGAACATAGGAAACGTCGTCTGACGACGAAAAAGATTTCATTAAGTGCGAACACTGTGAAGACCAGCGTGGCCTGTGCGACAGAAATTTCCTTGTTGATGATAGGCGTTTCAGCATCAAGCTAGATGAGACCTTCGAAGTGGATACAGTAAGTCACAACGACAAGTCTTTTTTTGTAATTAAGCATGACTTATGCTTCATTTGCTTCAACTTATAATTTTAAATTTTCACTATTCCACTAGCGCATCCCCTGCCATGCAAGAATTTTTGTCTTGGATAAGATAGGTTTCAGTGCTATGGAAACTATGGAGGTAAAGAGAGTTTACCTGAAGACCGAGCATGGTTATACTTTCAACGTCAAATTATACAATGCAGACACATACACCTATTTTGAATGCAAAACTTGGCAAGCACTATGCAAGGCTTATGCATTTGAGCCTGGTATGGTTATCACCTTTGATATTCGTCCGGGAGATGATATTGAAGGTAATAGAGACATCTGGGTCGATGTGCAGACGCCTCCAGTTCTACCATTATGTGAGTTTCTCAACCATATTTATGTCTTCGATATTGTTTATTCAAAAATAGTTGACGACTAATTTCTATTGACAGCTTATTTCCATTCAAGCAAACATGTTCGGCGCTTGGTAGACAGGACCGTCCACTGTCCCGGGGCTGAACTAAACTGCGAGGAGATAAGTCATTATGTTTCATGGCTTGAGGATCTTGATGCTGTCAAGAGAAATCATTTTCCTGAATTTGAAAATCTTAGTACTCAAAACGTGCGACCAATAGTGATCGTATTGAACTACGGTCACATGTATTTAGGAAAGATGGAAATTTTTTTACTATTAGTCCTCAGTGCATCTTTTGCATACATTATTTTTCAAGCTAAACTTTCATTGCTAAGTATATTAATTACTATACGATGTTCTTCAACAGGGACTACCGATGACAGTTGTGCCTCAGTGGATCGAGACTAAAGGTCGCATGTCAATTGTTAGCTTACGGCCAAGATATCCTACAGTGCACATGAGTGCATTAAGGATTTCTGAAAGCGATGAATGCTTAATAGTGAAAGATTGGGGCAAAATTGTTAACAATCGCAGAGAAGTACTAGGGGGCAGCAATCAGAAGCACAACCCATGATTAGGAGACAGGTTCATCTGCATGCTCCAATATGATGAATCAGGAGAGCTATACATGTTCTATGCTATTTTACCTGAGAGAGAGCAGCAGGAGTGATTTAGCTAGTTCATGCTCTTAGTACTTGTTTTCCTCTCATGCGTGTCCGTGTTCTTCGTCCTGAACTTAATCTCAAAGAGTGATTTGCTTTTGTGGTGTTATGAACGCTTATAATATCATGACCATGTTGAACTCGATGATATCTTTGCTTCTGGTATAAGTGAATGTTTCTTCTTTAAGGCTAGTGTTGGTGGTGATTAGATAGCGGTAATGACTATGATGATTAAATAGTGGTGATGACGACTATGATGAATTTTAGCTAGCTGGTATATACTATTGTTGGTGATGATATGATGCAAGAGTTTTTATATTAATATGATGATGATGATGATGAGTTATTATATCATTTATGAAAGAAACCGCATATTAGTTTCAACTGGATGGATCCTAGCTAAGTGATCAAGTATATGCCATATCCATATTACTTAGATCACTAAGTGATCTAAGTAATATGGATATGGCATAGTGATCTAAGTAATATGGATATGGCATAGTGATCTAAGTAATATGGATATGGCATATACTTGATCACTTAGCTAGGATCCACATGCATATTGATACGTCTCCGTCGTATCTATAATTTTTGATTGTTCCATGCCAATATTTTACAACTTTCATATTCTTTTGGCAACTTTTTATACTATTTTTTGGGACTAACATATTGATCCAGTGCCTAGTGACAGTTCCTGTCTGTTGCATATTTTATGTTTCGCAGAAACCCCATATCAAACAGAGTCCAAACGGGATAAAAACGGACGGAGAATTATTTTGGAATATTTGTGATTTTTGGGAGGAAGAATCAACGCGAGACGATGCCCGAGGTGGCCACGAGCTAGGGGCCCACGCCCACTTAAAGTGGGCGCGCCCCCACCCTCGTGGGCCACCCGTAAGGCGGTTGATGCCCTTCTTTGGCCACAAGAAAGCTAATTTTTGGAAAACGATCTGGGCGAAGGTTTCAATCCAATCGGAGTTACGGATCTCCAGATATAAAGGAAACGGTGCCAGGGCAGAATTCCAGAACGCAGAAACAGAGAGATAGATCCAATCTCGGAGGGGCTCTCGCCCCTCCCACGCCATGGGAGCCAAGGACCAGAGGGGAAACCCTTCTCCCATCTAGGGAGAAGGTCAAGGAAGAAGAAGAAGAAGGGGGGCTCTCTCCCCCTTGCTTCCGGTGGCGCCGGAACGCCGCCGGGGGCCATCATCATCACCGCGATCTACACCAACACCTCCGCCATCTTCACCAACATCTCCATCACCTTCCCCCTGTTGGGGATCGTAGCAGAATTTTAAAATTTTCTACGCATCACCAAGATCCATCTATGGAGTTTACTAGCAACGAGAGGGAAGGAGTGCATCTACATACCCATGTAGATCGCGAGCGGAAGCGTTCAAGTGAACGGGGTTGATGGAGTCGTACTCGTCGTGATCCAAATCACTGATGACCGAGCGCCGAACGGACGGCACCTCCGCGTTCAACACATGTACGGAGCAGCGACGTCTCCTCCTTCTTGATCCAGCAAGGGGGAAGGAGAGGTTGATGGAGAACCAGCAGCACGACGGCGTGCTGGTGGAAATAGCGGGATCCCGGCAGGGCTTCGCCAAGCGCAAGCGGGAGGGAGAGGTGTCACGGGAGGGAGAGGGAGGCGCCAGGGGCTGTGGTGCGGCTGCCCTCCCTCCCCTCCACTATATATAGGGGCCCTTGGGGGGCGCCGGCCCCTCGGAGATCCAATCTCCAAGGGGGCGGCGGCCAAGGGGGTGGCTTCCCCCCCAAGCCAAGTGGGGGGCGCCCCCACCCCTAGGAAACCCTAGGAGCAGGGGAGGCCCAAGGGGGGGCGCACCAGCCCACCAGGGGCTGGTTCCCCTCCCACTTCAGCCCATGGGGCCCTCCGGGATAGGTGGCCCCACCCGGTGGACCCCCGGGACCCTTCCGGTGGTCCCGGTACAATAACGGTGACCCCCGAAACTTTCCCGGTGGCCGAAACCGGACTTCCTATATATAATTCTTCACCTCCGGACCATTCGGGAACTCCTCGTGACGTCC
Organism: Aegilops tauschii subsp. strangulata; assembly: GCF_002575655.3. NCBI lineage: Eukaryota > Viridiplantae > Streptophyta > Magnoliopsida > Poales > Poaceae > Aegilops > Aegilops tauschii. The sequence continues at coordinate 27,278,104 of NC_053036.3, read as the reverse complement.
GGGATCTCATCCGGGACTCCGAACAACTTTCGGATTTCCGCATACTAATATCTCTACAACCCTAGCGTCACCGAACCTTAAGTGTGTAGACCCTACGGGTTCGGGAGACATGCAGACATGACCGAGACGACTCTCCGGTCAATAACCAACAGCGGGATCTGTATACCCATGTTGGCTCCCACACGTTCCACGATGATCTCATCGGATGAACCACGATGTCGAGGATTCAATCAATCCCGTATACAATTCCCTTTGTCAATCGGTACGTTACTTGCCCGAGATTCGATCGTCGGTATCCCAATACCTCGTTCAATCTCGTTACCGGCAAGTCACTTTACTCGTACCGTAATGCATGATCCCGTGACCAACCACTTGGTCACTTTGAGCTCATTATGATGATGCATTACCGAGTGGGCCCAGAGATACCTCTCCATCATACGGAGTGACAAACCCCAGTCTCGATCCGTGTCAACCCAACAGACACTTTCAGAGATACATGTAGTGTACCTTTATAGTCACCCAGTTACGTTGTGACGTTTGGTACACCCAAAGCACTCCTACGGCATCCGGGAGTTACACGATCTCATGGTCTAAGGAAATGATACTTGACATTGGAAAAGCTCCAGCAAACGAACTACCCGATCTTTGTGCTATGCTTAGGATTGGGTCTTGTCCATCACATCATTCTCCTAATGATGTGATCCCGTTATCAATGACATCCAATGTCCATAGTCAGGAAACCATGACTATCTGTTGATCAACGAGCTAGTAAACTAGAGGCTCACTAGGGACATGTTGTGGTCTATGTATTCACACATGTATTACGATTTCCGGATAACACAATTATAGCATGAACAATAGACAAGTATCATGAACAAGGAAATATAATAATAACCATTTTATTATTGCCTCTAGGGCATATTTCCAACAGTCTCCCACTTGCACTAGAGTCAATAATCTAGTTACATTGTGATGAATCGAACACCCATAGAGTTCTGGTGTTGATCATGTTTTGCTCTAGGGAGAGGTTTAGTCAACGGATCTGCTACATTCAGGTCCGTATGTACTTTACAAATATCTATGTCTCCATTTTGAATATTTTCACGAATGGAGTTGAAGCGACGCTTGATATGCCTGGTCTTCCTATGAAACCTGGGCTCCTTGGCAAGGGCAATAGCTCCAAGTGTTGTCACAGAAGAGAGTCATCGGGCCCGACGCATTGGGAATCACCCCTAGGTCGGTAATGAACTCCTTTATCCAGATTGTTTCTTGTGCTGCCTCTGAGGCCGCCATGTACTCCGCTTCACATGGAGATCCCGCCACGACGCTTTGCTTGCAACTGCACCAGCTTACTGCCCCACCATTCAAAATATACACGTATCCGGTTTGTGACTTAGAGTCATCCAGATCTGTGTCGAACCTAGCGTCGACGTAACCCTTTACGACGAGCTCTTCGTCACCTCCATAAACGAGAAACATATCCTTTGTCCTTTTCAGGTACTTCAGGATGTTCTTGACCGCTGTCTAGTGTTCCATGCCGGGATTACTTTGGTACCTTCCTACCAAACTTACGGCAAGGTTTACATCAGGTCTGGTACACAACATGGCATACATAATAGACCCTATGGCCGAGGCATAGGGGACGGCACTCATCTTTTCTCTATCTTCTGCCGTGGTCAGGCATTGAGCCGTGCTCAATTGCACACCTTGCAATACAGGCAAGAACCCCTTCTTGGACTGATCCATATTGAACTTCTTCAATATCTTGTCAAGGTACGTACTTTGTGAAAGACCAATGAGGCGTCTTGATCTATCTCTATAGATCTTGATGTCTAATATATAAGCAGCTTCTCCAAGGTCTTTCATTGAAAAACACTTATTCAAATAGGCCTTTATACTTTCCAAGCATTCTATATCATTTCCCATCAACAGTATGTCATCCACATATAATATGAGAAATGCTACAGAGCTCCCACTCACTTTCTTGTAAATACAGGCTTCTCCATAAGACTGTGTAAACCCAAACGCTTTGATCATCTCATAAAAGCGAATGTTCCAACTCCGAGATGCTTGCACCAGCCCATAGATTGAGCGCTGGAGCTTGCATACTTTGTTAGCATTCTTAGGATCGACAAAACCTTCCGGCTGCATCATATACAATTCTTCCTTAAGAAAGCCGTTAAGGAATGCCGTTTTGACGTCCATTTGCCATATCTCATAATCATAGAATGCGGCAATTGCTAACATGATTCGGACGGACTTCAGCTTCGCTACGGGTGAGAAAGTCTCATCGTAGTCAAGCCCTTGAACTTGTCGATAACCCTTAGCTACAAGTTGAGCCTTATAGATGGTCACATTACCATCCGCGTCTGTCTTCTTCTTAAAGATCCATTTATTTTCTATGGCTCGCCGATCATCGGGCAAGTCAGTCAAAGTCCATACTTCGTTTTCATACATGGATCCTATCTCGGATTTCATGGCTTCTAGCCATTTGTCGGAATCTGGGCCCGCCATTGCTTCTTCATAGTTCGAAGGTTCACCGTTGTCTAACAACATGATTTCCAAGACAGGGTTGCCGTACCACTCTGGCGCGGAACGTGTCCTTGTGGACCTTCGAAGTTCAGTAGGAGCTTGATCCGAAGTACCTTGATCATCATCATCATTAACTTCCTCTCTAGTCGGTGCATGCACCACAGGAACATTTTCCTGAGCTGCGCTACTTTCTGGTTCAAGAGGTAGTACTTCATCAAGTTCCACTTTCCTCCCACTTATTTCTTTCGAGAGAAACTCTTTCTCCAGAAAGGACCCGTTCTTGGCAACAAAGATCTTGCCTTCGGATCTGAGGTAGAAGGTATACCCAATGGTTTCCTTAGGGTATCCTATGAAAGACGCATTTCTCCGACTTGGGTTCGAGCTTTTCAGGTTGAAGTTTCTTGACATAAGCATCGCATCCCCAAACTTTTAGAAACGATAGCTTAGGTTTCTTCCCAAACCATAATTCATACGGTGTCGTCTCAACGGATTTAGACGGTGCCCTATTTAAAGTGAATGCGGCAGTCTCTAAAGCATAGCCCCAAAATGAGAGCGGTAGATCGGTAAGAGACATCATAGATCGCACCATATCCAATAGAGTGCGATTACGATGTTCGGACACACCGTTACGCTGAGGTGTTCCAGGTGGCGTGAGTTGTGAAACGATTCCACATTTCCTTAAGTGCGTACCAAATTCGTGACTTAAATATTCTCCCCCATGATCTGATCGTAAGAATTTTATCTTTCAGTCACGTTGATTCTCCACCTCATTCTGAAATTCCTTGAACTTTCAAAGGTCTCAGACTTGTGTTTCATCAAGTAGACATACCCATATCTACTCAAGTCATCAGTGAGAGTGAGAACACAACGATAGCCACCGTGAGCCTCAACACTCATTGGATCACACACATCAGTACGTATGATTTCCAATAAGTTGGTTGCTCGCTCCATTGTTCCGGAGAACGGAGTCTTGGTCATTTTGCCCATGAGGCATGGTTCGCATGTGTCAAATGATTCATAATCGAGAGACTCTAAAAGTCCATCAGCATGGAGCTTCTTCATGCGCTTGACACCAATGTGACCAAGGCGGCAGTGCCACAAGTATGTGGGACTATCGTTATCAACTTTACATCTTTTGGTATTCACACTATGAATATGTGTAACATCGCGCTCGAGATTCATTAAGAATAAACCATTAACCAGCGGGGCATGACCATAAAACATATCTCTCATATAAATAGAACAACCATTATTCTCGGATTTAAATGAGTAGCCATCTCGCATTAAACGAGATCCAGATACAATGTTCATGCTCAAAGCTGGCACTAAATAACAATTATTGAGGTTTAAAACTAATCCCGTAGGTAAATGTAGAGGTAGCGTGCCGACGGCGATCACATCGACCTTGGAACCATTCCCGACGCGCATCGTCACGTCGTCCTTCGCCAGTCTCCGCTTATTCCGCAGCTCCTGCTTTGAGTTACAAATATGAGCAACCGCACCGGTATCAAATACCCAGGAGCTACTACGAGTACTGGTAAGGTACACATCAATTACATGTATATCACATATACCTTTAGTGTTGCCGGCCTTCTTGTCCGCTAAGTATTTGGGGCAGTTCCGCTTCCAGTGACCACTTCCCTTGCAATAAAAGCACTCAGTCTCAGGCTTGGGTCATTCTTTGGCTTCTTCCCGGCAACTGGCTTACCGGGCGCGGCAACTCCCTTGCTGTCCTTCTTGACGTTCTTCTTACCCTTGCCTTTCTTGAACTTAGTGGTTTTATTCACCATCAACACTTGATGTTCCTTTCTGATCTCCACCTCCGCTGATTTCAGCATTGAATATACCTCAGGAATGGTCTTTTCCATCCCCTGCATATTGAAGTTCATCACAAAGCTCTTGTAGCTTGGTGGAAGCGACTGGAGGATTCTGTCAATGACCGCGTCATCCGGGAGATTAACTCCCAGCTGCGTCAAGCGGTTGTGTAACCCAGACATTTTGAGTATATGCTCACTGACAGAACTGTTTTCCTCCATCTTACAACTGAAGAACTTGTCGGAGACTTCATATCTCTCGACCCGGGCATGAGCTTGGAAAACCATTTTCAGCTCTTCGAACATCTCATATGCTCTGTGTTGCTCAAAACGCTTTTGGAGCCCCGGTTCTAAGCTGTAAAGCATGCCACACTGAACGAGGGAGTAATCATCAGCACGTGACTGCCAAGCGTTCATAACGTCTTGGTTCTCTGGGATTGGTGCATCACCTAGCGGTGCTTCTAGGACACAATCTTTCTTGGCAGCTATGAGGATGATCCTCAGGTTCCGGACCCAGTCCGTATATTTGTTGCCATCATCTTTCAGCTTAGTTTTCTCTAGGAACACGTTGAAGTTGAGGGCAACGTGGGCCATTTGATCTACAAGACATATTGTAAAGATTTTAGACTAAGTTCATGATAATTAAGTTCATCTAATCAAATTATTCAATGAACTCCCACTCAGATAGACATCCCTCTAGTCATCTAAGTGAAACATGATCCGAGTCAACTAGGCCGTGTCCGATCATCATGTGAGACGGACTAGTCAACATCGGTGAACATCTTCATGTTGATCGTATCTTCTATACGACTCATGCTCGACCTTTCGGTCTTTCGTGTTCCGAGGCCATGTCTATACATGCTAGGCTCGTCAAGTCAACCTAAGTGTATTGCGTGTGTAAATCTGGCTTACACCCGTTGTATTCGAACGTTAGAATCTATCACACCCGATCATCACGTGGTGCTTCAAAACAACGAACCTTCGCAACGGTGCACAGTTAGGGGGAACACTTTCTTGAAATTATTGCGAGGGATCATCTTATTTAAGCTACCGTCGTTCTAAGCAAATAAGATGTAAAACATGATAAACATCACATGCAATCAAATAGTGACATGATATGGCCAATATCATTTTGCTCCTTTTGATCTCCATCTTTGGGGCGCCATGATCATCTTCGTCACCGGCATGACACCATGATCTCCATCATCATGATCTCCATCATCATGATCTCCATCATCGTGTCTTCATGAAGTTGTCACGCCAACGATTACTTCTACTTCTACGGCTAACGTGTTTAGCAATAAAGTAAAGTAATTGTGACACCCCAAAATTTTGACCTTGTTTTATAAATTAAAATTTTGCCAGGAAATTAAACTTTTCCATTTGTCTAGATTTACCTTTTGATATTATGGGTTTTACCTCAAGTGGAAACTTTCCAAAAGTATTATTGGACTTGTATACTCTCTCTATGAAACAATTCTTTATTAGTGGATTTAATTGCAAGATTTGCTTTTCCCTGAGCTTTATTCTTTTAAAATGATTTTTCATGAATTTGGAGTCTCTGTTGCATTGCAACCACTTGATTAATGCATTTAAAAATTTCACCAAAATTTGGGGATGTCATGTGATGTTTCCACATCACTTTTATGCAAAAACATCTTTTGGTTATTGGAGATTTTGAGCTCTACATCAACTTTTCAAATCTGGTCCAGTAGGCATTTTTGCACTGCAACCTAATTAAATATTCCTTTAAAAATTCTTCCAAGTGTTTGGAGATGTCAGGAGATGCATATAATTCAACTTTATACTAAAACCCAGTGATGTTCTTTGAAAAATATGAGTGAATCAACCTCTTTTTCATTCTGGTCCAGATTGGTGATTTGTACTGCAACCCTAGTTTATTTTGCTCTAGTGCCCCTGAGTTTTTTCCTGCTTGTAGCCCTCCCTACAAAACCCTTAAGTCCAGGAGAGTGGACCCATTGGAGGATTTTATGTGCATGCAATGAGACCTTTTTCTTTCTGTCCAAAACTGAAGTTTTGCAAAACTTGCACTAGCAAGTTTCTGGTTTTGCTCAAATGATCTTGCCATCATCACCTACATCTAGGGAGACACTGGTCTGGAGTTTTTGGCCACTCCAAGAGTTGCCTAGATGCACTTAGCATTCTGTCAAACACTTGGTGTGCACAGTCAGTTTTGGCATGTTTTCTAGTTTGCATTGTGGACTTGAGCCCCTGACCCATCCAGCATGTCCACTGCCCTCCTAGCTATCCCTAACCCTGGCCTGTTAACTACCAGCGCCACCCAAGCTCTCTAGGCTGCCCTGGCATTTCGTCGAACACGACCCGTGCGTGCTCTGGGCGCGCCCAGAGCGCACGTTTTGCACGCGCGCGCACCGAGTCGCCGCGTCACACTGCCGCCCTCGCCGCGTCCTGCCCTTGGCCCTTGCTCGCCTGCAGAGCCGCACACTACCCTCACCCACTCGCCAGAACCTTCCAAGCCACCCGTGGCACCATACAGCGCCGCCGTCAGAGCCTTTGGCGGCACGACGGCGTCGGCAGTGAGCTTCTGCCGTGGGCGGCGCCGCCCAAACCACCCGCGCGCGCCAGCTGCCCCCTGGGAACAGCCCGAGCCTATCCACAACCCGTCGGCACGCGCTCGTCGCCGCCACGTCGCCCTGCGGCTACAGAGCGACGGTCGCCGGCGTTCTTATCCACGGCCGCCGCAGGACCGACCTCGAGCGCCTATATAAGGGGCCCCCAGACTCGTTCAAGCCCTCAGGCGACCTCAGGCTGTCCCCCTAGTGCTCCCCTAGCCGCAGATTGACCGGAAGAGGCCCTCTCCCCCATCTCCGGCAGGTTCGTCCACCGCCGCCCTCCGGTCCCGCTAGTCGCCAACAGAGCCTCCCCAGCTCCGCTAGCACCACCACCCGACTCCCCTCGACCTCTCGGAGCCGCCCAGCCTCTCAAACTCGACCAAGGATCACCGTAGCTCGAAACCCCCAAGCCACCCGAAACCTCCTCCGCCGCGGAGCTCGCCGCCGGCGACTCCTTCCACCCCTGACGACCCAGCGACCACCGGAAGGACCACCCCGGTCAGGCGGGTCCATCCCTGCCCCCAGGTGCCCTCGAGGAGCCACCGTTCGTCGACGGCGATCGCCGGAGTCCCGCCTCCGTTCGGGCAGAGGAAGAGGAGGGAGGAGAGACTAGTCAAACCTGACTAGTGGGCCCGCTGGACCCACTGTCAGCGACCCAGCCCCGCCGACGCGTGTTTTAAGTGGAGACGTGTTTCGCAAATACGTTTTCACTGAACAGAAAGCATAAGCCCTCCGAAACGTTTTCTTTTGTCTGTTTTATTTTAAAAACAGAACTTTGACTAATCTTGGACTGGCTATATCTTTTAAAATAAAACTCCAAATGAGTCGATTCTTTTTCCTACCTCTCTCAAATTTCATCTAGTTTATTTTAAGATTTATTTCAAAATTATTTGGGACAACTTTTTGTACTGTTTTTGAAATGTGTGTTATTTGAATATTTCTCAAAATAGGATTTTGGAGAAAAGGCAACCTTCAAAAAGTGCACCCCCACATGCATACACTTGAAGGCAAGCATTCTGAACTCTGGCATAATATTTTTGTGTGGTGTTTTGGTACGGTTACAACACCACCGTGACTTAGTGCATACGTTATTTTTATGTGACGATAAAGTCATACGCATGAGTGTGCAAATGGAGATTTTCTGTTGTTAGGAATGGATATGCTGGAGATGGAAATCATCCTCGTAAGCTTCTCATGTCTACCGGAAGGAAGCAGGGAAAGTCGTGGTCTTGGGTAGACACGAGCTTGTCCCTAGTTCCTCGTTGAGACGAGTATGTCCGGTATGGCATGGTGAGGCTTGATGAGTGGTGAGTTTATCTGTTAATGGAAATATTTTTGTCATGCTAATCATTCGGAGAATACTTGGACCTCCTGAGTCGGCCGTAGGTCGAGTCTTGTTCAGTAACTTCCCCTCCTGCAGGTAGGATACGGTTCAGTAAGTTGTCAACCCCTTACCAAAGCACACACCGTACAGAGAGGCCATGGTGGAAGATACCGGATGCATCCGGTAGGCATGCCACCTGGTCCGGGGGCATGGGTGTTTCCGGTTGGGACCGAGAGGGGGGCACCCCTTAGAGCGCGCGATATAAATTTGATCCCATGCTACGTCGAGGTTTTAGCCTCCCCACTTAGAGTTTGGCTTGACAGGTGTTGTGGGTGATTCCAGACACCGGTAAGTTAAGCTGGTGTGTGCAGGTCAGGCGTGTTTTCAATTAAAAGGCCGTAGGCGGAATTAGCCCCGATGGACTAAATAAATCCGTTACTCGTGGGTAAAGAGTACACCCTCTGCAGAGGATATATCTATTCGGATAGCCATGTCCATGGGTAGGACTACAGTCTGAGATGGGTCTAGTAACGGTATTCGGATGGAGAAATGGCTAAACTGGATCATAGTAACGGTATTTGGATGGAGAAACGGCTAAACTAGAACATAGTGACGGTCTTCGGATGGAGAAACGGCTAGACTAGAACTTTGATTATGACCTGTGGCACATGAGGATTATGATTATTATTATTGTGGACTAACCAGTTACTTCATTTGAATTATTGAGTATCCCTGGGACGGTTCTACCTCCTGGATATTCACTGTGATTATTCTTATAAGCCCTTTATGTGGTGTCGCTCAGACGCCCGACTGCGGCATGCTTGTTATTTAATTATCCATTATAAGCCCTTTATGCGGTGTCGCTCAGATGCCCGACTGCGGCATGCTTGTTATTTAATCATCCATTATAAGCCCTTTATGCGGTGTCGCTCAGACGCCCAACTGCGGCATGCTTGTTATTTAATTATTCTTTATAAGCCCTTTATGCGGTGTCGCTCAGACGCCCGACTGCGGCATGCTTGTTATTTAATCATCCATTATAAGCCCTTTATGCGGTGTCGCTCAGACGCCCGACTGCGGCATGCTTGTTATTTAATTATTCTTTATAAGCCCTTTATGCGGTGTCACTCAGACGCCCGACTGCGGCATTGTTAATTTATTTGCACCCTTTTCGAGGAGTCATTTCAGACACTCGATCCCTGCATTCTATTTCTATATTGCATATTCATATTTTACCCGCATGCGTACATCATGGATTTCGTATATTTCGTGACAGACGTTATGATCATAGAATATTTCGGAGCATGTTTTGATAAATTATACCCGCGTTCCTGATGTTTGCGAGTACATTCAAACGTACTCACTAGCTTGTCCCTGGCTACTGTCTTGGCCAGATTTCTTGCTTGGAGATGAGCATTGCGAAGACAGCCTCGGAACCTACGCAATGATGATAGCAGCCTCGCGAAGATAGGAGTTATCCTGGTCAGCTGTTCTTGTGGGAAATGGAGTCCCATAGACGCAGATGAACCACAAACCGCTTCCGCCATCAACCACTAGAAACCTAGTGTTGTACTCATAGGCCACAATGGTCTTGTACTTCATATTTTGTACTTTGCTTGGAATTCTTGTATCAAGTTGGTGTCTCATCAGCTAACAGTAATCCTGGGGCTGGTGAGCACAAAGGCCGTTTTCTGGGAAATTAATATCCCGAAACCCGGTCCTGACAGTAATTTACATGGCGTTGTTCAATGACACACAGGTCATACAAAAAATAAAGACAACTCATATGGCTCCTGTCGGTTGTCATACTCATCGACATGCAAGTCGTGATTCCTATTACAAGAACATGATCAATCTCATACATCACATATATCATTCATCACATCTTCTGGCCATATCACATCACATGACACTTGCTGCAAAAACAAGTTAGACGTCCTCTAATTGTTGTTGCATGTTTTTACGTGGCTTCTATAGGTTTCTAGCAAGAACGTTTCTTACCTACGTAAAACCACAACGTGATATGCCAATTACTATTTACCCTTCATAAGGACCCTTTTCATCGAATCCGATCCGACTAAAGTGGGAGAGACAGACACCCACTAGCCACCTTATGCAACTAGTGCATGTCAGTCGGTGGAACCTGTCTCACGTAAGCGTACGTGTAAGGTCGGTCCGGGCCGCTTCATCCCATGATGCCGCCGAATCAAGATAAGACTAGTAGCGGCAAGTAAATTGACATGATCTACGCCCACAACTGCTTTGTGTTCTACTCGTGCATAGAAACTACGCATAAACCTGGCTCATGATGCCACTGTTGGGGATCGTAGCAGAATTTTAAAATTTTCTACGCATCACCAAGATCCATCTATGGAGTTTACTAGCAACGAGAGGGAAGGAGTGCGTCTACATACCCTTGTAGATCGCGAGCGGAAGCGTTCAAGTGAACGGGGTTGATGGAGTCGTACTTGTCGTGATCCAAATCACCGATGACCGAGCGCCGAATGGACGGCACCTCCGCGTTCAACACACGTATGGAGCAGTGACGTCTCCTCCTTCTTGATCCAGCAAGGGGGAAGGAGAGGTTGATGGAGATCCAGCAGCACGACGGCGTGGTGGTGGAAGTAGCGGGATCCCGGCAGGGCTTCGCCAAGCGCAAGCGGGAGGGAGAGGGAGGCGCCAGGGGCTGTGGTGCGGCTGCCCTCCCTCCCCTCCATTATATATAGGGGCCCTGGGGGGGACCGGCCCCTGGGAGATCCAATCTCCAAGGGGGGCGGCGGCCAAGGGGGTGGCTTCCCCCCCAAGCCAAGTGGGGGGCGCCCCGACCCCTAGGGTTTCCAACCCTAGGCGCAGGGGAGGCCCAAGGGGGGCGCACCAGCCCACCAGGGGCTGGTTCCCCTCCCACTTCAGCCCATGGGTCCCTCCGGGATAGGTGGCCCCACCCGGTGGACCCCCGGGACCCTTCCGGTGGTCCCGGTACAATACCGGTGACCCCCGAAACTTTCCCGGTGGCCGAAACTGGACTTCCTATATATAATTCTTCACCTCCGGACCATTCCGGAACTCCTTGTGACGTCCGGGATCTCATCCGAGACTCCGAACAACTTTCGGATTTCCGCATACTAATATCTCTACAACCCTAGCGTCACCGAACCTTAAGTGTGTAGACCCTACGGGTTCGGGACACATGCAGACATGACCGAGACGACTCTCCGGTCAATAACCAACAGCGGGATCTGGATACCCATGTTGGCTCCCACACGTTCCACGATGATCTCATTGGATGAACCACGATGTCGAGGATTCAATCAATCCCGTATAAAATTCCCTTTGTCAATCGGTACGTTACTTGCCCGAGATTCAATCGTCGGTATCCCAATACCTCGTTCAATCTCGTTACCGGCAAGTCACTTTACTCGTACCGTAATGCATGATCCCGTGACCAACCACTTGGTCACTTTGAGCTCATTATGATGATGCATTACCGAGTGGGCCCAGAGATACCTCTCCGTCATACGGAGTGACAAATCCCAGTCTCGATCCGTGTCAACCCAACAGACACTTTCAGAGATACCTGTAGTGTACCTTTATAGTCACCCAGTTACGTTGTGACGTTTGGTACACCCAAAGCACTCCTACGGCATCCGGGAGTTACACGATCTCATGGTCTAAGGAAATGATACTTGACATTGGAAAAGCTCTAGCAAACGAACTACACGGTCTTTGTGCTATGCTTAGGATTGGGTCTTGTCCATCACATCCTTCTCCTAATGATGTGATCCCGTTATCAATGACATCCAATGTCCATAGTCAGAAAACCATGACTATCTGTTGATCAACGAGCTAGTCAACTAGAGGCTCACTAGGGACATGTTGTGGTCTATGTATTCACACATGTATTACGATTTCCGGATAACACAATTATAGCATGAACAATAGACAATTATCATGAACAAGGAAATATAATAATAACCATTTTATTATTGCCTCTAGGGCATATTTCCAACACCCCCCTCTATCTACAGCGGTCCAATCTCCCGCAACCCGCTATACCCTCTACTTGAACATGGTGCTTTATGCTTCATATTATTTTCCGATGATGTGTTGCCATCCTATGATGTCTGAGTAGATTTTCGTTGTCCTATCGGTGATTGATGAATTGCTATGATTGGTTTGAGTTGCATGTTTTATTATTGGTGCTGTCCTATGGTGCTCTCTGTGTCGCGCAAGCGTGAGGGATCCCCGCTGTAGGGTTTGCAATATGTTTATGATTTGCTTATGGTGGGTGGCGTGAGTGACAGAAGCACAGACCCGAGTAAGTAGGTTGTTTGCGTATGGGATAAAGGGGACTTGATACTTTAATGCTATGGTTGGGTTTTACCTTAATGAATCTTTAGTAGTTGCGGATGCTTGCTAGAGTTCCAATCATAAGTGCATATGATCCAAGAAGAGAAAGTATCTTAGCTTATGCCTCTCCCTCAAATAGAATTGCAATAGTGATTATCGATCTAGTAACGTAGTCAATTGCTTAGGGACAATTCCACAACTCCTACCACCACTTTTCCACACTCGCTATATTTACTTTATTGCATCTTTATCTAAACAGCCCCTAGTTTATATTTACGTACTCTTTATTATCTTGCAAACCTATCCTATCACACCTACAAAGTACTTCTAGTTTCATACTTGTTCTAGGTAAAGCGAACGTCAAGCGTGTGTAGAGTTGTATCGGTGGTCGATAGAACTTGAGGGAATATTTATTCTACCTTTAGCTCCTCGTTGGGTTCGACACTCTTACTTATCGAAAACTGTTGCGATCCCCTACACTTGTGGGTTATCAAGACCTTTTTCTGGCGCCGTTGCCGGGGAGTCATAGCGTGGGGTGATATTCTCGTGTGTGCTTGTTTGCTTTATCACTATGTAATTTTTATTTGCTGTTCTTAGTTGTTCTCTATCTTTAGTTATGGATATGGAACACGAAATACCAAAAAAAATAGGTGTAGTTGCTACTCATGGAGATGGGGTAACTCCTAAAACCCTCGATTCTCATTATGTGAAAGATATTATGTACTAATTTGATAATTCTGAGAAAACCCCACTCAACTTTATAATGGGAGTAACATTGGATCAACGTGAATACTTTAGGGATTATCGCTTGACATAAAAGGGGAAACTATTATGGGATCAAATTCATTTATTGAAGTGGTATGCTAGGCAACTATGCGTGAGATATGATTATACTTGTTGCTCTAGGATGAAGGCTCCACACCTTCCATTTTCATGCAAATTTAATGATGATAAAACCTTGGCTTCTTATGCTAATGGTATCTGTGATTACTATGATGTGGAACAAATAGAAGAATTCATTGCTTTTATGGGTGCTTATGAGATTGAATCTATGTTCAAAGAGTTTGAAAATCTTTATGATGCTGGTGATAGATCTGAGAATTTTTCTATACTTAAATATTGTTATATGAATTATGAATACAATTACAATATCAATGCATTTATTGAGAAAGTCTCCGCTGTCCAAGAAGAGACTAATATTTTGCAGGAAGCTACGGAAGAAGAAATTGATGAAACTGTGAGCTCATTGGATGAAAAAGATGATGAGGAGAGCGAAGAACAAAAGGAGGAAGAGCGGATTGATCACCCGTGCCCACCTTCTAATGAGAGTAACTCTTCAACTCATACATTGTTTAATTCCCCTTCGTGCTTACCGAAGGATGATTGCTATGATCCCGTTGATTCTCTTGAAATATCCCTTTTTGATGATACTTGCTATACTTGTGGCCAAGATGCCAATATGAATTATGCTTATGGAGATGAACTTGCTATAGTTCCTTATGTTAAACATGAAATTGTTGCTATTGCACCCACACATGATAGTCCTATTATCTTTTTGAATTCTCCCTACTACACTATATCGGAGAAGTTTGTGCTTATTAAGGATTATATTGATGGGTTGCGTTTTACTACTACACATGATGATTTTGATAGATATAATATGCATGTGCTTGCTGCTCCTACTTGCAATTATTATGAGAGAGGAACTATACCTCCACCTCTCTATGTTTCCAATACGATAAAATTGCAAGAAACTGTTTATACTATGCATTAGCCTTTACCTGGTGTGCATGAATTGTTCTTTTATGACATGCCGATGCATAGGAAGAGAGTTAGACTTCGTTGTTGCATGATATATGTTACTTTGTGCTCATTACTAAATTACAATTCATTGTTAATTAAAATTGGCTTTGATATACCTTGGGATCCGGGTGGATCCATTACTTGAGCACTATATGCCTAGCTTCATGGCTTTAAAGAAAGCGCTGCCAGGGAGACAACCCGGAAGTTTTAGATAGTCATTTATTTCTGTTTAGTGCTTTCATATAGTTTAAAAACAAAAAAAATAAAGAGGGGAACCGAAAACTTTTCGAAAAGGAAAGTGAAAGTGAGAAAGACAAGCATTGTTGAAGTGGGGGAGCTCCTTGAACTTTGTTCATGCTCACGGAAATTTTGTGAATCTTAATTACAGAAACTTTTCAACAAAAATAATTATCCCCTTGTACAATTCCATTGTATTATAAAAACAATGTGCTAAGGTTTGCCTTTAGGATGTTTACAATGCTTGTTGGTTTGTACGGTGCAGGACAGAAACTTTGGCTGTAGTGCGCGATTTTACATTTTTTAACTGGAACGTCAAATGGTTCTGATTCCTTTTGCACTGTCTTTCTGTACAACTTGTTTATTTTTCCTAATTTTGGTAGAATTTTTGGGTACCAGAAGTATGGTGAATGTTCAGATTGCTACAGACTGTTCTGTTTTTGACAGATTCTGTTTTTGTTGCATAGTTTGCTTGTTTTGATGAATCTATCAATTTATATCAGTGGATTAAGCCATGGAAAAGTTATACTACAGTAGACACAATGCAAAAACAAATATGAATTGGTTTGCAACGGTACTTAGAGTGGTGATTTGCTTTATTATACTAACGGATCTTACCGAGCTTTCTGTTGATGTTTTGTGTGGATGTAGTGTCTAATCGAGGATGTCTCGATATGAGGAAAAGGAAGAGAGGCAAGAGATCAAGCTTGGGGATGCCCGAGGCACCCCAAGTAAATATTCAAGGAGACTCAAGCGTCTAAGCTTGGGGATGCCCCGGAAGGCATCCCCTCTTTCTTCAACAAGTATCGGTATGTTTTCGGATTGGTTTCGTTCGTGCATTATGTGCAAGTCTTGGAGCGTCTTTTGCATTTAGTTTTCACTTTTCTTTTTATGCACCATGTTGGTATGAGATAGTCCTTGGTTGATTTATAGAATGCTCATTGCACATCACTTAAATCTTTTGAGTATGGCTTTATAGAATGCTTCATGTGCTTCACTTATATCATTTGAAGTTTGGATTGCCTGTTTCTCTTTACATAGAAAACCGCCATTTGTAGAATGCTCTTTTGCTTCACTTATATTTGTTAGACCGTGGGCATATCTTTTGTAAAAAGAATTAAACTCTCTTGCTTCACTTATATCTATTTAGAGAGATGACAGGAATTGGTCATTCACATGGTTAGTCATAAAATCCTACATAAAACTTGTAGATCGCTGAATATGATATGTTTGATTCCTTGCAATAGTTTTGCGATATAAAGATGATGATATTAGAGTCATGCTAGTGGGTAGTTGTGGATTGTAGAAATACTTGTGTTGGAGTTTGTGATTCCCGTAGCATGCACGTATGGTGAACCGTTATGTAACGAAGTCGGAGCATGAGGTATTTATTGATTGTCTTCCTTATGAGTGGCGGTCGGGGACGAGCGATGGGCTTTTCCTACCAATCTACCCCCCTAGGAGCATGCATATAGTAGTACTTTGCTTCGAGGGCTAATAAACTTTTGCAATAAGTATATGAGTTCTTTATGACTAATGTTGAGTCCATGGATTATACGCACTCTCACCCTTCCATCATTGCTAGCCTCTTCGGTACCGTGCATTGCCCTTTCTCACCTCGAGAGTTGGTGCAAACTTCGCCGGTGCATCCAAACCCCGTGATACGATACGCTCTATCACACATAAGCCTCCTTATATCTTCCTCAAAACAGCCATCATACCTACCTATCATGGCATTTCCATAGCCATTCCGAGATATATTGCCATGCAACTTTCATCATCATCATATACATGACTTGAGCATTTATTGTCATATTGCTTTGCATGATCGTAAGATAGCTAGCATGATGTTTTCATGGCTTGTCTGTTTTTTGATGTCATTGCTACGCTAGATCATTGCACATCCCGGTACACCGCCGGAGGCATTTATATAGAGTCATATCTTTGTTCCAGTATCGAGTTGTAATATCGAGTTGTAAGTAAATAGAAGTGTGATGATCATCATTAATAGAGCATTGTCCCAAAAAAAGAAAAAAAAAGGGAAAAAAGAAAAAAAGAGAGGCCAACGAAGCCTAAATAAAACAAATGGGGCCAAAGAAGCCCGCAAAAATATATAAAAAGGGACAATGCTACTATCCTCTTTTTCCACACTTGTGCTTCAAAGTAGCACCATGTTCTTCATATAGTGAGTCTCTTATGTTGTCACTTTCATATACTAGTGGGAATTTTTCATTATAGAACTTGGCTTGTATATTCCAACGATGGGCTTCCTCAAATGCCCTAGGTCTTCGTGAGCAAGAAAGTTGGATGCACACCCACTTAGTTTCTTTTGTTGAGCTTTCATACACTTATAGCTCTAGTGCATCCGTTGCATGGCAATCCCTACTCCTTGCATTGCCATCAATTGATGGGCATCTCCATAGCCTGTTGATTAGCCGCATCGATGTGAGACTTTCTCCTTTTTTGTCTTCTCCACATAACCCCCATCATCATATTCTATTCCACCTATAGTGCTATGTCCATGGCTTACGCTCATATATTGCGTGAGGGTTGAAAAAGCTGAAGCGCGTTAAAAAGTATGAACCAATTGCTTGGCTTGTCATCGGGGTTGTGCATGATGTGAATATTTTGTGTGGTGAAGATGGAGCATAGCCAGACTATATGATTTTGTAGGGATAACTTTCTTTGGCCATGTTATTTTGAAAAGACATGATTCTTTATTAGTAGGCTTGAAGTATTATTGTTTTTATGTCAAATGATAGACTATTGCTTTGAATCACTCGTGTCTTAATATTCATGCCATGATTAGACATATGATCAAGATTATGCTAGGTAGCATTCCACATCAAAAATTATCTTTTGTTTATCATTTACCTACTCGAGGACGAGCAGGAATTAAGCTTGGGGATGTTGATACGTCTCCGTCGTATCCATAATTTTCGATTGTTCCATGCCAATATTCTACAACTTTCATATTCTTTTGGCTACTTTTTATACTATTTTTTTGGACTAACATATTGATCCAGTGCCCAGTGCCAGTTCCTGTCTGTTGCATGTTTTATGTTTCACAGAAACCCCATATCAAACGGAGTCCAAACGGGATAAAAACGGATGGAGAATTATTTTGGAATATTTGTGATTTTTGGGAGGAAGAATCAACGCGAGACGATGCCCGAGGTGGCCACGAGATAGGGGCCCACGCCCACTTAAAGTGGGCGCGCCCCCCACCCTCGTGGGCCACCCGTAAGGCGGTTGATGCCCTTCTTTGGCCGCAAGAAAGCTAATTTTTGGAAAACGATCTGGGCGAAGGTTTCAATCCAATCGGAGTTACGGATCTCCAGAGATAAAGGAAGCGGTGCCAGAGCAGAATTCCAGAACGCAGAAACAGAGAGATAGATCCAATCTCGGAGGGGCTCTCGCCCCTCCCACGCCATGGGAGCCAAGGACCAGAGGGGAAACCCTTCTCCCATCTAGGGAGAAGGTCAAGGAAGAAGAAGAAGAAGAAGGGGGGCTCTCTCCCCCTTGCTTCCGGTGGCGCCGGAACACCGCCGGGGGCCATCATCATCACCGCGATCTACACCAACACCTCCGCCATTTTCACCAACATCTCCATGACCTTCCCCCCTCTATCTACAGCGGTCCACTCTCCCGCAACCCGTTGTACCCTCTACTTGAACATGGTGCATTATGCTTCATATTATTTTCCAATGATGTGTTGCCATCCTATGATGTCTGAGTAGATTTTCGTTGTCCTATCGGTGATTGATGAATTGCTATGATTGGTTGGAGTTGCATGTTTTATTATTGGTGTTGTCCTATGGTGCTCTCCGTGTCGCGCAAGCGTGAGGGGTCCCCGCTGTAGGGTTTGCAATATGTTTATGATTTGCTTATGGTGGGTGGCGTGAGTGACAGAAGCACAGACCCGAGTAAGTAGGTTGTTTGCGTATGGGATAAAGGGGACTTGATACTTTAATGCTATGGTTGGGTTTTACCTTAATGAATCTTTAGTAGTTGCGGATGCTTGCTAGAGTTCCAATCATAAGTGCATATGATCCAAGAAGAGAAAGTATGTTAGCTTATGCCTCTCCCTCAAATAGAATTGCAATAGTGATTATCGGTCTAGTAACGTAGTCAATTGCTTAGGGACAATTCCACAACTCCTACCACCACTTTTCCACACTCGCTATATTTACTTTATTGCATCTTTATCTAAACAGCCCCTAGTTTATATTTACATACTCTTTATTATCTTGCAAACCTATCCTATCACACCTACAAAGTACTTCTAGTTTCATACTTGTTCTAGGTAAAGCGAACGTCAAGTGTGCGTAGAGTTGTATCGGTGGTCGATAGAACTTGAGGGAATATTTATTCTACCTTTAGCTCCTCGTTGGGTTCGGCACTCTTACTTATCGAAAACTGTTGCGATCCCCTACACTTGTGGGTTATCACATATCCAGTCGAACTAATCTGCGGTACTTTCACCTAATGATTTAACAACTCATTATAATGTAAAACAATCACTAAATTAAATTGAAAACACAAAATTAAAGGAAAAATAAAAATTAAAACCAAAACACCCCCAACATTTAGTACCGGTTGGTGTTACCAACCGGTACTAATGTCCTACACGCACCCGGGCCTGGCTCGTGCCACGTGGTGGCACGTTAGCGCCGGTTCGTACCGAACCGGTACTAAAGGGGGGGGACCTTTAGTCCCCACTCTTTAGTGCCGGTTGCAGAACCGGCACTAAAGGCCCTTACGAACCGGTGATAAAACTCTGTTTTCTACTAGTGCAACATCTCTGGAGATGTAGACACGTCCAGTGGAGACATCAAGGCACTTTACACCCTTGTGTTGAGCACTGTACCCAAGGAAGACGCATTGTTTAGAACGAAATCTAAGCTTGCCAGTGTTATAGGGACGAAGGTTTGGCCAACAGGCACATCCAAAAACTCGAAGGGTGGTGTAATCTGGTGTGACATTGAGTAAACGTTCAGTGGGAGTTTCATTGGATATAGTGCGACTCGGCCACATGTTAATGAGATGTACGACAGTAATAAAGGCTTCGTCCAAAAACTTTAGTGGCATGGAGGCAAAGGCTAAAATAGCTAAGCCTACATCAACAATATGTCGATGTTTGCGTTCGACGGAACCATTCTGTTGGTGTGCATGTGGACATGACACGTGGTGAGAGATGCCTATCTTTTGAAAAAAAGAGTTTAGTTTCTCATACTCACCACCCTGATTGCATGGAAAGAATTTTGCTATCAAATTTACGTTCGACAAGTGCTTGAAAATTGTGGAACACTTGAAACACATCAGACCGTTTCTTAAGAAGATAGATCCACGTGTATTTGCTATAGTCATCAACAAAGCTTACGTAGTAAGAATGCTTACCAACAGAAGTGGGTGCTAGACCCCAGACATCAGAAAAAATAAGCTGTAATGGCTTCGTAGACACACTAGTAGAAACAGGATATGGTAGTTGATGACTTTTTGCTCTTTGACATGAATCACAAATAGTTTCTGAATTTCTCTCCCCAACAACTGGGAGGTTATTTCTACTAAGAATACGACTAAGAGTAGAAAAGGATGGATGACCCAAGCGATTGTGCCATCTTTCAGCAGAGAGCTAGACAGCACCATACACTTGTTTAATGTATTGGCAGTATTGGGGAAGCAAAGCATAGAGGCCTTCCACACAGACACCCCTATGGAGAACTTTCTTCATGACCTGATCCTTGATCAAGAAAAAGAATGGGTGAAATTCAAGAAATACATTGTTGTCAAGAGCAATACGATGAACTGATAGCAAAATTTTGGAAGCATTGGGAACATATAAGATGTCATTGAGTTCAAGGGTTTTGTGTGGGGTTTTGATAAAGGATTGACCAACATCACTTATATCCATACCTGCACCGTTTGCCGCAGTGTAGACTTGATCATGGCCACGATAGTTTTCATGCATTGTTAGCTTTTCCAGTTCTTCAGTGATATGGTTTGTGGCGCCTGTGTCCATATACCAGTTGGTATCTACTCCATATGGCATATCTGCTGCAGCTGCAATTTTCTTTTTCTGGGAATTATTTTCATCGGCATAACGCCAATCACAATCTTTGCCAATATGGTTTGTTTTCTTACAAATTTGACATTTGCCCTCATAACCTTCATACCCTTGGAAGGCGCGCCCCCGATTGTTGTTGCCGGGGGGGCGATTGTTACTGTTGCCACCTCCTTGGTTCTGGTTCTCATGATAGTAGCCACCGCTACCACCACCTTGATGACCTCCGCTGTTGTAGCCCCTTCCAGAGCCAGCAGAGTTAGGGTTGTAGCCACCGCCACCTCCTGCCTGGTTGTAGCCGCAACCAGCGCCATGACCGCCGCCGGCGCCATAGCCGCCACCGCCGTGAGACCCGCCAGAGCCTCCGCCCTTGCGGTAGCCTCCTTTGCCGCCACCACCACGACCTCGTGATGTGGCGTTGGCTGATGATTTGAAACCACCATTGCCATTGCCATGAAACATCTCCACCCGTTGATCAAAGTTGGCCACGAGAGAGAAGAGGATGTCAACAGTGATGGGCTCGGTGCGGACGTCCAGCGCAGAGATGATGGGTTGGTAGTCCATGTCAAGGCCGGCGATGATGAAGGAGATGAGCTCCCCCTCCCCGAGTGGTTTGCCCGCCGCCGCGAGCTCATCGGAGAGGGAGCGCATATGCCCGAAGTACGCCGAGGCGGAGAGGGAACCCTTCTGGGCGTTGGTGAGTGCGGCGCGAAGATTATTGGCCCTGGACAGCGAGACAGCAGAAAACATGGTGGCCAAGGCTGTCCATATGGCATGCGACGTCTCAAGCGATGCAACTTGAACGAGGACTTCCTTGGACAGATTGCGAAGAAGATAGGCAACAATTTGTTGATCCTGAACAAGCCAGGGGCATAGGCAGGGTTGGATATCATCTGATCCTTGCCGTCTTTATCTTTGGAGGTGATGATCTTGGGAGGCTCCTCGATGGTTTGGTCGATGTAGCCATACAAGCCGGCACCCATTATTTGGGATCTTGCTTGTGCATTCCAGAGAACATAGTTCATCCGGGTAAGCGGCTCGGAGGTGTTGTAGTTGAGGCTATATTGGATGGGTGTGGTAGAGGAAGACATGGTGGAGAGGGGATGGATGGAAGGTTGAAGAAGGGCTAGCTAGATGTGATGGAAGAGCCTACTCTGTATACCATGTAGGAATTATGGAAGCGTCTCAACCCTCATACATGAGAGCTCGCATGTATATATTGATAGGGCGATCGTAGGAGATCGAGAGGGTTACAGGTTCGGTGGAGATTGCCAACCGAAAGGAGTTACAGGAGGAGATAGAGAAGAGATAATGCAGTTTAAACATATAAGAAAAACCTATCTCTATCTCCTATATGTGTGGCGCAAGCTATACAAAGGAGCCCACAACTCTTTGTGACAACATATGTTTAACATACCCTAGTCAAGCTGTTCTGTTCTCCCCCTTGTATTTTTGGTAGAATGGACCGTGTTAATGGCATACACGGGTAGTTTGTTCAATATAAAGAAGACATTCACCCAAATTAATTCAAAGGTGGAAATAATAATTTTTCGAAATGCCAAAAAAGTCATGCAATGATTAGATATATAAATGTTCATGCCAATTATGCTGTAAAAACAGCAAGGGGACCATAGATGAGATGAGACAGTAACTTCAGACATACACATACAATATACAAGCCCGTACACAAACTAGACGTACACATACTGCCTGAAATTCGTATAGTTGGGAATTAAACAAACCATACAGTATAGGTCTGTACATCAAGAGAAACAGGTTGGCATATGTAATAAAACCCATCACCATCATGTCGACGTTCAATTCAACACAAGCGAGCAGCTCTCCAGTAGAGTGGAACTACACCTGCTGGCCCCGGAGCTCCTCCTGCTGACGAGAAATGCCCGCATGAGTGCAGAAGGCCCAAAGGTAGGTGATAAGTTCACCACCAGAGGTGGCCAATGTCTTGGCATGGCCTTGAACGTTCTCAGATGGGGCCATGAAGATGAGCAGTTCTGTCCAGAAACCAGCTAGAATCTTCCACACTGCGGCATCTCCTTCTTCTTCTTGGGCTCGCCTCTTGAGGAGCTCATCAAACACCTCCATGCCCCGCTTTGTCGTCTTCTCTTCTATGTCTCCCGCATTCTTGGCCATCATCAACGCCATGCGTCGCCGCCTCGACGTGTTTCCTGTCATAACACAACACTGCGGTGGCAACTTTTCCATGTAGTCCTTCATATCTTGGTATACATCTGTTGCCCATGCCTTGTCATCCACCAGCAGCTCAGGCATGTTAGCTACCAAGTACATGCAGTACCGTGCCAGCATAGTCGCCACCTTCTGGTCATCTGATACTCTTACATTATTCTCAAGCTCAAACACAAGGAGGTCAGTGGCAAGGTGCCATGCCAGGATGGTCTCCGTAATACTGCCACACTCGACAAAGCCACTAAAATGTGGGCAGCTAACGCTTCCAGTACTTCTTGGGTCGACGGCGCCCTTCAAGGCCTTCACAATGGCAACCTTAGCTTCCATGCTCACCGTCACAGACCGCTGTGGCCCAACAACTCGGGCAGCAAGTGCTTGTGAAGTCAGTGCCCACAACGTGTCAATAGTACCACAAAGTTGAAGAATGGACACCTGCTGGATCTTGATGCAGGCATCCCCATCCCTCAAGGCACGTCTTTTAACCCACATGGCGGCTACAATGATCCAGTGAGCAAGCCACTTGTTCCATCGATTTGCAGCTCGCACGTAGAAGCACAGCAGGCGCACCAGGAGCCAATTGGAGAACAAGTAGAGGGAGAGGAACTCGATGATTTCAATGGTAAGGAGGATGATCCCAAGAGAGATGGTGATAAGCTGATCTCGGGTTGAGAGTCGTCGTTGGCCAAGATTTGTGCAATATATATCATCAAAGTTTTGGCTCATCGCCACAACGGCAAGGAGGTATATGGCAACAAAGAGAAGAGACAAGAGGAAGTTGCCAACAAAAAGAAATGGATTAGACATCACCACAGGGACGACTGCTTGGTAGTAGTTTTCAAGGAAGTTGAGCTCAAGCTGAAGAACTTGAAAAGCCCTCTTGGCATTAAGCTTAAGTAGTTCTTTTTCTTTTTCTTTTTCTTTTTCTTTTTCTTTTTCAGGGATATTATTAGGGAGCTGGTCATGGCTGCTCCTGCTCTTGAGATGGATATTAAGGCCTTCTTCCTCTTCTTTTTCTTTTTCAAGGATATTAGAGAGTTCATCATGGCTGCTCTCGAGACAGTCGTCGAGAGTAAGTAGTCCCTCAAGCATTAGCTCACGCGCCATGGTTGAGCCAACCTCCACCATAGGGTAATGCTCGAACCGGCGACGCAGCAATTTGAAAAGAGCATATGAAAGGCACAGATTCTTGAGGCTCCGACGCCTTGCATCTTTTGAGAAGAGCACCTTGTCCTTTCTGGCTAGGTCCCAGATCGTGGACACGGTAACCAGGCACTTGACCTTCTTGAGGTCAATGGAGAGAAGGCCGTGATTAATATGATGTTCATGAGGGAAGTATCCCACATTGTAGCCGCTTGGGGTAGTGAATATCCTTGGCTCTGTGACTGTGCCTGTATCTCCTCCACCTATTGTTTTTGCGGGGGTATCTCCACCACCTTTATCTTTCCTTTCCTTTTTTGTGAGAACAAGCTTCTCCTCCCCCATCACCGTATACATGCATGTGCCCATGATGACAGCTGCAGTTTTGGAGTGGAACTCACTAGCAGCACCCTCTCCAGTATTCTTCGCCTGATCATGCAGCATGACATGTTGCATGTATCCTGCAATAAGGTGAGCGTTCTTGGCTGCAGCAAAAGAATCCTGGGCCATCCAGGTATTTAACACCCTCTGGCCTAGTTTCACTAGTCCTAGTGACCAAAGGACAACAAACATGGTGTCCAATAGCTTGCCTTCCCCTACCGACAAGTGGGAGTATATAAGATATCCAATCCACACTAAGCGAGCCAGTTCATCAGAGTAATCCATCAACGTGAACCGACCAATGCCCCTCGAGAAGGAGGAGCCATCAGTTGGTTGCACCATTGCTTGCACCTTCTTGCGGATGAGCTCTATGAGTAGCATCCAGAGGACCATGAGGAGAAGCTCATGCTGCCCCCCCTTGGTGTGCGAGAAGACATAGGACAAGAGGGGGAGGAACAGGACAAGGGTAGAGTGCAACAGGACACGCACGATGGGATGCAGGGTGTACCGGCCATGGATTAGGCGCCGGAGTCCGATGATGAAGAGGGAAGCGCCGAGGATGGTCATTAGCACCACTGTGAACACCATCAGCTGCTCCAGGATCTTCTTGTGCTCTTCTTCTTCGGGTGTGGGAGTGTTAGCACCACCGTGATGAGCAGCACAAACTGATGAGACGTGATCATGAAAGAAATAACTTGAAGATGCACTTGAGGAAGCGCCCGAAGGTGTGCTCGAAGATGCACTCGAGGAAGCGCCCGAAGGTGTGCTCGCAGATGCACTCGAGGAAGCGCCCCAAGGTATGCTCGCGGTCGCGGATGCGCTCGCGGATGCGCTCGAAGACATTGTTGTGTACGGAGTTTGCAAGCTCTCTAGCTGCACGGTGGAACTACCCCCATACATATATGAAAGGGGAAAGAATGATGCTCTATCCTATTATGTTCCTTGTTATTCCATGCCTCGCAAATATCTATACCATGCATTAAGCAACGTGAGAATATGATCCCTCAATTATTTAGTGGCACGCTATTCTTCAGGGAACCCAGTTCTGCGGGCATCTCAGCCGCGACGATAGGAAGATCAGGTTCTATTAGAATACAGTACTTGCTTTTTTCGTACGCGGTAGAAGCCATGAAGAGAGCAGCGATTCAGGCGACAGGTATGCTATATGCCCACCAAAGCTAGGCTAAAGACGAGACAGGACCACAGCTCTCTGGATGAGAAAGTACGTATCTGGTGCACCGCACTCCAGTTTTATGTGCATCTAGCCTAACGTCCGCAAAGTCATTTTGCGGTATTGTAGTCCGTACATCTTTTTTTTTTGCGAAATAATTCTCGTAATACTCAATTTTCAGTCTTACAATCTCGTCGAACAATTTTCAGGACTTCTTCTAGGCAAGAGCATAACCAAACCGCGGTTCGGCCTTGCAACCTACCAAAGTTAGCCATGAAATGACTAGCGCCGTTACAATTCTGATGAGTATGAGCAATACAAGATTTTCTCTCTACCATACTAAGAATGATCTCTCTAACAATAAATGCATACTTCGATCTGTTTGTGACTCCTTCCTTGATCATTGAGATGGCCTCCAAGCAATCTGACTCTATATCAATGGGTAAATTGCTCCATTGTAAAGATAAAGAAATTCCCTCTTTTATCGCAAGTTGTTCTGCTCCAGTGCACCGTGCACGTGTGTAGGTGTCTGAATGAGCTAAAGATGATTGATCCCGCATGATCTCTAAGAATCATGCCAGTGCACGTGTGAAATATGTTATATGGAATGAGTGAAATCTATTTTAAAATATGTGGAATATGCTATTTATGAAATCTTTTTTGAAATGACTGGAATAGGTTGTAAAATCTTTTTTTTAATGAGTGAAACAACTGAAATATGTTAGATGGAATGAGTGAAATCTATTTTAAATTTTGTGAGAAATGAGTGAAATAGGTTAGTTTTTCTTAAATGAATGGAATATGTTATTACAAAATCTTTTTTGAAAGGGTTTTATCATTTATGCCACTATTGTGTCCCACTACTCAATTTTGCCACTAAACTTACAACTGCTCAAAAATTGTCATCATTCCATGAGATGTTGCTCAAAATGCCATTACATACCTAAAAAATGTAATCGCTTCGTTAGATGTTTGCTAAAAAATGCCATTAGATACCGTTAGTGTCAGGTCAAACATGTTGACCATGTAGTATGGCCAAAATACCTCTAGACCCACATGTCAGCTCTCTCTATTACATGATGATAAGTGCGGGCCCCACTTATCATGAGTAAGCAAGCAAATAATTTTAGAAGAAAATAAGGACGATGTTGGGGATTGAGTGAGACCCACATTTATCGTAGTGAGATAGAAGGAGAGTTGACATGTCGGTCCATGGGTATTTTGGTTCAATAACATGGTAAACGGGCTTTTAGCTGACAGTAATGGTGTCTAGTGGCATTTTTAAGCATGCATCTAACAGAGCGATGGCATTTTTGAGCAGTTAGGTCCCCCTCGCCCCCTCCCTTGCTTCGCCGCCGCTGGAGGGGCCGCCGGCGAAGTCCGCGCGCGCCCCAGGGAAGGTAGCGGCGGGGCGTTTCCCCTCTCCGCGGCGTTGCGCGCGCGTGCGCTGCCTGCGTCGCCTCAGGCGCGGATGAGATGCAGGGCCGCGGGAGTGGCTTCAGCGTGGGGAGAGGCCGGATCCTGGCCGGGCTTGGCCGGATCTAGCTTCTCCGCCCCGTTGCCCGCCCTCGATGGGGCTCGGTGGCTTCGTTCCGACGACCAGAAGGGCAGGATCCCGGGGCGGCGGCCCCGGACGGCGGAGGATGTGTCGGCGGCTGTGGACTCGTGACGGGCGACGCGGCGGCTGCGGTGGTGGACGATCCGTGCACAAGAAGCTTGACGGAGGCCATTGGAACAGATCTGGGTGAAGACCTGCTCGCGGCTGCTGCCGAGGCCGGCGATGGCGGCACTATTCGGTGTCGTTTCCTTGTTGAAGGCATCGCTGTTGAGAAGTTCCAGGCCACTATCTGCTACCTCCAGGGGAAACCCTAAATCAGTAGATCGAATGACGGCGGCATTATTGTGTCGTTTTCCTCTTGTGGCGTCATTCTTGGAGGTGTACACGGGCTCGAGGGACCAGTGGACGAAATAATTGGTGGAGCGGTGATTCATTCTGCACAATAATGGTGGCGTTTCTCGGCGGCGTGGCGCAGTGGAGACTCGGCGCCCGATGTGTGGCGAGGGACTCGCGCAGGAGGGTGACATTATCAGGCGTCGTGGTGGCGTCAATGGCAGAGAGGCCGGGCAAGGTGGTGCAGCAGTACAACACTGAAGATGGATTGGTGGCAGGTAGCTGCGGCGGCCTCATACCCGGCAGGCGTCCTGGTTGAGGAGTGCGCCGGACTGGTAGGTGCCCCATACCCGGCAGGTGTCCTGGTTGGGACCTCAAGTCTTAGATGTTTAGGTTTGGCTGCGATGTCTGTTTGGTATTAGGCCCAGACTATCAGCGCCCCTTCATCAATTGGATAGAAGTAGCGACAATTGTTGCTTAGATGATGGCTTTAGTCTTACTGTTGTATAACTTTGTAAGGTCTTGTGAGAATAATTAATAAAGTGGCCGTATGCATCGCCCAGATGCAGAGGCGGGGTCCTCCTCCTTTTCTAAAAAAAAGTAGCACTGATTTAAAAAAAGGAAAAAAAAGATAGAATGAACATGAAAAAACGGAAGAAAAAACAAAAAAAGTCTGAAAAGGTTCTAGAACCTTCCCAAAACTGGAAAGGAAAGCTAGTTCAGTCGTTCCAACTGTATGCACCTTTTATGTATATACGCGAGCGAAGAAGAAGGGAAACCCCATTCCCGCTTGTTGCGTCGAACTTCAGGGTGGGAATGGGCCCGCTCGGCCCGCCGGGTCGCTGACCATCCAAAAATTCAAGGCCAATGGGTCATGTGGATCGGTCTCAAACGTGATTTGGGTCAATAGGGCCGGCACCGGGTGACCCGCTGGGTCAGCCAGGTCGGCCCATCCTATAGTCTTATCTCACACCAGCTGCAATGTTCGTCGTGGTTGTGTTGCCGTAGGACCCGATTTTGCAATGTAGTCTGTCGTATAATTTCCGGCGAATGCTCGCGTATATCAACAACAAAATTGTCTTGATATGTTTCAGGCATGTATAAAACCACAAGTTGACGGTTTGATTTTTTTTATTGTTAGAAATCTGTTGTGCCGCTCCCTACTACTACCTCCGTCCTGGTTTATTGGTGCCCTTCGTATTTTGTGCTAAATTTTGACCTTACATTTAACTAAGCAAATGTTAATGCATGTAACAAAAATAATATCGCTAGAAACTATGTTCAAATACAAATCCAACTATATGAATTATTTGTGACATGCAATATCATTTTCTTAGTTAAATATATGGTTAATATTTGGCATAAAATACTAAAGAGATCAATTAATGAGGACGGAGGTAGTAGTGCAGGGTGTGTACCAGCCTACCAGGTGCACTGCCTCGTTCTCTCTCTCTCTCTAACACACACACACTTGTACTGCTACTTATTTGTAACCCCAAGTGAAAGAATATAGTGTGCGATGCATTCTTTAACTCTGTTTACATTCTAACATTTTTGTCAACCATGTATTAGTAATCTCATTAGTTGGTACACTAGTCGGATTCCATTATAAATGGTGCCTAATTTTAACATTTTGTTTATCCACAAGGCAATGTAAAGCAAAAAAATTGGGTTAACCCGAAATACCCGTCGAGCCAACGACGCCGTTGACTATTTTTTATATGGGTCGACTCGGCCTCTCAAATTGGCCTTGGGCCACATGGGCCGGGTCCAAGGCCAAGTCTGGGTCAGCCCGTTCCCATCCTGAGTCGAACTATCGACGCAATGCACAGGCAAAACACCGCAGCGCTAGTCCCTGAACCGCTTTTTTGTTTCTTTTTAGAGGTTTTCCTGTTTCTTCTTGGGTTTTACCGTTTTTAGTTTTTTATTCTTATTTTTCCCGTTTTTATGTTTCTTTTTATTATTTCTTTTCTCTTTTTTGTTCCTTTTTTCATTTATTTTTCTATTTTTATAAATTATTTTATTTTTCTAGAAAGATCATATTTTAAGATTTTGTTCGGAAATTTTTAAATATGTTCATGTTTTTTAAAAAATGTACCAAATTTCATAAAATATTTGTATTTTGCAAAATTGTTCATGAATTCAAAAAAAATGCACTTCTCCAAAATTGATCGGAATTTCAAAAATGTTCTTGTTTTAGAAAAATTGTTCAGAATATTTTGTTCAGGTTTTTCAAAACAATTAAGAAAGTTCCCATTTTCAAAAATGTGAAAAAAATTGATAAATTGTTCACGTTTTCATTTTTTCAGGATTTTAAAAAATTGTTCACAAGTTTCAAAAAATGATCACATTTTCAAACTTTGTTCAGGAGTTTCAAAATATGTTCACATTTCCAAATTTTGTTTTGTAATTTTGAAATCTGTTTCCGTTTCTTCAAAAATGTTATAGTTTTTTTTTAATTTGTTCAGAAATTTGGAAAGGGTTTGTGTTTCATAGAACATTCCGTTTTTTGAAAAAAAAATTGCTTTTGATATTCCTGAACTAATTCGGATCTGCGCATTGTGTTGGTTCTTTACGATTTGACGCTACCATTTGATCAGACACGACTGCTAGCTCAGCTGGCTGTAACACGTCGTGTATAGCGTTCGAAACGGGCCGATCGAATATCGCCAAACTGGGCAGCATCTCGCTGAGCCCAAGTATCCTCCTCGTTTCGGTCCCAAAAAAAAAAAGTCCTCCTCGTCTTGCTTCCCCACCCCCGCCGTGGCCACGTTGCCGGAATCCTCCTCCACCGCCTCCCCACTCCCTCTTCTTCTCCATGCCGGACCTCTCGCCGCCGCGTCGCGCCGAGAGCGGGAACAGTTCGAATAGGAAAACCGTTGGAGGAGCGCGCTGAGCATCGTCGACGACCGGAGCAAGAGGAGGAGATGGATGGCATGCCGTACGCTCGCTGCTGTCCTTGCGGAGGAGCAAGGGAGGCGCCGGATGCCACTCAAGGTAAGTGCAGTGGCTTACAACGTTGTTTTAGGTTGTTTATTAGTATGAGTTCCCACATTTTCTTTCAGAAAGCATGTACAGTTTCTTCATAGTAGTATTTCTCTGAAACTCAATCTGTGATTTACTTTACCCTAATGTTTGTTTGTTGGAAATTTGCCATTGCCCTCATATTCCGAATGACCTGATTCTCAACATGACTTACATTGAACATTTTGATTTTGTTGAGCCTCTAACAGAGCTACTATGGAACCTTGAGGCCAACTGGAAACCTGCACCAAACTGTCCCTACTCAAAGTCTGAAATGCAACCGAAAGCCTGTAGGATTATTGGCTACTGGTTCGGCACTCTCAACTAAGGACTGGCTACTGGTCGACTCCAAAGTCGTGCATATTTCTGTTCTGCCCCCCTCTTGGCCTGCATATCTAGTGCAAGAGCTTTGGCGGTCAAGTCCACAAAGTGCGGGGAAGATAATAATTATACATGACCAAGATTAGTGCTTAATGGTTCAATCATGGCCCAAGTTTGGTCCCCGTCACTAGTGCAAGATCTTCTTTTTTTCGAACCGGGCTATACCCCTTTCCATTGCAAATGAACAGAAATACAGAGTTCCAGAAACATGTCAGGAGAAGGGAAAAAGGTAGAGCGAGTTCGGGCACTGCCAGGAAACCCACTGCGTTCGCCCGCCATCGAAACGAACGCCATGGGGCGAAAACCTGACAGCACCAAATTCACAGTGTACATCAAAAGCGTTACAGACTAAGACAAACAAGATCCCACACACTGGGACATGCCACCATCAATAAAAACTTCCCAGCACCATCAGAGTACGTCTTGGGTAGCCTCAGTCTCCTCCGATCGGCACTCTCGCAGCATTGCACATCCCCATCAAGCGCATCGTGCTCAACCTGATCATCTCAGCACCACTTCGCAGCTCCTTGGCGCCTTCCTCCTGCTGTAGACCTGCCCAGTATAACAAAAAAGAACACAAAGAGAAGACTATCTCAAAGGGTGTTTTGATCTGCTTCTTTCCGAAAGTAGCACGATTCCTGGCAAGCCAAATGGCCCAGCAGGCAGCAGCCAAGCCAACAGTATAATACTTTTGTCCAGCAGGGAAAAACGCATGACACCAAACAAAATACTGCCAGTAGCTATTCGGACACATCTCCGTACCCAATACCACCCCAACACATCTCCAAATCACCCTGGCCACAGGACAGGTGAAGAATAGATGTTGGGAGGTTTCCAATTCATTACAGAAAGAGCGGGTGGGATTCCCAGGCCACTTTCTCGTCCGCATGACCTGTCTGGTAAGCACTGCATCCTGGGATAGCTGCCACAGAAATATCTTAATTTTGAGTGCGATTTTAGCTTTCCAAACCCACCTGTAATGGCAACCACTGAGAGGACTCTCTAACCACTTATACACAGATTTAGTGGAAAATTTTCCATTACTGTTGAACCCCCAATAAACCCGATCCCCCCCCCCCCCGACTTAGGCGAATGCTGTTGATAGTTCTACTCATTTCCCCCCACTGACCAGATAGCTCAGGAGTCAGCCTCCTTCTAAAGAAAGTATGGGTGTCAATGTTTTTGAATCTATCTACAGTGCAATCCTGCTCATTACATATGTCAAACAGCAAGGGATACTGAGTCTGGAAAGGACTTGGCCCATTGATGGAGTCTTTCCAGATTCTGACAAGATTGCCAGATTCCATATGTACTTTCCTGCCAGCCATGTAAAGGTCTCTGACTTTCAACAAAGCCTTCCAACAGGGGGAATCGGAGAACCTGGGTTTAACCGCAGACACAGTATTGTTGGTCAGGTAACGCGCACGAACAATGTCTTGCCACATACCAGTTTGGGTCTCGAGTTTCCACCACCATTTGACCATTAAACTAATGTTCTGTTTGCGAAGGTCTTTAACCCCCAAACCACCCTTGTCTCTGGATCTGCAGATCCTATTCCACCTGACAAGATGATACCTCCTCTTCTTATTACACCCTTGCCAAAAGAACTTCCTTCTGTGTTTGTCAAGGCGCTCAATGAAGGTTTTGTTCATAAGCCACATAGACATGTGGTATAAAGAAATTTGTGTGACCACTGAATCCAACAAAGTCAATCTCCCCCCCATCGAGGCTGCATTACCAATCCATGCTTCAAATCTTTTCAGATACTTGCTCACAATGAATTCCCAATCAGAATTCCTGAGGGTGGTGTAGCTGACAGGCATCCCCAAATATTTAATAGGGAAGCTGCCTACATCGTAGTTAAACAAGTCTGCATACATGCTCACCACGTTTTCATCCCCCCCCCCCCTACAGTGAGAATTTCACTCTTTTGAAAATTCACCTTAAGCCCCGACATCAGCTCGAAGATGTACATCAGCATTTTCAAGTTAACTGGAGCACTGCTGCCCCATTAGGTATCAGATCGGCAGCCAGGCCTACTATCATGCCGCACTTTTGGGCATTATCGGTCATTTTTGCCAGGCAATCCACAGCTAAATTGAATAAGAATGGGGAATGGGGATCGCCCTGGCGGACTCCCTTTGCACTTTGGAAGTATGGGCCCACCTGATTATTTAACTTGATACTCACAGTCCCATTATGCAGAATCGTTTTAATCCACCCACACCAGGTATCGTTAAAGCCTCGTAACTTGTGGCATTCTAGAATAATCCTTCTCAAAGTCGTGTTTCAGAACTACCCCTACGCTCTTTTTCACATGAGTGTAATTAAGAATCTCATGCAGGGACATCACACCATCCATGATATTCCTCCCCTTCACAAAGGCATTATTCTGGGTTCTGTTGATAAGCTTATCGGCATATTTTTCAGCTCGCCTATCAAGTACCTTAGTGATTAGCTTGTAAGGACATCTAAAAAGGCAAATGGGGCGGAATTGTTGGATCTTGTCTGCCCCCGCAGTCTTAGGGAGAAGGGTAATCACACCGTAATTAAGCCGCTGAACATCTAGATCCCCTTTATGAAAATGATCAAAGAGGGACATGATATCATCTTTCACAATATCCCAACACACCTGATAAAACTCTGCAGGAATGTTGTCCGGGCCAGGGGCTCTATTATGTGCCATAGCAAACAGGGCTTCTTTGACTTCTGCCTCCGTAAAAGGCCGGCACATATCAGCATTATCATTTTCGTCAAGTTTTTCACAGGTAGACCATGTATCAGGATTCATATGAAACTCATTGCCAGGCGCGGGGCCAAATAGGTTTTTGTAGAAATCTGTCGCATGGGTAATCAGGTTATCAGTGCCTTCGATTTCCACATCACCAACTTTAAGGGAATGAATCGTGTTCTTCCTCCTGCGCCCATTTGCAATCTTATGATAATAGTCTGTATTGAGATCACCTTTCAGCAGCCATCTTTCATGTGATTGTTGTAACCAAAAAATCTCCTCATTTACCAGGAGTTCATGCAGTTCCGCACTTACGTCAATTTTGATACTATACATCTCAGGGGATAGGGGGCCACTCTCTTCCAGTTCCTCCAACATAGCTAGCTCCAATCTGAACTCTTCTTTTCTTCTCTTGTCATGGCCATATCTATTCGACCCCCACCCTTTGAAATAATTCTTAAATCTTTTTAGCTTGATATTTAGGACGTCAATAGGGTCAGAGGAATGAACCTTCCTCGACCAGATCCTATTGACCGTAGGAAGGAAATCTTGATCCTTAATCCACGCCAAATTAAAACGAAACTCACGAGGTTTAGGAGCTTCGCGCCCCTCTCCCCCTCCAGAGAGAAGCAGGGGGTTGTGGTCTGAAATTTCACGAACCAACTTTCTGACAGACACCATAGGAAAAAGGTCCTCCCACCCTTCAGACATCAGGATGCGATCTAATTTTTCTAGGGTAGGATGGGCTTGATTATTGGTCCAGGTGTATTTTCCCCCACTAGTATAAATCTCTCTAAGAGCAAAAGCATTGATAATGGAATTGAAGACATCAGTTGCTCTATTATTCTGCATCTTCTTATTTTTCTCATCTCCATGTCGCAAGATATTGAAGTCACCCCCTACAATGTAGGGAATGGTCATGTTACTACAGCTAGCAGCGAGCTCTATCAAAAATTCCTCCTTAAACTCTTCATGGGCTACTCCATAAGCCACCAGCAAGCCCCAGTCAGTTTTCTTCGTCTTGTCATGCAAGGTTAACTGCAGAACATACTTCCCTTTGGTGCAGGAAATGACCTCCATCGTATCCTGTCTCACACCCCCCAGAATGCCAGCAGATTTCCCTGTAGATGGGATCCACTCCCAATGGAATAAGCCAAAGGGATCAATTCTCCTAATGCATTTAGGAGTGAAGTTTTTCTTCATAGTTTCTTGCAGACCAATGAAGTCAAGGGAATGGTCACTAATCATGTCTGAGAGGCAGGTGGCCATTCCTTTCTTACCTACCCCTCTATAGTTCCAAATGAGGCCTCTCATTTGGAACGATTCTTATGGAACTGAGATCTAGTAGCCCTACCAGGAGGCAATGCAGGGCTACAGCATACACCCTCTAGAGATACTGCTTTTTTCTGGCTCCTAGTCACAGGCCTAGGGAGCTTTACAACAGATTTCCTCTTGGCTCTCTTTTTCTTCTGTTTACCAGAGGATATTTGTTCATATATAATTTCATCTTGGTCAAGCCAAGTCAGCTTAACAGGAACATATTTTCCTAACCCATTGGTTACAAGGATGTCATCCTCATTATCAGTGTTAATGTTCCCATTGTTATTTTTACTATCTAGGTTTTCCTGCACCCTTTCCAGTTCTCTAAGAACATTTACACAAGCAAAGTCATTATCAGGTATATTCACCCCCATGCAAGTGGCCCTATACATCAATTCCTTATCAGACAGAGTATCAAAAGAGTTTTTGCAAGGGGGTTTGGTAGTACCTTCCAGATTCTTCTTTTGAGCATCATTGATGGCCTTAGCTTCGATGCGCTCCTGTCCTCCCTGTGCATTTCACTGCTGAATATTAGTGCCACTTCAGGTGCAAGAGGGGGTGTGAGGATGACCTCATCACTCTAATCAGGGTAGGGTAGTTGTACCACATAGTCGCTCGTAGTTTTTAGATCCGGGTAAACATCACCATCGACCTCCACAACCTGCACATCTTTAGGATCATCCTCACGCTCCAGTGGAGCCTGGGGCGCAGCAGTTTCCAAGGCCACAATCCAGTTGGAAGTATCCAGGTTTTTACCATCCTCAGCTATCTCATGATCTTTAGCCATAGTTTCAATAAGAAGAGATGAATCCACATCGCTATCAGGTGATTCAAAGACTTCATTGTCCTGTGGTGATAGACGACAGGTCTTGCCCCCACGAGAACCAGCACCATCTCTGCTACTTTCAGGCAACTCAGCTTGTTTTTCATCTTTTTCCTGATCAGCTCGTTTACGTTTAGGAGTCTGATCAGGTTTAGCAGGTGCATTCTACACATTTACACCATAGGCTCCTCATCCATAGGGTTCCTGACCAGGACCTCTTCCACCTCATACGTAAACTTGTAGAAACGGCCTCCTAGGACACCCTCTGCCGTAGCTGGCAACTGATCAACAGAACGACACCCAATTTTGGCTCTAACCGACGAGGGGCGGTTTATAGTAGACATATCCACCTCAAGAGTTATGCCCACCAATCCACTTGCATAAGCAACAGTCCTGTCACATCTCTTATTTGGAGGAATTTTCCCAATCTTAACCCAGGCAATCTCCAGAAGGCCCTCAGATTCAATGTCTTCAGACCAGGGTGAGAATTTAACAGAGACTCCACACTGTTTCAGTCTAACATGTTCCACGAACAAAGCACGACCAACTTCTCTAGGATTAGGCATCCTCATCACAAATTTTTGAGGTGCAAAGAACCTAGCAGAACATCTCCAGCCCTGTCCCACATAGACACTTAGTTCATGTTCTATGTCCTTAGTGGGCGCCTCTCCCTCAGTGATGGTGACAATCACATTAAAAATCCTCTCTCTAGCTTGTCTATCAACGCTAAAATCAGGTATGTAAAAGAACCCCTGCCCCTTGCTTTGGAACGCACACATCACAGGAGAGCACTCTCAAGGCAAGAACTCAGTGCAAATCACATGCAAATGGCCTCTCTTCTTACATCTATCACACACAACTTGCGGGCATTTAGCAGTAACATGACCAGTCAGATTGCAGATCTGACATGGTTCAGGACGAGGAGCAATGTTACCGGTGTGTGCAGGAGGATCATGCACGCGGGGAGGGGTGGGGTTCTTCTCATGGTTGCGGATCATGCTTGTGTCCCCCTCGTCCGCGCCCCACCGTTCCCGGCGAGGTAGATCGGCCTGGTTGCCTCCGTCCGCCTGGTCCCACTTCTCTGATTCGGCGTCTCCAGATCCAGAGGCCCTCGGCGACTAAGTGCCTCCCAGCTCCGTCTTGCGCTTCCAAACATGGCGGTCGAGGGTATGGCCGCACCCCCAGCCGCGGTCGAAGCGCCCCACCCCACGCCCGTGGCGCCCAGCACCAAACCCTTCCTCCCTCATGGTGTTTTTGCTCTCTCCAAATGAATCAGGTGGTGGAATCTGTGGGGGGGATGCCACAACTTGGGCAAAAGAACGGCGGTCACCACCGATTTTCCCCTCCCACCAAGCAAATGATCGAGGAACCCTAGCTTTCACCCCCGGCGGCGCGTCCCAAAAGTGAGACAGGCACTCTCTCAGGTCTAAAATGGGAGAGGGAGGCCCTGGTTTTTTTTATACCCTCAACGCCCGGGGAAACCCTAGGGTCGGGCGAGCCATGGCGGTCCGATCTCGCCTGCCCCACGTGTCGAGCATCAGAGTCATGGTGGACCGGTCCACGCCCTAGCAACCCTGGCCCTCCTGCCAGAGATGGAGGACACGGCCCCGTATTGCGCGCATTAGGCGTCCCCGAACAAACCGCCGCCGCCGCGTCAACAACGCCGGCGACCGGCGCCGGAATTCGATCTCGAACCCTAACAAAGTGGCAAGGGAACGAGATGATATCACCAATGTCGATGGACTCACCCTCCCAGAGGAAGCGGGCGTCGACGACCCCCCCCCCCCCCCCCGCACGTCGAGGAGTACGATGCGTAGTGCCTCTCGCCGGAACCAGAGCACCCCGTTGGTCAGCGAGATCCTCCTTGCCGCCGTGATGTCCGCTGCGTACAGGACTCGCCAACGCGCGTCGTAGGTCGACATTTTTCTTGTGTTATGTTCCTCAATGAGCCCACAATGCCATTAGGTAAAGTTGTTGACCATGGACTAAACATTGTTTAGAAGCAAGTTTGTAAACACCACAAGGAGGAGCAGAACAAGTAAGCATGCATCTTGCCATCAAACCTACAGCCTAGAACTCACGGTCACAGGGTAAGGTAAAGACCCTTTTCTTTGAAGTGGGCTGCTATTAATATTGAGGAAGCATTGCCTGCAAATATTTGCATAGGCAATGAAGAGACCAAGCAATCCGATGAAACTAGCAAATTGCTATAATACCTAGTACTATATTAAGTAGCGCTCACTCAATGATCCCATACATAACCATAGCTAGCTCTTAAACACTTCGCCTCATCATGATCTGATCACTCGTCGTCTTCCTCTGGTGAGCCCAACAAGAATCCAAGGAGCCGTGTCGATTGGCGCTGAGCCCCCCCCCCCCCCCCTCCCTCACCTGTCACATCTCTTATTTGGAGGAATTTTCCCAATCTTAACCTAGGCAATCTCCAGAAGGCCCTCAGATTCAATGTCTTCGGACCAGGGTGAGAATTTAACAGACTCCACACTGTTTCAGTCTAACATGTTCCACGAACAAAGCACGATCAACTTCTCTAGGATTAGGCATCCTCATCACAAATTTTTGAGGTGCAAAGAACCTAGCAGAACATCTCCCACATAGACACTTAGTTCATGTTCTATGTCCTTAGTGGGCGCCTCTCCCTCAGTGATGGTGACAATCACATTAAAAACCCTCTCTCTAGCTTGTCTATCAACGCTAAAATCGGGTATGTAAAAGAACCCCCCGCCCTTGCTTTGGAACGCACACATCACAGGAGAGCACTCCCAAGGCAAGAACTCAGTACAAATCACATGCAAATGGCCTCTCTTCTTACATCTATAGGGCCAATGCCCCCACCCCCACCTTTGAACCAATTTATGAAATAAATGAAGGAAATATGCCCTAGAGGCAATAATCATAGACAAACAGAGTGTCCCTAGTATGCCTCTACTTGACTAGCTCGTTAATCAAAGATGGTTAAGTTTATTAACCATAGACGTGTGTTGTCATTTGATGAACGGGATCACATCATTAGAGAATGATGTGATGGACAAGACCCATCCATTAGCTTAGCATAATGATCATTTAGTTTTATTGCTATTGCTTTCTTCATGACTTATACATGTTCCTCTGCCTATGAGATTATGCAACTCCCGAATACCGGAGGAACACTTTGTGTGCTATCAAACGTCACAACGTAACTGGGTGATTATAAAGATGCTCTACAGGTGTCTCCGAAGGTGTTTGTTGAGTTGGCATGGATCGAGATTAGGATTTGTCACTCCATGTATCGGAGAGGTATCTCTGGGCCCTTTCGGTAATGCACATCACTATAAGTCTTGCAAGCAATGTGACTAATGAGTTAGTTACGGGATGATGCATTACGGAACGAGTAAAGAGACTTGCCGGTAACGAGATTGAACTAGGTATGAGGATACCGACGATCGAATCT
The DNA here is from genome assembly GCF_002575655.3 of Aegilops tauschii subsp. strangulata. Classification (NCBI taxonomy): domain Eukaryota; kingdom Viridiplantae; phylum Streptophyta; class Magnoliopsida; order Poales; family Poaceae; genus Aegilops; species Aegilops tauschii. The sequence goes on along the minus strand of NC_053036.3, from coordinate 27,238,877 downwards.
CGGGCAAGTAACATACCGATGACAAAGGGAACAACGTATGTTGTTATGTGGTTTGACCAATAAAGATCTTCGTAGAATATGTAGGAGCCAATATGAGCATCCAGGTTCTGCTATTGGTTATTGACCGAAGATGTGTCTCGGTCATGTCTACATAGTTCTCGAACCCGTAGGGTCCGCAAGCTTAGCGTTCGATGATGATTTGTATTATGAGTTATGTGATTTGATGACCGTAGTTTGTTCGGAGTCCCGGATGAGATCACGGACATGACGAGGAGTCTCAAAATGGTCGAGACATAAAGATTTATATATTGGAAGGTTGCTTTTGGACATTGGAATGGTTCCAGTGGTTCGGGCATTTTTCCGGAGTACCGGGAGGTTACTGGAACCCCCCCCCCCCTCCCCCCCCCCCCCCCCGGAGAAGTATTGGGCCTAGTGGGCCTTATTGGAGGAGAGGAGAAAGGGCCACAAGAGAGGGGCGCGCCCTCCCCTTGCCCAAACCGAATTGGACTAGGGGAGGGGGCCGGCCCCCCTATTTCCTTCCCCCTCTCTCTCCCTTCCCTTTCCCTCCGGTGGAAGAAAGGAAAAGGGGGGGCCGAATCCTACTTGGACTAGGAGTCCACGTAGGACTCCCCCCCTGGCGCGCCCAACCTGGCCGGCCTCCTCTCTCCCTCCCTCCTTTATATATGTGGCCAGGGGGCACCCCAATAGGACAACACAAGTTTCTCTTAGCCGTGTGCGGTGCCCCCCCCCCTCCACAGTTACACACCTCGATCATATCGCCGTAGTGCTTAGGCGAAGCCCTGCGCCGGTAACTTCATCATCACCGTCGCCACGCCGTCGTGCTGACGGAACTCACCCTCGGCCTCAACTGGATCAAGAGCTCGAGGGACGTCATCGAGCTGAACGTGTGCTGAACGCGAAGATGTCGTACGTTCGGTGCTTGGATCGGTTGGATCGCGAAGACGTTCGACTACATCAACCGAGTTACTAAACGCTTCCGCTTTCGGTCTACGAGGGCACGTAGACACACTCTCCCCTCTCGTTGCTATGCTTCTCCTCGATAGATCTTGCGTGATCGTAGGAATTTTTTTGAAAAACTACGTTCCCCAACAAGATCTACTTTAGTAAAGTACATGATCCAAAAAACTATGAACACTGTTTTACATTGTAAAACAGTGTTTTGAAAATGCCATGGGCCTTTTTTCTGAAACGCGTGAACATTTTTTAAAAATGTCAAGTACGTTTTTTTTTGAATTATGAGAACATGTTTTTCTTATGTCGTATAAACATCTTTTAAAAATGTCACAAACATTGTTTGAAAACACATGAACATTTTAAAATGCCACATACATTTTTTGAATGCTATCAACATTTTTTTCGAGTTGCATGAATATTTTTTACGTTGCATAAACATATTTTGAATGCATGATGAACGCTGGTAAAATTTTGAAAAATAATTTTCCATTTTAAAAATAATATTAAAAATTAGAAATAAGAAAAAAAGAAACATGCGCGGGAGAGCCAGGGCTCCTCCCGTGCTGGGCGAGCTCATTTAGGGGGCAGCTATGTTCAGTTCACAAGATGCGAGACATGACTAATGGGCTACTTGGTGCAGAGAAATATATATATATATAAAGAAATTGAAACCTGAAAAAGTACTCCCTCTCTTCCGAAATGTAAGGTATATAGATTTTTTTAGAAGTTAAACTTTGCAAACTTTGACAAATTTTATAGAGAAACTCTTTATATCCACAGTACTAAATATATAAAATATGAAGCTACATCTTATGATGAATCTAATGATATATGTTTGTATTCTAGATGTAAATGATTTTCTTCATAAAGTTGGTCAAATTTTGTTAGGTTTAACTTTTCAAAAAAATATATGCACTACATTATGAAATGGATGCAGTTTATAAGTAAAAATTGAAACCTTTCCGGCCTGAGAACACTATCTACGACTGAAGGTATTTATGCTACAACAACCCGCACTCACATACGCCGAACCAGTAAAAAAAAGTGGCATAGGTCCCTTTTATTTTTGCTTCCTTTTTATCTGTTTCACTATTTTGTTTTCGCCCCCCTTTTGTATATATTTTGAAATAGTAAAAATAATATTTCAAGAAAATGTATCAATCTTATTTAACCAGGCAAAAAATAATGCGAAACTTTGTCAATGCAACTATAAAGTTTTCTTACATTTTAAAAATATACATGTAATTTTCAAAAATGTTAACAGAGAAACCACATTTTATTTTTTCATGTAATTTTAAAAATGTTCATACATTTTATAAGAAGGTTAATATAATTAGAATTTTGTGCTAACTTTTAAAAATGTTCGTGTAATTTTAAGAAGGGTTCATGAATTTAAAAAATCGATCGTGTAATTTTAGAAGTGTTCGCGCATTTATAAAAAAAAGGTTCATGTACTTTAAGAAATGTTGCATCCTCGTATATGGTATTTTCATTATGTTATCTCTGGTCATAATTTTAGTGTGAGCAGTTATAAAACGCATGTACCTCACAATTTAAAGAGATAATTGACATAGGAACGGAAAAAGCTTCCAGAGAGCATCGACATGCCAGTCATAGTACCTCACAATTCATCGTCACAATGTCAACTGAATGTAAGCAAAAAGCATGAAATTAACAAATAAAGAATATCTTCTTCATCAGAGAAAACAATGTTCTCAGTAATATATGTATATGTCTAGGACAAAAAACACATTTGTGTGAATAAGCATGAGGTGGGTTTTCTTTTACTTTGAATAAGAGACATTCCTTCCTCTTTTGATTTAACACGTATGACAGCAAAACTAACAACATTTTCCTCTAGGAATCATCTATCATACCCCTAATTGTATGCCTAAACTTCTACTGCTTGTATCTCACTCTACATTATTCTGCTTTGCCACAAAGACATGTACATCATCCATCGGTTGCCTGCTCGCTAGAAGAGCGGTTCGCGTATTCCTGAACCATAGCCCCAAAAAGTGACGGCCTTCCCATCAGCTTGGATGGAGCATCAAACTCTTTCACTAACCCTGAAACAGCAAAATACATACAGAATTCAAACAGAAGAGCAACTTCCTTGTTGGAAAATCACTCTTGAAGTAGCTAGAAGTAGAGCATCCGTGTAAGGCCACAGCCTACCTGCATCCAACACCACAACTCTGTCGCTGTCCATGACAGTCGGGACACGATGAGCAATGCTGATAACAGTGCACTCCCGGAACTCCTCCCGGATGATCCTCTGGATGGCCGCGTCCGTTTGGGAATCGACAGAAGCGGTCGCCTCATCCATGAACAAGATCTGGCTGCGCTTCAGTATAACTCGGCCGAAGCAGAGAAGCTGCCTCTGTCCCACGCTCCAGTTCTCCCCCATGCCGGCAACTACAAAACAACAAGCAACAAGTATTTGTCTGCTGTTATTACCAAGAATTGGAAATGATTAGCCTAAAAAAAGAATAGGAAATGATTGCCTAGATGGCACTGAAAGTCATCAAATTTGTGCAGTAATCTATATTCTATAATAACAATGACATTTGGTTCCCTGCTGCAAAATATATTCTGATGGACCTGTATCTATGCAAGGATTGAATTTGTGTATTTCAAGATCAGGATCACTATAGGATCAGACCTCAAACGTCGTGATTCTAAAGATTATAAAGCCTGTTCTACTATTTTGCATTGTATCACTTTGTCGTATTTCTGCATAGAATTGAGATTCGCAGGGATAAGCATACCTAGTGCATCAAGCTTCTCAGGTTTTGCAGCTACTGTGTCTTTTAGTTGGCAGCACTCAAGGGCCTGCATAGGAACAATCAAATTAAGATCAACAGCACACATGAATTACTCGGCATGTCAAAGGGGAAATTTATGCAGTGAAACACACAGCGGCTATATAACCTGTACCTGCCATATCTCGGCCTCAGAATACTGCCCAATGGGGTCAATGTTGCTTCTCACGGTTCCTTCGAAGAGGGCGGGCTCTTGAGGAATCACACCAAAGCGAGACCTCAGATCATGAAGACCCAAAGTGCAAATATCTACTCCATCTATGACAATCTGGCCTTTTGCAGGCTCCACAAGCCTGAACAATGCCTGGACTAAGGTTGACTTGCCACTGCCAGTCCTTCCGACAACTCCTATCTTTTCTCCACTCCTGATGCTCATCGTAATGCCTTTCAAAATTAGAGGTGTGTTTGGTCGATACCTAACCTGAAAAGAATAGTATTTTGTGGCTAACTTCTATCAATCACCTAGAAAATAATAGTGATAAGAATCAGCAAAGAAAAAAAAAACTGACCTCTAGATCCTTTATGTCAATATCTCCTCGCTGCAGCCAATTTGCCGAGGGGAGACAATCTGACACTGCCCATGCTGCCTCAGAAGGAAGAGCGCTGTACTGATTCACCCTCTCCACCGAGACCATATCATTTTCTAGCATACAACTTATTGAAATTGCAAAGTACACCAAGGAATTGAGAGAAAGGCCGTAGGAAAGGGACATGCCGACAAATTCTACATCAGAAACAGTAAATATCAATGATGGGATGACCTGATGCATTTGAAGGTCAGAAAGAAATATACAGCTCCTGAATGATAAAACATTAAGAAAGTTTGTCTCGTTCCCATGTTCACCAGTCCAAAATCTTTGCCACTGAACCAAACTTGTCTTCGACGAGCACACCCGCGAGGTCTTATGGTACACAGAACAGCTAGCACCAAACTTGTCTTGTTGGTTCAAGACTTCAAGTACACAAGAAAAGGCTTAGCCCAATAATTAATTGATGGTCTGTCACAATCGATAAGTATTAGGCTGGTTTCATATCTCAGTTGGTAAATTTTACCAACTAGCTATTGCACGAGTTAGTTTAACACAGATATGAATGTGCTACAATTGTGTGGGTGAATAAACTTTTCACGTAAAACCGGAAAAGGGTTTCCCCCGATACAAACACTGATTACAACCGAGAGACCGATACAAACACACAACACACACACCCAAGGCAAGATGAAAAGGTGCCGGGCGCCGACACACCCCACCGATAACCAAGCAAACACCGCTTGGAGCTGCAATAGAAAGGTGAGCCAGACAACAACGAAGCCAGGACTTCAAAACAGTGCCTTCCAGAAGGGTACGACCATGTATAGGCGCCACCGCAAGATCCCGAAGATCAGGTTTTCACCCGGAGCAAGACGACAGGAGTGGGAATGCCACGACGGAGCCTTCATGAAGGATACAACGTGACGACCGGCGCCACCGTCGGCCAGTCAAAGTACTGGGCAAGTGGTGTACCCAGGCGCTCACACCCCTCCGTCGCACCCTAACTTCGTCAACCATCCGCAACCACACCAACCGCGTGGCCATGGTTGCCCGCCCGCGCCTGAGACGCACACTCCACCCCCAAATGTCGCGCCTCCTGCCACCAGAGCCGACGCCCTGCAACCAAGCAACCCCGGGACCACACAAAGGCCCCGGCTTTGGCCCAACCGGCCGCCCCCGACCGACGGGGCCATCAGCAGATGCTCCGCCCCAGACATCGGCAGACATGTGCAACCCGCGCGGCGAGGAAAGGGGGAGAAGGAGGAGCAGACGCATCCGGACCGGCACACCCCTAGAATAGTGTCAAACTAGAATAGTTCTTTTGTATACACAATTAATGAAATTAGTTTTTTTTTTCTAAATGAGTTGACTTCTTCTTGAGTAACATGACAGTAACAGATTTAGTTTGCTCGGTTCATGGCCCGTCATTTCCTAAGAATCTAGTTTGATGGAATGTCTCCGGTTTGCGAATCCAACAACCAATTCAAGAATCTACTAATTCTGATTCACCGACTCCGATTCATAAATCAGAGTTCTCTATTTGTGAACCTGGTGATTTGGGCATACCTTTCAGTGCTGAATAAGAATTGGCACAAGATTCAATTTTCTACGGCATTGATATCAGATTCGATAAAACAAGTAAATTTATACCAAGAAAACATATAGAACATGAGGACCATAAAGTGTACTCTGTCCTATGAAATGCAATTCTATAAATACTCAATTAATGGAGACTTAATAATACCTTTCTTGATGAAATTGCTAGGCAAACTGATCATGAGAAAAGCAGTTATGGACAACACAAGAGTGCCAATTAGCTCCAGGCGAAATCCAAACCACTCATTAGCTGCGTAGTTATGGAAGGACATACGCAAATTTGAATTAATTCTGTCCAAGTTTGTTTGGTAAAATCCATCCTCCTTCCCAAGGCACCTTATAGTTGGAGCACCCAAAATGGTCTCCGTTAAGTGATCAATAACTGGTGCATTTGTGACTCCTTGGAGACGAGTTAGCCCTCGGGATGTTGCAATATAACGATTCTGAAACATAAAGAAATGTTAGAAATCAACTTCCTCATTATCCAGTTAGGGGTTGGTAATATGAAGAATGAGTCCTCTAAGATGCATTGTTGTAGCTGAATTATACCCGGTACCAAATGTTCAATAGCAGCAGGGGAAGCACTGCTATGGCTGACGGCCAAGCTACTTGGCAGGTGACCGCAATGCTGCTAACCACCGAAATGCACATCGATACACCAATACCCATATAGAATAGAAGGGCGGTGTCTATTTTAGTTTGGTCCGCTGATACCTGCAGAAAGAATACACAAGAGTATGTACTTCAACAAAAGATTGTATACATGACCAGTAACAAACAAAATCTATGTCTTCACAATACATACCCGGCTTAGAATCCTTCCTGAAGGAGTTGTGTCAAAAAATGACATTGGAGCTCGTAGAATGCTGTTGAACATCTTACCAAAGAAGGCCTGGGCTGATTTAAGCCCCAAAAAGGCGATGAAAAGAAGGCTGATAAACTGAAATACAACCGAAGCAGAAACTATTGACGCATAGACACCGAGAAACATGGAAATGTCAAATATGGTGCCCCCTGATGTTTCATATGACAGCCAGTAGTTGCTAGCCATTCTGGAGCCCTCTGTCAGCACAGATATAGCTAGAATGAGCAGAACTCCCCACCAACCCCAAGCCTGTGTGATGTATAGCTTGTACACATGCCAACTCACTTGGCCACTCGCCTTTTCCTCTTCCTCAATTAGCTTAGAAGAACCTGCTTCATTGCTAGGAGCAATAGCGGTCGTATTGCTGTTTTCTTTAATGGGTTTGGAGTTAACCGTGGCTGGAGAATACTCGGTGTTCTGAACAGTGTGGCCTTGCACCCCTGGCGCTTCCATGGAACTGTGGTGAGCAGCAACAAGAGCTAAAAAATCTGAACATGAATCTAGTAAATCGCCATAGACCCCTGACTGAATGATCGCCCCGTTTTTCATTACCTGCATAATGCCGTTTCATCTCTGTTATCTGTCAATATCATCCGCAAGGTATCTTTCGCATAGTATATGAAGTATGGATAATGTTGACAGGTAAAGAAAATGAAAAATAGATTTGAGAAAAATACAAAGAAAGTTCTTAGGGACCATAGGTATGAACACTAGATTACTTCTTTCCCTACTCCCTGAACCAAAACAAAACATTGCTATGGATACTCCGCAATATCTTAGTCACTTCTTTCTACAGAAAGCTCTTAAAGTAGTACACGCAGTTGAAAAATGGAACTTACGAATACAGTATCCACATTTCGTAAGAAATCCACTTGGTGAGTAACAAGCAAAACAGTCTTATTCTTGAGTAGGCCCTTGAGACATTCCTGCAGGAAAAGGTTACCTGTTAGTGCTACTTAATAGTAATTGGCTAAGATACTAGCAATATTCTAGTCATAGCCCTATACTTTCAGTTTCACACAAACCTTTATTTCTTTTCGCGCAGCTCTAGTGATGAGATAGCATTAGAAAAAAATATTTGAAAGAACAAAATATTTGATGACCAGTATCAACCAAATTATAATTCAATGGCCAAATGCAGCATCCTTTTTTTGCTCAATTAGTTGAATATGTCGCAAGAATACACTTTTCTCAAGATCTCAATTTCCATATCTGAACATTTTCTAAACCATCTATATTGTGGCAGCTGGTATCCCACTTTATCATTTTGAAAATATATCTTCCAGGTACTTCCCATGAACATTTAAAATTATGTTACTGTTGCATTTATCCCAAATCTAATCAACTATGTGAATTATGAAACAGTACATGAAAAGAAAAAGGACGTACGGCAATAAGATTTTTACCTTAAAGATAGTTGAGCCAGTATGAGCATCAACTGCACTGAATATGTCATCAAGAAGATATATATCACAATCTTGATAAACTGCTCTAGCCAACTGGATGCGCTGCTTCTGGCCACCACTGAGGTTGATCCCTCGCTCTCCTATTTCAGTCTGGTCACCGAACTCCATCATTTCTAGATCTTTTTGTAAGCAACAAGCGTGTAAGACTGTCTTGTATGTCTCTGGATGCATCGGCTGTCCAAACAAAATGTTTTCTTGAATGGTTCCATTCCGGATCCAAGCTGTCTGAGTGACACATGCTGTCGTCCCATACACGCTAACCTATATATACCAAAACAAAAAATACATAAATGACACAGATGCAACACAGAAAAGCAATTAAACTGGTTTGAAAAGAAGATAGTGATGCTGCTGTGTGTACATGTAATTCAGCTACAGTACAGGAAGCAGATAAAGGCTACTCTTGTCGATGGACAAGTTCAAGAAGCAGATGCAGTGCCATTGTAAAAATTCCATGGTTTTTCTCCTGAATGCTGAAATCATCATCGGCAAAGTATGACCAAGTAGCAAGAAAAAGGCAGGCTCCTTGTAGCGCTAACTATCCGTATGATGATTTTTCCTAGACAAGTATGCACCCTCTCCTGCTCAACGTCTATTCCAGCAGAGCTTATCTGCAAACCAAAAACAAAACGGAAAATACATAGACAGAGTGTGTCCGGAGTGTCTTCTAAGTTGTACTGCAATTCTCAACTGTCCACAACAATTTTCTACAGACCTCTTGGATGTGTACACTTTCCGACAAGGCGTAGCATCGTTCTGGCCTTCTGGGGTACAACTGAGCTCTGAATGAAGGACATATGCATGCCATATTTTACAACAGATTGCGCTGTTCGGAGGATTCCGTATGAGAACATGCGTCTGGCATATGCCTCTGTATTTAACTATTTATAGATTAGTCTACGTACAGATTTCTAAAGGATAGCGAATCATGCCTACGCCTTGCCTGCTTGTTTGATTCTTGGTTATCATATTACTTGTTGATTCTTCTCGACCACAGATATTGAAAAGTATTGAGTAAGGTGGACCAAGAAACAGGCGACAGAGTACAAGAGCAGGCAACAGCTTCCAGGATTCAACTAGCATCCACATTACGGGTCAAGGATCTCTGCATAGGATACATCGGAAATTCCCGGGTCAAGGCTTTGGACCGATCGGCTTCTAATGTAATATCAAATTGGTCGGATACCGCGAGAAGGTGGCACGAACACGCAGGGAAAAAGACATCAGATCCAAGGCTAATAAAGCTCCCAGCTGCATCGACGGAACAAATTAACTTTTCCCGTTGGGGGAAGGAAGAGCCGCCCTCGGTTGAGAACTGCCGCGGTGGGGTTGGGAATGGGGACTAGGGGTTGGGTTGGCATTGGGGCGTCCATTTCGTTCATAGAAAATGGAGCATAAAAAAATTTGGAGATGATTTATTTTACCTCAGTTTATTTTTAGAATCCACTAATGCCCCCATTTCAAACAAAGGAGAAGAGTTACTCCCTCCGATCCATATTAGTTATGGCTACTTTAGTAAAAGTTCAATTTCGAAGCAGAAGATTCACGTAGGAAAAAAATTCTTTGGTATAGTTTAGACAAAAAAAAACTGGCATCCTACACTCCTTTCCAATTCCTATGAAATGGTCTATTCGGTAGGAATTTTGGAGAAAACCAAACCCGAGGCCCTACCTTATGTTTTCCTCTCTTTAAACTATATAACGCTAGGTGTTAAATATGTCTTACATGTTACAACACAGCGCCATATTGTAAGCCATATAAGCGATCTAACACTATGCGTTGTAACTATATTCCAATGCTAATAAGGGACCAAACAACTACAAAGAAAAGTAGAATATCTCTTGGTCTAAACTAAGTTGTTCTCGTTTAGTTTGCACTTGTGGTTTTGACTAGTCCAACTACGCGTTTTTGACCCTAATTGATATTCTTTCCCCTAGAAGAAAACTAACTTACTAGCTCAAGGAATATATCTCCTGTGACGGAAATTAAATCTCGATTAAATGTGTGCTTTAAACTATCACTATTTTTCTAGATCACAATGTAGACGCGGACCCTCATACGAACACTCACTCCTATGATCCATGAACACATAATAAACACACACCTTACCACTATGAGTAACTTTGAAAGACTGAGTCGGTAAATCTTGAAATTGAGAAATCATCACAGGCTCTACTATGATCTATAAATACAAAAACACAATCGTACCGCAATAAATTATCTTCGAGAGACTAAGCCAGTAAATTATTGTGGCAAGTTCTACACTGAAAAGTAGAATAAATATAAGGAAATGCAAGCGCTAGTGCTAAGTGCTTGAATCCAGGTGGGCAGGTTCCGCCATAATGAACCTAACTAACCAAGCATCTTAGTCCACCAAAGTATCAAGACTTGTACCAAAAGTCTTTGGTCAATGACCTTATCTAAAGTGATCCCTAATTTTTGGTGGAATGATAAAAGACATAGAAGGAAATTTCACTAGTGAAGCTTTTGTGATAATTGTTTGTTGTAAGATGAAAGATTCATGAATAAAACTTAAGTTTTTACTCAAATTCAAAATTCTTTCATAATCAAATCATATTGGATATTGTACTAGCTTTGTTTCAAAATAATTGAAGTTCTAGGATTGTTCTGACTTATGAAAATACTAGAACTTCAATTATTTTGAAATGAGATGGAGTAGACAAGAGTACATGCACTCACCTTGCCGGAGACCTTATGCATCTCTCCCATGATGCAGGACAGCAGCGACGACTTGCCGGAGCCAACCGCTCCGACCACCGCCGCGAGCTCCCCCTTCCTCACCTCCACCTCGATCCCTTTCAGCACCGGCTCCTCCCCTTCGACATCTTTCTCCTCGCCATTGTTGCCCTGGACATCCCATGCGAACACCCCGCATTGCACCTTCACGCCCACCTCATCCCCGGCGGCGCCACTGCCAAGACGCTCCACCGCCGTGGTGTCGATCTCGGCGTCCGCCAGGAACTTGTCCAGCCTGCCGAGCGACACAAACGCCTGCATGGACGTCACAATGGTCTGCGGGAAGTTGCTCATGGGGCCCTCGAGCATGCGGAAGAAGGCGGTGGCCGTGAACACCTTGCCGGCGTCGAGCTCCCCTCCAGCGGCGAGGTACGTCCCGAACACGAGCACCGTCATGGCGATGGGCCCGCTGGAGTACACCACGTTGGTGGCACACACGAAGAGTATCACCTTCTTCAGCCACCCCACCTCGGCGCGCCGGAGCTCCCGCACCTTGCCGCCGAAGGTCTCCTCCCACGCCTGCAGCTTGATCACGCGCATGTTGCCGAGCATCTCCGTCAGGGCCTTCACGCGGCTATCGCGGGCGCCGAAGAACTTGAACTGGTAGCCCAGGTTGAGCTTGTTGGCGAACGCGGTGACCACGATGACGGCGAAGATCACGGCGAGCGTCATGAGCACGGCGGGGCCGAGGTACGCGTACAGGAGGAACAGGGCCACCGCGATCTGAAGCGGCATCAGCCACAGGCCGTGCAGCCCGTGCATGGCGCCGGACACCATCGAGGCGTCCACCTGCATGTAGTTCACGATGGCGCCAGCGCCGTGCGCGCGCGCCGCGCCGGTGGACAGCCGCAGCGACTTGCGGTACAGCGCCGTGAGCAGCGCGCCTCGGATGCGCATGCCCAGGAGCTGGCCCTGGAAGTTGTAGTGGTGCGACGCCAGCGTCTGGACCGCCTTGCCGGCGATCAGGATGGCGACAAGCCGGAGGCCCTCCCATGGCGTGCCGCCGCGGCGGATGAACTCGACGAACCGGTCGATGAGCGACGGGCCCACGTACATGGCCGCGAGCTGCACGAGGCCCAGCGCCGCGATGAGCAGGAACTGCGGCCAGAAGGACAGCCACAGCGCGACGCCCACCGGGCTCCGCCACCCCCGCGCTGCCGCCGGCCAGTTGGACGCGAGCAGAGCGTACGCAGACTCGGCGCGGTGGTCCGGCGACACCGGCGGGATGTCGTTGTCGGCGAGGGACTCGTTGGCGTGCCCGTTGGAGACGAGCGGGTTGATCCAGCTGAAGGTCGCGCGCGAGAGGAACGACGCGGTCACGTACGGCGTCGCCGCCGCCGCCGCGCTGGGGTTCTGGTCCTGTTCGTCCTCTTGATCACGCGCCGGCGCCGTGCAGGTGGTGATTGCAATGTACGCGAGAGGAAGCGACACGAGCAGTCCGGCGAAGGCGAGGACGTCGTCGGGGAGGAGCGGCGAGCCGTCGGCGCAGCGGACGGCCGCGGAAACGGAGAAGAGCGCGGCGCCGAGGGCGGTGGCGATCCAAAACACGCGGAGGTGCCAAGGGTGAGCGGTGGCGGCAACGGAGGCTCGTTTCGCCAAGGCGAGCACGGTCCACGCGGCCACGGCGTGCGCGGCGAAGTGGGCAACGAGGAAGGCGCACTCCACGACGCGCCACGGCGTTGTGCCTGCTGCGGGCAGGAGGAAGATCGCGAGCACGAGGAGGACTGCGGACGCCGCGGCGGTGACCACGGACGCACCGAGCGCGACGGCGTGGCGGCCGGTGGTCCGGAACGGCGCGGCCGGAGTCGGTGACGGCAGCAGCGGCTCCTTTTCAGGGGACGCGCCGTCGGCGCCACGGCGGCAGAGGGCGAGGGCGAGCGAGGCGGCGAGGAAGAGGACGTCGATGGCGCCGAGGAGCGCGCGCTGCGGGCACGGCGAGAGGAGGAGGAACGCGAGGGTGCCGACGAAGGAGCCGGACGACGGCGACCACGGGAGCCCTCCTCCTCCCATCTCGCACGCCCTGCTCCCAGTCCCAGGAACCCTCTTCGTTTGCGAGGTGTTCGGCCGGAGAAACGAGTGAATCTAGGAGGTGTAGTTGGGTCGGAGAAATCGGAGGACGTGGCGCGGCCGGCGGGGCGGGGCGGGGCGGGGACTCCATTGGCCGGGCACAATAGATAGATAACCACTAGCCCTCGAGAAAAAAACCATGGTATAATTCAAATGCCCAAAAAGACTGAGCTGCCAAACGCAGCCTTAATATAAGGTATATTGAGAATGATTAAGATCTATACTAGTATAATATATGCGTATATAGTTAATAGTGAATGTTAGACAAGTCTGACTCCAGAAATCTTGGAAACTGGTATTTTTAAAAGATTTTTTTCCTATTTCCATTCAGAACTTATACTTTTTATTTATTGTGTGTCAAGATTACATTTCACCCCAATACAAGGAAGCTGGAAAACATCTAATTCTTCACATGTTCTCATCAATTATGTAGCTTCCCTCCGAATACAGAAGCAAAGGAGTACAGTATATATCAGTAACAAATGCAGTATATGTTCACATTTCCTGATGCCAGTATTCCTTGATAATCGATGCCTAGTTAAAGACTACTTCACTAAACATTCCAAAGCGAATAAAACAGCTCATGGCTTTTGCTCAAATGAGTAAAAGCACAACTCCACAAGTAGATTGAGATCAGATGCCAGTAAACTAAAAACCAACATGGCCATGCTGTATTGCCATCATCCAGGAATGTTTTTTGTCAAGTATAGCCTACAGAATACTTGCACAGTTCACTAGCGATAAAGAATGTCGCAGTCCTCAGACCTACACAGCAAGGTCAGCGAAGGTGTGCCATCAGATGATAACAGGTTGCCACTTCCCAGCTCCAGCAGTTCAGGGGTTGAGGTTGAGGACCAGTAGCTTTGGACCATATGGAAAGCACCCTTCCCTGACTCTGATCGAGGGAAGAAATCAAGGCGCTTTACTTGCAAATCTCCAGCCATCAAGGCTCTGCCTAGAATTTCGAGTCGCAGCGGGATGCCAAGTGCATATGTTAGAGCCCTCATTGCCAACATCGTTGGTTTAACATCCAGGGGCCGCACCTCCTTGTAGCAATACTGATGCCAAAACCATAAAATGTCAAATAGTGAGCTCGGTCTGTGAATGGTAAACTTAGTATTGGTTTAGTCATGATTATGTTATTACTGTACAAAGGACAGAAAATAACACTGTTTATGCAGAGAAAATTCTCAACCTTGATAATGAACTACATATACTTTTACGACAAAGACAAAGGATACGTAATTCACTAGTTGATTGTTCAAGAACAGTAGTAGGGATAAGAAACTCTAACCTGATGGACATTCATGTTTCCAGGGATAAATGATTTGTAATCAGCTTCTCGAGTACGGATCTCAGTCTCTGCCAGCAATCTTAGCAAAGAAATGACTGGAAAAAAAAGGTGTTAAGCGAGAGAGAACAAGTGGACAAACAAAACATCTAAGCAAGCTTGTAGTATCCTTACTCCTGAGTGGCATCATCTCCTCTAGACTTCTCTTGTACAACTCATCAGAACTCAGACTGCAAACGATAAAAGCAAATATTTTCAAAACCCAAACGTAACAACAAACAAGCAAAGGGATCTTGTAACTTAATGTCATGTCCTGTCATAGAAAATCACTACAAAACATCAAGTTAAAAGCTCATACCCATTTGCAACAGAATTGACCAAATGATTCAACTCCTGAAAGAACATGAAGACAAATGGTTAAGTATATAACTTGAGATATATTATGAAGAGAATCATATTTGTTTAACATATATACGGTATACAGCAGTTGTAATGGTGTGGGAAACAAATATTTCCGCGACATATCATGCCGACTGCTCCTAATGCTCCACTACTTTTGTAGTGAATGCTATTTCAGGAAACAATACTTGAGCTGAATAGCATCCATACTGTAGCAAGAATGAAAAGTGGAGTTTTAGTCAAGTGGAATATGATGACAGACCATAGCATTATTAAGGAGCTCTCAAGTTGGTATGGTCCGGTAGACCAGTACTCTCCACCATGCCATATACTCAGTGTTTCAAAATTTAAATAGCACGCTATAGCTTTTACAGCATGAAATTCTAAGCCATTGAATAATTTCCTGTCAGAGCTAATACTGCTATATCCAATATTCATATAGCAGCTATGGCTCCTCCATGCAACATGTGCCAAAACTACTTCAACTAAATAAACATTTTTTCCTCTATACTCTTCTTAGATATCCTTAAAGAAAAAGTAATATGGAAACAAGAAAAATAAATATTTGGAGAACTCCACAGCCCTCCCCTAAATTTACATGTATGGCAGAGTGCTCATAAGTTTTCCCTCTCCTCTCACTCTGCATACCCCCTCTGTTTTAGGGCACATATTTTGGAATTCGCTAAGACCAAGGAGTTTAATACTTCTTGGAACCTCATGCTGTTCTTTTGATAAGAAATAGATTAGTTCAGGCTGGCTGTCTTAGTTCAGTAGACATATGGCTCAGTGTTCACTATATGTCTCGCTACATATATTTCATAATCGGAAATCATAACAGTAACCAAAGATGTGTATTATAGTAAAAAGTGAGAGTAGATTTTAGCTTTTACGATGACCCGCTATATGTGATAGATTTTTCCTATCCTTTATGTAGCAGACCACAAACAGCGATTACGACCTTGCATCTACTTCTCGTTTCATTTAAGTGTGTAGTGCCATATGCTTTTTTTTACAGAGGACAGAAAAACAGTTTCTACAGAGGAAAGAAAAACACAAAAACATTTTAAGGTATTGTTCTGTATCAAAGATATTTTCTGATAATGTAGCATGGGTTCAGATAACTTCAAAGCAGATTCAGCAAGGGCACTGGACAAAAATAGTTAGAGAAGAGGCTCGAGCCGAGCTTGACTTTGAACTAACAAAGTCGTCAACCCGCTAGGATTACAGCCAACCACATATTACAAGCAGCACTGGACAATTCAGGCCACATAAGGGACATCAAGTTATTTTGGCAAGTATTATAAATCATACGTAGTTTGTTTTTCACTAAATGACTGAACTAAGTATTACAAAGAACTAGGGTTACGAGGTCAGAGAAAAAAAACTAAGCTTCTGTAAGCTAGGAGAATACATACAGAAACAACACTTGAAAAGTATTCTTCAGGATTTAAGAAGTATGCTTTGTCCCATTTCAGATGACAGAAATTCTCTCTGGACACTGCCACATGTTCCATTAGACGAGTAACTTCAGCTTGACTATCTTGCATTTGTCCAAGATTTTCCTGTTTACAAGCATACTCATATTAAACTTTGATGCAAAACAAAAAAGCAACAGCATAAAAACCTAGTAACTTAGAAAGTTACCAAGTAGGAGAAAAAGAAAGCTCTGTAGAAATAGTTGCCATCTCCGCGAGTTCGTCTGAAGTGCAAATAGCGCTGACAAAGAACCTGCACAAAACTAGTTTTGCGCATTAGCATAGAACACTTAAATGACGAGAATGCTCCTATAGTGGCATGCAAACTTACCTTGATAATTTCCTGGAAAATGTCATTATCTGGATAATCCTGAACCAAATCCAAGAGTGGTTCCTGCCATACAAAGAATAAGTATCACAAAAAGGGCACTAACGATTTAGTAGATTCATCTGAATTAAGGATGGATTCGAATAAGTAATGCTGAAGCACAAGGCGCAAAATTGTAAGCCTAAGAAATTCTTTTATGGTTTTCACACATCAATCATCCACTTATTTGGTAGGAAAATGATATGAGGCCTTCATTAGGAAAACCTATGTTACATTAGATAAGGATCATCGATCACAATGTGCAAAACTGTAACTTATTTTATGTCACATAAGAACTTCTCCTGTACCCTAACTCACATTATTGGTAAGACTTGAGACACATGACCTTATCAAGGGTAAGTTCCACTGTAATTACACAGAGTAACGTCTACGAAAATGTTATGTTCCAGAAAGAATAAGAAACTAACAACAAAGGATTCAAAATTTCAAATAGAAGCCAATGATTTTCCAAGATAATACCATAGTTCCCTCAGGGCATGATTGCAGTTTGACAAACATTTAAGGGGAATGATAATATATATTAGCATCATAAGCAAGATGGTGATAACTCTTGAATATCTAGTGAAAGTTTATTGTAGGACATTGGAACTATTAGATGGTGTTAACTGAATGAGGAAAATATTAAAAGGTCAATGCATTGTTGTGAACAGAGGAGCTACATTGTTCTCACCTGGCATCCTAATGTCCTTGGACGAGCATCCGGACACCGGAAAACACCACTGACACTGAGAATACGGCAGTCTTTCAGTGGTCGGAGGTATGTTCTCTTGCCATCCAGCAGCTGGTTCCAATTTTCCCACAGAGAAAAATATTCATTTTTGTTGAGCGGCACCGAGTGATGCCGAACAAGATCATGCGGGAGATTCTTCTTTTGAGCGCTCATAAACAATGAAATGTAGAATTTCTCCTCATCTGGTAATTCAACCTAAATAATTGCAGACAGATAGTTGTAAAGGATACTTTCTAGCACAAATAAAGCCCATAAGTACAAAAAAACAACAACAAGTGTAGTAACAACTAAAACAACTGATTAAGACTCCAACTAATGCAATCAACAATTAGAAAATCAATTCAACACCGCGACGCATCCTTCTCCGTGTTCAGAACAATTGGACAAATAACTCAAGTCACTAACTCATGGAATTGAACTAAGAATAGCAGCGAAGGAACACAAATTTTCACCTCATCCTCTTGCATCACCTCCCAACCCTCATCATCTTCGTCTTCGAGCCAATCATCATCGTCATCCAGTCCTTGATCCTAGAAAATGGCCGAACATGCTTGTAAAAAAAACACTTTCCAGCACAGATGCAGAGAACAGTGGGAAAAAGTGCAGTGAAAAACCAGGCATCATTAGGAAAACAACCACAACAGCGTATTCAAACTCCAACGAATACAATCAACAAGTATAAAAGAAAATCCAATACTGTGATGACTGACGAGGGATAAATCTATGTGTTCAGAACAACTGGACAAAGAACTCAAGTCACCAACTCATGGAATTGAACTAAGAACTAACAGCAAAGGAACACAAATTTTCACCTCGTCCTCATCATCATCCTCGTCCTCGGGCCAGTCATCATCCTCGTCCTCGGGCCAATCATCATCAACATCC
Source organism: Aegilops tauschii subsp. strangulata (assembly GCF_002575655.3). NCBI lineage: Eukaryota > Viridiplantae > Streptophyta > Magnoliopsida > Poales > Poaceae > Aegilops > Aegilops tauschii. The sequence goes on along the minus strand of NC_053036.3, from coordinate 27,220,628 downwards.
GGTCCTTCATTCTAGAAAATGGCAGGGCATTGTAAGACAAACACTTTCCAGCGCAAATGCAGAGAACAGAGTAAAGAAAAGTGCAGTGAAAACAGAGCATCCGGTCCAGACAACAGAGGGAAATCCAACAGTTTTCAGTTATCTTGCCATGGAAATATCCAATTAATCTAGCTTTCCTGGTCACCCGATTGGACCAAGAACTCGCAGAAGAATATCAAAGGAGCGCAATTTCTGAACAGAAACCCCAACGAACTCCCTCTTTCCCTTTACAAAAGAATTCAGGTACTACATAAGGAAAATTAATTGGAGGGCTCGCGAGCATGCACGCAGCCCATCTTCCCAACAAGGGAAAAACTACACCAAGTCGAAGAACGTAGCCAAGAAAATGGTGATTAAACTGCGGCGACACCCGATCCTGCGGCAGCCGAGCCAAGAAAGCACCCAACCACGAACTGGGCGCAAGAAATGCCCCAGAGCGGACCAAGAACGAAGCGGAGGTCACCCCGACGCACCACCGAATCGCGAGATTTTGGAGACAGCGAACCATCACCATTCACCCAGGACTCCAGGAGACTACAGGAGGAAGCAAGATTGCAAGAAAGAACTCACCGTGTACTTGACGATGGGGGTCAGCGGCGGCTGCCGTGCCGGCTGAAGCGGGAGCGACGAGGCGGAAACCGGCGCGGGGTCGAGGGAGGGCGACGACGGGAGCCCTGGCGCAGGCGGCGGTGTGGGTCCGGCGCCGCCGTCTCCGCTGCTTCCCGCCCTGTCCGTGCTGTATAACTTGACCTTGAAATTTATCCCCATTTCTTTCGCCTGTTGGAGATTTCCCTTTCTGCCCCTCCGAGGAACTCTGGCTTCTTTCGGCTCGCCCCCTCCGTTCCTGGAGAATTCGGTAGCGGTCTTTTGCAAGGGCCCAAGTGGTAGATATCTTATATACTACTCCTTCTGTAAACTAATATAAGATGTTTTATATCATTATTAGTGACTCTACATGGTAGGAGAGTGTATCAGCAAATTGTCCCAGCCCGTCACTCAAGCTCTATTTCAGGCCCCTATCCCGGCCTCCCTTCCTCCTCCTTCGGAGACCTCGTTGGTGACAAGAGGAGTGGGATCCTCTCCCCCTTATTTACGGTGTTCTTTTTGTAGGTCAATGTTTTCCTTAGATTTTGTTTCTGTGACAACATTGATGAGGTAGTGGCAGCGATGCCCCGTTAGAATGAAGTCTTTTCGACCTCTACCTACATCACGACATCCGATCTGGCGGCGTTGTAAGTTGTGAGGGTATATGTGCTACCAGGTATGTTGGCTCACATTGGATCTTGATAGTGGTGTATCAATCAAGCGAAGCAATGGTCTCGCTCTTGGTGTGGTGATTTAGACCCCTTTCAATTTACTCGGCGCCATGACTCGGGTTCTCCAATCCTATGGAGTGGTGGTGAAGGATTGAAAGCCTGCGTGGTGTGGGGTGATGCACAAACCGATGTTCCTTTGGCATTTACTAGATCCTCATTTCTAGCGGTGAATTATTATTGCGGTCAAAATCTGGTTTAGCGACAAGGCGGTGCGGAGCAGCACCCACCGACCGGGGGGAGGGGAGGGGGAGGTTGAAGGAAATAGCCCTAGAGGCAATAATAAAGTTATTATTTATTTCCTTATTTCATGATAAATGTTTATTATTCATGCTAGAATTGTATTAACCGGAAACATGATACATGTGTGAATACATAGACAAACAGAGTGTCACTAGTATGCCTCTACTTGACTAGCTCGTTGATCAAAGATGGTTATGTTTCCTAGCCATAGACATGAGTTGTCATTTGATTAACGGGATCACATCATTAGGAGAATGATGTGATTGACTTGACCCATTCCGTTAGCCTAGCACTTGATCGTTTAGTATGTTGCTATTGCTTTCTTCATGACTTATACATGTTCCTATGACTATGAGATTATGCAACTCCCGTTTACCGGAGGAACACTTTGTGTGCTACCAAACGTCACAACGTAACTGGGTGATTATAAAGGTGCTCTACAGGTGTCTCCGAAGGTACTTGTTGGATTGGCGTATTTCGAGATTAGGATTTGTCACTCCGATTGTCGGAGAAGTATCTCTGGGCCCACTCAATAATGCACATCACTATAAGCCTTGCAAGCATTGTAACTAATGAGTTAGTTGCGGGATGATGTATTACGGAACGAGTAAAGAGACTTGCCGGTAACGAGATTGAACTAGGTATTGAGATACCGACGATCGAATCTCGGGCAAGTAAGATACCGGTGACAAAGGGAACAACGTATGTTGTTATGCGGTTTGACCGATAAAGATCTTCGTAGAATATGTGGGAGCCAATATGAGCATCCAGGTTCCGCTATTGGTTATTGACCGGAGACGTGTCTCGGTCATGTCTACATAGTTCTCAAACCCGTAGGGTCCGCACGCTTAAAGTTCGATGACGATTTATATTATGAGTTATGTGTTTTGATGTACCGAAGGTAGTTCGGAGTCCCGGATGAGATCGGGGACATGACGAGGAGTCTCGAAATGGTCGAGACGTAAAGATCGATATATTGGACGACTATATTCGGACATCGGAAAGGTTCCGAGTGATTCGGGTATTTTTCGGAGTACCGGAGAGTTACGGGAATTCGCCGGGGAGTATATGGGCCTTTTGGGCTTTAGGTGAAAGAGAGAGGGGAGGCTGCGCGCCCCCCAAGGCCTAGTCCGAATTGGACTAGGGGGAGGGGCTGCGCCCCCTCCTTCCTTCTCTTCTCTTTTCCCTTTCCTTGACTCCTACTCCTATTACTTGGAAGGGGGGAATCCTACTCCCGGTGGGAGTAGGACTCCTCTAGGGCGCGCCATAGGAGGGCCGGCCCTCCCCCCTCCTCCACTCCTTTATATACGGGGGCAGGGGGGCACATCTAGACACACAAGTTGATCTGTTGATCTCTCCCAGCCGTGTGCGGTGCCCCCTCCACCAGAATCCACCTTGGTCATATCGTAGCGGTGCTTAGGCGAAGCCCTGCGTCGGTAGCAACATCATCACCATCATCACGTCGTCGTGCTGACGGAACTCTCCCGTGAAGCTCTGCTGGATCGGAGTTCGCGGGACGTCATCGAGCTGAACGTGTGCTGAACTCGGAGGTGCCGTACGTTCGGTACTTGGATTGGTCGGATCGTGAAGACGTACGACTACATCAACCGCGTTGTGCTAACGCTTGCGCTTTCGGTCTACGAGGGTACGTGGACACACTCTCCCCTCTCGTTGCTATGCATCACCATGATCCTGTGTGTGCGTAGGAAATTTTTTGAAATTACTACATTCCCCAACAGTGGCATCCGAGCCTGGTTTTATGCGTAGATATTATATGCACGAGTAGACCACAAGTGAGTTGTGGGCGATACAAGTCATACTGCTTACCAGCATGTCATACTTTGGTTCGGCGGTATTGTTGGATGAAGCGGCCCGGACCGACATTACGCGTACGCTTACGCGAGACTGGTTCTACGGACGTGCTTTGCACACAGGTGGCTGGCGGGTGTCAGTTTCTCCAACTTTAGTTGAACCGAGTGTGGCTATGTCCGGTCCTTGAGAAGGTTAAAACAGCACTAACTTGACGAACTATCGTTGTGGTTTTGATGCGTAGGTAAGAACGGTTCTTGCTCAGCCCGTAGCAGCCACGTAAAACTTGCAACAACAAAGTAGAGGACGTCTAACTTGTTTTTGCAGGGCATGTTGTGATGTGATATGGTCAAGGCATGATGCTATATTTTATTGTATGAGATGATCATGTTTTGTAACCGAGTTATCGGCAACTGGCAGGAACCATATGGTTGTCGCTTTATTGTATGCAATGCAATCGCCATGTAATTGCTTTACTTTATCACTAAGCGGTAGCGATAGTCGTAGAAGCAATAGTTGGCGAGACGACAATGATGCTACGATGGAGATCAAGGTGTCCCGCCGGTGACGATGGTGATCATGACGGTGCTTCGGAGATGGAGATCACAAGCACAAGATGATGATGGCCATATCATATCACTTATATTGACTACATGTGATGTTTATATTTTATGCATCTTATTTTGCTTAGATCGACGGTAGCATTATAAGATGATCTCTCACTAAATTTCAAGGTATAAGTGTTCTCCCTGAGTATGCACTGTTGCGAAAGTTCTTCGTGCTGAGACGCCACGTGATGATCGGGTGTGATAGGCTCTACGTTCAAATACAACGGGTGCAAAACAGTTGCACACGCGGAATACTCAGGTTAAACTTGACGAGCCTAGCATATGCAGATATGGCCTCGGAACACTGAGATCGAAAGATCGAGCGTGAATCATATAGTAGATATGATCAACATAGTGATGTTCACCATTGATACTACTCCATCTCATGTGATGATCGGACATGGTTTAGTTGATATGGATCATGTGATCACTTAGAGGATTAGAGGGATGTCTATCTAAGTGGGAGTTCTTAAGTAATATGATTAATTGAACTTAAATTTATCATGAACTTAGTACCTGATAGTATCTTGATTGTCTATGTTGTTGTAGATAGATGGCCCGTGCTGTTGTTCCGTTGAATTTTAATGCGTTCCTTGAGAAAGCAAAGTTGAAAGATGATGGTAGCAATTACACGGACTGGGTCCGTAACTTGAGGATTATCCTCATTGCTGCACAGAAGAATTACGTCCTGGAAGCACCGCTAGGCGCCAGGCCTGCTACAGGAGCAACACCAGATGTTATGAATGTCTGGCAGAGCAAAGCTGATGACTACTCGATAGTTCAGTGTGCCATGCTTTACGGCTTAGAATCGGGACTTCAACGACGTTTTAAACGTCATGGAGCATATGAGATGTTCCAGGAGTTGAAGTTAATATTTCAAGCAAATGCCCGGATTGAGAGATATGAAGTCTCCAATAAATTCTATAGCTGTAAGATGGAGGAGAATAGTTCTGTCAGTGAGCATATACTTAAAATGTCTGGGTATAACAATCACTTGATTCAACTGGGAGTTAATCTTCCGGATGATAGCGTCATTGACAGAATTCTTCAATCACTGCCACCAAGCTACAAGAGCTTCGTGATAAACTATAACATGCAAGGGATGGAAAAGACGATTCCCGAGCTCTTCGCAATGCTAAAAGCTGCGGAGGTAGAAATCAAGAAGGAGCATCAAGTGTTGATGGTCAAAAAGACCACTAGTTTCAAGAAAAAGGGCAAAGGGAAGAAGAAGGGGAACTTCAAAAAGAATGGCAAGCAAGTTGCTGCTCAGGAGAAGAAACCCAAGCCTGGACCTAAGCCTGAGACTGAGTGCTTCTACTGCAAGCAGACTGGTCACTGGAAGCGCAACTGCCCCAAGTATTTGGCGGATAAGAAGGATGGCAAGGTGAACAAAGGTATATGTGATATACATGTTATTGATGTGTACCTTACTAATGCTCGGAGTAGCACCTGGGTATTTGATACTGGTTCTGTTGCTAATATTTGCAACTCGAAACAGGGGCTACGGATTAAGGGAAGATTGGCTAAGGGCGAGGTGACGATGCGCGTAGGAAATGGTTCCAAAGTCGATGTGATTGCGGTCGGCACGCTACCTCTACATCTACCTTCGGGATTAGTTTTAGACCTAAATAATTTTTATTTGGTGCCAGCGTTGAGCATGAACATTATATCTGGATCTTGTTTGATGCGAGACGGTTATTCATTTAAATCAGAGAATAATGGTTGTTCTATTTATATGAGTAATATCTTTTATGGTCATGCACCCTTGAGGAGTGGTCTATTTATATTAAATCTCGATAGTAGTGATACACATATTCATAATATTGAGGCCAAAAGATGCAGAGTTAATAATGATAGTGCAACTTATTTGTGGCACTGCCGTTTAGGTCATATTGGTGTAAAGCGCATGAAGAAACTCCATTCCGATGGACTTTTGGAATCACTTGATTATGAATCACTTGGTACTTGCGAACCATGCCTCATGGGCAAGATGACTAAAACGCCGTTCTCCGGAACTATGGAGCGAGCAACAGATTTCTTGGAAATCATACATACAGATGTATGTGGTCCAATGAATGTTGAGGCTCGCGGCGGGTATCATTATTTTCTCACCTTCACAGATGATTTGAACAGATATGGGTATATCTACTTAATGAAACATAAGTCTGAAACATTTGAGAAGTTCAAAGAATTTTAGAGTGAAGTTGAAAATCATCGTAACAAGAAAATAAAGTTTCTACGATGTGATCGTGGAGGAGAATATTTGAGTTACGAGTTTGGTCTTCATTTGAAACAATGCGGAATAGTTTTGCAACTCACGCCACCCGGAACACCACAGCGTAATGGTGTGTCCGAACATCATAATCGTACTTTACTAGATATGGTGCGATCTATGATGTCTCTTATTGATTTACCGCTATCGTTTTGGGGTTATGCTCTAGAGACAGCTGCATTCATGTTAAATAGGGCACCATCTAAATCCGTTGAGACGACTCCTTATAGACTATGGTTTGGCAAGAAACCAAAGTTGTTGTTTCTTAAAGTTTGGGGCTGCGATGCTTATGTGAAAAAGTTTCAACCTGATAAGCTTGAACCCAAATCGGAGAAATGTATCTTCATAAGATACCCAAAAGAGACTGTTGGGTACACCTTCTATCACAGATCCGAAGGCAAGACTTTTGTTGCTAAATTTGGATCCTTTCTAGAAAAGGAGTTTCTCTCGAAAGAAGTGAGTGGGAGGAAAGTAGAACTTGATGAGGTAACTGTACCTACTCCCTTATTGGAAAGTAGTTCATCACAGAAACCGGTTTCTGTGACATCTACACCAATTAGTGAGGAAGCTAATGATGATGATCATGAAACTTCAGATCAAGTTGCTACTGAACCTCGTAGGTCAACCAGAGTAAGATCCGCACCAGAGTGCTACGGTAATCCTGTTCTGGAAGTCATGTTACTAGACCATGAAGAACCTACGAACTATGAGGAAGCGATGATGAGCCCAGATTCCGCAAAATGGCTTGAGGCCATGAAATCTGAGATGGGATCCATCTATGAGAACAAAGTATGGACTTTGGTTGACTTGCCCGATGATCGGCAAGCCATCGAGAATAAATGGATCTTCAAGAAGAAGACAGACGCTGACGGTAATGTTACTGTCTACAAAGCTCGACTTGTTGCGAAAGGTTTTCGACAAGTTCAAGGAGTTGACTATGATGAGACCTTCTCACCCGTAGCGATGCTTAAGTCCGTCCGAATCATGTTAGCAATTGCCGCATTTTATGATTATGAAATTTGGCAAATGGATGTAAAGACTGCATTCCTGAATGGATTTCTGGAAGAAGAGTTGTATATGATGCAACCTGAAGGTTTTATCGATCCAAAGGGCGGTAACAAAGTGTGTAAGCTCCAGCGATCCATTTATGGACTGGTGCAAGTATCTCGGAGTTGGAATAAACGTTTTGATAGTGTGATCAAAGCATACGGTTTTATACAGACTTTTGGAGAAGCCTGTATTTACAAGAAAGTGAGTGGGAGCTCTGTAGCATTTCTGATATTATATGTGGATGACATATTGTTGATTGGAAATGATATAGAATTTCTGGATAGCAGAAAGGGATATTTGAACAAGAGTTTTTCAATGAAGGACCTCGGTGAAGCTGCTTATATATTGGGTATTAAGATCTATAGAGATAGATCAAGACGCTTAATTGGACTTTCACAAAGTACATACCTTGACAAAGTTTTGAAGAACTTCAAAATGGATCAAGCAAAGAAAGGGTTATTGCCTGTTTTACAAGGTGTGAAGTTGAGTAAGACTCAATGCCCGACCACTGCAGAAGATAGAGAGAAGATGAAAGATGTTCCCTATGCTTCAGCCATAGGCTCTATCATGTATGCAATGCTGTGTACCAGACCTGATGTGTGCCTTGCTATTAGTTTAGCAGGGAGGTACCAAAGTAATCCAGGAGTGGACCACTGGACAGCGGTCAAAAACATCCTAAAATACCTGAAAAGGACTAAGGATATGTTTCTCGTTTATGGATGTGACAAAGAGCTCATCGTAAATGTTTACGTTGATGCAAGCTTTGACACTGATCCGGACGATTCTAAATCGCAAACCGGATACGTGTTTATATTGAACGGTGGAGCTGTCAGTTGGAGCAGTTCTAAAAAAGCGTCGTGGCGGGATCTACGTGTGAAGCGGAGTACATAGCTGCTTCGGAAGCAGCGAATGAAGGAGTCTGGATGAAGGAGTTCATATCCGATCTAGGTGTCATACCTAGTGCATCGGGTCCAATGAAAATCTTTTGTGACAATACTGGTGCAATTGCCTTAGCAAAGGAATCCAGATTTCACAAGAGAACCAAGCACATCAAGAGACGCTTCAACTCCATCCGGGATCAAGTCCAGGTGGGAGACATAGAGATTTGCAAGATACATACGGATCTGAATGTTGCAGACCCGTTGACTAAGCCTCTTCCACGAGCAAAACATGATCAGCACCAAGGCTCCATGGGTGTTAGAATCATTACTGTGTAAACTAGATTACTGACTCTAGTAAACCTTTTGAGTGTTAATCACATGGTGATGTGTTAAATCACATGGCGATGTGAGCTAGATTATTGACTCTAGTGCAAGTGGGAGACTGAAGGAAATATGCCCTAGAGGCAATAATAAAGTTATTATTTATTTCCTTATTTCATGATAAATGTTTATTATTCATGCTAGAATTGTATTAACCGGAAACATGATACATGTGTGAATACATAGACAAACAGAGTGTCACTAGTATGCCTCTACTTGACTAGCTCGTTGATCAAAGATGGTTATGTTTCCTAGCCATAGACATGAGTTGTCATTTGATTAACGGGATCACATCATTAGGAGAATGATGTGATTGACTTGACCCATTCCGTTAGCCTAGCACTTGATCGTTTAGTATGTTGCTATTGCTTTCTTCATGACTTATACATGTTCCTATGACTATGAGATTATGCAACTCCCGTTTACCGGAGGAACACTTTGTGTGCTACCAAACGTCACAACGTAACTGGGTGATTATAAAGGTGCTCTACAGGTGTCTCCGAAGGTACTTGTTGGGTTGGCGTATTTCGAGATTAGGATTTGTCACTCCGATTGTCGGAGAGGTATCTCTGGGCCCACTCAATAATGCACATCACTATAAGCCTTGCAAGCATTGTAACTAATGAGTTAGTTGCGGGATGATGTATTACGGAACGACTAAAGAGACTTGCCGGTAATGAGATTGAACTAGGTATTGAGATACCGACGATCGAATCTCGGGCAAGTAACATACCGATGACAAAGGGAACAACGTATGTTGTTATGCGGTTTGACCGATAAAGATCTTCGTAGAATATGTGGGAGCCAATATGAGCATCCAGGTTCCGCTATTGGTTATTGACCGGAGACGTGTCTCGGTCATGTCTACATAGTTCTCGAACCCGTAGGGTCCGCACGCTTAAAGTTCGATGACGATTTATATTATGAGTTATGTGTTTTGATGTACCGAAGGTAGTTCGGAGTCCCGGATGAGATCGGGGACATGACGAGGAGTCTCGAAATGGTCGAGACGTAAAGATCGACATATTGGACGACTATATTCGGACATCGGAAAGGTTCCGAGTGATTCGGGTATTTTTTGGAGTACCGGAGAGTTACGGGAATTCGCCGGGGAGTATATGGGCCTTATTGGGCTTTAGGGGAAAGAGAGAGGGGAGGCTGCCCCCCCCAAGGCCTAGTCCGAATTGGACTAGGGGGAGGGGCTGCGCCCCCTCCTTCCTTCTCTTCTCTTTTCCCTTTCCTTGACTCCTACTCCTATTACTTGGAAGGGGGGAATCCTACTCCCGGTGGGAGTAGGACTCCTCTAGGGCGCGCCATAGGAGGGCCGGCCCTCCCCCCTCCTCCACTCCTTTATATACGGGGGCAGGGGGGCACCTCTAGACACACAAGTTGATCTGTTGATCTCTCCCAGCCGTGTGCGGTGCCCCCCTCCACCATAATCCACCTCGGTCATATCGTAGCGGTGCTTAGGCAAAGCCCTGCGTCGGTAGCAACATCATCACCATCATCACGCCGTCGTGCTGACGGAACTCTCCCGTGAAGCTCTGCTGGATCGGAGTTCGCGGGACGTCATCGAGCTGAACGTGTGCTGAACTCGGAGGTGCCGTACGTTCGGTACTTGGATCGGTCGGATCGTGAAGACGTACGACTACATCAACCGCGTTGTGCTAACGCTTCCGCTTTCGGTCTACGAGGGTACGTGGACACACTCTCCCCTCTCGTTGCTATGCATCACCATGATCCTGTGCGTGCGTAGAATTTTTTTTGAAATTACTACGTTCCCCAACAGAGGTAGGTGGATAGAGTGTGACATGTCGGTGGATGGAAGATTTGCGCGTGATCCATTCGTGGGGAGAAGAAAGCAGCTGAGAGGTTTAAGACGATGATCCAGTCATCCACTTGCATCCAGTGGCTAGGATATTAATTTTTCCAAGTACTCAAGGTGTAGACCGTCCCTTTTTCTTATCATCTACTACCGTGCTCTATCAAATCCACTTTCTCATTCCACGGGCTCTCCTACTCAACCACCTAACTCGCGGTCGCTGTCGAGTGCCCTTGACCTACCTCGCTATATTGTCATGTCATCATCGACCATCAGGCGACGACCACCACTCCAATGAGAGGGCATTGATAAATTCGAGTGGCAATAGTTACCGTCGTCCCCATTTCCACCGCTGCTACCCTCTTATATATATTCACTTTATAAGGTGCATATGTCTTTCGATGTTTAACTTTGATCCTTCAATAGGCCAATAATTTAAGAATCATGTGCCTTCTAATTACATTGGAAACTTCTTTCAAATACCCCCTCCATTTAAAAAAATAATGCGTATTACTTTTTGTAAAAAGTCAAACATTTCTATGTTTGGCAAAGTATAGCAAGATATATCAACATCTACCATATTGCACAAATAAAATATAAAATTACGTTTTGTGAAGAATCAAATGATAATGATTTGCATTGTACATGCATACTGAGAATATAAATTTGGTCAAAGCTATAAAGTTTGAGTTCTAAAAAAATCAGTACACCTTATATTTTGAACCGGAGGGAGTATAACTTTAGTGGAATAAGTTTTGTGACACATAACAGCATTTCTTTTATTTCTTTTTGCGGGTACATTTAACAACATGCATGGTCCTTGCTTAAATTCATGGTTAAACTTGAATATCGAAAAATGTGTACACCTTTTAAGCGAAGGTAGTAGTAAAAGAAGTGTTGAAGATTAGGGACCAGCGGTTCATTCCATTGGGATCTACAGGGTTAAAAACACAAAGGCCGGTGATTTGTAAAAGTGTCTCTTTTTGTGATCTTATGAGTTTGCCAAAGAAAAGACCAGGCAATGCAAATAGGAAAACTTGTCGCAAGTCGCAAGGTCAAAAACTGTGTCCGTCACGTAGATCTTTAGTTTTGGTCGCTCTTTATCATGTACAGTGCAGAGGGTTTTTTTTTTCCTGAGCGTAAGTTACCACTACTAGGATAGGGCCTGGTCCGGTATGCGTTCCCCAGTTCGCCTCCAAGTTGGGCCAGCGGAGGAAGAACCAGGCTGCACGCAGATGCGGCCCACTAGCCATCCCGCGGTTCCTGCGGCTCGTGGGAGACAGCAGCGCACCCCAGGTAGTTTAGTACCACATCGCCCAGCGAGAGAGCCTTGCACTGGTTTATAAGCATCGCCCTTCCCTCCTCATCGTCCCTTCGGGGACATCCGATAAAATTGGAACGATACAGAGAAGATTAGCATGGCCCCTGCGCAAGGATGACACGCACAAATCGAGAAATGGTCCAAATTTTTTTGAGATTTTGCGCGCCGGTCCCTGCGCATTTTGCAGATGCGCCCCTGGGCCATCTTCTCATGCGGTTGTGGCGCTGTGTACTTTTCTTTGCATCCAGATCCTTCCACTCTTCGCGTCTCCTATATCCAAGCCCCTGGCCTTCAATACTGTACTTTTCATGTTATACATCAGCTCCACGAGACCACTGCAGCTGGAGCAGCCAACGATCCATTTTCTGATTGTGAGTGTTCTATTTTATTTTCTTAATTTTGATTTTCCAAAATGTCAACTGAGAATAAACCGAATCCAGATGCCGCAAAAACCCTGAAACAACTGTTAGACAATTTTGCCAATGTCACTGGACTTGCGATGTTATTTTGAAAAAATCTACTTTCATACATCTCAACATGGATGTCAATCTAGTGGTGGGGAGACTAAGTCATGTAAACGTGACAGTAATGTGTACACTTAACATCCCCGCAGTCGCAGCATCGATGTCGACGATGGTAAGACTGGAGCGAATTTCACAGAAAATCGTTGTTGGTAGTCCTTTGGTGAATATGTCAGCATATTGAGATTGAGTAGGAACATGCAGTACTTTGACTTCGCCCAGCTGCACCTTCTCACGGACAAAGTGGAGATCGATCTCAATGTGCTTGATGCGGCGATGCTAAACTGGATTCGCTAACATGTACACTGCAGAGATGTTGTCGCAGTAAACAATGGTGGCCTTCGGTATTGGACGCTGGAGCTCCAACAACAATTGGCGGAGCCACACTGACTCAACAATAGCGTGTGCCACAGCTCTATACTCCGCTTCTGCTGATGACCTGAAACAGTGTGCTGCCTTTTGGAAGACCAGGAGATTAGATTATCACCTAAATACACACAAAATCAAGAAGTAGAGCGACGGGTCTTGGGGCAGCCGGCCCAATCGGCATCCGAGTATGCTGTCAGTGGAGTTGGGGAGGAGGTGTTTATGTGTAAGCCAAGATGAAGAGTGCCCTTGAGGTAGCGAATGATACGTTTGACAAGAGCGAGGTGAGGATCACGAGGATCATGCATGAATAGGCAGGCTTGCTGGACAGCATAAGCAATGTCCGGGCGGGTTAGGGTGGCATATTGCAGAGCACCTGCAAGGCTGCGGTAGAACATGGGTCAGAAACAGGGTTGCCGGAGGAGTCAAGCTTGTTGCCAGTGTCAACGGGGGTGCGAGCAATGTGACAGTCAGTCATGCCAGCGCGGTCAATGAGGTCGGAGAGGTACTGACGTTGTGAGAGAAACATGCCAGCAGAGGAGCGCGTGACATTAATGCCTAAGAAGTGATGAAGAGCTCCAAGATCGGTCATGGAGAATTCTGACCGAAGAGAGGCTATAAGAGAGTTAGGAAGGCAATGGAGGAGCAGGTTAGGATGATGTCATCGACATATAAGAGGAGGTAGGCGGTGGCGTTGTCAGAGTGATAAGTAAACATGGAAGAATCAGACTTTGAAGAGAGGAAGCCAAGGGTCTGAATGTATGTGGCAAACCTTGTTGGAAATATGCCCTAGAGGCAATAATAAATGGTTATTATTATATTTCTTTGTTCATGGTAATTGTCTATTATTCATGCTATGATTGTATTGTCCGGAAATCGTAATACATGTGTGAATACATAGACCTCACAACCTGTCCCTAGTAAGCCTCTAGTTGACTAGCTCGTTGATCAACAGATAGTCATGGTTTCCTGACTATGGACATTGGATGTCATTGATAACGGGATCACATCATTAGGAGAATGATGTGATGGACAAGACCCAATCCTAAGCATAGCATAAAAGATCGTGTAGTTTCGTTTGCTAGAGCTTTTCCAATGTCAAGTATCTTTTCCTTAGACCATGAGATCGTGCAACTCCCGGATACCGTAGGAGTGCTTTGGGTGTGCCAAACGTCACAACGTAACTGGGTGACTATAAAGGTGCATTACGGGTATCTCCGAAAGTGTCTGTTGGGTTGGCACGGATCGAGACTGGGATTTGTCACTCCGTGTGACGGAGAGGTATCTCAGGGCCCACTCGGTAATGCATCATCATAATGAGCTCAATGTGACTAAGGCGTTAGTCACGGGATCATCTGCAAGGCTGCGGTAGAACGCCGGGTCAGAAACAGGGTTGCCGGAGGAGTCAAGCTTGTTGCCAGTGTCAACGGGGGTGCGAGCAATGTGACAGTCAGTCATGCCAGCGCGGTCAATGAGGTCGGAGAGGTACTGACGTTGTGAGAGAAACATGCCAGCAGAGGAGCGCGTGACATTAATGCCTAAGAAGTGATGAAGAGCTCCAAGATCGGTCATGGAGAATTCTGACCGAAGAGAGGCTATAAGAGAGTTAGGAAGGCAGTGGAGGAGCAGGTTAGGATGATGTCATCGACATATAAGAGGAGGTAGGCGGTGGCGTTGTCAGAGTGATAAGTAAACATGGAAGAATCAGACTTTGAAGAGAGGAAGCCAAGGGTCTGAATGTATGTGGCAAACCTTGTTGGAAATATGCCCTAGAGGCAATAATAAATGGTTATTATTATATTTCTTTGTTCATGGTAATTGTCTATTATTCATGCTATGATTGTATTGTCCGGAATTCGTAATACATGTGTGAATACATAGACCTCACAACCTGTCCCTAGTAAGCCTCTAGTTGACTAGCTCGTTGATCAACAGATAGTCATGGTTTCCTGACTATGGACATTGGATGTCATTGATAACGGGATCACATCATTAGGAGAATGATGTGATGGACAAGACCCAATCCTAAGCATAGCATAAAAGATCGTGTAGTTTCGTTTGCTAGAGCTTTTCCAATGTCAAGTATCTTTTCCTTAGACCATGAGATCGTGCAACTCCCGGATACCGTAGGAGTGCTTTGGGTGTGCCAAACGTCACAACGTAACTGGGTGACTATAAAGGTGCATTACGGGTATCTCCGAAAGTGTCTGTTGGGTTGGCACGGATCGAGACTGGGATTTGTCACTCCGTGTGACGGAGAGGTATCTCAGGGCCCACTCGGTAATGCATCATCATAATGAGCTCAATGTGACTAAGGCGTTAGTCACGGGATCATCTGCAAGGCTGCGGTAGAACGCCGGGTCAGAAACAGGGTTGCCGGAGGAGTCAAGCTTGTTGCCAGTGTCAACGGGGGTGCGAGCAATGTGACAGTCAGTCATGCCAGCGCGGTCAATGAGGTCGGAGAGGTACTGACGTTGTGAGAGAAACATGCCAGCAGAGGAGCGCGTGACATTAATGCCTAAGAAGTGATGAAGAGCTCCAAGATCGGTCATGGAGAATTCTGACCGAAGAGAGGCTATAAGAGAGTTAGGAAGGCAGTGGAGGAGCAGGTTAGGATGATGTCATCGACATATAAGAGGAGGTAGGCGGTGGCGTTGTCAGAGTGATAAGTAAACATGGAAGAATCAGACTTTGAAGAGAGGAAGCCAAGGGTCTGAATGTATGTGGCAAACCTTGTTGGAAATATGCCCTAGAGGCAATAATAAATGGTTATTATTATATTTCTTTGTTCATGGTAATTGTCTATTATTCATGCTATGATTGTATTGTCCGGAATTCGTAATACATGTGTGAATACATAGACCTCACAACCTGTCCCTAGTAAGCCTCTAGTTGACTAGCTCGTTGATCAACAGATAGTCATGGTTTCCTGACTATGGACATTGGATGTCATTGATAACGGGATCACATCATTAGGAGAATGATGTGATGGACAAGACCCAATCCTAAGCATAGCATAAAAGATCGTGTAGTTTCGTTTGCTAGAGCTTTTCCAATGTCAAGTATCTTTTCCTTAGACCATGAGATCGTGCAACTCCCGGATACCGTAGGAGTGCTTTGGGTGTGCCAAACGTCACAACGTAACTGGGTGACTATAAAGGTGCATTACGGGTATCTCCGAAAGTGTCTGTTGGGTTGGCACGGATCGAGACTGGGATTTGTCACTCCGTGTGACGGAGAGGTATCTCAGGGCCCACTCGGTAATGCATCATCATAATGAGCTCAATGTGACTAAGGCGTTAGTCACGGGATCATCTGCAAGGCTGCGGTAGAACGCCGGGTCAGAAACAGGGTTGCCGGAGGAGTCAAGCTTGTTGCCAGTGTCAACGGGGGTGCGAGCAATGTGACAGTCAGTCATGCCAGCGCGGTCAATGAGGTCGGAGAGGTACTGACGTTGTGAGAGAAACATGCCAGCAGAGGAGCGCGTGACATTAATG
This sequence comes from Aegilops tauschii subsp. strangulata, assembly GCF_002575655.3. Taxonomy (NCBI): domain Eukaryota; kingdom Viridiplantae; phylum Streptophyta; class Magnoliopsida; order Poales; family Poaceae; genus Aegilops; species Aegilops tauschii. Next base: position 27,204,505 of record NC_053036.3, on the reverse strand, counting down.
CCTAAGAAGTGATGAAGAGCTCCAAGATCGGTCATGGAGAATTCTGACCGAAGAGAGGCTATAAGAGAGTTAGGAAGGCAGTGGAGGAGCAGGTTAGGATGATGTCATCGACATATAAGAGGAGGTAGGCGGTGGCGTTGTCAGAGTGATAAGTAAACATGGAAGAATCAGACTTTGAAGAGAGGAAGCCAAGGGTCTGAATGTATGTGGCAAACCTTGTTGGAAATATGCCCTAGAGGCAATAATAAATGGTTATTATTATATTTCTTTGTTCATGGTAATTGTCTATTATTCATGCTATGATTGTATTGTCCGGAATTCGTAATACATGTGTGAATACATAGACCTCACAACCTGTCCCTAGTAAGCCTCTAGTTGACTAGCTCGTTGATCAACAGATAGTCATGGTTTCCTGACTATGGACATTGGATGTCATTGATAACGGGATCACATCATTAGGAGAATGATGTGATGGACAAGACCCAATCCTAAGCATAGCATAAAAGATCGTGTAGTTTCGTTTGCTAGAGCTTTTCCAATGTCAAGTATCTTTTCCTTAGACCATGAGATCGTGCAACTCCCGGATACCGTAGGAGTGCTTTGGGTGTGCCAAACGTCACAACGTAACTGGGTGACTATAAAGGTGCATTACGGGTATCTCCGAAAGTGTCTGTTGGGTTGGCACGGATCGAGACTGGGATTTGTCACTCCGTGTGACGGAGAGGTATCTCAGGGCCCACTCGGTAATGCATCATCATAATGAGCTCAATGTGACTAAGGCGTTAGTCAGGGATCATCTGCAAGGCTGCGGTAGAACGCCGGGTCAGAAACAGGGTTGCCGGAGGAGTCAAGCTTGTTGCCAGTGTCAACGGGGGTGCGAGCAATGTGACAGTCAGTCATGCCAGCGCGGTCAATGAGGTCGGAGAGGTACTGACGTTGTGAGAGAAACATGCCAGCAGAGGAGCGCGTGACATTAATGCCTAAGAAGTGATGAAGAGCTCCAAGATCGGTCATGGAGAATTCTGACCGAAGAGAGGCTATAAGAGAGTTAGGAAGGCAGTGGAGGAGCAGGTTAGGATGATGTCATCGACATATAAGAGGAGGTAGGCGGTGGCGTTGTCAGAGTGATAAGTAAACATGGAAGAATCAGACTTTGAAGAGAGGAAGCCAAGGGTCTGAATGTATGTGGCAAACCTTGTTGGAAATATGCCCTAGAGGCAATAATAAATGGTTATTATTATATTTCTTTGTTCATGGTAATTGTCTATTATTCATGCTATGATTGTATTGTCCGGAATTCGTAATACATGTGTGAATACATAGACCTCACAACCTGTCCCTAGTAAGCCTCTAGTTGACTAGCTCGTTGATCAACAGATAGTCATGGTTTCCTGACTATGGACATTGGATGTCATTGATAACGGGATCACATCATTAGGAGAATGATGTGATGGACAAGACCCAATCCTAAGCATAGCATAAAAGATCGTGTAGTTTCGTTTGCTAGAGCTTTTCCAATGTCAAGTATCTTTTCCTTAGACCATGAGATCGTGCAACTCCCGGATACCGTAGGAGTGCTTTGGGTGTGCCAAACGTCACAACGTAACTGGGTGACTATAAAGGTGCATTACGGGTATCTCCGAAAGTGTCTGTTGGGTTGGCACGGATCGAGACTGGGATTTGTCACTCCGTGTGACGGAGAGGTATCTCAGGGCCCACTCGGTAATGCATCATCATAATGAGCTCAATGTGACTAAGGCGTTAGTCACGGGATCATCTGCAAGGCTGCGGTAGAACGCCGGGTCAGAAACAGGGTTGCCGGAGGAGTCAAGCTTGTTGCCAGTGTCAACGGGGGTGCGAGCAATGTGACAGTCAGTCATGCCAGCGCGGTCAATGAGGTCGGAGAGGTACTGACGTTGTGAGAGAAACATGCCAGCAGAGGAGCGCGTGACATTAATGCCTAAGAAGTGATGAAGAGCTCCAAGATCGGTCATGGAGAATTCTGACCGAAGAGAGGCTATAAGAGAGTTAGGAAGGCAGTGGAGGAGCAGGTTAGGATGATGTCATCGACATATAAGAGGAGGTAGGCGGTGGCGTTGTCAGAGTGATAAGTAAACATGGAAGAATCAGACTTTGAAGAGAGGAAGCCAAGGGTCTGAATGTATGTGGCAAACCTTGTTGGAAATATGCCCTAGAGGCAATAATAAATGGTTATTATTATATTTCTTTGTTCATGGTAATTGTCTATTATTCATGCTATGATTGTATTGTCCGGAATTCGTAATACATGTGTGAATACATAGACCTCACAACCTGTCCCTAGTAAGCCTCTAGTTGACTAGCTCGTTGATCAACAGATAGTCATGGTTTCCTGACTATGGACATTGGATGTCATTGATAACGGGATCACATCATTAGGAGAATGATGTGATGGACAAGACCCAATCCTAAGCATAGCATAAAAGATCGTGTAGTTTCGTTTGCTAGAGCTTTTCCAATGTCAAGTATCTTTTCCTTAGACCATGAGATCGTGCAACTCCCGGATACCGTAGGAGTGCTTTGGGTGTGCCAAACGTCACAACGTAACTGGGTGACTATAAAGGTGCATTACGGGTATCTCCGAAAGTGTCTGTTGGGTTGGCACGGATCGAGACTGGGATTTGTCACTCCGTGTGACGGAGAGGTATCTCAGGGCCCACTCGGTAATGCATCATCATAATGAGCTCAATGTGACTAAGGCGTTAGTCACGGGATCATGCATTGCGGTACGAGTAAAGAGACTTGCCGGTAACGAGATTGAACAAGGTATTGGGATACCGACGATCGAATCTCGGGCAAGTAACATACCGTTTGACAAAGGGAATTGCATACGGATTGATTGAATCCTCGACACCGTGGTTCATCCGATGAGATCATCGTGGAACATGTGGGAGCCAACATGGGTATCCAGATCCCGCTGTTGGTTATTGACCGGAGAGGCGTCTCGGTCATGTCTGCATGTCTCCCGAACCCGTAGGGTCTACACACTTAAGATCCGGTGACGCTAGGGTTGTAGAGATATATGTATGCAGAAACCCGAAAGTTGTTCGGAGTCCCGGATGAGATCCCGGACGTCACGAGAGGTTCCGGAATGGTCCGGAGGTGAAGAATTATATATAGGAAGTCAAGTTTCGGCCACCGGGAAAGTTTCGGGGGTTACCGGTATTGTACCGGGACCACCGGAAGGGTCCCGGGGCTCCACCGGGTGGGGCCACCTATCCCGGAGGGCCCCATGGGCTGAAAGTGGAAGGGAACCAGCCCCTAGTGGGCTGGGCGCCCCCCCATGGGCCTCCCCCCATGCGCCTAGGGTTGGGAACCCTAGGGGGGGAGCTTCCCCCTTGCCTTGGGGGGCAAGGCACCCCTTTCCACCCCTTGGCCGCCGCCCCCCAACCCTAGATGGGTTTTGGCCGTCCCCCCTCCCAAGGGGGCCTATATAAAGGGGGGGAGGGAGGGCAGCAACCTACAGCCTTGGGCGCCTCCCTCTCCCCCTGCAACACCTCTCTCTCTCTCTCTCTCTCTCTCTCTCTCTCTCTCGCAGAAGCTTGGCGAAGCCCTGCCGGAGACCCGCTACATCCACCACCACGCCGTCGTGCTGCTGGATCTCCATCAACCTCTCCTTCCCCCTTGCTGGATCAAGAAGGAGGAGACGTCGCTGCACCGTACGTGTGTTGAACGCGGAGGTGCCGTCCGTTCGGCACTCGGTCATCGGTGATTTGGATCACGGCGAGTACGACTCCGTCATCCACGTTCATTGGAACGCTTCCGCTCGCGATCTACAAGGGTATGTAGATGCACTCCTTTCCCCTCGTTGCTAGTAGACTCCATAGATGCATCTTGGTGAGCGTAGGAAAATTTTAAAATTATGCTACGATTCCCAACAGTGGCATCATGAGCCAGGTCTATGCGTAGTTACTATGCACGAGTAGAACACAAAGCAGTTGTGTGCGTTGAGTTTGCCAATTCTTCTTGCCGCTACTAGTCTTTTCTTGTGTCGGCGGCATTGTAGGATGAAGCGGCCCGGACCGACCTTACACGTACACTTACGTGAGACAGGTTCCACCGACTGACATGCACAAGTTGCATAAGGTGGCTAGCGGGTGTCTGTCTCTCCTACTTTAGTCGGAACGGATTCGATGAAAAGGGTCCTTATGAAGGGTAAATAGAAATTGGCAAATCACGTTGTGGTCATACGTAGGTAAGAAACGTTCTTGCTAGAAACCTACAAACCACGTAAAAACTTGCAACAACAATTAGAGGACGTCTAACTTGTTTTTGCAGCAAGTGCTATGTGATGTGATATGGCCAGAAGATGTGATGAATGATATATGTGATGTATGAGATTGATCATATTCTTGTAATAGGAATCACGACTTGCATGTCGATGAGTATGACAACCGGCAGGAGCCACAGGAGTTGTCTTTATTATTTTGCATGACCTGCGTGTCATTGAATAACGCCATGTAAATTACTTTACTTTGTTGCTAAACGAGTTAGCCATAGAAGTAGAAGTAATCGTCGGCGTGACGACTTCATGAAGACACAATGATGGAGATCATGATGATGGAGATCATGGTGTCATGCCGGTGACGAAGATGATCATGGTGCCCCGAAGATGGAGATCAAAGGAGCATGATGATATTGGCCATATCATGTCACTATTTGATTGCATGTGATGTTTATCATGTTTTTGCATCTTATTTGCTTAGAACGACAGTAGTAAGTAAGATGATCCCTTATAATAATTTCAAGAAAGTGTTCACCCTAACTGTGCACCGTTGCGAAGGTTCGTTGTTTCGAAGCACCACGTGATGATCGGGTGTGATAGATTCTATCGTTCGAATACAACGGGTGTTGACGAGCCTAGCATGTACAGACATGGCCTCGGAACACACGCAATACACTTAGGTTGACTTGATGAGCCTAGCATGTACAGACATGGCCTCGGAACACGGAGGACCGAAAGGTCGAGCATGAGTCGTATAGAAGATACGATCAACATGGAGATGTTCACCGATCTTGACTAGTCCGTCTCACGTGATGATCGGACACGGCCTAGTTAAACTCGGATCATGTTTCACTTAGATGACTAGAGGGATGTCTATCTGAGTGAGAGTTCATAATCAGATGAACTTCATTATCATGAACATAGTCAAAAAGGTATTTGCAAATTATGTCATAGCTTGCGCTTTAGTTCTACTGGTTAAGATATGTTCCTAGAGAAAAAAAATTAGTTGAAAGTTGGTAGTAGCAATTATGCGGACTGGGTCCGTAAAACTGAGGATTGTCCTCATTGCTGCACAGAAGGCTTATGTCCTTAATGCACCGCTCGGTGTGCTGAACCTTAGCGTCGTCTGTAGATGTTACGAAACATCTGACATACACGTTTTGATGACTACGTGATAGTTCAGTGCGGTTTAGAATTGTGGCACCAAAGACGTTTTTGAAACGTCGCAGAACATGTGAGATGTTCCGAAGACTGAAATTGGAATTTCAGACTAGTGTGTAGGAGATATGCCCTAGAGGCAATAATAAATGATATTATTTATCTCCGAGTTCATAATTATGTTTATGTTTCATGCTATAACTGCTATGGTTCTCGAGTCTGCAATAACCACGAGGCTCGGAGGAAGACTCATATGCACGTGTGGAATAATAAACGGTAAAATGTATCCCTAGTCTGGCCTCTAAGACTAGCTCAAGTGTTGCATGATGGTTATGTTTTCCTGATCATGGGCATGTCTATGTCAGCAACCTTGAGGGCACAATGTTAAGAGAACATTTGTGTTGAACCGACCCGGCATGATGTTATGCTAGGAGATTCATTCGTCACAAGTTTATTGGTACATAACACAGAGATGGTTAACGTTTGCATGATTCCTTAGACCATGAGAGTATCGAGTTTCTTCATGCTTGCTTCATGAACTTTGGGGTTTGTTAAACGTCATCCGTAAATGGGTGGCTATTACGGCGGCTTACGGGTTCATGGAAAAGTGTGTCAAGTAACTTGATAGCTCAAGATTGGGATTTGCTCCTCCGACGATGGAGAGATATCTCTGGGCCCTCTCGGTGTTACGGTATCCATCATCGTCTGGCCAGACACTTTGTGATTTGATCACGGGGATGCCGGAACACGATAACGAGAAAAGAGAACAATACCGGTAACGAGGTAGCTAGCATAGTGGACAAGTTGTTGATCCACAGGAATGCCAACATGTCTCACCTCGGGTATTTGTAACATATCGCGAAGCAACAGGAATAGCACACGGCAACTGGAGGTTCACTCGAATATTTATTCGTGTGGGTATAGGGGTCAATATGGGTGTCCACGGCTCCGATGTTGATCATTGATCGGAAGGGGTTCCGGGTCATGTCTATACTTCACCGAACCTATAGGGTCACACGCTTAAGGGTCATCTATCTGCTGAATACTAGACAGGGAGTCTGAGAGAAAATCACCGAAAAAGTTTCGGACACCGAAAAGTTTCGGACAGCGGAATCGTACCGCAGAGAGAGGTCATCGGATACGTTTCGATGATACCGAAAAGTTGTTTCGGGATACACCATTAAGTCAAATTGGTTTCGGCACATGCCTGATAATTCTTGGAGGATGCCAGAATCATTCTGGAAGCTTTTTGGAATTTTCTGAGATAAAAACCGGAAATGTTCCGGAGCTGCCGGAGCCACTTCAGATGCGTTTCGCAGATGAAAAACACTAAAACCGGAATTGTTTCGGAACGCGTTGAAAATCATTTTAGTGGGTACTGGAAATGTTCTTAGCCCACATAAATATTTTCAGTTCGATCAGACGCTGAAAAATGTCGTCGTGAATAGTGAAAATCAGCTTTATGGTTACTTTATGGAAAGCCACCTTTTGGGGCTTTGCTCCAAAAGATCTTGGGGATGACATGGATGGATAGGAGCCATTTTTTGGGCCCCTCATGGGGGTGTGGCCGGCCACATGGGGTATCCCCCCTTGGGGACCCTCTTGTTCCTTGGTTTCACTCCTAGGTCCTTGTGGAAGGACTTCATTCATGTGCATTTTGGGTTTTTTGTGAAACTACCCTACCCCCTTGGGATTTCCTATAAATAGAGGTGGAGGGGCAGCCCTCCACACTCATCCCTTGCTCTCATACACATGCCATGCATTATCTGGCTTCTTCTCTCCCTCCCACGAAAAGAGTTTCGCAGAGCCGTAAGGCTGTCTGGGTTCCGGCAGGAACTAGTTCTGGACGGCGAAGCCCTGCCGGATAGATGACACCGTATGTGTGCAACTCTGTAGAGAGATCGTAGTTTCGGTCTTAGTTCGTGAGTGCCTCCCGAAGGGCTGTCCATGTGACCGTCCGAGTTTTGAAGGTCCTCCCGAAGGGCTGTCCGAGTGACCGTTCGAGTTTCGAAGGTCCTCCCGAAGGGCTGTCCGCGACACCGTCCGGGGGGCTGTTCGACCGCCTCCCGGAGGGCTGTCTGAGGAGCAGATGAGGGTATACATCCTCGCAGTTGGGAGGTTGTAAATCCTAGCTGCGGGGATCTGCACCGCCGATCGTCATCGACTCTACTTCCCGCTGCGCTACGAGTCGGTAACGAAAAAGATCAAACCATGTATGCAGTCTCCATAGTGGTCCTAGGCTGGTGCGTAGGTCGGAAAATTTTTGTTTTCTGCTGCGTTACCCTACAGTGTGCCCACGTCAAGAGGTATGAGACCTCTGACAAGTTTCTTAAGCCTGCAAACTAAGGGAGAAAAGCTCAATCGTTGAGCATGTGCTCAGATTGTCTGAGTGCCACAATCGCTTGAATCGAGTGGGAGTTAATCTCCCAGATGAGATAGTGATAGTTCTCCATAGTCACTGCCACCAAGCTAGTAGAGCTTCGTGATGAACTATAACATATCAAGGATAGTTATGATGATCCTTGAGCTATCCGCGATGTTTGACACCGCGAGAGTAGAAATCAAAAGGGAGCATCAATTGTTGATGGTTAGTAAAACCACTAGTTTAAGAAGGGCAAGGGCAAAAGGGATACTTCATGAAACAGCAAGTCGTTTGCTGCTCTAGTGAAGAATCCCAAGGTTGAACCCAAACCCGAGACTAAGTGCTTCTGTAATGAGAGGAACGGTCACTGAAGCAGTACTACCCTAGATACTTGGTAGATGAGAAGGCAGGCAAGGTCGACAGAAGTATATTGGATATACGTTATATGAATGTGTACTTTACTAGTACTCCTAGCAGCACCAGGGTATTAGATACTGGTTCGGTTGCTAAGTGTTAGTAACTCGAAATAAAAGCTGCGGAATAAATGGAGACTAGCTAAAGGTGAGATGACGATATGTGTTGGAAGTGTTTCCAAGGTTGATGTGATCAAGCATCGCATGCTCCCTCTACCATCGAGATTTGGTGTTTGCGTTGAACATGATTGGATTATGTTTGCCGCAAAACGGTTATTCATTTAAGGAGAATAATGGTTACTCTGTTTATTTGAATAATACCTTCAATGGTCTTGCACCTAAAATGAATCTCGATCGTAGTGATACACATGTTCATGCCAAAAGGATATAAGATAGTAATGATAGTACCACATACTTGTGGCACTGCCACTCGAGTCATATTGGTGTAGAACGCATGAAGAAGCTCCATGTAGGTGGATCTTTGGACTCACTCATTTTTGAAAAGATTGAGACATGCGAACCATGTCTATTGGTATATATGCATGAAGAAACTCCATACAGATGGATCGTTTGGACTCACTTGATTATGAATCACTTGAGACATGCAAATCATACCACATGGGCAAAATGACTGAAAGTCCTCGTTTTCAGTGAGATGGAACAAGAGAGCAACTTATTGGAAGTAATACATTTTGATGTACGCAGTCCAATGAGTGCTGAGGCATGCAGTGGACATCGTTATGTTCTTACTTCACAGATGATTTGAGTATATGCTGAGTGTATTTACTTGATGAAACACTAGTCTGAATTATTGAAAGCTTCAAGTAATTTCAGAGTGAAGTTGAAGATCGTCGTGACAAGAGGATAAAATGTCTGTGATATGATCATAGAGATGAGTATCTGAGATACGAGTTTGGCACACAATTGAGACATTGTGAAAAGTGTTTCACAATTAATACCGCCTGGAACACCATAGTGTGATGGTGTGTCCGAACATCATAACTGCACCCTATTGGATATGGTGCATACCATGATGTTTCTTATCAAATTACCACTATCATTTATGGGTTAGGCATTAGAGACAACCGCATTCACTTTAAAAGGGGCACCACGCAATTCCGTTGAGACGACACCGTTTATAGAAACCTAAGTTGTCGTTTCTTAAAAGTTTGGGGCTGCGATGCTTATGTGAAAAAGTTTCAGGCTGATAAGCTCGAACCCAAAGCGGATAAATGCATCTTCATAGAATACCCAAAAACAGTTGGGTATACCTCCTATTTCAGATCTGGAAGCAAAAGTAATTGCTTCTAGAAACGAGTCCTTTCTCGAGGAAAAGTTTCTCTCGAAAGAATTGAGTGGGAGGATGGTGGAGACTTGATAAGGTTATTGAACCGTCGCTTCAACTAGTATGTAGCAGGGCACAGGAAGTTGTTCCTGTGGCACCTACACCAATTGAAGTGGAAGCTTATGATGGTGATCATGAAACTTCGGATCAAGTCACTACCAAACCTCGTAGGACGACGAGGATGAGCACTACTTCAGAGTAATGCGTGATCCTGCCTTGGAAGTCATGTTGCTAGACAACTATGAACCTACGAGCTATGGAGAAGCGATGGTGGGCCCATATTCCGACGAATGGCTCGAGGCCATGAAATCTGAGATAGAATCCATGTATCAGAACAAAGCATGGACTTTGGTGAACTTGCCTGATGATCGGCAAGCCATTGAGATAAATGGATCTTTAAGAAGAAGACGGACATGGACGGTAATGTTACCATCTATGAAGCTCGACTTGTGGCAAAGAGTATTTTCACAAGTTCAAGGAGTTGACTACAATGAGTTTTTTCTCATCCGTAGCGATGCTTAGGTCCGTCGGAATCATGTTAGCATTAGCTACATTTATGAAATCTGGCAGATGGATGTCAAAACAAGTTTCCTTACCAGTTTTTCGTGAGGAAAGGTTGTATGTGATACAATCAGAAAGGTTTTGTCGATCCTAAGGATGCTAAAAGGTATGCTAGCTCCAGCGATCCTTCCATGGATTAGAGCAAGCATCTCGGAGTCAGAATATACGCTTTGATGGGGTGATCAAAGTTTTTGGGTTTATACAAAGTTTGTTAGAAACTTGTATTTACAATAAAGTGAGTGGGAGCGCTACAACATTTCTGATAAGTATATGTGAATGACATATTGTTGATCCGAAATGATGTAAAATTTCTGGAAAGCATAAAGGGTTGTTTGAAAGGAGTTTTTCAAAGGAAGACCTGGATAAAGCTACTTACATATTGGGCATCAAGATCCATAGAGATAGATCAAGACGCCTGATGATACTTTCAAAAGATAGCACACCTTGACATGATTTTGAAAGAGTTCAAAATAGATCAGCAAAGAAGGAGTTCTTGGCTGTGTTACAAGGTGTGAGTATTGAGTGAGACTCAAGACCTAACCACAGCAGAAGATAGAGAAAGGACGAAGGTCGTCCCCTATGCTTTAGACGTAGGCTCTATAGTATGCTATGTTGTGTACCGCACATGTAGTGTGCCTTGCCATGAGTTGGTCAAGAGGGTACAATGGTGATCCGGGATACGATCTCATGACAGCGGTCGAACTTATCCTTAGTACCTAGTGGATTAAGGAATTTTCTCGATTATGGAGGTGGAAAGGAGTTTGTCGTAAAGGGTTACGTCGATGCGAACTTTGACACTAATCCGGATGACTCTGAGTAGTAAACCGGATTCGTATAGTAGAGCAATTATTTGAAATGGCTCCAAATAGCGCATGGTAGCATCCACAAAGATGACATAGATATTCGTAAAGCACACGGTTCTGAAAGGTTCAAACCCGTTGACTAATAACCTCTCTCACAGGCATAACATGACCAAACCAGAACACATTGAGTGATAATCACATAGTGATGTGAACTAGATTGTTGACTCTAGTAAACTCTTTAGATGTTGGTTGCATGGTGATGTGACCAGTGAGTGTTAATCACATGGTGATGTGAACTAGATTATTGACTCTAGTGCAAGTGGGAGACTGTTGGAAATATGCCCTAGAGGCAATAATAAATGGTTATTATTATATTTCTTTGTTCATGGTAATTGTCTATTATTCATGCTATAATTGTATTGTCCGGAAATCGTAATACATGTGTGAATACATAGACCACAACCTGTCCCTAGTAAGCCTCTAGTTGACTAGCTCGTTGATCAACAGATAGTCATGGTTTCCTGACTATGGACATTGGATGTCATTGATAACGGGATCACATCATTAGGAGAATGATGTGATGGACAAGACCCAATCCTAAGCATAGCATAAAAGATCGTGTAGTTTCGTTTGCTAGAGCTTTTCCAATGTCAAGTATCTTTTCCTTAGACCATGAGATCGTGCAACTCCCGGATACCGTAGGAGTGCTTTGGGTGTGCCAAACATCACAACGTAACTGGGTGACTATAAAGGTGCATTACGGGTATCTCCGAAAGTGTCCGTTGGGTTGGCACGGATCGAGACTGGGATTTGTCACTCCGTGTGACGAAGAGGTATCTCAGGGCCCACTCGGTAATGCATCATCATAATGAGCTCAATGTGACTAAGGCGTTAGTCACGGGATCATGCATTGCGGTACGAGTAAAGAGACTTGCCGGTAACGAGATTGAACAAGGTATTGGGATACCGACGATCGAATCTCGGGCAAGTAACATACCGTTTGACAAAGGGAATTGCATACGGATTGATTGAATCCTCGACACCGTGGTTCATCCGATGAGATCATCGTGGAACATGTGGGAGCCAACATGGGTATCCAGATCCCGCTGTTGGTTATTGACCGGAGAGGCGTCTCGGTCATGTCTGCATGTCTCCCGAACCCATAGGGTCTACACACTTAAGGTCCGGTGACGCTAGGGTTGTAGAGATATATGTATGCGGAAACCCGAAAGTTGTTCGGAGTCCCGGATGAGATCCCGGACGTCACGAGAGGTTCCGAAATGGTCCGGAGGTGAAGAATTATATATAGGAAGTCAAGTTTCGGCCACCGGGAAAGTTTCGGGGGTTACCGGTATTGTACCGGGACCACCGGGTGGGGCCACCTATCCCGGAGGGCCCCATGGGCTGAAAGTGGAAGGGAACCAGCCCATAGTGGGCTGGGCGCCCCCCCATGGGCCTCCCCCATGCGCCTAGGGTTGGGAACCCTAGGGGGGGAGCTTCCCCCTTGCCTTGGGGGGCAAGGCACCCCTTTCCACCCCTTGGCCGCCGCCCCCCCAACCCTAGATGGGTTTTGGCCGCCCCCCCTCCCAAGGGGGCCTATATAAAGGGGGGAGGGAGGGCAGCAACCTACAGCCTTGGGCGCCTCCCTCTCCCCCTGCAACACCTCTCTCTCTCTCGCAGAAGCTTGGCGAAGCCCTGCCGGAGACCCGCTACATCCACCACCACACCGTCGTGCTGCTGGATCTCCATCAACCTCTCCTTCCCCCTTGCTGGATCAAGAAGGAGGAGACGTCACTGCACCGTACGTGTGTTGAACGCGGAGGTGCCGTCCGTTCGGCACTCGGTCATCGGTGATTTGGATCACGGCGAGTACGACTCCGTCATCCACGTTCATTGGAACGCTTCCGCTCGCGATCTACAAGGGTATGTAGATGCACTCCTTTCCCCTCGTTGCTAGTAGACTCCATAGATGCATCTTGGTGAGCGTAGGAAAATTTTAAAATTATGCTACGATTCCCAACAAACCTCGGGGTGCTTGTTTAAGGCTGTAAAGAGACTTTTTGAGCAAGCAGACGTGATCAGGCAAGGATGGATCTTCGAAGCCCTGTGGCTGTTGACAGTACACAGTTTCAGTCAAGGTGTCGTGAAGGAAGGCATTTTTACATCTAGTTGGTGTATATGCCAATGAGAGGAGGTCGCAATGGATAGGACGACACGAATCGTGCTTGGTTTGACAACGGGGGAGAACGTCTCGTCGTAATCGATTCCCGGTTGTTGGGAGAAGCCGCGGCATACCCAATGAGCTTTATAGCGAGCCAAGCTGCCATCAGCATGAAATTTGTGTCGGAATAGCCATTTGCCGGAGATAACGTTGCAGGAGGGAGGACGAGGAATAAGCTCCCAAGTGTCATTCTGCTTAAAAGCATCAAACTCGGAGCGCATAGCCTCAAGCCAATGGGGATCATGAAGTGCAGAGCGGTATGTTTTAGGAACAGGGGATTTGGTAGAGGTGGAGGCTAACAGGTTAAGATGGCGAGCAGGGATGCCAAAGCCCCATTTCGCTCAAGTGGTCATCTTGTGTGGGTTTTGGGGAATAGGGGCCGGAATTGCCTTGGACGGTAGAGGTGGAGTATGGGAAGGTGTGGTGGAGGCAGTATAGGGAGGGGGTGGTGGGGACGGTGGTGCCGGAGGTGTAGGAGGTTCATGCATAGTTCTGGCATGCGTGGGAGCTGGGTTGTCGGTAATGGCAAACAAAGGCCGTGAGGAAGGGGAGGATGAGTTGGGATGCGGAAGCGTGGAGGTGGCGTGTGATACGTCTCCAACGTATCTATAATTTTTGATTGTTCCATGCTATTATATTACCCGTTTTGGATGTTTATGGGCTTTACTTTACACTTTTATATCATTTTTGGGACTAACCTACTAACCGGAGGCCCAGCGCGAATTGCTGTTTTTTTGCCTATTTCAGTGTTTCGAAGAAAAGGAATATCAAACGGAGTCCAAACGGAATGAAACCTTCGGGAGCGATCTTTTTGGAACAAACGCAATCCAGGAGACTTGGAGTGGACGTCAAGAAGTAACCGAGGAGGCCATGAAAGTGCCCGGCGTGCCCCCCACCCTCGTGGGCCCCTCGTGGCTCCCCTGGCCTACCTCCTTCGCCTATATATATCCACGTACCCCGAAAACATCCAGAAGCACCACGAAAAACTATTTCCACCGCCGCAACCTTCTGTATCCGCGAGATCCCATCTTGGAGCCTTCGTCGGCGCTCCGCCGGAGGGGGAATCGACCATGGAGGGCCTCTACATCATCTCCAAGGCCTCTCCGATGAGTTCTGAGTAGTTTACCACAGACCTCCAGGTCCATAGTTATTAGCTAGATGGCGTCTTCTCTCTCTTTGAATCTCAATACAAAGTTCTCCTCGATTTTCTTGGAGATCTATTCGATGTAACTCTTTTTGCGGTGTGTTTGTCGAGATCCGATGAATTGTGGATTTATGATCAAGTTTATCTATGAGAAATATTTGAATCTCCTTTGAATTCTTTTATGTGTGATTGGTTATCTTTGCAAGTCTCTTCGAATTATCAGTTTGGTTTGGCCTACTAGATTGATCTTTCTTGCAATAGGAGAAGTGCTTAGCTTTGGGTTCAATCTTGCGGTGTCCTTTCCCAGTGACAGCAGGGGCAGCAAGGCACGTATTGTATTGTTGCCATCGAGGATAAAAAGATGGGGTTTATATCATATTGCATGAGTTTTGTTGGGGAACGTAGCAGAAATTCAAAATTTTCCTACGTGTCACCAAGATCAATCCAGGAGATGCTAGCAACGAGAGGGGAGGAGTGCATCTACATACCCTTGTAGATCGCGAGCGGAAGCGTTCAAGAGAACGGGGTTGATGGAGTCGTACTCGTCGTGATCCAAATCACCGATGATCCTAGCGCCGAACGGACGGCACCTCCGCGTTCAACACACGTACGGAGCGGGGACGTCTCCTCCTTCTTGATCCAGCAAGGGGGGAGGAGAAGTTGATGGAGATCCAGCAGCACGACGGCGTGGTGGTGAAAGTAGCGGGATCCCGGTAGGGCTTCGCCAAGCGCAAGCGGGGAGGAAGAGGTGTCACGGGAGGGAGGGAGGCGCCAGGGCTTGGGGTGCTGCTCCCATGCGCCTCCCCACTATATATAGGGGTGGAGGGGGATGGTTTCTTGCCCTCCAAGTCCATTGGGGCGTTGGCAAAGGTGGGGGAAAGAAATCCCATCATTTCCCTTCCCCACCGATTGTTATCCCCCTTTTTTAGGGATCTTGATCTTATCCCTTCGGGATATGATCTTATTCCTTCTAAGGTGGGATCTTGGTGCGCCTTGACCAGGGGTGTGGGGCCTTGCCCCCATTACCCACGTTCATGTGGGTCCCCCCATGCAGGTGGGCCCCACTTCGGAACCTTCTAGAACCTTCCCGGTACAATACCGAAAAATCCCGAACATTTTCCGATGGCCAAAATAGGACTTCCCATATATAAATCTTTACCTCCGGACCATTCCGGAACTCCTCGTGACATCCGGGATCTCATCCGGGACTCTGAACAACTTTCGGTTAACCGCATACTAATATCTCTACAACTCTAGCATCACCAAACCTTAAGTGTGTAGACCCTACGGGTTCGGGAGACATGCAGACATGACCGAGACGACTCTCCGGTCAATAACCAACAGCGGGATCTGGATACCCATGTTGGCTCCCACATGTTCCACGATGAACTCATCGGATGAACCACGATGTCGAGGATTCAATCAATCCCGTATACAATTCCCTTTGTCAATCGGTACGTTACTTGCCCGAGATTCGATCGTCGGCATCCCAATACCTTGTTCAATCTCGTTACCGGCAAGTCACTTTACTCGTACCGTAACGCATGATCCCGTGGCTAACTCCTTAGTCACATTGAGCTCATTATGATGATGCATTACCGAGTGGGCCCAGAGATACCTCTCCGTCATACGGAGTGATAAATCCCAGTCTCGATTCATGCCAACCCAACAGACACTTTCGGAGATACCTGTAGTGCACCTTTATAGCCACCCAGTTACGTTGTGACGTTTGGTACACCCAAAGCATTCCTACGGTATCCGGGAGTTGCACAATCTCTTGGTTTAAGGAAATGATACTTGACATTAGAAAAGCTCTAGCAAACGAACTACACGATCTTGTGCTATGCTTAGGATTGGGTCTTGTCCATCACATCATTCTCCTAATGATGTGATCCCGTTATCAATGACATCCAATGTCCATGGTCAGGAAACCATAACCATCTATTGATCAATGAGCTAGTCAACTAGAGGCTTACTAGGGACATGTTGTGGTCTATGTATTCACACATGTATTACGGTTTCCAGTTAATACAATTATAGCAGGAACAACAGACAATTATCATGAACAAGGAAATACAATAATAACCATTTTATTATTGCCTCTATGGCATATTTCCAACAGTCTCCCACTTGCACTAGAGTCAATAATCTAGTTCACATCACCATGTGATTAACACTCAAAGTTCACATCGCCATGTGACTAATACCCAAGAGTTTACTAGAGTCAATAATCTAGTTCACATCACCATGTGATTAACACTCAATGAGTTCTAGGGTTTGATCATGTTATGCTTACGAGAGAGGTTTTAGTCAACGGGTCTGCAACATTCAGATCCGTGTGTGCTTTACAAATCTCTATGTCATCTTGTAGATGCAACTACCACGCGCTACTTGGAGCTATTGCAAATAACTGCTCTACTATACGAATCCGGTTCACTACTCAGAGTCATCCGGATTAGTGTCAAAGTTTGCATCGACGTAACCCTTTACGACGAACCCCCTTTCCACCTCCATAATCGAGAAAATTCCTTAGTCCACTAGATACTAAGGATAAGTTCGACCGCTGTCATGTGATCCCTTCCTGGATCACTATTGTACCCCTTGACTAACTCATGGCAAGGCACACTTCAGGTGCGGTACACAGCATAGCATATTGTAGAGCCTACGTCTAAAGCATAGGGGACGACCTTCGTCCTTTCTCTTTCTTCTGCCGTGGTCAGGTCTTGAGTCTTACTCAATACTCACACCTTGTAACACAGCCAAGAACTCCTTCTTTGCTGATCTATTTTGAACTCCTTCAAAATCTTGTCACGGTATGTATTCATTTGAAAGTATTATTAAGCATTTTTGATCTATCCTTATAGATCTTGATGCTCAATGTTCAAGTAGCTTAATCCAGGTTTTCCATTAAAAACACTTTTCAAATAACCCTGGATGCTTTCCAGAAATTCTACATCATTTCTGATCAACAATATGTTAACAACATATACTCATCAAAAATTCTATAGTGCTCCCACTCACTTCTTTGGAAATACAAGTTTCTCATGAACTTTGTATAAACCCAAAATCTTTGATCATCTCATCAAAGCGTTCATTCCAACTCCGAGATGCTTACTCCAATCCTTAGAAGGATTGCTGGAGCTTTGCATACTTGTTAGCATCTTTCAGGATTGACAAAACCTTCTGGTTGTATCACATACAACCTTTCCTCAAGAAAATCGTCGAGGAAACAATGTTTTGACATCCTATCTGCAAGATTTCATAAATAATGCAGTAACTGCTAATATAATTCTAACAGACTCTTAGCATCGCTACGAGTGAGAAAGTCTCGCAGTCAACTCCTTGAACTTGCTGGAAAACATCTTAACGACAAGTCGAGCTTTCTTAATGGTGACACTTACCATCATTGTCTGTCTCCCCTTTAAAATCCATCTGTACCCAACAGCCTTACGACCATCAAGTAGTTCTTTCAAAGTCTATACTTTGTTTTCATACATAGATCCTCTCGGATTTTATGGCCTCGAGCCATTCATCGGAATCCGGGCCCACCATCGCTTCTCCATAGCTCGTAGGTTCATTGTTGTCTAGCAACATGACTTCCAAGACAGGATTACGTACCACTCTAAAGTAGTACGCATCCTTGTCGTCCTATGAGGTTTGGTAGTGACTTGATCTGAAGTTTCATGATCACTATCAAAAGCTTCCACTTCAATTGGTGTAGGTGCCACAGGAACAACTTCCTGTGCCCTGCTACACATTAGTTGAAGTGACGGTTCAATGACCTCATCAAGTCTCCCCATCCTCCCACTCAATTCTTTTGAGAGAAACTTTTCCTCGAGAAAGGACCCGTTTCTAGAAACAATCACTTTTGCTTCCAGATCTGAAATAGGAGGTATACCCAACTGTTTTGGGTATTCTATGAAGATGCATTTATCCGCTTTGGGTTCGAGCTTATCAGCCTGAAACTTTTTCACATAAGCGTCGCAGCCCCAAACTTTTAAGAAACGACAGCTTAGGTTTCTCTAAACCATAGTTCATACGCTGTCGTCTCAACGGAATTGCGTGGTGCCCTATTTAAAGTGAATGCGGTTGTATCTAATGCCTAACCCATAAACGATAGTTGTAATTCGATAAGAGACATCATGGTATGCACCATATCCAATAGGGTGCAGTTATGATGTTCGGACACACCATCACAATATGGTGTTCCAGGCGGTATTAGTCGTGAAACAATTTCCACAATTTCTTAATTGTGTGCCAAACTCGTAACTCAGATATTCATCTCTATGATCATATCACAAACATTTTATCCTCTTGTCACGACGATCTTCAACTTCACTCTGAAATTACTTGAACCTTTCAATAATTCAGACTTGTGTTTCATCAAGTAAATATTCTCAGCATCTACTCAAATCATCTGTGAAGTAAGAACATAACGATATCCACTGCGTGCCTCAGCACTCATTGGACTGCACACATCAAATGTATTACTTCCAACAAGTTGCTCTCTTGTTCCATCTTACTGAAAATGAGGCCTTTCAGTCATCTTGCCCATGTGGTATGATTTGCATGTCTCAAGTGATTCAAAATCAAGTGAGTCCAAATGATCCATCTGTATGGACTTTCTTCATGCATATATACTAATAGACATGGTTCGCATGTCTCAATCTTTTCAAAAACGAGTGACTCCAAAGATCCATCAACATGGAGCTTCTTCATGCGTTTTATACCAATATGACTCAAGTGGCAGTGCCACAAGTATGTGGTACTATCATTCTATCTTATATATTTTGGCATGAACATGTGTATCACTACGATCGAGATTCAATAAACCATTCATTTTAGGTGCAAGACCATTGAAGGTATTATTCAAATAGACAGAGTAACCATTATTCTCCTTTAATGAATAACCGTATTGCGATAAACATAATCCAATCATGTCTATGCTCAACGCAAACACCAAATAATTATTATTCAGGTTTAACCCCAATCTCGATGGTAGAGGGAGCATGCGATGCTTGATCACATCAACCTTGGAAACACTTCCAACACATATCGTCATCTCACCTTTAGCTAGTCTCTGTTTATTCCGCAGCTTTTATTTCGAGTTACTAACACTTAGCAACCGAACCGGTATCTAATACCCTGGTGCTGCTAGGAGTACTAGTAAAGTACACATTCATATAACGTATATCCAATATACTTCTGTCGACCTTGCCTGCCTTCTCATCTACCAAGTATCTAGGGTAGTACTGCTTCAGTGACCGTTCCTCTCATTACAGAAGCACTTAGTCTCGGGTTTGGGTTCAACCTTGGGATTCTTCACTAGAGCAGCAAACGACTTGCTGTTTCATGAAGTATCCCTTTTGCCCTTGCCCTTCTTAAACTAGTGGTTTTACTAACCATCAACAATTGATGCTCCCTTTTGATTTCTACTCTCGCGGTGTCAAACATCGCGGATAGCTCAAGGATCATCATAACTATCCTTGATATGTTATAGTTCATCACGAAGCTCTACTAGCTTGGTGGCAGTGACTATGGAGAACTATCACTATCTCATCTGGGAGATTAACTCCCACTCGATTCAAGCGATTGTGGCACTCAGACAATCTGAGCACATGCTCAACGATTGAGCTTTTCTCCCTTAGTTTGCAGGCTTAAGAAACTTGTCAGAGGTCTCATACCTCTTGACGTGGGCATTAGTCTGAAATCCCAATTTCAGTCTTTGGAACATCTCATATGTTGTGCGACGTTTCAAAACCGTCTTTGGTGCCACAATTTTAAACCGTTAGCATCACACACTGAACTATCACGTAGTCATCAAAACGTGTATGTCAGATGTTTCGTAACATCTACAGACGACGCTCGAGGTTCAGCATACCGAGCGGTGCATTAAGGATATAAGCCTTCTGTGCAGCAATGAGGACAATCCTCGGTTTACGGATCCAGTCCGCATAATTGCTACTATGAACTTTCAACTAAATTTTCTCTAGGAACATATCTTAGTAGAACTAAAGTGTAAGCTACGACATTATTTGCAAAGACCTTTTGACTATGTTCATGATAATTAAGTTCATCTGATTATTTAATGAACTCCCACTTAGATAGACATCCCTCTAGTCATCTAAGTGATACATGATCCGAATCGACTAGGCCGTGTCCGATCATCACGTGAGACGAACTAGTCATCATCGGTGAACATCTCCATGTTGATCGTATCTACTATACGACTCATGTTCGACCTTTCGGTCTCTTGTGTTCCGAGGCCATGTCTGTACATGCTAGGCTCGTCAAGTCAACCTAAGTGTTTTGCTTGTGTTCCGAGGCCATGTCTGTACATGCTAGGCTTGTCAACACCCATTGTATGCGAACGTTAGAATCTATCACAACCGATCATCACGTGGTGCTTCGAAACAACGAACCTTCGCAACGGTGCACAGTTAGGGGGAACACATCTCTTGAAATTTTAGTGAGGGATCATCTTATTTATGCTACCGTCGTTCTAAGCAAATAAGCGGTAAACATGACAAACATCACATGCAAATCATAAAGTGACATGATATGGCCAATATCATCTTGCGCCTTTTGATCTCCATCTTCGAGGCGCGGCATGAGCACCTTCGTCACTAGCATGACACCATGATCTCCATCATCGTGTCTTCATGAAGTTGTCTCGCCAACTATTACTTCTACTACTATGGCTAACGGTTAGCAATAAAGTAAAGTAATTACATGACGTTTTTCATTGACACGCAGGTCATACAATAAATTAAGACAACTCCTATGGCTCCTGCCGGTTGTCATACTCATCGACATGCAAGTCGTGATTCCTATTACAAGAACATGATCAATCTCATACATCACATATATCATTCATCACAACCTTTTGGCCATATCACATCACATAACATACACTGCAAAAACAAGTTAGACGTCCTCTAATTGTTGTTGCATGTTTTACGTGGCTGCTATGGGTTTCTAGCAAGACGTTTCTTACCCACGCAAAAGCCACAATGGTGATATGCCAATTGCTATTTACCCTTCATAAGGACCCTTTTCATCGAATCCGATCTGACTAAAGTGGGAGAGACAGACACCCGCTAGCCACCTTATGCATCAAGTGCATGTCAGTCGGTGGAACCTGTCTCACGTAAGAGTACGTGTAAGGTCGGTCCGGGCCGCTTCATCCCACAATGCCGCCGAATCAAGATAAGACTACTAACAGCAAGCAAATTGAACAAATCATCGCCCACAACTACTTTGTGTTCTACTTGTGCATAGAATCTACGCATAGACCTGGCTCATGATGCCACTGTTGGGGAACGTAGCAGAAATTCAAAATTTTCCTACGTCTCACCAAGATCAATCTAGGAGATGCTAGCAACGAGAGGGGAGGAGTGCATCTACATACCCTTGTAGATCGCGAGCGGAAGCGTTCAAGAGAACGGGGTTGATGGAGTCGTACTCGTCGTGATCCAAATCACCGATGATCCTAGCGCCGAACGGACGGCACCTCCGCGTTCAACACACGTACGGAGCGGGGACGTCTCCTCCTTCTTGATCCAGCAAGGGGGGAGGAGAAGTTGATGGAGATCCAGCAGCACGACGGCGTGGTGGTGGAAGTAGCGGGATCCCGGCAGGGCTTCACCAAGCGCAAGTGGGGAGGAAGAGGTGTCACGGGAGGGAGGGAGGCGCCAGGGCTTGGGGTGCTGCTCCCATGCGCCTCCCCACTATATATAGGGGTGGAGGGGGCTGGTTTCTTGCCCTCCAAGTCCATTGGGGTGTTGGCAAAGGTGGGGGAAAGATATCTCATCATTTCCCTTCCCCACCGATTGTTATCCCCCTTTTTTAGGGATCTTGATCTTATCCCTTCGGGATATGATCTTATTCCTTCTAAGGTGGGATCTTGGTGCGCCTTGACCAGGGGTGTGGGGCCTTGCCCCCATTACCCACGTTCATGTGGGTCCCCCCATGCAGGTGGGCCCACTTCGGAACCTTCTAGAACCTTCCCGGTACAATACCGAAAAATCCCAAACATTTTCCGGTGGCCAAAATAGGACTTCCCATATATAAATCTTTACCTCCGGACCATTCTGAAACTCCTCGTGACGTTCGGGATCTCATCCGGGACTCCGAACAACTTTCAGTTAACCGCATACTAATATCTCTACAACTCTAGCGTCACCGAACCTTAAGTGTGTAGACCCTACGGGTTCGGGAGACATGCAGACATGACCGAGACGACTCTCCGGTCAATAACCAACAACGGGATCTGGATACCCATGTTGGCTCCCACATGTTCCACGATGATCTCATCGGATGAACCACGATGTCGAGGATTCAATCAATCCCGTATACAATTCCCTTTGTCAATCGGTACGTTACTTGCCCGAGATTCGATCGTCGGCATCCCAATACCTTGTTCAATCTCGTTAACGGCAAGTCACTTTACTCGTACCGTAATGCATGATCCCGTGGCTAACTCCTTAGTCACATTGAGCTCATTATGATGATGCATTACCGAGTGGGCCCAGAGATACCTCTCCGTCATACGGAGTGACAAATCCCAGTCTCGATTCGTGCCAACCCAACAGACACTTTCGGAGATACCTGTGTTGGAAATATGCCCTAGAGGCAATAATAAAATGGTTATTATTATATTTCCTTGTTCATGATAATTGTCTATTGTTCATGCTATAATTGTGTTATCCGGAAATCGTAATACATGTGTGAATACATAGACCACAACATGTCCCTAGTGAGCCTCTAGTTGACTAGCTCGTTGATCAACAGATAGTCATGGTTTCCTGACTATGGACATTGGATGTCATTGATAACGGGATCACATCATTAGGAGAATGATGTGATGGACAAGACCCAATCCTAAGCATAGCACAAAGATCGTGTAGTTCGTTTGCTAGAGCTTTTCCAATGTCAAGTATCATTTCCTTAGACCATGAGATCGTGTAACTCCCGGATGCCGTAGGAGTGCTTTGGGTGTACCAAACGTCACAACGTAACTGGGTGACTATAAAGGTGCACTATGGGTATCTCCGAAAGTGTCTGTTGGGTTGGCACGGATCGAGACTGGGACTTGTCACTCCGTATGACGGAGAGGTATCTCTGGGCCCACTCGATAATGCATCATCATAATGAGCTCAATGTGACCAAGTGTTTGGTCATGGGATCATGCATTACGGTACGAGTAAAGTGACTTGCCGGTAACGAGATTGAACGAGGTATTGGGATACCGACGATCGAATCTCGGGCAAGTAACGTACCGATTGACAAAGGGAATTGTATACGGGATTGATTGAATCCTCGACATCGTGGTTCATCCCATGAGATCATCGAGGAACATGTGGGAGCCAACATGGGTATCCAGATCCCGCTGTTGGTTATTGACCGGAGAGTCGTCTCGGTCATGTCTGCATGTCTCCCGAACCCGTAGGGTCTACATACTTAAGGTTCGGTGACGCTAGGGTTGTAGAGATATTAGTATGCGGTAACCCGAAAGTTGTTCGGAGTCCCGGATGAGATCCCGGACGTCACGAGGAGTTCCGGAATGGTCTGGAGGTGAAGAATTATATATAGGAAGTCCAGTTTCGGCCACCGGGAAAGTTTCGGGGGTTGCCGGTATTGTATCGGGACCACCGGAAGGGTCCCGGGGGTCCATCGGGTGGGGCCACCTATCCCGGAGGGCCCCATGGGCTGAAGTGGGAGGGGAACCAGCCCCTGGTGGGCTGGTGCGCCCCCCCGTGGGCCTTCCCCTGCGCCTAGGGTTGGAAACCCTTGGGGTGGGGGCACCCCCACTTGGCTTGGGGGGGAAGCCACCCCTTGGCCGCCGCCCCCTTTGGAGATTGCATCTCCCAGGGCCGGCGCCCCCCCCAGGGGCCCTATATATAGTGGGGGGGAGGGAGGGCAGCCACACCACAGCCCCTGGCGCCTCCCTCTCCCTCCCGTGACACCTCTCCCTCTCGCTGTGCTTGGCGAAGCCCTGCCGAGATCCCCGCTACTTCCACCACCATGCCATCGTGCTGCTGGATCTCCATCAACCTCTCCTTCCCCCTTGCTGGATCAAGAAGGAGGAGACATCGCTGCTCCATACGTGTGTTGAACGCGGAGGTGCCGTCCGTTCGGCGCTCGGTCATCGGTGATTTGGATCACGACGAGTACGACTCCATCAACCCCGTTCACTTGAACGCTTCCGCTCGCGATCTACAAGGGTATGTAGATGCACTCCTTCCTTCTCGTTGCTAGTAAACTCCATAGATGGATCTTGGTGATGCGTAGAAAATTTTAAATTTCTGCAACGATCCCCAACAGTGGCATCATGAGCCAGTCCTATGCATAGTTTCTATGCACGAGTAGAACACAAACTTGTTGTGGGCGTAGATGTTGTCAATTTTTCTTGCCACTACTAGTCTTATCTTGTTTCGGCGGCATTGTGAGATGAAGCGGCCCGGACTGACCTTACACGTACGCTTACGTGAGACAGGTTCCACCGACTGACATGCACTAGTTGCATAAGGTGGCTAGCGGGTGTCTGTCTCTCCCACTTTAGTCGGAACGGATTCGATGAAAAGGGTCCTTATGAAGGGTAAATAGAAATTGGCATATCACGTTGTGGTTTTACGTAGGTAAGAAACGTTCTTGCTAGAAACCTATAGAAGCCACGTAAAAACATGCAACAACAATTAGAGGACGTCTAACTTGTTTTTGCAGCATATGCCTTGTGATGTGATATGGCCAAAAGGATGTGATGAATGAGATATATGTGATGTATGAGATTGATCATGTTCTTGTAATAGGAATCACGACTTGCATGTCGATGAGTATGACAACCGGCAGGAGCCATAGGAGTTGTCTTTATTTTTTGTATGACCTGCGAGTCATCGAATAACGCCATGTAAATTACTTTACTTTATTGCTAAACACGTTAGCCATAGAAGTAGAAGTAATCATTGACGTGACAACTTCATGAAGACACGATGATGGAGATCATGGTGTCATGTCGGTGACGAAGATGATCATGGCGCCCCGAAGATGGAGATCAAAGGAGCAAAATGATATTGGCCATATCATGTCACTATTTGATTGCATGTGATGTTTATCATGTTTTACATCTTATTTGCTTAGAACGACGGTAGCTTAAATAAGATGATCCCTCGCAATAATTTCAAGAAAGTGTTCCCCCTAACTGTGCACCGTTGCGAAGGTTCGTTGTTTCGAAGCACCACGTGATGATCGGGTGTGATAGATTCTAACGTTCGAATACAACGGGTGTAAGCCAGATTTACACACGCAATACACTTAGGTTGACTTGACGAGCCTAGCATGTACAGACATGGCCTCGGAACACGGAAGACCGAAAGGTCGAGCAGGAGTCGTATAGAAGATACGATCAACATGAAGATGTTCACCGATGTTGACTAGTCCGTCTCACGTGATGATCGGACACGGCCTAGTTGACTCGGATCATGTTTCACTTAGATGACTAAAGGGATGTCTATCTGAGTGGGAGTTCATTGAATAATTTGATTAGATGAACTTAATTATCATGAACTTAGTCTAAAATCTTTACAATATGTCTTGTAGATCAAATGGCCCATGTTGCCCTCAACTTCAACGCGTTCCTAGAGAAAATCAAGCTGAAAGATGATGGCAGCAACTATACGGACTGGGTCCGGAATCTGAGGATCATCCTCATAGCTGCCAAGAAAGATTATGTCCTAGAAGCACCGCTAGGTGAAGCACCCATCCCAGAGAACCAAGACGTTATGAACGCTTGGCAGTCACGTGCTGATGATTACTCCCTTGTTCAGTGCGGCATGCTTTACAGCTTAGAACCGGGGCTCCAAAAGCGTTTTGAGCAACACGGAGCATATGAGATGTTCGCAGAGCTGAAAATAGTTTTCCAAGCTCATGTCCGGGTCGAGAGATATGAAGTCTCCGACAAGTTCTTCAGTTGTAAGATGGAGGAAAACAGTTCTGTCAGTGAGCACATACTCAAAATGTCTGGGTTGCACTACCGCTTGACTCAGCTGGGAGTTAATCTCCCGGATGACGCGGTCATTGACAGAATCCTTCAGTCGCTTCCACCGAGCTATAAGAGCTTTGTGATGAACTTCAATATGCAGGGGATGGAAAAGACCATTCCTGAGGTATATTCAATGCTGAAATCAGCGGAGGTGGAGATCAAAAAGGAACATCAAGTGTTGATGGTGAATAAAACCACTAAGTTCAAGAAAGGCAAGGGTAAGAAGAACTTCAAGAAGGACGGCAAGGGAATTGCGGCGCCCGGTAAGCCAGTTGCCGGGAAGAAGCCAAAGAATGGACCCAAGTCTGAGACTGAGTGCTTTTATTGCAAGGGAAGTGGTCACTGGAAGCGGAACTGCCCCAAATACTTAGCGGACAAGAAGGCCGGCAACACCAAAGGTATATGTGATATACATGTAATTGATGTGTACCTTACCAGTACTCGTAGTAGCTCCTGGGTATTTGATACCGGTGCGGTTGCTCATATTTGTAACTCAAAACAGGAGCTGCGGAATAAGCGGAGACTGGCGAAGGACGAGGTGACGATGCGCGTCGGGAATGGTTCCAAGGTCGATGTGATCGCCGTCGGCACGCTACCTCTACATTTACCTACGGGATTAGTTTTAAACCTCAATAATTGTTATTTAGTGCCAGCTTTGAGCATGAACATTGTATCAGGATCTCGTTTAATTCGAGATGGCTACTCATTTAAATCCGAGAATAATGGTTGTTCTATTTATATGAGAGATATGTTTTATGGTCATGCCCCGCTGGTTAATGGTTTATTCTTAATGAATCTCGAACGTGATGTTACACATATTCATAGTGTGAATACCAAAAGATGTAAAGTTGATAACGATAGTCCCACATACTTGTGGCACTGCCGCCTTGGTCACATTGGTGTCAAGCGCATGAAGAAGCTCCATGCTGATGGACTTTTAGAGTCTCTCGATTATGAATCATTTGACACATGCGAACCATGCCTCTTGGGCAAAATGACCAAGACTCCGTTCTCCGGAACAATGGAGCGAGTAACCAACTTATTAGAAATCATACATACTGATGTGTGCGGTCCAATGAGTGTTGAGGCTCGCGGAGGCTATCGTTATGTTCTCACTCTCACTGATGACTTGAGTAGATATGGGTATGTCTACCTAATGAAACACAAGTCTGAGACCTTTGAAAAGTTCAAGGAATTTCAGAGTGAGGTTGAGAATCAACGTGATAGGAAAATAAAGTTCCTACGATCAGATCGTGGAGGGGAATATTTAAGTCACGAATTTGGCACACACTTAAGGAAATGTGGAATAGTTTCACAACTCACACCGCCTGGAACACCTCAGCAAAATGGTGTGTCCGAACGTCGTAATCGCACTCTATTGGATATGGTGCGATCTATGATGTCTCTTACCGATCTACCGCTCTCATTTTGGGGCTATGCTTTAGAGACTGCCGCATTCACTTTAAATAGGGCTCCGTCGAAATCCGTTGAGACGACACCGTATGAATTATGGTTTGGGAAGAAACCTAAGCTGTCGTTTCTAAAAGTTTGGGGATGCGATGCTTATGTCAAGAAACTTCAACCTGAAAAGCTCGAACCCAAGTCGGAAAAATGCGTCTTCATAGGATACCCTAAGGAAACCATTGGGTATACCTTCTACCTCAGATCCGAAGGCAAGATCTTTGTTGCCAAGAACGGGTCCTTTCTGGAGAAAGAGTTTCTCTCGAAATAAGTGAGTGGGAGGAAAGTGGAACTTGATGAGGTGATAGTCACCCCTTCCGAACCGGAAAGTAGCGCAGCGCGGGAAGATGTTCTTGTGGTGCCTGCACCGACTGGGGAGGAAGTTAATGATGATGATCATGAAGCTTCAGATCAAGTTACTGCTGAACTTCGTAGGTCCACAAGGACACGTTCCGCACCAGTGTGGTACGGCAACCCTGTCATGGGAATCATGTTGTTAGACAACGGTGAACCTTCGAACTATGAAGAAGCGATTGCGGGCCCGGATTCCAACAAATGGCTTGAAGCCATGCAATCCGAGATAGGATCCATGTATGAAAACGAAGTATGGACTTTGACTGACTTGCCCGATGATCGGCGAGCCATAGAAAATAAATGGATCTTTAAGAAGAAGACAGACGCGGATGGTAATGTGACCATCTATAAGGCTCGACTTGTCGCTAAGGGTTATCGACAAGTTCAAGGGGTTGACTACGATGAGACTTTCTCACCCGTAGCGAAGCTGAAGTCCGTCCGAATCATGTTAGCAATTGCCGCATTCTATGATTATGAGATATGGCAAATGGATGTCAAAACAGCATTCCTTAACGGCTTTCTTAAGGAAGAATTGTATATGATGCAGCCGGAAGGTTTTGTCGATCCTAAGAATGCTAACAAGGTACGCAAGCTCCAGCGCTCCATCTATGGGCTGGTGCAAGCATCTCGGAGTTGGAACATTCGATTTGATGAGATGATCAAAGCGTTTAGGTTTACACAGACTTATGGAGAAGCCTGTGTTTACAAGAAAGTGAGTGGGAGCTCTGTAGCATTTCTCTTATTATATTTGGATGACATACTATTGATGGGAAATGATATAGAATTCTTGGAAAGTATAAAGGCCTATTTGAATAAGTGTTTTTCAATGGAGGACCTTGGAGAAGCTGCTTATATATTAGGCATCAAGATCTATAGAGATAGATCAAGACGCCTCATTGGTCTTTCACAGAGTACGTACCTTGACAAGATATTGAAGAAGTTCAATATGGATCAGTCCAAGAAGGGGTTCTCGCCTGTATTGCAAGGTGTGCAATTGAGCACGGCTCAATGCCCGACCACGGCAGGAGATAGAGAAAAGATGAGTGTCATCCCCTATGCCTCGGCCATAGGGTCTATTATGTATGCCATGCTGTGTACCAAACCTGATGTAAACCTTGCCGTAAGTTTGGTAGGAAGGTACCAAAGTAATCCCGGCATGGAACACTGGACAGCGGTCAAGAATATCCTGAAGTACCTGAAGAGGACTAAGGATATGTTTCTCGTTTATGGAGGTGACGAAGAGCTCGTCGTAAAGGGTTACGTCGATGCTAGCTTCGACACAGATCTGGATGACTCTAAGTCACAAACCGCATACGTGTATATTTTGATTGGAGGGGCAGTAAGCTGGTGCAGTTGCAAGCAAAGCGTCGTGGCGGGATCTACATGTGAAGCGGAGTACATGGCGGCCTCAGAGGCAGCGCAAGAAGCAATCTGGATGAAGGAGTTCATTACCGACCTAGGGGTGATTCCCAATGCGTCAGGCCCGATGACTCTCTTCTGTGACAACACTGGAGCTATTGCCCTTGCCAAGGAGCCCAGGTTTCACAGGAAGACCAGGCATATCAAGCGTCGCTTCAACTCCATTCGTGAAAGTGTTCAAAATGGAGACATAGATATTTGTAAAGTACATACGGACCTGAATGTAGCAGATCAGTTGACTAAACCTCTCCCTAGAGCAAAACATGATCAACACCAGAACTCTATGGGTGTTCGATTCATCACAATGTAACTAGATTATTGACTCTAGTGCAAGTGGGAGACTCTTGGAAATATGCCCTAGAGGCAATACTAAAATGGTTATTATTATATTTCCTTGTTCATGATAATTGTCTATTGTTCATGCTATAATTGTGTTATCCGGAAATCGTAATACATGTGTGAATACATAGACCACAACATGTCCCTAGTGAGCCTCTAGTTGACTAGCTCGTTGATCAACAGATAGTCATGGTTTCCTGACTATGGACATTGGATGTCATTGATAACGGGATCACATCATTAGGAGAATGATGTGATGGACAAGACCCAATCCTAAGCATAGCACAAAGATCGTGTAGTTCGTTTGCTAGAGCTTTTCCAATGTCAAGTATCATTCCTTAGACCATGAGATCGTGTAACTCCCGGATGCCGTAGGAGTGCTTTGGGTGTACCAAACGTCACAACGTAACTGGGTGACTATAAAGGTGCACTACGGGTAACTCCGAAAGTGTCTGTTGGGTTGGCACGGATCGAGACTGGGATTTGTCACTCCGTATGACGGAGAGGTATCTCTGGGCCCACTCGGTAATGCATCATCATAATGAGCTCAATGTGACCAAGTGTTTGGTCACGGGATCATGCATTACGGTACGAGTAAAGTGACTTGCCGGTAACGAGATTGAACGAGGTATTGGGATACCGACGATCGAATCTCGGGCAAGTAACGTACCGATTGACAAAGGGAATTGTATACGGGATTGATTGAATCCTCGACATCGTGGTTCATCCGATGAGATCATCGAGGAACATGTGGGAGCCAACATGGGTATCCAGATCCCGCTGTTGGTTATTGACCGGAGAGTCGTCTCGGTCATGTCTGCATGTCTCCCGAACCCGTAGGGTCTACACACTTAAGGTTCGGTGACGCTAGGGTTGTAGAGATATTAGTATGCGGTAACCCGAAAGTTGTTCGGAGTCCCGGATGAGATCCCGGACGTCACGAGGAGTTCCGGAATGGTCCGGAGGTGAAGAATTATATATAGGAAGTCCAGTTTCGGCCACCGGGAAAGTTTCGGGGGTTACCGGTATTGTACCAGGACCACCGGAAGGGTCCCGGGGGTCCACCGGGTGGGGCCACCTATCCCGGAGGGCCCCATGGGCTGAAGTGGGAGGGGAACCAGCCCCTGGTGGGCTGGTGCGCCCCCCCTTGGGCCTCCCCCTGCGCCTAGGGTTGGAAACCCTAGGGGTGGGGGCGCCCCCCACTTGGCTTGGGGGGGGGGGAAGCCACCCCTTGGCCGCCGCCCCCCTTGGAGATTGCATCTCCCAGGGCCGGTGCCCCCCCAGGGGCCCTATATATAGTGGGGGGAGGGAGGGCAGCCGCACCACAGCCCCTGGCGCCTCCCTCTCCCTCCCGTGACACCTCTCCCTCTCGCTGTGCTTGGCGAAGCCCTGCCGAGATCCCCGCTACTTCCACCACCACGTCGTCGTGCTGCTGGATCTCTATTAACCTCTCCTTCCCCCTTGCTGGATCAAGAAGGAGGAGACGTCGCTGCTCCGTACGTGTGTTGAACGCGGAGGTGCCGTCCGTTCGGCGCTCGGTCATCGGTGATTTGGATCACGACGAGTACGACTCCATCAACCCCGTTCACTTGAACGCTTCCGCTCGCGATCTACAAGGGTATGTAGATGCACTCTTTCCTTCTCGTTGCTAGTAAACTCCATAGATGGATCTTGGTGATGCGTAGAAACTTTTAAATTTCTGCAACGATCCCCAATAACCTGTAGTGCACCTTTATAGCCACCCAGTTACGTTGTGACGTTTGGTACACCCAAAGCATTCCTACGGTATCCGGGAGTTGCACAATCTCATGGTCTAAGGAAATGATACTTGACATTAGAAAAGCTCTAGCAAACGAACTACACGATCTTGTGCTATGCTTAGGATTGGGTCTTGTCCATCACATCATTCTCCTAATGATGTGATCCCGTTATCAATGACATCCAATGTCCATGGTCAGGAAACCATAACCATCTATTGATCAACGAGCTAGTCAACTAGAGGCTTACTAGGGACATGTTGTGGTCTATGTATTCACACATGTATTACGGTTTCCAGTTAATACAATTATAGCATGAACAATAGACAATTATCATGAACAAGGAAATACAATAATAACCATTTTATTATTGCCTCTAGGGCATATTTCCAACAAGTTTATCCCTCTACATCATGTCATCTTTCTTAATGCGTTACTCTGTTCTTATGAACTTAATACTCTAGATGCAGGCAGGAGTCGGTCGATGTGTGGAGTAATAGTAGTAGATGCAGAATCGTTTCGATCTACTTGTTGTGGACGTGATGCCTATATACATGATCGTGCCTAGATAATGTCATAACTATGCGCTTTTTTATCAATTGCTCGACAGTAATTTGTTCACCCACCGTAATACTTATGCTATCTTGAGAGAAGCCACTAGTGAAACCTATGGACCCCCGGGTCTATCTTTTATCATATAAGTTTCCAATCTACTTTTATTTGCATCTTTTACTTTTCAATCTATATCATAAAAATACAAAAAAAATATTTATCTTATCTTATTATCTCTATCAGATCTCACTTTTGCAAGTTTCCGTGAAGGGATTGACAACCCCTTTATCGCGTTGGTTGCGAGGTTCTTGTTTGTTTGTGTAGGTGCGTGGGACTTTTGAGGAGCCTCCTACTGGATTGATACCTTGGTTCTCAAAAACTGAGGGAAATACTTACGCTACTTTGCTGCATCACCCTTTCCTCTTCAAGGGAAAACCATCGCAGTGCTCAAGAGGTAGCAGCGTGCAATGTGGCAAAGGGAAAAGATTGTTCGTCGAAGGTCACATGGCGGGAGATGACAATCTGACCAGAGGATAGATCCAAGCAGCGGTATCCGCGATGATCAGGGTAGCCCAAGAATATGCACGGAGTGGAACGTGGAGCAAGCTTGTGAGGTGTTGTGGCAGTGAGGTTGGGATAGCACAGCCAACCAAAATTCGTAGCGTGTCATATGGTGGAGGTGAGTTGTGAAGGCTGATGTATGGCGTGGAGGAGGGGTTGGATATGTAGGGACGAAGGTTGAGGAGAAAGGTAGCCATCCGAAGAGCTTCGACCCAGTAGGCAATGGGCATGGATGCCTGAATGAGCAAGGTGCGGAGTATATCATTCGTGGTGCGAAGGGTGTGCTCAGCCTTGCCATTCTGAGGCGAGGTGTAGGGGCAGAAAAATCGGAGGACAATGCCATGCTGGAGAAACAAGTCACGATTGCATTGGTTGTCAAATTCAGTGCCATTGTCACACTGAGGAAACTGTTGAAACTTAAAAAAATGCCATGAACATCAGATTTGGCCTTTAGAGGAAAAGACCACATGTAGTGAGTGAAATCATCAACCACAATCAGATAATATTTGTATCCAGACACTGAGAACATGGGACGTCCAAACATCACAATGTAAAAGCTCAAATGGAGTAAAGGCAGATGTCTTTGATAGATGAAATTGCAAACGTACATGCTTTCCTCTCTGACAGGTGATGACCCACTAGTATAGGGGATCTATCGTAGTCCTTTCGATAAGTAAGAGTGTCGAACCCAACGAGGAGCAGAAGGAAATGACAAGCGGTTTTCAGTAAGGTATTCTTTGCAAGCACTGAAATTATCGGTAACAGATAGTTTTGTGATAAGATAATCCGTAATGGGTAACAAGTAACAAAAGCAAACAAGATGTAGCAAAGGACAAGCCTGGACAAACTCTTATATAAAGCAAAGTGCTCCCAAGGACACATGGGAATTATTGTCGAGCTAGTTTCATCATGCTCATATGATCCGCGTTCCTTACTTGGACAAGCCTCCCACTTATAATTAACCCCTCTCGCAAGCATCCGCAACTACGAAAGAAGAATTAAGGTAAACCTAACTATAGCATGAAACATATGGATCCAAATCAGCCCCTTACGAAGCAACGCATAAACTAGGGTTTAAGCTTCTGTCACTCTAGCAACCCATCATCTACTTATTACTTCTCAATGCCTTCCCCTAGGCCCAAATCATGGTGAAGTGTCATGTAGTCGACGTTCACATAACACCACTAGAGGAGAGACAACATACATCTCATCCAAATATCGAACGAATACCAAATTCACATGATTACTTATAACAAGACTTCTCCCATGTCCTCAGGAACAAACGTAACTACTCACAAAGCATATTCATGTTCATAATCAGAGGAGTATTAATAAGCATCAAGGATATGAACATATGATCTTCCACCGAATAAACCAACTAGCATCAACTACAAGGAGTAATCAACACTACTAGCAACCCACAGGTACCAATCTGAGGTTTTGAGACAAAGATCGGATACAAGAGATGAACTAGGGTTTGAGGGGAGATGGTGCTGGTGAAGATGTTGATGGAGATTGACCCCCTCTTGATGAGAGGATCGATGGTGATGATGATGGCGATGATTTCCCCCTCCCGGAGGGATGTTTCCCCGGCAGAACAGCTCCGCCGGAGCCCTAGATTGGTCCTTCCCAGGTTCCGCCTTGAGACGGCGGCGCTTCGTCCCGAAAGCTTCTCTCTGATTTTTTTTCCAGGGCAAAAGACACCATATAGCAGAAGATGGGAGTCGGGGGCCTGCCAGGGGGCCCACGAGGCACGGGAGGCGCGCCCTCCACCCTCGTGGCTGACTGGTGGCCCCCCTCTGGTGCTTTCTTTGCCCAATATTTTTAATATATTTCAGAAGTGCAAGATGATATTGGCCATATCATGTCACTTTATGATTTGCATGTGATATTTGTCATGTTTACATCTTATTCGCTTAGAACGTTGGTAGCATAAATAAGATGATCCCTCACTAAAATTTCAAGGAATGTGTTCCCCCTAACTGTGCACCATTGCGAAGGTTCGTTGTGTCGAAGCACCACGTGATGATCGGGTGTGATAGATTCTAACGTTCGCATACAACGGGTGTAAGCCAGATTTACACATGCGAAAAACTTAGGTTGACTTGACGAGCCTAGCATGTACAGACATGGCCTCGAAACACGAGAGAACGAAAGGTTGAACATGAGTCGTATGGTAGATGCGATCAACATGGAGATGTTCACCATTGATACTAGTCTGTCTCACGTGATGATCGGACACGGCCTAGTCGATTCGGATCATTATCACTTAGATGACTAGAGGGATGTCTATCTAAGTGGAAGTTCATTAAAATAATTTGATTAGATGAACTTAATTATCATGAACATAGTCTAAATTGTCCTTGCAAATTATGTTGTAGATCAAGAGATCGCGCTTTAGCTCCCTATTTTAATGCGTTCCTAGAGAGAGACTAAGTTGAAAGATATTGTGAGCAATTGTGCGGGCTAGGGCTGTAGTCTGAGGATTGTCCTCACTGCTACATAGAAGGCTTCTGTCCTTGATGCACCGCTCCGTGTGCCAACCCCTCTAGCGTCGTCTGTGGATGTTGTGAACATCTGGCAGACACGTTCTGATGACCACATGATAATTTAGTGCGCCATGCTTTACGGCTTAGAACCGGAGCTCCAAAGGCATTTTTGAACGCCATGGAACATATGAGATGTTCCAAGAGCTGAAATTGGTATTTCAGTCTCATGCCCGTATTGAGAGGTTTGAGATCTTTGACAAGATATTTGCCTACAAGATGGAGGAGAATAGCTCAGCCAATGAGCATGTGCTCAGAATGTCTGGGTACTTCAATCGCTTGAATCAAGTGGGAGTTAATCTTCCAGATAAGAGAGTGATTGACAGAGTTCTCCAGTCACTATCACCAAGCTACTAGAACTTCGTGATGAACTATAACATGCAAGGGAAGATGATCCCGGAGCTGTTCGTCGTACTTAAGGCCGTGAAGGTAGAAATCAAGAAGAAACATCAAGGGTTGGTGGTTAACAAGACGACTGGTTTCAAGAAGGGCAAGGGCAAGAAGGGAAACTTTATGAATGGCAAGCCAGTTGCCGCTCCAGTGAAGAATCCCAAGAACCCAAACCCGAGACGAAGTGCTTCTATTAGGGGAACGGTCACTGGTAGCGGAACTGCCTCAAATACCTTGTAGATAAGAAGGCTGACAACTTCAACAAAAGTATATTTGATATATGTGTTATTGATGTGTACCTTACTAGTACTCATAGTAGCACCTGGGTATTAGATACCGGTTCAGTTGCTAATATTGGCAACTCGAAACAAAAGCTACGGAATAAACGGAGACTAGCTAAGGGCGAGGTGACGATGTGTCTTGAAGTGTTTCCAAGGCTAATGCGATCACCATCGCACGCTCCCTCTACCTTCGGGATTAGCGTTGAACCTAGATAAATGTTGTTTGCATTGGTGTCTGCGTTGAGCATGAACATGATTAGATCATGTTTATTGCAATACGATTATTCATTTAAGTCAGAGAATAATGGTTATTCTGTTTACATGAATAACACCTTCTATGGTCATGCACCCAATGCGAATGGTTTATTGAATCTCGATCGTAGTGATACACATGTTCATCTGGGGGGCGTGGGCGGAGGCGGCGAAGAAGAAGCAACAACGATGTAGAAGAGGAGGCGGCGTGAGAGGGGAAAGGGGATCACGTGGGATGCGGAGGGTGTATCTGGGGAGGGCTCCTTCACTTATAAGAAATCCAGCCAATCCTGCAACCCGCTATGTGGGGGCCTCATCTCATGATGTGCGACCGAAGCAACGAAGGAGACAAAAACGATCGAGCCCAGCAACGGCCCAGCGGTATCGTAACAGTAAAAATCGCATGCGTGGTATAGCCCAACGAGCGCTATTTACGCTATCCTTATTGTGTTTGATGCTCCAATCATCTAGAATGTTATCATCGTTGTTGTAGATCTCACCCTCATTGCCCAACTCCCGTGCTCGATCTGCCGCTATTGTCCGACCCACAGCCTCGACCATCCTTGTGAGATGGCAAAGGAAAACATATATACCAATGAATGAACATGTCTTTTACTCCTCTCCCGTGCATCCTTATGAGGTGACAAAGAAAAGAAAAAACATGTATAACAATAATGAACACGTCTTTTACTCCTCTCTACGCCCTCATGTCGACACGGTTGCACCTTATCAACGCAATAAGAAGATCCACGTTCACCCGTTTATAGCCCACTGCAAACGATGTATAAAATCCTCCTCTTTTTTTTGCTAAAGTATGTTGTTTTGAACTTTGAAACAGCAAACACCACAAGGTTTTGTGTTGTGTCAACATTGAACAGGAAAAAAGTTTTACTTTATTATTATTATTATTATTAAAAAAGATAAAAGTACAATTGGTAAAGGAAAGTGACAACGCGGCGTGGAAGAAGGTCGTGCGGACTCCATCTCTGACCATCGCCTTTCTTCCTCCTCCCTCCCCCTTCCTCCTCCTATCTGCAAATCCTCCTCCCGCACCGCGACCCACGCCCCCTCCCCCCTCCCCCCTCCGGCGGAGGCGGCCGTCGCGGTGGTGCTCGCCCCCCGACCCTCAAGCTGACCCCGCCAAGCCGCTACGCGGAGGCGGCCGGCGCCGGCGTCGGCGGGGCGGAGCGGGGAGACATGCACAGATCGGCGGGGGTCGCGATGGCGTGGAACGTCTTCCGGTTCTGCACGGCGCTCCGGGGCCTGGGCTCCATCATGATCCTGCTCGTCCTCGCCATCGTCGGCGTCACCTACTACGCCGTCGTCCTCTGCAACTACGGCCCCGCCCTCCTCCTCGGCGGCGGCGCCACCCTCGCCGCGCTCGCCGTGCTGCTCCTCTTCCACTTCCTGGTGCGTGCCGCTTTCCACCCGGGGGCGGGGGGGATTTCGCGATTTCGCTTCCTGGCGCGCGCGGTCTCGGCGATTTCCTGATCTAGGCCGGAGATTCGATGCCTGGTTGGGACGATGCGAATTGCGGCGGGATTGGGGGTCGTTAGCTGTTAGAATCTTGGTTCTTCAGAAAGCAATGTTTGGTACCTGGGTGAAATTTCTCTATTTTGGGGAGCTACGATGTTGAATGCGGCATATTCTTGGATTGTTGATGCAGGCATGCTGCCTTTTAGCATATATATCTTCGTATGCTATGCTAGTTTCTTCTTAACAACGCTACGCTATGCTATGCTAGTTCTTCAGGAATCAATGTTTTTTTTAAATGCAGAAATCAATGTCTGGTAATACTACATAGGTAGAAAAATTTCTATTTTGACCATTATGCTGGGGCCCAGGAACGTGTTCTTGGGCTGCTGATGCAGGCATGGTATGCTGCCTTGTGGGACATCTTTCTGTGCCACTCCCATGTTAGTTTCTTCTTAACATTTGCTTCTCTAGGTGGTACTTGTTGGTATGTAGCTAGTTGCAGGCGCGCTGATTAACATTTGTTTTCCTCATATGCTCTGTGGGAGCATAGTAGATCTGTGTAGGATGTGGACGCTTCCTAATGAGAGAAGTTCAGAAAAGATGCTATATTGGGCTGATCCAATGCATTTTGAATGCTGTTCGATTAGTGAGCCACAACATGATCTGCTTCTTCGCAGAATTACTTGGCTGTGAATGCTAGTGGCTTTATCTTGCGACTTGAGGCATGTCCTCCGTATGCTTTTGTCAGTGTTTTAATGGCACAGTTCTGTTGGATTTGCAGCTTGCTATGCTGTTATGGAGCTACTTCTCTGTTGTGTTCACCGACCCTGGTTCTGTTCCGCCAAATTGGAACCTTGATTTTGACGAGGAAAGGGGAGAAACTGCTCCCCTCTCTAGCTCAGACTTCAATAGCCAGATGAACCCACAGCAGTCTATGGCTACCGGTGACACGGGCAATCCGAGGATGAGGTACTGTAGGAAGTGCAACCAACTGAAGCCCCCTCGGTGCCATCATTGCTCTGTTTGTAAGTTCATAATTCTTTCCTCAGGATGAAATGCTATGTTATTCCAGTTATTACTAATTGCATAGTCTACATCGTGCCGCTTATCTATGCCTAAATTGTTTTTCAGGTGGAAGGTGTATTCTTAAGATGGATCATCACTGTGTATGGGTTGTTAATTGTGTCGGGGCGCTGAACTATAAATACTTTCTTCTCTTCCTGGTATGATTTTATTATCCTTGAGACAATGATGGTCCTCTTTGGAAGGCAGATTAGTTAAGCTTTTGTTTTCAAATTATTTTTTACCTCGGAACTAGTTGCTCTTTCTTATCATGTAGATGGATATGCAATATTTGGGTGATACTTTAACCATACCTTTTGAATTAAGAAACTGATTTCCTTTTTCCTGTGCAAATTTTGAAGCTTTAAGAAAAAATTTATGGCATTTTGTGTGTCAATCACTTACTTAGTTCATCATTGATACTAAAAATAGTTTCTGCTTTTGGATGATCCTGTTGTAAACGCATTTAGAAATAAAGTTGTTTTTACGGGGTTTTAATATACAGTTTGTTATGCATGGCGAATAGATATTAGACGTCAGGGGTTCGGCATTTTCCTGTATTCTTAGTTTCTTCTATGTAAGTACAACAATTGAGGAGAAGCTTGTCCAACATCGTCTGAGATGGTTTGGGCATATTCAGCGCAGGCCTCCAGAAGCTCCAGTGCATAGCGGACGGCTAAAGCGTGCGGAGAATGTCAAGAGAGGGCGGGGTAGACCGAATTTGACATGGGAGGAGTCCGTTAAGAGAGACCTGAAGGATTGGAGTATCACCAAAGAGCTAGCTATGGACAGGGGTGCGTGGAAGCTTGCTATCCATGTGCCAGAGCCATGAGTTGGTTGCGAGATCTTATGGGTTTCACCTCTAGCCTACCCCAACTTGTTTGGGACTAAAGGCTTTGTTGTTGTTGTTGTTGTTGTCTTAGTTTCTTCTATGTAAGTACAACAATGATTAAAGGCATCAAATGCAAATTATTAGTTTCTTAACAGATCATTGCATCTGATTACTGTACTGAACAATGCAACACCTCTTTACATGTCCATGCTTCATGGCTCCTGTCAGTACTGTACTCTCTGCCACACCCTCTCCTTGATATATCTGTGCATAGTTAGTCCCCTTGTCAGCCAGGTTATTGCTTGATTAGCTTAGCAAGCAGTTAGCCAACTCCCTTGATAACTTGAAATGCAAGATTTAAATACACTTCTTCCAACTCTTATGTAATAACATCAAAACAAATCCTT
Organism: Aegilops tauschii subsp. strangulata; assembly: GCF_002575655.3. Classification (NCBI taxonomy): domain Eukaryota; kingdom Viridiplantae; phylum Streptophyta; class Magnoliopsida; order Poales; family Poaceae; genus Aegilops; species Aegilops tauschii. Next base: position 27,164,505 of record NC_053036.3, on the reverse strand, counting down.
TTCGGGCATCAACTCAATATATCTGGTTTTTTAAGACAAAAATTATAAGCTTTAATACCTTGAATTTCTTGCATGCGTAATTAGTAATAATTTATCAAAATGATTCTTCCACTAGTCCAAATTAAATTTTATTATGTTAGTAGTTGTTACTTTCAAAAGCAACGAGTTTAACCTTTTGAAGCGCAATAAATTGACCTAAATTGTGATGTTTCTCTTGCTTGGGATGGATTTTGATTCTGCAAATGATGATACAATTGACTCCAAATAGTTAATTTAGGAGCATTTGAGCATGACAGTGTGGTCATCCCATCTAAAAATATGAGTAAAACTGCATCCTAGAGTTCAGTGCATGAGGTTCTTTCTTTACCCTATTGCGTAGTAGCTTTCAATTCGTCCTCAAGCATGATGCTAGCAACATGTATCATACAGTTATTAAGTGAACATTGATTAATTTCTGTTTTATATTTAAACAATAGTAATGTATTTCCATCTATTTGCTAGTTACTAAAGCTAACCGTCTGTTTCCGGAAATCCGCATTCATTTGTATAAGTTGAAATATTAAGGCCTTTCTCCATTACTTGAAGAGTCATCTCACTTGTGCAGCATGCAGAATGATAAGGCATAGTATAAGCAAGTCCATCAGCTTATTCATATGTTATTGGTGTGTTCAGTGGTCTTTTTATTATATTAACAGCACAAGGACTGCTTGTTCAGTACTTATCTAGGACTTGTTTTGAAACAGCGAACTCTTCCATGCTGCTATGTCAATTATTAGTTTTTTTAACAATTAAATCTGTTTGTTTTTATGGTGCTTGCAGTTTTACACCTTCCTTGAGACGACGCTTGTTACCCTCTCTTTATTGCCTCACTTCATAGCCTTCTTCAGTGATGTCGAGATCCCAGGAAGTCCTTCAGCACTTGCAACCACATTTCTCACATTTGGTAAATGCATTACTAATTTCTTGGAAATAAAGAATGCTTTCAGCTTGATTGATTAAACATCCACTAAAACTATTGATTTTTCTTGCAGTGTTGAATCTGGCCTTTTCCTTGAGCGTTCTGGGTTTTATGATAATGCACATTTCACTTGTTTCTGGTAATACAACAACGATTGAGGTAAGTATCTTGTAATATAAGGTTAAAGTTTACTGTTTGTTATATCATGATGAGATCAATTTGTTACTTTGTTGTTCAGGCATATGAGAAGAAAACTAGTCCACGTTGGATGTATGATCTTGGCCGGAAGAAGAATTTTGCTCAGGTTAGGTTTATAAAAAAACTATCTTTTCATAGTCATCTGGATAATTTTCTATGGTGCTAGTATGTGTCAAATTAGCTTTATTTCAAGAAAATGTTAAACCTGTCTTGTTGAGGTGACTTTAAGTTTAAACTCCCTGTAAATACGATGACTACGTGTGGATTCAGATATTAATGGCAGCTCAGGCTCAACTCATATTCAGTAGTCATATTATCACGTAATATTTTTTTAGAGATGATTAAATAATCATTATGTGAGCTGAGCATGTTGTTATACAAGGTTTGAAATGGCATAACCTGAAATTTCCATGGGGCATGTATTAATGCATAGAACTTTGGTAACTGTGGAAGAAGATTAGCAATGGAAGTTGAAAATTTCCTTATTAAACCGGAATCTAGCACTTGTTTGACAAACCATTGTGTTGGGATATTCAATGATATGCTTTAGTTGTAGTTTCATAAACCTTGAGTGTGCCTTTCACAGGCAGTTCTGCCGGGTACATGATACATATGTGCAACATTACCATATCGATATTATTTTACTTGTGATTCTCTAGCATTTATATTTTATTTCTGGTCTCTACATGGACTGTGATGCCCAAATATAATCAAGGGGGCGAAATATGGAAAGTGCATGTCCTTGATCATGTCCGTATTTGTGACCTTCAACATCTGGAACATGACCTTTCTCTATTATTATTTTCCTTTTTGCTGGCCATAGTACTAACAGACTTAGTAAACAACGACATTCCAGAAGTTACTTTCATGCAAAACTATGTTAGTAAACAGTGGTCTTGTTATCAGGTCTTTGGAAACGACAAAAAGTATTGGTTCATTCCTGCATACTCAGAAGAGGACCTGCGAAGGATGCCCGCTCTGCAGGGCCTCGATTATCCTGTCAGGACAGACTTGGACGGGCAAGAGTTGTAACGACACGAATTTCCCCAGTGCCCCTGATGACACAAGCTTGTGCTGGACGGACAGAATGTTTCATGTAAAATTCGACGGTTTTCACTTGAGCTGTCGATGGTATGGCGAAAGAAAATTAGGCATACTGTATACACCAGCTGTTGTGTTACACTCACTGGTCCTAGAGGGCATGTGATGTAAATTATTTCTAGCATATGTTCTGAAAAGGAAAAAGGGAAATTCCGGTGTCCTCTAGATGGGCATTGAGATGCATATGCTGTACTTTGACTAAGAGTAGCCGGTTCCCATTTGTTGATGAAAAATGACTTGCGTAAATCGGTGGATTTGTGGACGTAATTTTTGTTGTTTTAAGTCTTGTATAATGTCCACTTTGTATGTCCATGTTTCCCTCAAAAAACTCTTTGTATGTCGGTCTCGCACTGAAGTTGCTTGGTATTGGCAGTAGATTACGATAACAGTCTTGCTTGATTGATGTAGTATAAGTAGTTCACTTTTATAAGACCTTGAAGACATTTCAGACAATGTGCAAAACAAGCTATTTTAAGTTGTCTGAAATGACTTACAAAAGTGAACGGGGGAGTATTATTTTTGGCTTTTGGTCACCTGATTTGATGTGTTCTGCCTGAAAGAGGTGTGCAGTGGTTCGGAAATTACTTTTGAAGCTCGTTAATTTGAAGAAGAAAAAAAAATCCACATATTCATATGGATGTATTCTACACGTACTACGTGAGTTACGCAAAAAAGGACAAGTTTTCATGATTTTGAAAACGGTGAGCAGTTGCTGGTGGTTTTTAAAAATAGATGATTTTGTGTTTTGAAAAAAAAAATTACTCCCTCCGTCCCATAATATAAGATCATTTGCTTGCCTTCGGGATCGCCTTGCTTGCGCAACCCCGGAGTGTCATATGGTGTAGCATCATGGGGGAACCCCAGCATGATCGGTTTACTCTCCGTGGAGGCGATGGTTGTTCCTGGACCCACGGCGTCCTAGGCTGGCTTTCTCCAATAAACCAAACAATTATATATTCGTTCTGTCAATGGGATCTTAGCATCTGCTGACTTTAAAGCAATTTCATTACAACAGTTTGATTGCGAGAGAGTAACCTATCAGCACATGGTGCTTTTAATCCATACTACTTTTTCAGCATCACTTCCTTTCATCAACAGCCCGGTCCTTAATTTGATGAACAGTTTAGTTTCACAGGACGAATTTATTACTTCTCTCTGTTTCTAAATATAAGTCTTTTCAGAGATTACAATATGAACTAGTTCCTCTGTCTCATAATGTAGGAGCGTTTTTTCAATACTAATATATTACAGGAGGGAATACATATGTAGAAAAATAAGTGAATTTACATATTAAAATATGCATGTGTCTATCGTATGAATGTATTGTATGTAGACCGGATTGAAACCTCTAAAACGACTTATATTAAGAAACGATGAAGTAGTAGGGTAGGAGTATATGGCACACTGTGTGCCAGTGACGACCCATCTTCCAGCTCAACACCGGTGACCGCCTACCATGCCGTGGCATCTGCAGGTCGCGAGCGCGCTGGCCATGGAGTTCCTGCCGGACAGCATCCCCGCGGTGTCCCTCGCCGCCGCGGCGGCCGCGCTGTACGCGCGCGCGGCGTCGTCCCTGCTCCGGCCGCGCCTCGCCGCGCTGCTCCCGGTGCTCGCGCTCCTCGCGGCCGCGCCGCTGGCCTTCACCTCCTCCGCCATCGTCCGGGGCGTCGCCGCCTTCTTCCTCGCCTGGCTCGGCGCCTTCAAGGTCGCCCTCCTCGCCGCTCGACCCCGCCCTCCCCGTGCTCCCGTTCCTCTTCACCGCCCTGCTCCCCGTCAAGCTCCGGCGCCGCGGCGCCGCTGGAGCAGCGTCCGAGGCCAAGGCGGCGCCCTCGCTCGTCTCCTGCGCGGTCAAGGCCGCCGTCATCGCCGCCCTCGTGAGCCTCTACCGGCTGCACCTCTACGCGCGCCTGGCGCTGTACGGCGTGCACACCTACTGCTTCCTGGACCTGCTCCTACCCTCGGCATGGAGACGGAGCCGCAGTTGGACCGCCCCTACCTGGCCTCCTCGCTGCGGGACTTCTGGGGCCGGCGGTGGAACCTCATGGTGTCGGCCATCCTCCGGCCGTCGGTGTACGACCCCGTGCGCGGCCGGCGTGCTGGCCTCGTTTGCGGTGTCCGGGGCGATGCACGAGGCCATGGTGTGCTACCTCAGCCTGCGGTGACCGCCTTCTTCGCCCTCCACGGCGCCTGCTGCGTCGCCGAGGGATGGTGCGCGCCGTGGCGACGGTGACTGTGGGGCTGTTTGTGGCGAGCACCTCGATCGTTCTGGCTCTTCTTCCCGGCGCTGCTCAAGGACGAGTGGGCTGCCGTGGCGGCATTCTTCCTCGACGCCGGCCGAAAGATGAATTCCATTGTTGTACAGTCAACGGAGTAGCTAGCAATAGTAATTGCTTCCATGAAAGCAGTCAAATCATAGATCACCAAGTGAACTTCTCTGATGGATGGTTCAGTGAAAACGAAAAGCGCCGTTGACGGTTGAGAGATACTCCCTCTCTTCTGTTCTAAAAGTTAGTACAAAGCTGGGTCATCTATTTTGGAACGGAGGGAGTAGCAGTTACAAGTTGGATGAATCAGTTTGAATTTTTTAATGTGCTAAAAAGGAGGCAAATTTCAGTCAAATAGCAGTCCATCATTGCTAAGAAACTGATAACAGAAATAGCATTCAGAAAACAAGCTTTCAAGAATCCCAACAATTTCACAACCTTACCACGAACATTAAGTAGCATTCTGACCCCAGGAGGCAATCTCTTGTCAACTTCATTTTCAACAGGACTGAATTACTCGCCTTGTTAAAGCAGAGCAAATCAGACTACTCTTCTCAAAAGAAACAAAAAGGAAGCAACATGGTTTACGAATACACGCATAATAGGAAAAGCATGTTACTGAAGTTTACAGATCATCACTGCCATTGTAGTTTGAGAATAACACGCTGTCCAAATGAATGGCAGAATGAGGATGTGCCACCTCGAAAGCCGACATAGTTCGGCCTCGGCTACAACCTTGCAAGGTGAGCTCCATCTCCACCTCTGGCCTCCGGTTGCTGTGCTTAGGAGTACTCCGATGGCCGCCTTTTTTGCCCTGCACGGCGCCGAGGGGTGGTGCACGAGGTGGTGGGCGGCGACGGCGATTGTGGTGGTGTTGGTCGCGGGCACGTCCTTCTGGCTCTTCTTCCCGCCCCTGTGCAAGGATGGCGTCGAGGGGAAGTTCCTGGCGGAGTGGGCTGCCGTGGCGGCCTTCTTCCAGGACACCCAGTGGCGGAGCTATGTGCAAGCCTGGGGGTGCCGTGGCCCCCCCCAACTTTGGACCAAACTATGAAGAATTTTTTTAAGGAAAGGACTTAGATGAGATTTTTTTTAGCAGTTTACACCCTAAAACAACCATGATTTAGCCTTGGCCCCCCAGCAGTTCCTACCTAGCTCCGCCAGTGAGGACACCGCCGGGAAGATGAATCCCATTGCCGTACGGTCAACGGAGTAATAATACTAGCAGTTGCTTGGTACTGGCAGTCGATTACGATAACAATATTGCTTGATTGATGTACTTAGTAAGCATAAGTTTTACCTTTTGGTCACCTGTTTTTGATGTATTGCTTGGTATTGGAAGTCTGCAGTATTATGCCTGAAATAAGTGTAGAGTACTACGTAGTTCAGAAATGTTTTCCCTTCAGAAATTGCTTTTGGAGCTCGTTAATTTGGTGATGGTCCCGCCCCTCGTCCTTTGAGGCGAGGAGCACCGCCCTCATGAACCTGCGGCGGTCGTCCACGAGCAGTAGCATGTAGCGTCATCCGCCAGGCGTCGCCCGGGTGACCAGGCAATAGAGGTCACCGTGGACCAACCGCCCTGAACCAACGGCAGGCGGCGCTGCTTCCCGGCGAGGCACGCCTTACAGAGCTCGTCCGCGTGCTCGATTTATGTGGTAGGCCGCGAACCAAACCGCCACACGCCACACCGTCAAAGTATGGCCCATGGCAAGGCATACTGGACAACCAGGACAAAACGAAAACTTACACAAAGCCATGAGGTACCAAGAGCAAAACGAGCTCCACCAACAATGCAGGACTTTCATCCGAAGCCGAGTCTTCCGCCAACAAACATGGATCCGAGGCTAACCAGAGCTGCCGTGAAGAAAAAGGCCATGCACACACTACCAGAAACAGACTTGTCACCGCCGCACGCAGAAACTTGGCGAACACGAGCCATCCTGTCTGGGCCGCCCCGCCGCGCGCAGGCCTGGGCGCCAAACCAGATCCGGCCACCCTCAGCTTCCGTGCGCACATCTGGGTGAGGAACCGCACCGTAGCGCACAGGAAGAGCCGAATTAGAACCGGAGCTGGCCGGCAGCACCGCCGCGCGCCGTGACTGGACGGACACCAAATCAAACTGACCGTGTCCGCACCGCCGCGCGCAAGGACAGGACTAGCCGAGCCGGAATTGGTGTGCTTGAGAACCTCCTCTGCGCTACAGCCGCTGTACGACGCCACTACTCCAGGAGATGGGCGTGAACATGCTTGAAGGAGAGCCCACCCGCATCCGCCGACCCCCACCGCACCGCCACCACCAACTCAGCCCGGGCAACGAGATCCGACGACTGTCACAGCTGCAGCGAGGCAGGCACCTCCGCAGGGACGCGCGAAACCTCTCCATATCTGCGAAGGGGCTGCCCCGGCCACCCCGAAGCACCCACGCGCCCGAGCTTGCGTCCTGGCGCCCGCACTGGCACGCCGCGCCCACCGCGCGCGCCGCGCTCGTCGCGCCCACCGCGCGCCGGTGCACGTCGCGCCCTCACGCTCAACTGTCCAGCTAAGCCCAACCCACTGCCTACAGACTAAAGCGTGATCTTGCAGAGGAAGTAGCCTCTTGGCGCACAAAAGCAAGAGAGAGGCAAAAAAGGAGAGAGATTGGGCGAGCTGGTCCTCCTCGTGCAGTAAAAAGCTTGGATGTATATGTCATGCATGGCCTCATGGGGCAGCGGTATGCGTTGAGCATTTGAGAAACTAAATAGTGCCCCATTCATCTTTACTTAGGTGGAAGAGGTGAGGCACTAGGAAGGTGATGCTTCCTTTGTACATGCCCTTAGTTGATTGTATCCAAAATGCAGTTCACGCAGGTTAGGGAGATTTCTAACCTGCCATGTGTACATGCTTTATACACTAGTAGAAAACAGGGCTTTGGTCACAGGGCAGTATTCACATTAGTCACGAATCGGGACTAATGTGAGCATTGGTCCCGGTTCGTGCGGCTAAGGCATTAGTCCCGGTTCACCTGGGCCCTTTAGTCCCGGTTGGTGCCACGAACCGGGACTATTGGCTGCGATGCCTAACCTTTAGTCCCGGTTGGTGCCTTTGAGGCATTAGTACCGGTTCATGGCACGAACCGGTACTAAAGGTCCCATTTTCAAACTCTACCACCACCCCACCCCCCTCCCCCGTGGACCGCCTTTTCAGTTTTAGAAAAAACAAAAGAAAATGATGGAAATGTCAAAAAATAAAATAAAATAAGTTTCCCATGTGATATGTGGTCTAGTTGTTGGGAAAATTTACAAATATGAATTTCGACTTTATTTGCAAAATCTCTCTGGAATTTGTAAAATGGGCATAACTTTTGCATACAAACTCGGATTAAAAAGTTTTTTTATATGAAAAATCATCTACTCGAATAGTTACATCCAAATTTTAAGATCTAGAGTGAAAAAAAATCAAAAAAATTTCAAACTTACTAGTGGCGCACCATTTGGTCAAATCTGGTCAAACTATGGTCAAACTAATTATTCTAGAATATTAGTGTTACTAAATAATTATTTCAGTTTTTTTTGAATTTTGGTCCAATCTGGTCAAACTGTGGTCAAACAATGATCAAACTAATTATTCAAGAAATATTAGTGTTACTAAATAATTATTGTTTTTTAAAACTATAGTTTCAAACTCAAACAGTGAAATGTGTCACTTCATGCTCAAGCTAAATTCCTGAAGGTTAATAGGATTGACAACTTATTATTGTCAGGAAAACAACAAGTGCAGACTTGGAAACGAGGGAGAACAGAACCCGGAAGTTAAGCGTGCTCAGGCTGGAATAGTGAGAGGATGGGTGACCGTCCGGGAAGTTAGATGATTTGAAATGATGAAGGGTGATTAGAGATTAGAGGTTAAAATAATTCAGAAATTTGAAAATAAAAAAAAAATTAAAAAAAATCATAAAATTTTCTTTAGTCCCGGTTGGTGTGGTGTTACCAACCGGGACTAAAGGTGGAGCTCCACGTGGCCGCGGCCTTTAGTCCCGGTTCGTGTAAGAACCGGGACTAAAGGGGAGAGGCATTAGTAACGACCCTTTAGTCCCGGTTCAAAAACCGGGACTAAAGGGCCTTACCAACCGGGCCAAAAACCCCTTTTTCTACTAGTGATACTCCCTCCGTTCCATATTCTAATACGTATAGATTTTTGGCCTAGATTCCAAAATATAATGCACATAAGCTGATTTGGACAAAGTAGCCGTCAGCTGGTTCACAGGAACGCAGCAGCAGATACCCACGTGTTGTGACAGAGCGAGCAGAAGGAGGGCAATTCCTATCCAAAATAAAAGTGCCAGCTCACGCATTGGTATAAACGCCACATACAAATGCGCACTACAAAGTGGAATTGAGGGAGTAGTAAGTAAAAAAGTTATTGCACCAACTGAAAGAGAATATAAATTTTATTTGTTTCATTCAGTACCTGTATTGTGAAGAGCCCCACCCATGCGTGTTGTTTCCATTGAGATTTATGGAGAAACCAATTTGCCAACATATCAGATCCTGAGACACCCTCACCAGAAAAACTGTTCTCAGCTGAGGTCGAGATACTTGAGATGCTGAGACGCCGGCCGAAAGATTCTGTACGTCGCTGTATGGTCAACAGAGTAGCTAGCAAAGCAATTGCTTCTATGAAACAATCAAATCATCACCAAGTAAACTTCTCTGATGGTTCAGTGAAAACGAAAAGTGATGTTTGACAGTTGAGAGATAGCAGCTCGACGTTGGATAAAGTTGTACTAGGACTGCATCAATAAATATGGATCGAAGGGGGTAGCAATGTCTATCTTAGAGCATCTACAACCGGACCCCTCAAATCCTCCCCAAACGCCCGGACGGACGGTCTAGTCACTGCCCTGACCGAAAAACGCCGCCTATAGTTTGCAGTAGCGATATATTGCAGAAGCTGCTGGGGCAAAGCACCTAGGCGAGGAAACAGCCCCCGCGTCGTCCCCCCCCTCGGGCGACTCGGGCGGCGGCGCAGCTTCCCTCCTCCTCGTCCCCTCCCCGCTTCCCCCGTCCTCGCCGCCGGCCGCAGCCGCTGGGGCAAAGCCCCTCACGGTGGCTGGCGGCGGGGCCCCTCTCTTCGCCGGCCGCAGCCGCTGGGGCAAAGCCCCTCACGGTTGGCCGGTGCGGGGCGGCTTGGTCTGGCGACGGCGCCGGGTGTTCGCGGGGCTCGGTGGTGCGGCGGCAGTGGCTCCCGGCGGCGGCGTGCGAGCGGCGGCGTGGTGGGCGATGACGGCGGCGCGGCGGCTGCGTGCCCGTGGTGGCGGCGGTGGTTCGGATCTGGCCACGGGCGGATCTGGTGGACCCCTTCTCTGCGTGCTCTGGCTCGGCCTCCCTCTCCTCTCGGTCGGGGCCGGAGGTGGGCCGGAGGTGGGGGCGTGCCGGCCGGATCTGACGCGACATTTCCGGCAGGCGGCGTGGGTTGGGGCAGCGGCCGGGCGTGGCTGTTGCTCCGGCCGTGGGCGGCGGCGCGGGAAGGTCCGGGGGTGGTGGCCTCCCGGTGGCGCGGCGGCTACACGGTGGCCGGCGGCTCTGGCCACGGCAGCGGCCGGCTTATCCGTCGTCTGCGGTCAGGTCGCTTCGATCTTTGCTTCACCTCCTCGTTGTCCGGGCTCTGCTTGCATCGAAGGGCTGGCCCACTCCCAGCTATCGGCCATCGCTCGTCTCACGCCCGGTGCCGCGGAACTGAGCTCGCCTCGCGCCCGACAGCAGGACCGAGCTCGTCTCGCGCCCGGTGGCAAGATCGAGCTCGTCTCGCGCCCGGTGCTGCAGGACGGGGCGATGGTGGCCTATTGGGTCTCGACGCTGGGGCCGCTCAGGGGTGCGAAAGGCCGGGCCTTTCCGCTCGTCTCTTTGGTTGGATAGCGACGGGTCTCGGGTGAGGTGGTGTCTTGGTCTTGGATGCCGGGGCGGCGGCCCTGGTGGTGGTAGCGCGGTGCTCATGGGCAGAGCCCGTGGCTTGGTGCTGCCCGGCTGCCATGGCCGTGTGAGCGGCGTGGTGGCCGGGGTGTGGCGTTCGGTGGCGGTGAGTGTTGGCCGGGGTGAAAACCTGTTCTATCATCGGACGGACCGGCGACGGCGAAGCTCGTTCCCTTCTTGAAGGCGTCGTCGCGGCTCTCATTGCCCGTTGTGTTGCTCCAGGGGAAACTCTGACCCTCTGGTCGGGCGGCGGTGCTCCAGTGTCGTATCCTTCCTGAAGGCGCCGCCTTGGAGTCCACGGTTCATCGTATGCGGCTTCATCTCTTCGTAGATAGGGGTGGTGTTGTTGCGCTCAGCGCCTATGTATTCCTGAAGGCGCCGCCTTGGGTGTGTGCGTGTGGGGTGGTGTGCGTTTGTACCGTTGTGTCAATGATCTTTGATTTATATATAAAACGGGGCGAGATCCTTTTTCAGTATAGTTTGCAGCAGCCATAGACACAAGAACACAGTGAAAACAAAGTAAAAGGAGATGTAGAGGAAGATGACTCCAGGAGTGACAAAAGGGGCTATGTAGTATATCGAGCCCAATCTTGCAGCTTAGCATATCAGCACATACCCTCCAAAATCCTCAACTAAAGAAATATTTCTACCATTACAAACATTATGAGACTTCACTGGTGCTAAAGAAAATTCAGTTCAGAAAAAAAAGTGCTAAAGGAAGCAGCACCAAAATCTCAACATTACACCACCATTCTGCACCATGAACTTACAAGAAAAGGCAACAAAAACATCCAACCCCTGATGATTCTAGCCATCATTCAGGGTTCTATTTTTACAGCAACTCTTACTTGACAAAGTTTCACAAAAACTCTTCCATATTAAACCAAGGTAACATAGTTTACAAATACACGCATAATCGGGAAGCAGATTACAAAAGTGATCTCCTTGTGTTGTTTACACATCATCACTGTTAATCACTAGCCCTCTCTCCATCTTTACCTACCACAGTTTGAGAATAACACGCTGCCCAAATGAATGGCAGAATACGAAAGTGATAGTGACCAAAAATGCCAAGACGAATGAAACAGCAGTGACCACGTAGAGGATCGGGTCAGAATCATCAGACACACTTCCTGCAGTACCATTCCATGCCACATGACCTGAACTGGAAGTGCAGGATCGAAGGTTGTTGTTCCCTCTGTAACAGTCTGTATCAAATGAGCCAAACTGACCAGAGTCTGGTAGACACCCCGATAAGTTGTTGTATGCCACAGAGAACACCTCCAATGATGAAAGCCGTGTCAACTGCCATGGTATCAATCCATTCAGCCTGTTTTTGGATAGGTCTAAGCTTTCAATCTCGCTCATATTTGCAAAGGTTGCAGGAATTGGACCAGTCAAGAAATTGTTTGACAAATTGAGAGATTTGATATGGCTTAAATTTCCCATCTCCTCCGGAATCTCACCTGACAGCATGTTTGCAGACAAGTCAATGCCAGACATCGACATGAAGAAGTTTTGTCCATATGTGTATGGTTATTTTTTTTGGAACATAGACGCTAGAAGCGTCCGACTTTAACTTAATAAAGCCACCAGGCAGAATCCACACATAAAGTCTTACAAGCCACATAGATCAAGTCCAACGAGCCCATGACTCAAGATAAAGCTAAGTAACACACAGCCACAAGATCGGTAACACAAAAGCGGAGCATCCAGGCCAAAGGAAGCAAAGCGAGGAGGATTATGGCGCAGCCGTCGTCCTGTGCCGCGCCTTCATCATGGTTGTCTTGATCAGCTCCATGGCCACTTTCATGCGTTTGATGTCACGCTTCTTCCCCAGTGGAGCCCAAACCTGAAGGAAAATATGGCATTTGAAGATAATATCAGCGGGGTGGGTCGGGAACTTGTGTTCAATCGTAATTTTGTTACGAACCGTCCAGAGGGACCAAATAAGCGCCCCAACGCATCTCCAAACTATCCTAGCATTGGCCCCTCTTTGCGCCGTTAAGATAGACAACATATCGTGGCTAGATTGAGGGTTCCAATTTTGATTGAAAGCGTCTCTCACCGCACTCCACGCAAATCTAGCAAGCACACAACCAAAGAAAACGTGGTTCGCGTTTTCCCCTAAACCGCAAGTGGTGCACGTGCCGTCCGCCGGCCCATTTCGTTTGGCAACGTTGTCCGACGTAGGTAAGCGGTTGCGAAACATTTGCCAAAAGAAGATCTTGATTTTGAGAGGGATGGCAGCCTTCCATAGCCCCCTAGCTATATCTAATGTAGGTCCCGAAGATAACTTGTCATATAAGGACTTGACCGTAAATCTCTTAGAAGCGGTCAACTGCCACGATATCGTGTCCGCCCCAGTGCTACGGTTCAGACCACCCAAGTCGACCGTCAAAGCATCCCAGCTTGCAGCCTCCCTGGGCTCTAGATTCCTGATGAACGAAATGACTGGAGGGTGGACGCGTAACGCATCGGCCACGAAAATGTTAGTGTCCGTTGCCAATTGGTACAATTCCGGATGAGAATGCCATAACGGCTCCTGACCCCACCAATGGTCGAGCCAGAACCGTGTGGACTTGCCGTTGTTTACCCGAAACTGTGCACCAACTGAAAACGCCGGTCGAACCGCTTGAATCCCGTTCCAAAAGGCCGAACCGTTGATTTTAGCCTTGAACAAATTCCCCTCCGGGAAATATTTAGCTCGAAGGATGTCTGCCCAGAGCCCCGACTCGTTTTGGGCAAGACGCCACCACCACTTAGTTAGCAACGCCACGTTCATGAGTTTAGAATTCGTGATACCTAGGCCGCCAAATTTCTTTGGCCTACACGCTGCTGCCCATTTCACTAAGTGGTACTTGCGCTTGGTCCCGGCTCCTTCCCAAAAGAACCGGGAGCGAGGGGTATCGAGTCTTGTGTGAACCCCATCCGCTAGTAGGAACATCCCCATAGTGAAAATAGGGAGGGAAGATAAGCTCGAGTTGGTTAGGATTAGCCTCGCCGCCGAGGACATAAACCTACCCCTCCAAGGGCTCACTCTGTTAGCGACCTTCCCATAAAGCGGTTCCCATTCCGCTATGGTAGGTTTCTTGGTCGAAATCGGGAGGCCCAAGTATTTAATTGGAAATCTCCCTAGCTTGCAATTAAGGAGATTCGCAACCCGCGAGCTAGCTAGATCATCCATCCCAATGGTGATCACTTCGCTTTTCAGAAAGTTGATCTTAAGCCCTGATAAGATCTCGAACGCAAGCAGAAGTAGCTTGGTGGTAGCTAAGCTGTGGTCGTCGGGTTCGAATAAGAGCATCGTATCGTCGGCGTATTGCAAATGCGTGACCCCACCCGGAATCAGATGCGCAACGAGCCCTTTAATGTGGCCCGCTGCCCTTGCTTTATTAATCATGGCCGCCAAGGCATCCGCAACAAAGTTAAAGATGAGCGGGGAGCTTGGGTCTCCCTGACGGAGACCACGCTTGTTACGAAAGAACTTGCCCATTGTGCCATTGATATTGACCGCCGTGTGCCCACTACACACGAGGTGCATGATGCGATGTACAAATCCTGCCTCAAAACCCTTTTTGAGGAGGACTTCTCGCACGAACTCCCAGTTCACGCGATCGTACGCTTTCTCGAAATCTAATTTGAGAAGCACTCCCTGTGCCTTGGTCCTTTTCAACTCGTGAACGATCTCTTGTAACGCAATTGGTCCCTCGAGGATGTTACGGTGTTTGAGGAAACCCGTTTGACTAGAGCTAATCACTCGTTGAGCGACCGGAGCCAAGCGCGATGCATACACTTTCGCACAAATTTTGAACGGGACGTTGATCAAGGTAATGGGTCTAAAAAGCTTAATATTATCCGCCCCTTTGACCTTAGGGATAAGGCAAATGGCTCCGTAGTTCAGCCGGGATCGATCCACCGTGCCTAAGGCGAAGCCATTGACAATATCGTAAAACAAGTGCTTAAGGCAGGGCCAAAATTTCTTAAAGAACTCCACCGGCCAACCGTCCGGCCCAGGCGTCGTGCTCGTTTTCATGCCGTGTAAGGCCTGGTCTATTTCCTCAGGAAGGAATGTAAGGGCTAACCTATCGTTCTCTTCCTGCGAGACACGCTCCGCGGTATCCCACAAATCACCGCGAAGGCGTAATGGTTTTTCAGCGGCCGTCCCCAAAAGGCCTATGAAAAACTCGTAGATATGGGCCACGATTTGGTCCTGCGCCAACAGAACACCCTGGTCTGTTTGGAGACGCAGAATGGTGCATTTCCTTTTCCGCCCGTTCGCGTAGGCATGGAAATATCCAGTGTTTGCGTCTCCTTTCGTGACCCATTTGACTCCGCCCCTGCGTCGCCAATATTCCTCTTCCGCGCGTAAAATCGCTGTTACTTGATCTTCTAAAGCGTACCTATGCGCCCACTCGACCTCCGAGAAAGGCCGGCGATCAGCCTCCAAATCTAACAGCGAAATCGTCTCAACTAAGCGCGCACGCTCTTTCTTGGACTCGCTTCCATGATTAGCGCCCCACCCACGCAGGTAGGCGCGCAGCTTGCCAGCAGCCGCGACCCAGCACTCTGCTGGACCGCGTTGAGGTCCCAGATGAGCACAAATCACGCCCCAACGCTCAACCACCATCTCGGCAAATCCCTCCGCTTCAAACCACGCCGTTTCGAAGAAGAACCTAGGGCTACGGCGGATGAGCTCCTCCCCTGAGGAGAAAATGAGCGGGACGTGGTCTGATCCGATGCGCGTCTCCGCCACGAGGGAGCACATGGGGAACAGAGCCTCCCATTCCGGAGTGAAAAAGACCCTATCTAGCACACTACGGACCGGCTGCAATTGCTTGTTAGTCAAGGTATATCTGGCCCCAGTCCTAGCGGCCTCTCGCAATGCTGCTGCCGCAATGGCATTATTGAATAAGGACACCCTTGTCCAGTCAATATGAGCATTACTCTTATCCACCCCCGAGCGAATTAAGTTAAAGTCTCCCCCTACCACCACAGGGAGGTTGTTATCCCTTTTGGCCCCGACCAGGGTGGTAAGTTCTAGCAGGAACGCTGGCGATCTAGAGTGGTCAGCCGGCCCGTAGACACACACGACCACCCACGACATGCCAGAAATACGATGCTTAATAGTAGCAGATAAAAGGAACACACCAACATCCCAATGCAGAACATCACATACATCTTTATTACAACCCAAAAGAATGCCACCAGAATGACCGACAGAGGGAACCCACTGCCACTCAAAGCGTTGAAGAGGATCAAAAGCAAGCAAATCCCTGAAGGTAAAATCAGATTTAATCGTCTCTTGTAACGCAACCACGTCTATATGTTCTTTGACCATGTATTCCCTTAGCTGCGTGCGTCGACCACCGTGGCCACAACCACGGATATTCCAGAACATGTAACGCATCTAAATCACCCTGTTACGTAGGCGCACACCTCTAGAGGTCACCGCCTTCGCCACTCTCTTCCTAGCCGTCGCTCGGCCATTAGAAGGAAGGACACCAGCTTCCCTAGCTAGTGACACCTCATCGGGCACTCTCTCAGCAACAGCCTCTACTGGCACAATGGCTAACTCGTTGTTGTTAGCACAGCGCACAGCAGCGGCCGCCAGCGCAGCCTGCGCCTCTTCCCTAGCGCGCACAAGAGATACAATATCGGACTGCGCCCCACGAGTCTCCACCCTGCAGTCATCTAGAATGCTCACCAGCTGCTCATCCGAGAAGGCATTAAGAATGCGAAAAGAGGGCAAGGGGTTACCTGCGGCGTCCATGTTCTTGTCAGCGATGCGGAGTTTGGCACTCTCCAAGGAGGAGAGGTCGCCGAGCTTGGCCTTGGCCCGAACGCTCGGGGCGCGCTGCACCACCGGGATTGCCTTGGTGCGCCTGGCCTTGTTGATAGTCCCCGTCGTCCCCAGCGCTGCGCCCAACTCCCCACCAAGGTCAGAGCTCTCCGCCTCCGCCACCACCATCGCCTGCTTGTTCGCCGGTTTCCTCCCCGCCGTCTTCTTCGGTTGCCTGCCCCCACTGTTGGAACCCCGGCGCGGAGCAGGCGTATTGTCAGCAGGCTCGCTCACCACGCCACCATAGTCCGCCCCCACAGCCACTGGTGAGGAAGAGGTTGGAAGAGAGGGAGGGACAGCAGAGGAGACCCCGCCCGCGTCAGTCATAGTCGCCACCACCTGGGATGGGCCAAGGTTGGACCCGTACTCGTTGAAGGAAAGTTCCAGCAACCTGGCTAGCGGGGGCCCGCTGACCGCGGTGTCCTGGGTCGCCACCCCCATGGCACCAATCTCGGCCGACAGCGCACCCAGCTTGTCCCAAGTTTCCGTGTCAATGGATGTGTCCTGAATGCTGTCATCTTGGTCCTCTCCCCTGTCTGTCATCTTGGTATCCTGGTTCTCCACACCACGAGGGCCGCCCTCGCACCCTTGCGACTCCTTGCCTGGTTCGGCCCTGCCGTGCTTTTCGGTGCCCAACGTCCTAGCGCCCGAATTCGCGTCCTTGTCAGGGGGGTTGGCAGGGCCCGCTCCCAGCACGGCCCGCTCACCACCCCTTTTGGGCAGGGTCTCGCGCTCCACCTTGATTTGGTATCCCTCATGGTTGAACCACACCTCGACAACTCCATTGAGCTTCTCCGGGGCTTTGCACGCAAGCTTCATCCGAACAGGCCCCAACCTGATCAGAGAAAGTTCATCGACCACAATTGGTCTGCCCAGCATCCGGAACCCTTCCCTGATGCGATCTTCACGCCTATGTTTCTTTGGGATGCCATGGAGACGCACCCAAGTCTCCGGCATCACCATGGGTTGGACCTCCTCGTGTAACATGTCGCGCACCCGCGCAGTGATGTCATTGATGGACAGAAACAACTTACCACTAGACTTCGCCATGTGTAACAGATCTGCAGAAGGAAAGACCACCACGAAGTCATCATCACCCACTTGAGATACCTGCCAGTCCCAGTCGCCTGTCACCATGTGCTTCAGTTCTTGCTTGAGAATCCGTAGGTTCAGTTTCCCCGGCTCCGCAGATAAGATGGCCGCGTTCTTGATGCGAGCATCTATGGGTGCTTCGGTCTCGTCCACGTCCTCGAACTCCAGGCAGAAAAAACCTTCCCCAGAAATGGCGCTGCCCATGATTTGGAGGTGAAGTTGCCGGCCCCTTGTTGGACAGTGTGCGGACGCATGCCCTTCTTCCTTGCAGAGCACACAAAGGGGCAAGAACTTGCACTGGGACTGGAAGTGGCCGGGGCGCCCGCACTTGAAGCACTCCACGTCCGCCGCCACTTCCACTGGAATGGGTTCCTCCGCCGTACCCTTGGGAGCAGAGGGCAGTGCCACCGCCAGTGAAGCTGCCCTCGGCTTCATGGCCTTTGGGTCCCCGTGGCCCCCACCACCGCTGGGGAGCGGCTCAGGCTTCCTCTCAAGCTCTCGACGCCGCTGCTGAACCTTCTTTTTCTTCTTGCGCTCCTGCTGCTGGATCCACCACGGGGGAGGACCCCAATCCCCCTCGCGCCCGCCCTGGTCGCGGGATCCGCCTCTCTCTTCTCTGGCCTCGCGTCCACCCGAGCGCTCGCGCATCACACGCTTCGCCTTGTCACGAAGTTCCCGCTCCCTACGCCGCTCTGCCTCCGGATCTGAGACCTCCATCGGCCGCTTATCCGCACGCCTATCTCCCATCACCACCGCCGCGAAGGACTGGAGAAGGGGGGGAGGAGGGGGGCAGATTTGGATCGAGCCAGCGGAGTGGGCAAAGCGCCGCACCTCGCGAGTGGTGGCTGGAAAACCTAAACGGGGATCCAGGCAGCCCCGCCTCACCCATTTATATCCAGTGATCGGGCCAGAGTCGGGCCGCGGCGCGTTGGGCCGTTGGGAAGCATGAGGCTGCGGATCCGAGGCCGTCTCCAGTCCTAGGCCTGGTTGCCCTTTAGTTGTGAAGGTGAAGCCTGGGAGGTCATAATTATTGGTATAAACAAAGTCCAAACCATCTTCCCCTCCTCCATAGGTAATACTACCAGCTGCGGGCCAATGTTCGTAAGGATCAAGGGGTTCAAATGGAATGCCACCAATACATGGTGGTACGGAACCCGAAAGTCTATTGTGCGAGATGTCAATTATGCTCAAGTATTGGAGATGACAGAAATTTGAAGAGATATGTCCCTCAAACTTATTCCTGCTTAACAAAAGTACACTGACTTGAGAAAGATGTTGTGCCCACTCAAGGTTGCCTGTGAACTGATTATTGCTGAGATCTAAAGCCGTAATGTAGGAGCTGTTGAAAAAGGCACCCGGGGAGCCTGACAGGGAATTCCCCGATACACTCAGAAACGTGAGGTATACCATAGTGCCACAATTTGGGAGACGTCCTGTAAAGTAGTTGCCTGACAGGTCTAACATCATAAGATCTGTTAATGTGCTAATTTCTGGATGAATGCCACCAGTTAAACCATTATTAGCAAGGCTCAAAGCTTGCAGTGAAGGAAGACACCATAATGAAGTGTCCAGTTCTCCTGACATCTTGTTATCATGCAAATCCATGATCTGGACATTACCAGACAGATTTCTAGGGAGAGTCCCTTCAAATTTGTTGTTGCCTAGGTGTATTGCCCACAGGTTACCAGAGAAGCTACTAGCCCCATCAAGTATCTTGCCACCAAGTGTATTGTTTGAGAGCTTCAATATATTCATTGCATAACAATCAGTGAACAAGCAAGCTGGTACTTTTCCTGTAAATCTGTTCTTTGATAGGTCCATAAGTTGTATGCTGCTGTTGCACAATGCTGGTGGTATTGTTCCAGAAATAGTGTTGCGGGAAACATCGAGAATTATGAGATGGGGAAACATGAAACCAATGTTGGTTGGCAGTTGTCCTTCAACTAGGTTCGATGATACATTCACCTGTTTAAGATTAGTTTGTGGTTGCCCTATCAGATCTAGTGATCCAACTAGTGAGTTATTTGCAAGATTCAGATAAACTAGTGTGGTTTTATTTGTGAACAACCAGTTGGGCATGCTCCCCGGCAAATTATTGTTGGACAAATCGAGAAACTGCAGATGATTCTGTGTGTGCAGGAAATGTGGCTCGGTAATCATGCTCTTATCAAGGTTACACCAAGAGAGCCTTAGTGTATTCAACTGAAATTTAGGTACCCAGCCATGCATTTGCACTTGAACGACCAAATCAGTATTCCTGGACAGATCTATCTCTTTGAGTTTGGCACAGTTTCTTAGCCAGAAGAAATCAAATTGACCGCTTAGCCTGTTATCAGATAACCGGATGGTATGAAGCGATGATGTACACTTCTAAGATGAGCTTATAGGTATATGCCCTTGTAATAGGTTTTCTGAAAGATCCAAGTACTCAAGGCATGAAAGTGCAAATACGGATGCTGGGACCCTACCACTCAATTGGTTGGATCTCAAATGCAATTCCCGCAGGTTCCAGGATGAGTTTATATGTATCTGCCCTTTAAAGAGGTTGTATGAAAGATCCAAGTACTCGAGGCATGGAAGTGCAAATACGGATGCTGGGAGGGTACCACTCAATTGATTGGATCCCAAATGCAATTCTCGGAGGTTCCAAGATGAGTTTGTAAGAATATGTCCTTGAAATAGGTTGTCTGAAAGATCCAAGTACGCAAGCCGTAGAAGTGCAAATAAGGATGCTGGGAGGCCTCCACTCAATCTATTGAAAGTCAAATACAATTCTCGCAATCGCAAGTTCCGAGATAAGTTTATAGGTATATGTCCTTCGAAGAGGTTGTATGAAAGATCCAGGTACTCAAGGCGTGGAAGTGCAAATATGGATGCTGGGAGGCTACCCCTCAATTGACTGGATCCCAAATGCAATTCACGCAGATTACGGAGATTTCTGAAATCTGCCATTTGTACACGCCTTATAGTAAGTAAAAAATTAACTGCATCAACTGAAAAAGAATATATATTTTTTGTTTCAGTACCTGTACTATGAAGAGTCCCACCTATGTTGTTTCCATTGAGATTTATGACTTCTAGAGAAACCAATTTGCCAACAGATCCTGGGATACCCCCACCTTGAAAACTGTTGCAACTGAGGTCAAGATACTTGAGCTTACTCAATCCTTGGAGACCTGAGGAATTGTTTGCTTCAGAATAAGATGATTTGTAATCAAGATTATTGGAAGATATATTGAAAGAAGAGTTGCATGCATGCAGCAGGAGTTACGTACCTTCAAAATTCTGTAAACAAGCGTGATGTCCAGAGAAATTCAGTAGTTGAAGCCCCCGAAACGAAGAAAAGATCGTCAAGTTAAGGTTCGGGCATTCATCTTCGCAATACTGTAGGTTTTCTTGGTAGGTTTGGAAAAGGTTGAGACGAGACACTCGGTGTGTGGTGTTGTCGCACATTATCCTTTCCCACGAGCAGCAGTCACCACCGTCTCCCCAAGAACTGGGAGCCTTGGACTCTGCATTCACAAGCCAAGAGCGAATATCCATGAGGGCTGCTCTCTCCTCCATGAAACAGCCCGAAGAACTCAGAAACATGGGGCACACTACAGAGAGGACTAGGAACAAACATCTCCATAACAAGTAGCAGCCCATTTGGAAGAAAAAGGGTTTCAGATTATGCCGTGAATTCTAGGCTGTAGGTTTGGGAGCAAGATGTGTGCGTATTTCTTCAGCTCCTTGCTTGCTGCGGTCTTTATAACTAGCCATCCCTATACTGTAAACTAACTCACAGTTTAGTCCATGGCCAAGGAGGTATGCTTAGTCAGCAAAGCAACTTCATTAGTGGCATTTTTTTATATTTTTCGTGGGAACATTAGTGGCATTGTTGACTTGTTGACGAACATTTTGGAGAATGGCCACAGACATGCACTAACGACCAAACATTGGCAATGACTGACCGCTAAGCACTAATCTTGGGGATAGATAATAGATTGATTTGGGGTCCAAACACTTTGTGGACTTGGACTACCGAAGCTCCTGCACTTGATATGGAGGCCAAGAGGGGCAGAAATATGCATGAGTTTGGATTTGTCCACGAAGTAGCCAAAGTGGCCCGTTCGTCTTCAAACTAGTTGAATGCTTGTGTTGATATAAGATTTAAAGAAAGAATCATATTACGGTTTTATTTTCAATGCATCGCCCTCCCCGCTCTGAATCGACCAAAGGGTGTTCTCGCTCATGACATGCTGTTCCAGGACCAAACTTGGACCATGAGTCCATGACTGCAGCATTAAGCACTAATCTTGGGCATATATAATGTTATCCTCCAGGACACTTTGTGGACTTGACTGACAAAGATCTTGCACTAGATATGCATGCCAAGAGGGGGCAGAAACATGCAAGACTTTGGAGTTGACCACAAAGCACAGCACTGGGCCTTAGTTCTGACTTGTGAGCGCAGAACCAGTAGCCAATCCCACAGGCTTTCAGTTGCATTTCAGACTTTCAGCCGGGAAAACCCTTGAAGACAATCCTACAGTTTGATACACGTTTCCAGTAGCCCTCAAGGTTTCATTTCAGGTAGCTTTGTTAGAGGCTCACCTTATGGCCCTGGTATGTCTAAACCGGATCTTTGTCAGAATCAAACTAGTCATGTTGAGCACCATGCGTGCCATCCAGAACATGATGGGCAATGGCAAATTGCCAACAAACAAACATTAGGGGTAAATCACAGATTGAGTTTCAGATAGAAATAGTAATATTAAGAACTGCACATGCTTTCTGAAAGAAATGCATGAATTCAGACTTAACCTCGTAGCAGTTCACTCCTTCTGCGCCGCTCGGCTGCACACTCGGTCTCCCACGGCGCCGGAAGGACGGCGGCGTGTCCTCCATCTGCCCCCTCCTCTCCGGTCGCCGGCGATGCTCGGGCCCTTCCTATCTCTTGCTTCGAACTAGTCCCCCACTCCGCGCGCGGCGGCGCGACGGAGAGAGATCCGGCATGGGAAGAAAGAGACTTTCTTGGAGGGATGAGGAGGATTCCGGCCGGCGTGGCTATGGTGTGGGGAATGGAGGATGAGGAAGAGGAGGCCTCTCTAGCGCAGCCGCTGGTAAATTGGGCTCAACAAGTTGCGGCCCAGTTTAGGCAACATTCGACCGGCCCATTTCCGCAGCTTGTGTGTGCGCGCGCGCGCGCGCGTGCGTGTGTGTGAGAGAGAGAGAGAGAGAGAATCATCTCCTCTTTAATCAATCATAAAGATCGTAACATCATTTCAAATCATAGATATCACCGCTTCCGCCTGTCTCGCTATAAGCGAGATACAAATGTGGCCGCTTAATTAGCTGATAACTATTAGGTCCTTCGTGCACACAAGGAACTATTGATAAACCCTGTGAACCAAAAAAAATGATAACGTTTTTGTCGAGACATACTCAAGCGAGAAGGAAAACTTGTATACAAATATTAGAAAAATCCATTGAGATATCCTTCCTAATTCCAGGCTAATCTGAAAGTTGTTTTCGTTTGAAGCTTGGGCTCGACAAGATGCAGCTCAGTTTGGGCAATATCCGACCGGCCCATTTACGTAACTCACCTTGTGCGTGTAATCTATACAAAGGGGAGTTTGTTCTGTCGCCTTCACCTCCCATCCGGTTTTTTGCTCTACTTAATTTTGTTTCTTTTGTTGACCGGCTTGTTGTGCTTGTCAATTCAAAATCACTGGCTGACACATGGAGCATACAGTTGTACTCATGCTATTTGTTATGATGAGATGACTCAACATGTATGATTTTACTCATGGTGTTTATCATCACCGGATGGATAGCTCAAGAAGATAGACAGGGTTTTTGCAAGCGACAAGGCAATAGTTGCCGCCTCCTACCTACTTGTCCTCACTTCTCTCACAGCTGCTAGAGATTGGTGGCAGGGCTAAGCCTCATCACCAGGAAAATAATGAAGGTGGCGGCCAAAAGCCGCTCCGGTGGTCTTCGACAACAATAGTGGCTGAGCAAGGATTTTCAACATGGTCATGTGGGTCAAAATACTTTTTTACAACACAAAAATATATAAATAGTTCATAATAATGACAATGAAACTATATTTAGTTCATTGCAAGAACAAGGAGACAATCCTATTATAATTTATTACATTGTAAAAACATCTTGGACCAGTACGTTGGGATGGCATGGTGTGTAAACAGGGAAAGGTATACTAAGGCGAGAGGCATAGATGCGACCAACGAGCCGGCCAAAAAAAACCATTGCCAACCGTGCACGCGAAGAGCAGTGATTTAATTGATGTACCAACAATCACTCAGATAGAAATGGAACATACACACACAAAATAGATGTGAAACATGCGTCACCCCAAAAGGTGCCACCGAAATGAAAAAAAGAAGCATGAAAAAATACAGTACTAAAGACCAAGGGCTTGGAAGGACCTAGCTGGAAAATGCACAGCGGCACAGCCGCAGGAGAAGATGTCCCAGGGGCGTATCTGCAAAATGCGCAGGGAAGACCAAGGGCTTGGATAGAAGAGAAGGAAAGTGTGGAAGGACCTATCTGGGAAATGCACCGCAGGAGAAGATGGCCAAGGGGCGTATCTGCAAAATGCGCAGGGACCGGCGCGCAAATCTCGAAAAAATTTGGACCATTTCTCGATTTGTGCGTGTCATCCTTGCGCAGGGGCCATGCTAATCTTCTCTGTATCGTTCCAATTTTATCGGATGTCCCCGAAGGGACGATGGAGGTGGGAAGGGCGACGCTTATAAACCGGTACCGATCTCCTTCGCTGCGCGATGTGGGACTAAACTGGGGTGCGCTGCTGTCTCCCGCTAGCCGCAGGAACCGCGGGATGGCCAGGTGGGCCGCATCTGCGTGCAGCCTCGTTCTTCCTTCGCTGGCCCAAATTGAATGCATACCGGACCAGGGCCCTATCCTCGTAGTGGCAGGTTACGCTCAGAAAAGAAAAAAAATAGTAGCAGGTTTCTACGTGATGGACGTGGGATGCGAATGCCTCTTCTTAATTAAAACTCAAAACTCACTAAAAAAATTGTAACTAAAAAAAAAAACTCTGCACTGTACATGATGAGAGCACCAAAACCAGAAGATCCACGTGACGGGCACAGTTCTTCTTCGCTTATTTGGTCGTCATTTTTATCAGTTTCAAAACGTGAGTTTTTGACCTTGGACAAGTTTTCCCTTTTGTGTTGCCTGGTCTTTTCCTTGGAAAATTCATATAGATCACCAAAAGAGCCATTTTTACAAATAGCCAGTCTTTTTTTAGGATCACCGGTCTTTGTGTTTTGCCATGTACTCTATCGGTCTCATAATATAAGAATGTTTTCCAAGCTAAAACAATTTGAAAAATATAATGTGTATTATGGGACGGAGGGAGTAGAATTCAATGAGCCACTGATCCGTAATTTTAGTGCTACCTTCGCTTAAAAGGCACACAATTTTCCGACATTCAAGTTTAACCATTATTATTTTTGCGGAAGAAAGTTAAACCATGAATTTAAGCAAGGAAATTTTGTTATGTGTCACAAAAATTATACCACTAAATTTATACTCCCTCCGGTTCAAAATATAAGGTGTATTAATTTTTCTAAGTCAAGCTTTATAACTTTGACCGAATTTATATTCCCAGTATGTACAATACCAAATCATTATCATTAGATTCTTCATAAAATATCTTTTTATATTGTATTTACTTAGTATTGTAGATGTTGATATATCTTGCTATAAACTTTGTCAAACATAGAAACATTTGACTTTTTGAAAAACTAATACGCCTTATATTTGAATATGGAGGGAGTATTTGAAAGAAGTTTTCCATGTAATTTCAAGGCGTTGATTCATAATTTTTTGGTCTAATGAAGGATCAAAGTTAAATATCAAAAAACATGTGCACCTTATAAAGTGAATATATAAGAGGGTTGTCGTGGTGGAAACGGGGATGATGGTAACTACTGCCACACGAATTTATCAGTAACCTCCCATTGGAGTGGTGGTAATCACCTGATGGTCAGTGGTGACATGACAATATGGCGAGGTAGGTCAAGGGCACTAGATAGCGACCGCGAGCTAGGTGGCTGAGTAGGAGAGCCAGTGGGATGAGAAAGTGGAATCGATAGAGCACGATAGGATATGATAAGAAAAAAGGGACGGTTTACACCTTGGGTACCCAGAAAAGATTAATATCTTAGCCACTGGATGCAAAATGGACGACTGAATCATCGTCTTAAACCTCTCAGTTGATTTCTTCTCCCCACGAATGGGTCACGCACAAGTCTTCCATCCACCGACCCGCCACACTCTATCCACCTACCCCCTCCCCCGTGGTCGGTGGGTGATGCCCCGCCCTGCCTCGTTGCTAATCCAGATTTTGACCGCAATAATCATTCACCGCTAGAAAAATGAGGATCTAGTAAGCGTCAAAGGAACATCAATTTGGCATCACCCCACAAAACACAGGCTTGCAACCCTTCACCACCAGTCCAAAGGACTAGAGAAACTGAGTCATGCCGCCGAATAAATTGAAAGAAAGGGGTCTAAATCACCACACAAAGAGTGAGACCATTGCTTCGCTTGATTGATACACCAACTATCAAGATCCGAAGAAAGCCAACAAACCTGGCAACACATATGCCCTCGCAACTCTACGACGCCGCCAGATCGGATGTCTGATGCAGGGAGAGGTCGAAAATACTTTATTTTAACGGGCCATCACTGCCACTACGTCATCAATATTGTTAGGGAAACAAAACCTAAGGAAAATAATTCTGACCTACAAAAAGGAAAAATGTAAAGAAGGGGGAGATGATCCCACTCTTCTTGTCACCGACGAGGTCTCTGAAGGAGGAGGAAGGGAGGCCGAGCTGGCGGCATGAAAGAGAGCTTGAGTGATTGGTTGGTATAGTTTGCCGATACACTCTCCTACCATGTAGAGTCACCACCTCATCCCAATTTGCTGAAACACTTTCCTACCATATAGAGTCACTAACAATCTAAAACATCTTATATTAGTTTACAAAGAGAGCAGTATATAAGATACCTACCACTTAGGCCCTTGCAAAAGACCGCTACCGAATTCCACAGGAAGCGGGGGGCGAGCCGCAAGAAGCCAGGGCTCCTCGGAGGGGCAGAAAGGGAATCTCCTGCGAGCGAAAGAAATGGGGATAAATTTCAAGGTCAAGCTATACACGGACAGGGCGGGAAGCAGCGGAGACGGAGACGGAGACGGGGGCGCCGGACCCACATCGCCGCCTGCGCCAGGCCCCGCGCCGTCGCCCTCCCTCGACCCCGCGCCGGTTTCCACGTCGCCGCTCCCGCTTCAGCCGGCACGGCAACCACCGCCGACCCCCATCGTCAAGTACACGGTGAGTTCTTTCTTGCAATCTTGCTTCCTCCTGTACCCTCCTGGGTGAATGGTGCTGGTTGCTCGGCGATCGCTTCTCTGAAATCTCGCGGTTCTGTGGTGCGTCGGGTTGACCTCGGCTTCGTCCTTGGTCCGCTTTGGGGCATTTCTTGCGGCCTGTTCGTGGCTGGGTGCTTTCTAGGCTGCCGCAGGATCGGGTGTCCGTCGCAGTTCAGTTATCATTTTCTTGGCTACGTTCTTCGAATTGATGTAGTTGTTGCCTTGTTGGGAAGATGGATTGCTCTATGCTCGCGAGCCCTCCAATTAATTTCGTGATGCCTTATGTAGAACCTGAATTCTTTAGTAAAGCGAAAAGGAGGGAGTTCGTTGGGGTTTCTGTCCAGAAATTGCGCTCCTTTGATATATCTTCTGCGAGTTCTTGGTCCAATCGGGTGACCAGGAAAGCTAGCTAGATCGGATATTTCCATGGCAAGATAACTGAAGACTGTTGGATTTCCCTCTGTTGTCTGGATCGGATGCTCTGTTTTCACTGCACTTTTGTACACTGTCCTCTGCATTTGCGCTGGAAAGTGTTTTTGTTACAATGCCCTGCCATTTTATAGGATGAAGGACCGGATGACGATGATGATTGGCCTGAGGACGAGGATGATGATGATGATGAGGAGGAGGTGAAAATTTGTGTTCCTTTGCTGCTAGTTCTTAGTTCAATTCCATGAGTTCGTGACTTGAGTTCTTTGTCCAGTTGTTCTGAATTCAGAGAATGATGCCTCGTCAGTCATCACAGTGTTGGATTTTCTTTTCTACTTGTTAATTTACTCCCTCCATTCATAAATATAATGTTCTAACTTTTTTGTGAATCATATGTATATACACACGTTTTAGTGTGCTTGTTCACTCATTTCAGTCCGTATGTAGCTCATATTGAAATATCCAAAGCATCTTATATTTGTGATCGGAGGGAGTATTACACTTGCCTTTTGTTTATCTAATGATGCCTGGTATTCACTGCACCTTTTCCCACTGTTCTCTGCATTTGTGCTGGAAAGTACTTTTTTTACAAGCATGTTCGGCCATTTTCTAGGATCAAGGACTGGATGATGATGATTATGATGATTGGCCTGAAGATGAGGGTTGGGAGGTTATGCAAGAGGATGAGGTGAAAATTTGTGTTCCTTTCCTGCTAGTTCTTAGTTCAGTTCCATGACTTGGTGACTTGAGTTATTTATCCAATTGTTGTGAACACAGAGAAGGATGCCTCACAGTCGTTGCGGTGTTGGAATTGATTTTCTACTTGTTGATTGCATTAGTTGGATTCTGAATCAGTTGTTTTAGTTGTTACTACACTTGTTTGTACTTATGTGCTTTATTTGTGCTAGAAAGTATCCTTTACAACTATCTGTCTGCAATTATTTAGGTTGAATTACCAGATGAGGAGAAATTCTACATTTCATTGTTTATGAGCGCTCAAAAGAAGAATCTCCCGCATGATCTTGTTCGGCATGACTCGATGCCGCTCAACAAAAATGAATATTTTTCTCTGTGGGAAAATTGGAATCAACTGCTGGATGGCAAAAGAACATACCTCCGACCACCGAAGGACTGCCGTATTCTCAGTGTCAGTGGTGTTTTCCGGTGTCCGGATGCTCGTCCAAGGACATTAGGATGCCAGGTGAGAACATTGTAGCTCCTCTGTTCACAACAATGCATTGCTTTTTTTAATCTTTTCCTCACTCAATTAACACCATCTGACCTTTCCGATGTCCTACAATAAACTTTCACTAGATATTCAAGAGTTAACTCCATCTTGCCTAGCATGCTAATATATATTATCATTCCCCTTGTTTGAGTGTGTGTTACATGCAACCTTGAAATGTTTGTCAAACTGCAATCATGTCCTGAGGGAACTATGGTATTATCTGGGAAAATCATTGGCTTCTATTTGAATCCTTTGTTGTTAGTTTGTTCTTCTTTCTGGAACATAACATTTTTGTAGACGTTACTCTGTGTAATTACAGTGGAACTTGCCCTTGATAAGGTCATGTGTCTCAAGTCTTACCAATAATGTGAGTCAGGGTACAGGAGAAGTTCTTATGTGACATAAAATAAGTTTCAGTTTTGCACATTGTGATCGATGATCCTTATCTAATGTAACATAGGTTTTCCCAATGAAGGCCTCATATCATTTTCCTACCAAATAAGTGGGTGATTGATGTGTGAAAACCATAAAAGAATTTCCTTAGCCTTACAATTTTGCGCCTTGTGCTAAAGCATTACTTGTTCGAATCCATCCTTAATTCAGATGAATCTACTAAATCGTTAGTGCCCTTTTTGTGATACTTATTCTTTGTATGGCAGGAACCACTCTTGGATTTGGTTCAGGATTATCCAGATAATGACATTCTCCAGGAAATAATCAAGGTAAGTTTGCATGCCACTATAGGAGCATTCTCATTATTTAAGTGTTCTATGCTAATGTGCAAAACTAGTTTTGTGCAGATTCTTTGTCAGCGCTATGTGCACTTCAGACGAACTCGCGGAGATGGCAACTATTTCTACAGAGCTTTCTTTTTCTCCTACTTGGTAACTATCTAAGTTACTAGGTTTTTTATGCTGTTGCTCTTTTGTTTTGCATCAAAGTTTGATATGACTGTGCTTGTAAACAGGAAAATCTTGGACAAATGCAAGATAGTCAAGCTGAAGTTACTCGTCTAATGGAACATGTGGCAGTGTCCAGACAGAATTTCTGTCGTCTGAAATGGGACAAAGCATACTTCTTAAATCCTGAAGAATACTTTTCAAGTGTTGTTTCTGTATGATCTATAATACTTAGTTCAGTCATTTAGTGAAAAACAAACTACGTATGATCTATAATACTTGCAAAAATAACTAGATGTCCCTTACGTGGCCTGAATTGTCCAGTGCTTCTTGTAAGATGTGGTTGGCTGTAATCCTAGCGGGTTGATGGCTTTGTTAAATTCAATGTTAGGCTCGGCTCGAGCCTCTTCTCTAAACTTTTTTTTGTCCAGTGCCCTTGCTGAATCTGCTTTAAAGTTATCTAAACCCATGCTACATCATCAGAAAATATCTTTGATAAAGAATAATACCCTAAAATGTTTTTGTGTTTTTCTTTCCTCTCTAAAAAAAGCGTATGGAACTACACACTTAAATAAAGCTAGAAGTAGATGCAAGGTTGTGATCGCGGTTTGTGGTCTGCTACATGAAGGATAGGAAAAATCTATCACACATATAGCGGGCCATCGTAAAAGCTAAAATCTGCTCATTGTTTACTATTTTACACATCTTTGTTTACTGTTATGACTTCCGAGTATGAAATATATGTAGCAAGACATATAATAAAGTTAGATTTTGCATTGAGCCATATCTATAGGTCTACCGAACTAAGACAAGGCTTGGCCAGCCTGAACTAATCTATTTCTTATCAAAAGAACATCATGAAGTTCCGAGAAGTATTAAACTCCTTGGTCTTAGCGAATTCCAAAATATGCGACCTAAAATAGAAGGGGTATGCAGAGTGAGAGGAGAGGGAAAACCGATGAGCACTTGTGGAGCTGCCATACATGTAAATTTAGGGGAGGACTGTGGAGTTCTCGAAATATTTATTTTCTTGTTTCCATATTACTTTTTCTTAAGGATATCTAAGAAGACTATAGAGGAAAAAAGTGGTTATTTAGTTCTAGTTTGGCACATGTAGCATGGAGGAGCAATATCTGCTACATGAATAGTGGATATAGCGGTATTAGCTCTGATAGTGGAAATTATTCAATGGTGTAGCATTTCATGCTGTAAAAGCTATAGCGCGCTTTTTAAATTTTGAAACACCGAGTATATGACATGGTGGAGAGTACTGGTCTACAGGGCCATGTCAACTTAAGAGCTCCTTAATAATACTATGGTCTGTCATCATATTCCACTTGAATAAAAACTCAACTGTTCATTCTTGCTACAGTATGGACGCTATTCAGCTCAAGTATGTTTCCTGAAATAGCATTCACTACAAAAGTAGTGGAGCATTAGGAGCAGTAGGCATGACATATCGGGGAAATATTTGTTTATCACACCATTACAACTGCTGTGTGCCGTGTGTTAATCAAATACGATTCCCTTCATAGTATGTCTTTAATTATATACTTAACCATTTGTCTCATGTTCTTTCAGGAGTTGAATCATTTGGTCAATTCTGTTGCAAATGGGTATGAGCTTTTAACTTGATGTTTTGTAGTGATTTTGTTTGACAGGACATGACATTATGTTTCAAGATCCCTTCGCTTCTTTGTTGTTACGTTTGGGTTTTAAAAATATTTGCTTTTATCTTTTGCAGTCTGAGTTCTGACGAGCTGTACAAGAGAAGTCTAGAGGAGATCATGCCACTCAGGAGTAAGGATACTACAAGCTTGCTAAGATGTTTTGTTTGTCCACTTGTTCTCTCTCGCTTAACACTTTTTTTCCCAGTTATTTCTTTGCTAAGATTGCTGGCAGAGACTGAGATCCGTAATCGAGAAGCTGATTACAAATCATTTATCCCTGAAAAGATGAATGTCCATCAGGTTAGAGTTTCTTATCCCTACTACTGTTCTTGGATAATCAACTAGTGGATCATGTGTCCTTTGTCTTTGTCGTAAAAGTTTATTTATGCACTTAATTATCAAGGTTGAGAATTTTCTCTGCATAAACAGTGTTTTTTCTGTCCTTTGTAATAACATAATCATGACTAAACCAATACTAAGTTTACCATTTACAGACCGAGCTCACTATTTGACATTTTATGGTTTTGGCATCAGTATTGCTACAAGGAGGTGCGGCCCCTGGATGTTAAACCAACGATGTTGGCAATGAGGGCTCTAACATATGCACTTGGCATCCCGCTGCGACTCGAAATTCTAGGCAGAGACTTGATGGCTGGACATTTGCAAGTAAAGCGCCTTGATTTCTTCCCTCGATCAGAGACAGGGAAGGGTGCTTTCCATATGGCCCAAAGCTACTGGTCCTCAACCTCAACCCCTGAACCACTGGAGCTGGGAAGTGGCAACCTGTTATCATCTGATGGCACACCTTCGCTGACCTTGCTGTGTCGGTCCGAGGACTGCGACATTCTTTATCGCTAGTGAACTGTGCAAGTATTCTGTAGGCTATACTTGACAAAAAACATTCCTGGATGATGGCACATTAAATCTGTTGATAGTCGACTAATACAGCATGGCCATGTAGGTTTTTAGTTTACTGGCATCTGATCTCAATCTACTTGTGCAGTTGTGCTTACTCATTTGAGAAAAAGCAACGAGCTGTTTTATCCGCTTTGGAATGTATAGTGAATTAGTCTTTAACTAGGCATCGATTATCAAGGAATACTGGCATCAGGAAATGTGAACATATACTGCATTTGTTACTGATATATACTGTACTCCTTTGCTTCTGTATTCGGAGGGAAGCTACATAATTGATGAGAACATGTGAAGAATTAGATGTTTTCCAGCTTCCTTGTATTGGGGTGAAATTGTAATCTTGACACACAGTAAATAAAAAGTATAAGTTCTGAATGGAAATAGAAAAAAAATCTTTTAAACATACCAGTTTCCAAGATTTCTGGAGTCAGACTTCTCTAACAACCATTGTTTTTTTAATGTGTTTGAGATACATCCCTTTTTATTCATTTTGATGACAAGTATTTTCGGACGGAGAGAGTACCACAGTTTATAAACTGTAGTATCCCTAATGCCATGTTTTTTGGTAGTATTTGAGAAAGAAATGTTGACCTCTTTTTTCTAAACAAAACTGAGAAAAAACATCTAAACAAAACTGAGAAATGTTGACCACAGTTTATAAATGTATATAAATGTAAGTCTTTTTAGAGATTTCAATAGGGACCATATGCCGATGTATATAGACATATTTTAGAGTGCAGATTCACTCATTTAGTTCCGTATGTAGTTTGCATTGAAATATCTTAAAAACTTATATTTAGGAACGGAGGTAGTATACAGAGCCAAATGAGTGAACCTACACTCTAAATTCTTAAATATGTCTACGTACATTCGTATGTGGTTCTTATTGAAATCTTTAAAAAAACTTATGTTTAGAAACGAAGGGAGTAATTTCTAAAAAAGTACCTAATTAAGCATCTGCCCTTCTAAAAATAACCATCGATACTTAAGAAAAAAACAGTTTTTTAAAGCATTTTTTCTAAGCACCTACGCTAAGCCCCTTGGGCATAAGCGGCACGAATGACGATGGTTGCACCCGAGTATGGTATTTCTTTATTCTGGCTTCGGCCATATAACTCCGGGTCCGTGGGCTACAGTCTCTCCGCAGCACTAGCCCGGCCCAGCCAATGGAGTGCGCGAGGGTGGGAGGTGCCCGGCCAATTGGGTCCCGCCGGCCGCGCCACCTTCTCCGATTTCTCCGACCGAACTACTTCTCCTGGACTCACTCGTTCCTCCGGTCGAACACCTCGCAAAGCAAGAACCTCCCTAGGAGCAGCCGACACAGGGCGTGCGAGATGGGCGGAGGAGGGCCCCCGTGGTGGCTGGCCACCACCGAGTGCTCGCCGCCGCCGTCGTCCGACTCCTTCACCGGCGGGCTCGCGTTCCTCCTCTCGCCGTGCCCGCAGCGCGCGCTCCTCGGCGTCATCGACCTCATCTTCCTCGCCGCCTCGCTTGTCCTCGCCCTCTGCCGCTGTGGCGCCAGCGGCGCGTCCCCTGAAAAGGAGCCGCTGGCTGCCGTCACCGACTCCCGCCGCGCCGTTCCTGGCCACCGGCCGCCAAGCCGCCGCGCTCGGTGCATCCGGGGTCACCGCCGCGACGTCCGCCGTCCTACTCGCGCTCGCGATCTTTCTCCTGCGGCCGTTGTCGAGTCCGCCTTCCTCGCCGTTCACTTCGCCGCACACGCCGCGGCCGCGTGGACCGTGATCGCCTCAGCTGCGGCCGCCGCTCACCCTCCGCACCTCCGCGTGTTTTGGATCGCCACGCTGTTCTCCGCCTCAGCGGCCGTCCGCTGCGCCGACGGCTCGCCGCTCCTCCCCGACGACGTCCTCGCCTTCGCCGGCCTGCTCCTCTCGCTCCCTCTCGCGTACATCGCCATCACCACCTGCACGGCGCGTGATGAACAGGGCGAACAGGACCAGAACCCCAGCGCGGCGGCGGCGACGACGACGCCGTACGTGACCGCGTCGTTCCTCTCGCGCGCGACCTTCAGCTGGATGAACCCGCTCGTCTCCAAGTGGCACGCCAACGAGTCCCTCGCCGACACCGACGTCCCGCCGGAACTGGCCGGCGGCAGCGCGGGGCTGGCGGAGCCCGGTGGGCGTCGCGCTGTGGCTGTCCTTCTGGCCGCAGTTCCTGCTCATCGCGGCGCCGGGGCTCGTGCAGCTCGCGGCCATGTACGTCGGCCCGTCGCCCATCGACCGTTTCGTCGAGTTCATCCACCGCGGCGGCACGCCATTGGAGGGCCTCCGACTTGTGGCCATCCTGATCGCCGGCAAGGCGGTCCAGACGCTGGCGTCGCACCACTACAACTTCCAGGGCCAGCTCCTGGGCATGCGCATCCGCGGCGCGCTGCTCTCTCACGGTGCACTACCGCAAGTCGCTGCGGCTGTCCACCGGCGCGGCGCGCGCGCACGGCGCGGGCGCCATCATGAACTACATGCAGGTGGACGCCTCGATGGTGTCCGGCGCCATGCACGGGCTGCACGGCCTGTGGCTGGTGCCGCTGCAGATCGCGGTGGCCCTGTTCCTCCTGTACGCGTACCTCGGCCCTGCCGTGCTCATGACGCTCGCCGTGATCGCGGCCGTCGTCGTGGTCACCGCGTTCGCCAACAAGCTCAACCTGGGCTACCAGTTCAGGTTCTTCGGCGCCCGCGACAGCCGCGTGAAGGCCCTGACGGAGATGCTCGGCCACATGCGCGTGATCAATCTGCAGGCGTGGGAGGAGACCTTCGGCGACAAGGTGCGAGAGCTCTGGCGGGCCGAGGTGAGGTGGCTGAAGAAGGTGATACTCTTCGTATGCGGCACCAACGTGGTGTACTCCAGCGGTCCCATCGCCATGACAGTGCTTGTGTTCGGGACGTACCTCACCGCCGGAGGGGAGCTCGACGCTGGCAAGGTGTTCACGGCCACCGCCTTCTTCCGCATGCTCGAGGGACCCATGAGCAACTTCCCGCAGACGATCGTGATGTCCATGCAGGCGTTTGTGTCGCTCGGCAGGCTGGACAAGTTCTTGGCGGACGCCGAGATCGACACCACGGCGGTGGAGCGTCCTGGCAGTGGCGCCGCCGGGGATGAGGTGGCCGTGAAGGTGCAATGCGGGGTGTTCGCATGGGACGTCCAGGGCGGCGATGGCGAGGAGAAGGATGGCGGAGGGGAGGAGCCGGTGCTGAAAGGGATCGAGGTGGAGGTGAGGAAGGGGGGAGCTCGCGGCGGTGGTCGGAGCGGTTGGCTCCGGCAAGTCGTCGCTGCTGTCATGCATCATGGGAGAAATGCATAAGGTCTCCGGCAAGGTGAGTGCATGTACTCTTATCTACTCCATCTCATTTCAAAATAACTAGAGGGATACGCGCGCTCTGCCGCGCCGGGAACACAGCCGTGTGACATCTACTGATCAACCGTTGTTTTCTGTTTGATGCATTCCATGTGATTCGATTGCTCTATCAATTTGGACCCAGCGGAAAGTCTTTCTATTTTGCGGCAGTTATTTTCTCTGTGTGATATCCTGGTTTTGGGGTCACTGGATCATCAGCATGAGCTAGCTGTAGTCTATGAATCCAAATCGTAGAGACCAGACATCAGATGGCCTTGCAAGATTCAAATGTATATTTTGGAAAAGATGCACAGTTCCGACTAAATGATGTACTCCCTCCGTCCCAAAAAACGAGTACAATTCATTAGGCATAATTTGTACTCCCTCCGTTCCAAAATAAGTGTCGTGGTTTTAGTTCAATTTTGAACTAAACAATAGCATAATTATGACAATATGATGTACAAAACTAAGTCCGAGGCGTCTTCCTCCAAGAACCAAATATGATTTATAATGAGCTTGATACAGACACTTGGATATGCAACCGAAAGCTAATTTACATCAACTATCCTACCTAAACTAAATTTGTTTCTCCTTAGCACAGGTTCCTTCATTTTCGCAACAAAACGGAACACAATCGTGTTAGTCCATGGAGGCCTTGCTAAAGGAGTGAGATCATTCTGGATGTAAAAGGAAATGGTATATCTTGTATAATTTGCTATACTGCTCTTTAAAACAATGATCGGCGAATAAGATGTGATGAGAACGTGAGTGGTCATGTACAAATAGTGGGAGAAAATAATGTACATGGTTGAAATCCTTAGATTGGTTCATTAAAGAAGATGTCGATGCCGGAGTCTTGTGCAACAACGGAATTTCTTTTCCATTTCATGCTCCAAGGAAAGACTGCAAGGCCAAATGACATTTGATAAGAATTTCTATTCCAGTTCATGCTCGAAGACATTATTTCTTGGATAACACATGATTAATAGCAGTAATGAGCAAAACCAAAAGTATGTACTTAAAAATGGCCAGCCAATCAGTCGTGATCTAGCCAAAGCAGAGAAAGCATATACATTCATGTGACGACTGATGAAACTGAAGCTGTGAAAGTAGTACGATAGCATAGTTGCTGAACTGGTAAATAGCTCTTGAGGTTTCATGCATAATTATATTAATCCAAGATAGATTCTCTTTATGTGTTGTACTGGAACTGGAGTTGACGCATCATCCTTTCCCTTCAAGAAGATAGACTCTGAGAATTAAGGTATCTGCATTGCAGAACAATTTGGTGTATCCTCTTCCTACACGTAAAAGTGGCAACAAATACTTTCTTCATTAATCGTGAGAGTTTCTTCATTGGGTACTTCTGCATATATATGTATATACAGATACTTCAGAATTTTCATGCAAAGAGGTAATTTTGCATGACTTTTGTACTAATCTTTTCTCAGGTTTTTTACCTGCAACTTCTTCCACCGATACTACTCTTAGTGTTGTTCTCCTTCTATCTAAAATCCTACATATTTACTTGCTGAAATTTGAACGTGTATGGATGGTACCTGGTCGCATATGAATCTGTGTACAGTTGGTACCAGTGATATGAAGAACAATAAATTGTTAGCAAACAGTTCAAAGCACAAATAGATTGCAACAATATATGGTCAGAAATAACTATTAAGTAATTGGAAATAGATCATACACATGCTGCCCTTAAAGTATCAAAAATAGCAGGCATAAGCATGGTTAAATAGCAGTATTACTATTTGTTTGTTAGCACAGGTGTGAGGTCTCCTATTAACTATATTAACTAAGCAACATCACGCAAAGGAGCTCAGATGTTCCTGCTCTATGAAAAACACACCCCACCTTCCTGAAACTGTAGTACAAAAAAGTAAAATGAGCATGTACGTGAGCCTATCTAACCCAAATGCAAAAAACAAAGTTGCATGAATGGGCATTCTGTTCTGCTTAGTAGACAAACAACAGATATCAAGGACCTTGCAAATCACAAGCACAGGTTATACAATACTAAATCAATAGCAGGTGGCAATCATTGGTGCAAACAATTAAGGATTCATAAACCAATGCCAGCGTGCACTCACAATTACATGCTTCTTTCTTATGATAATATCCAGGAGAAACCAATGCCTTTGCAAACCAGCGTGCCTTTGCTCTTCATCAATAAATTTATCTGGTCTGCTTAGCACACAAGCGGAAGTCAGCACACAAAAGCAACGGCTAGTAGTTCGTAAAATTACAGAACCACATCAAATCAATATTACAAAGTACTTTCTTGAAATTTAAGAAAGCTTGGAACCACATGAAGCTCTCTGCAAACATTAACAGAATATGATGACAGTTCGATTTCCTCCCACTAAACTGGAACAGTAATAATCAAAAGCCAATCCAAAATGTTCCCTACTTCTGCTCAAACCAGCATCCAAATGAATATTTCGACCGCTATACTACAACATTACGAATTTGTGGGAGGCGAGGATAAAGAGTACAGTTTCTGCTGTTCTGCGTGTGTAAATAGCGAGGTAAACGCCTTGCGGAGATCTCCTAACAAGAAACCCTAGGAGATAGGAAGTGGTGCTTCACAGAGTAGGAATGAATTCTGCTATTTATTGCTACTGAAAGATTAATTTTGCAGTGGCCGATCTGTTTGGCATCAGCAATATCTAATATTGTTTTATATGTTGCTGAATTTGACCCACATTTACCTCGCTATTTTAAAATCTGCCGTTGGACATCACATGTCAAAGTTTTCTATAAGACTTGAAAAAATAAGGGAAAACACCACTATCTGAGTATAGAAGATATACGTCAATTTTTTGGAAAGTTCTATTAGAAATACTTGCCATAATATGAATCAAACCGAGGGTTGATTATTTCCATTAGGAGCAAATCAGAACTTTATTAATGTAGTTCCGCTGACATATAAGCATTATTTGAACGTAAAGGAAAGCGCTGAATAATCGGTTGATCAGTACAACTGTTTCTACTTGTTTGTGCACACATCTCGATATGAATTTTTTGTTTGTGGAACCTGCAAAAAATTAAGTTAGCTCTGCTGAAGTGTCAAACTAAAATTGCAGCATAGAAGAAACCTTTTTCATTCCCAGTCTCGGGCATGTCCAAGATTACTGAAAATAGCATATTTCATACAGGAACAAACAAACAAACAATAATAAAAAATATAAAAGCATGATTACAGTCTGTGTGTGTACATAATGATTTCACACAGCTTATGCACTCATAAATAAGAATAAGTCTAGACTCTTTTTTTCATCTCTAGATTTGTGTATTTGTATGTTATAGCTTCATGGGGGATTAACACAAGATTGGCATAGGTCGTCCACAACATTTAGTCGTTTGTTTTGTTGATCTATGGATGCAGAGGATATGGAACTTTAAAGCATGGTCAACTTGGAATGAGTTCTTCCCGCAAAAATAAAACTTGGAGAGAGTGCACCTCCAATCTAGTTGCAGCACTTAAATATTTTTAATGCAGTGAAGCATTCTTGCAGCTACATTTTTCTATTTCTGGTCTCAGAACATAAGTTTGA
The DNA here is from genome assembly GCF_002575655.3 of Aegilops tauschii subsp. strangulata. Lineage (NCBI taxonomy): Eukaryota > Viridiplantae > Streptophyta > Magnoliopsida > Poales > Poaceae > Aegilops > Aegilops tauschii. Next base: position 27,125,634 of record NC_053036.3, on the reverse strand, counting down.
TGTGTTAAGCAATCTCTGATGCTTAACAATGTATTAGAATATTGTTCGAACTAACAAAAGGTGCTTTTAAAGGAACAGAAAATGGGATATAAAACTGACCGGATCAGATATTTTTCTGATTAGTGATAATGGATTCTTTCTTCTTCAGATATCTTAGATCCTCTTTTGACATTGAGAATAGGTTGCTTGTATGGGCGAGGCTATTTTACCATTGTATAGCCGATTAATACTGTAGTATAAAGAATCACCAGAAAACTTTGATCTCTCTATCTGTCTTCTGCTTTTGGCTAAATCATTAGAATGTTGAATATCGAAATAGGTTGCTGCTTTCCCATGACATCGAGGGCTTGGTGAAGGATGTATAATTCAGCCAGTCAACAAAGCGGTACTTCACAGCAACACATTTCCGCCTTTAGGATCTAGTAGCAAAATGCTCTTCACAAAATGGCACGATTCCTGTATAAATAATAATGAAACCGCAATTCAATTAGGGGTATGATAGGTGATTCCTAGAGGAAAATGTTGCCAGTTTTGCTGTCATACGTGTAAAATCAAAAGAGGAAGGAATGTCTCTTATTCAAAGTAAAAGAAAACCTACTTCATGCTTATTCAATGAAAGTTGATTTTGTCCTAGACATATACATATATTACTGAGAACATAGTTTTCTCTGATGAAGAAGATATTCTTTATTTGTTAATTTCATGCTTTTTGCTTACATTCAGTTGACATTGTGACGATGAATTGTGAGGTACTATGACAGCATTTCGATGCTCTCTGGAAGCTTTTTCCGTTCCTATGTCAATTATCTCTTTAAATTGTGAGGTACATGCGTTTTATAACTGCACACACTAAAATTATGACCAGCGATAACATAATGAAAATACCATATACGAGGATGCAACATTTCTTAAAGTACATGAACCTTTTTTTATAAATGCGCGAACACTTCTAAAATTACACGATCGATTTTTTAAATTCATGAACCCTTATTAAAATTACACGAACATTTTTAAAAGGTAGCACAAAATTTTAATTATATTAACCTTCTTATAAAATGTATGAACATTTTTAAAATTACATGAAAAATAAAATGTGGTTTCTCTGTTAACATTTTTGAAAATTACATGTATATTTTTAAAATGTAAGAAAACTTTATAGTTGCATTGACAAAGTTTCGCATTATTTTTTTCCCGGTTAAATAAGATTGATACATTTTCTTGAAATATAATTTTTACTATTTCAAAATATATACAAAAGGGGGGCGAAAACATAATAGTGAAAAAGATAAAAAGGAAGCAAAAATAAAAGGGACCTATGCCACTTTTTTTTACTGGTTCGGCGTATGTGAGTGCGGGTTGTTGTAGCATAAATACCTTCAGTCGTAGATAATGTTCTCATGCCGGAAAAGTTTTAATTTTTACTTATAAACTGCATCCATTTCATAATGTAGTGCATATTTTTTTTGAAAAGTTAAACCTAACAAAATTTGACCAACTTTATGGAGAAAATCATTTACATCTTGAATACAAACATATATCATTAGATTCATCATAAGATGTAGCTTCATATTTTATATATTTAGTACTGTGGATATAAAGAGTTTCTCTATAAAATATGTCAAAGTTTGCAAAGTTTAACTTCTAAAAAAATCTATATACCCTACATTACGGAAGAGAGGGAGTACTTTTTCAGGTTTCAATTTCTTTATATATATTTCTCTGCACCAAGTAGCCCATTAGTCATGTCTCGCATCTTGTGAACTGAACATAGCTGCCCCTAAATGAGCTCGCCCAGCACGGGAGGAGCGCTGGCTCTCCCGCGCATGTTTTTTTTCTTCTTATTTCTATTTTTTAATATTATTTTTAAAATGGAAAATTATTTTTCAAAATTTTACCAAACGTTCATCATGCATTCAAAATATGTTAATGCAACGTAAAAAAATATTCATGCAACTTGAAAAAAATGTGGATAGCATTCAAAAAATGTATGTGGAATTTTAAAATGTTCACGTGTTTCCAAACAATGTTCGTGACATTTCTAAAAAATGTTTATACGACATAAGACAACATGTTCTCATAATTCAAAAGAAACGTACGTGACATTTTTAAAAAATGTTCACGCGTTTCAAAAAAAAGGTCCATGACATTTTCAAAACACTGTTTTACAATGTAAAACAGTGTTCACAGTTTTTGGATCATGTACTTTACTAAAGTAGATCTTGTTGGGGAACATAGTATTTTAAAAAATTTCCTACGATCATGCAAGATCTATCTAGGAGAAGCATAGCAACGAGACGGGAGAGTGTATCCACGTACCCTCGTAGACCGAAAGAATAAGCGTTTAGTAACCCGGTTGATGTAGTCGGACGTCTTCACGATCCAACTGATCCAAGTACCGAACGTACGGCACCTCCGTGTTATGCACACGTTCAGCACGATGACGTCCCTCGAGCTCTTGATCCAGTTGAGGACGAGGGAGAGTTCCGTCAGCACGACAGCGTGGCGACGGTGATGATGAAGCTACCGGCGCAGGGCTTCGCCTAAGCACTATGACGATATGACCGAGGTGGTAAACTGTGAAGGGGGGCACCGCACACGGCTAAGAGATGTCTGTTGTGCCTTTGGGGTGCCCCCCGCCTCCGTATATAAAGGGAGGAGGAGGTGGTGGCCGGCCTAGGGGGCGCGCCATAAGGGGGGAGTCCTACTTGGACTCCTAGTCCAGGTAGGATTCGGCCCCCCCTCCTTCCTTCCACCGGAGAGGGAAAAGGGGAAGGGAGGGAGTGGGAGAAGGAAAGAGGGGGTTTGGGCAAGGGCGGGGGGGGGGGGGGGGGGGGGATCTCTCACGTGGCCTTTCTCCTCTCCTCCAATAAAGCCCAATAGGCCCAATACTTCTCCTGGGGGGTTCCGGTAACCTCCCGGCACTCCGGAAAAATGCCCGAACCACTTGGAACCATTCCGATGTTCAAATGCAACCTTCCAATATATGGATCTTTACCTCTCGACCATTTCGAGACTCCTCGTCATGTCCGTGATCTCATCCGGAACTCCAAACAAACTTCGGTCATCAAATCACATAACTCATAATACAAATCGTCATCGAACGTTAAGTGTGCGGACCCTACGGGTTCGAGAACTATGTAGACATGACCAAGAAACATCTCCGGTCAATAACCAATAGCGGAACCTGGATGCTCATATTGGCTCCTACATATTCTACGAAGATCTTTATCGGTCAAACCGCATAACAACATACGTCATTCCCTTTGTCATCGATATGTTACTTGCCCGAGATTCGATCGTCGGTATCATCATACCTACTTCAATCTCGTTACCGGAAAGTCTCTTTACTCGTTCCATAATGCATCATCCCGTAACTAACTCATTAGTCACATTGCTTGCAAGGCTTATAGTGATGTGCATTACCAAGAGGGCCCAGAGATACCTCTTCGATACACGGAGTGACAAATCCTAATCTCGATTTATGCCAACTCAACAAACACCATCGGAGACACCTGTAGGGCATCTTTATAATCACCCAGTTACGTTGTGATGTTTGATAGCACACAAGGTGTTCCTCCGGTATTCGGGAGTTGCATAATCTCATAGTCAGAGGAACATGTATAAGTCATGAAGAAAGCAATAGCAATAAAACTAAACGATCATTATGCTAAGCTAACGGATGGGTCTTGTCCATCATATCATTCTCTAATGATGTGATCCCGTTCATCAAATGACAACACATGTCTATGGTCAGGAAACTTAACCATCTTTGATTAACGAGCTAGTCAAGTAGAGGCATACTAGGGACACTTTGTATGTCTATGTATTCACACATGTACTAAGTTTTCGGTTAATACAATTCTAGCATGAATAATAAACATTTATCATGATATAAGGAAATATAAATAACAACTTTATTATTGCCTCTAGGGCATATTTCCTTCAGTCTCCCACTTGCACTAGAGTCAATAATCTGGATTACATAGTAATGATTCTAACACCCATGGAGTCTTGCTGTTGATCATGTTTTGCTCGTGAGATAGGCTTAGTCAACGGGTCTGCAACATTCAGATCCATATGTATTTTGCAAATCTCTATGTCTCCCTCCTTGACTTGATCGCGGATGGAATTGAAGCGTCTCTTGATGTGTTTGGTTCTCTTGTGAAATCTGGATTCCTTTGCCAAGGCAATTGCTCCAGTATTTTCACAAAAGATTTTCATTGGACCCAATGCACTAGGTATTACACCTAGATCGGATATGAACTCCTTCATCCAGACTCCTTCATTTGCTGCTTCCGAAGCAGCTATGTATTCCGCTTCATACGTAGATCCCGCCACGTCGCTCTGCTTGGAACTGCACCAACTGACAGCTCCACCATTCAATATAAATACGTATCCGGTTTGTGACTTAGAGTCATCTGGATCAGTGTCAAAGCTTGCATCGACGTAACCATTCACGACAAGCTCTTTGTCACCTCCATAAACGAGAAACATATCCTTAATCATTTTTAGGTATTTCAGGATGTTCTTGACCGCTATCTAGTGATCCACTCCTGGATTACTTTGGTACCTCCCTGCTAAACTTATAGCAAGGCACACATCAGGTCTGGTACACATCATCACATACATGATAGAACCTATGGCTGAGGCATAGGGAATGACTTTCATTTTCTCTCTATCTTCTGCAGTGGTCGGGCATTGATTCTGACTCATCTTCACACCTTGTAACATATGTATTTTGTATGAATTTTACTGTTTCAGGTTTAGTGAAAGAGTTTGATGCTCCATCCAAGCTGATGGGAAGGCCATCACTTTTTGGGGCTATGGTTCAGGAATACGCGAACCGCTCTTCTAGCGAGCAGGCAACCGATGGATGATTTACATGTCTTGGTGGCAAAGCCGAATAATGTAGATTGAGATACAAGCAGCAGATGTTTAGGCATATAATTAGGGGTGTGATAGATGATTTCTAGAGGAAAATGTGGTATGTTTTGCTGCCATATGTGTTAAATCAAAAGAGGAATTTTCGAAGGAATGTCTCTTATTCAAAGTTAAAAAAAACCACTTCATGCTTATTCAATGAAAGGTGTCCCTTTTGTCCTAGACATATACATATATTACTGAGAACATAGTTTTCTCTGATGAAGAGGATATATATTCTTTATTTGTTAATTTCATGCTTTTTGCTTAGATTCAGTTCGTTGACTTTGTGACGATGAATTGTGAGGTATTATGACTGCATTTGCATGCTTTGTAGAAGCTTTTTCTGTTCCTCCCAGGGTACATGCGTTTTATAACTGCTCACACTAAAATTTTGACCAGAGATAATCCGAAGAAAATACAACATGAGAAAATGCAAAAAAAAAATTCGAAGTACATGATTTTTTATAAATGCATGCATGAACACTTCTAAAATTTCATGAATTTTTTTTAAACTCATGAACACTTCGAAAAATTACATTAACAGTTTTTAACTGTTAACAGATATTTTTAATTATATGAACATTATCTATAACATCTGTTAACATTTTTAAATCCATTGAAGATCCAACATGGCACGCTTGTTTTTGATTTCTACTTTTACACCCTATGCCCATCTTCTATACACAATATATCCCCACATGGAGGGTCCCAGACACAATATACACAATTCTGCTGAAAGTAATACCAGCCCAGTATTTCTCTCTCCCTAGATCTAGACGAGTAGGCACTGGGTACCTGCCCATATCAGGTGTCTCTGTGCGCTCGACATCCTCTCGGAAAAATACATCACAATAGCACTCCCTACTTTAAGAATAGACGAAGTTTCAAAGTACAGTGACATGGTGTTTTTGGGAATGTTACAACACTATTGTGCCCACAAATTAACGTGATTCAAAAATATTTACCACACTAGAGATATTGTACTTAACATAACCTTGTACACGCCTATAGAGCTATAGGATTTAAAATTCCACATATTTAATAGGAGTATCTATGAAGTCATATTATTTCACAGACATGTTCACTATGGTAAAGATGTTGCCCTTGCATTTGCGAGAGCCACATTCCTAGTTAGTATGAAAGGCAATCGATCCTTGGGCCTCATTGAAGTATCTTTCAGGTAACGGCTAGATGCCGGAGATTGCTCGTGCTTGGAGAGCAGGTCGATGACATCTTTGATAGATGGTCGCTCGTCACGCGCCGGCTCGACACATGCCAGCCCGGTGACCATGACACGCTCCATCTGCCACCACCACTGATTCAACTCCCCTCTCAGCTGCTCATCTACCATCTCGAGGATGGCTTTTCTGCGGTGAGACTCCGTGACGGCCGCGATGAGGGTGTTCCGGTGTGCTGCTGTTCCCGGGACGGATGGTCTCACGCCAGTGGCCACCTCCAGCAGCACCAACCCAAAGCTGTATATATCAGAGGCGGAGCTCAGCGTGCCGAGCTCGATGTACTTGGGGTCCATGTAGTCCATGCTCCCGATAACAGTTGTCCGAGGAGTACCCCCGCCGCCATGGCGGATGACCTGTCGTACCAGTCCAAAGTCGCCGAGCTTGGCCTCGAAGCCCTCTCCCAGCATCACGTTACTGGGCTTTATGTCCCGGTGCAACACGTACCTCTTTGTTGAGTCATATGCACCGTTGTGGATGTAGTCAATGGCGGCTGCAATACCGAGAAGGATATTGTACCTCTGCGGCCATGTCAATATTCTCCCGCTAGTGCCGCCGTCGTGGAGATGGTCGCTGACGCTACCGTTGGGTTCGAGCTCGTAGACAAGCACCAACCGGCCACCATCGTCGCACCAGCCGATGAGCCGTAGGAGGTTCTTATGGCGCAGCTGACACAGGGTCTCGATCTCATGCACGTAGTTCTTCCGGTTCCGCTTCAATGTTGGCTGCCGCATTTCCTTCACCGCCACCTCCCGCAGGTCCGGCACAGGTAGCAACCCTCTGTACACGTCACCGAAGGAACCTTTGCCGATCTTCCTATCTTGCGAGAAGTTGCCCGTTGCCGCTACTAGCTCAGAGTAGGAGAATTTTCTTGCAACTTTGATTTTTCCGTGATCGAATAACATGGTTAGTTAAGAGAAGGGAATTGATGAAGTGACTTTTCCAATTAAATAATTAAATAAAATCCATGATATATTTACCTTGCAAACAATTTCCGTCGAGGCACCGTCTTGGCCTTTTCATAAATGTAGTATAGAGAAGAGGGAGAAGAGCCACTAGTAAACCGGCTAACAAAACTGCTGTGACAGATAGGAATATCACCCACATTTTTGTCTCCATGTGAGATGGATCTGTTAGCAAAATAACAATCAGTTATTGTCTTATTTTTGGTGCTAAATTGTAAGGTCATTATAAAAATAAATCTAGCTTAACTATAATTCTAACAATTTACCCTACACAAAACTTCAAACATATAGGAAGTCAATTTTCCCTCCTGAAACATTGGCTTGGCTCATATATTAAGCTAATTCTTTTAGGCTCGCCAAACTCTCTAAATCATCATGTCCCAGTTTGCCAACCATTGTGATGGAAAAATTGTTGTTGTACAATGTTAGAATATTAATCCAAAATCATGTAGTTTATACACACATTCTTACAAAAAGTATGACCATCTACAAATTATGCAAAGAAAAGAAAGATATTTACCGCATACATCACAAATGTTAATATTTTGTAACCAATATATACACAAATATACTTCATGTTGTAAACTACATTATTAAAAAATCAAAATTTTGTGACTTGTCAGCATAATTTTGTTCTTCATAAACCGATCGGTGGGTGTGAGAACCAGGGAAGGAGTAAATACTCCGGGGTATGGTACTTTTAGAGGCTAAGGATTAGTTTTAGTTCACTAAATGATGTTGTGATGTGATTATTTTGTAAAATACTATGATTTTTTGCCAAAAAGAAGAAAAAATATATTCAAACAACCACTAAAATATGAGGAAATGGGTTGGGTCAACAGGATTATGATTTAGAAGAATCCACTGTGATATCAAACACGGTCTAAGTAAGCCAAACACGTAGCTTCACTGGGAGTGACTTTCTTCCTTTTTAAAAATTTGTTCCTCTTTCTCACATAACCAAAAATTTAATTGAAAAAGTAATAAAACTGAAATTGCATTTAAAGATCAATCTAATTAACATGGATTTCAACATGGTCCCCTCAATCTCAGCTCTAAGATCTTAGGAAGCATGATGGGTGGCAATTGAAGATGAAGACTATTGGCCGTACGGACGTGAGAGTCGATGCAGGTGCACATGATGACATGATGTTGCCATGCAACATTGGCTAGGTGGTACATTTTGTGATGGACTAGCAGGAAAGTAGCTAGTCCACATACATATACGCTAGAAAAGAAGCTTTCTGTTTTTATTCTCGTGGCATAAGGATAAGATCGATAATGATGCAATCAAGACCCTTGCTTGGTGATGTGTAATGTTCTAGAAGAAGGTCGATCGGATTGGGTCCACACCAATAAGAGGCTAGAGTGATGAGAATGTCACATCAAATTAGGGATGGTTATACTTGGTTGGGTTTATTAATTAAGTTGTTGCCTATATGCAAAATAAAATACCTAATTAAATTTCAGACTGAGGGAGTAAATCAATAGATGCAAACATCAACTTTGACATGTGATTATTTGGGCTGTCCTATGTTTTTTCTGAAGAAAAACAAAATAGAAGAACATGTAGGAGATCTACATTAGTGAAGAGGGAAAAGGCAGCCAAATTCAGATTAAGCGGATATAAACTTGGGTGGTGAGTTTTAAACATGTCCATCGGTAAACAGGCTAAGCTAGAGACATGAGAATGTCGCATAATTTTTGGGATGAGTATAGTTTGTTAGGTTTATCCTCGTTAAGTATAGATTGCCTAGATGCAATTGCAAAAAAAAAGGAAAATTAATATACAAGCCATTATAGTGTGCTGGGTCGTTTTGGTATGGACAAAAATGAAGTTAATACATAAGCTATTATAGTACTGAAAGATATATACTTAAGTATGCTAATGACAAGATTATGCAAAAGCTTTATGTTTTTATTAGTTTCTGCCGCGCGATCAATCATGCGATCTCGACTCTTGGTACGTGATGTGTGCTGTTAGTGAGCGAAGTCGAATGGCGTCCACACCAACAAATAGGCTACATAAAGTCACAAATTATTGGGGATAATCTCAGTTTAATTAGATGTTTCTTTTGATGCGTCAAGATAGCTATTTATCCTACCATTTATAAATCTAGCTTAACTATAGTTCTAACAGTTTACCCTACACAAAATTTTAAAAATATAGAAAGTCCATTTTCCCTCCTGAAACATTGGCTTGGCTCATATATAAGCTAATTCTTTTAGCTCACCAAACTTATAAATCATCATGTATGGGTTTGCCAATCTTTGTGAAGGAAAAATTGTTGTTATAAAATTTTAAGATATGAATCCAAAATCATGTAGTTTATACACATATTCTTACAAAAAGTATGACCATCTACAAGCTATGCAAATAAAATAGAGATATTTACCGCATAAATCCCAAATGTTAATATTTTGCAACCAATATATGCACACATATTTTACTTCATCATGTAAGCTACATGTATTTAAAATTTAAAATTTTATTGGATTTGTCACTATAATTTTGTCCTTACATAAGCCAGCCGATGGGTGTAAGAATGGGGGAAGGAGTAAATTGCTCCTGTGTTTGATACTTTGAGAGGTAAAGGCTTAGTTTTAGGTAGCTAAACGATGTTGTGATGCGATTATTCTATAAAATACTACGAAATTCTTGCCAAAAAGAAGAAAAAAACTATCCACACAACCACTAAAAATAGGAGGAAATGGGTTGGGTAAACGGGATTATGATTTACAAGAATCTACCTAATATCAAACATAGTTTATGTGAGCCAAGCCAGTAGCTTCATTGGGAGTGAATTTCTTCCTTTCTTAAAATTTGTTCCTCTTTCTCACATAACCAAAATTTAATTGAAAAAGTAATAACATGAAAATGGCATTTAGAAAGCAATCTAATTAACAATATGGATTTCATCATGGTCCCCTCAATCTCTGCTCTAAGATCTTAGGAATCATGATGTGGACTGGCAATTGAGGATGAAGACGATTGACCGTACAGACCTGAGAGCCCGGGCAAGTGCGCATGATGACATGATGTTGCCATGCAAATTTCGCAGGGTCGTACGTTTTTTCATGCACGGATAGGAAACCAGCTAGTGCATGTACATATGCAAAAGAAGCTTTCTGTTTTTATTCTCGCGACGTAGGGATAAGATCGATAATAATGCAAGCAAGACCCTTGCTTGGTGATGTGTAACATTCTAGAAGAGCTCGAGCAGATGGGGTCCACACCACCAAGGGGCTAGAGTGATGAGAATGTCGCATCACATTAGGGATGATTTATGATTATAGTTGGTTAGGTTTATTATTTGAGTTTAGATTGCCACATGCAAAAGAACACATCAAACTAATACAGTCCAGGAAATACTCCCTCCAATCCAAAAAATGTCTTATGGCTTTGGTTCAGCTTTAGTTCAAATTTGAACTAAAGCCATGACACTTTTTTTTGGATCGGAGGAAGTATCAAATGAAATATCAGACCGAGGGAGTAAATTAATAGATGAAAACACATCAACTTTGACATGTGATTATTTGGGTTGTTCTATGTTTATTTCTTTAGAAAAGTAGAGCAGAACATGCAGGAGAGCTATATTAGTAAAGATCGAGGGAAAAGGCAGCCAAATTCAGATTAAGAGGATTTAAACTTGGCTTGTAAGTTTTAAACTTGTCTATTTGTAAAGAGGAGGCCAGCTACAGACATGAGAATGTCTCATCAATTTTGGGATGATTGTAGTTGGTTTGTTAATACATAAGTCATTATAGTACTGAAAGATATATACTTAAGTACGCTAACGACAGGACGATGCAGAAGCTTTGTGTTTTTATTAATTTCTGCCGCACGAATCAATTATGGACTCTTGGTACGTGATGTGTGCTATTTGTGAGCAAAGTCCAACGGCATCTGCACCAACAAATAGGCTACATAAATCACAAATTATTGGGGATAATTTCTAGTCATTAGGTTTATTGCCTTTTTGGTATAGGACAACCCTCCTAACTGGTTAATGTTCGCCAGGGGAGGTGGCACATGCGAACAATTCGATGGCAGTTTTAGTTGTGATGAAAGTGGGGAGAGGTGACATTTCCTTCAGAAGACATGACATTTTCTCCCTGAGAAGGTTTCGTCTAAAAACTGCCGTCGTTTGATCCCGTTTTACAACTAAAACTGACAGTAAAAATGGTTCGCTTGCCACCCCCTTACAGCGAACGTTGGCCGGGGACAATTACCGCTGATATAATGGTACACCTTATCGGAATATTAGAAATTCGTTCATGCATGATGACATCGTTAGATTTGAAATGGGTTACCTGTTGAGTGGAAGGACCAAGCGAGCAGCTGGTGCGACTCGCAGAGGACACCGGTGGCCGCGGAGAAACCGACGGCGGCGTCCTGTACAAGGCCAGCGTCGTCCCTGAGATCCATGGTGGCGTTGAACTCGTACGTAGTGCTCGACTCGGACGCCAGCTCGGTTTTCCGAAGCGCCACCTTCATCACCTTGGACTCGGCATCGTACGTGACGCTCGCCCACATGATGCCATGGAGGCTCAACGGCGGCAGGCTTCTGGTCCGGTTGGACCTGATGCCGTTGACGTCGACGCCGATGTGGTCGGCGCCAGCCCCGTTGGAGGGGTCCCAGCCGTGGTTCCAGCGGGTGTCGAACTCGACGGCGAGGGTGTGCGGCGGGCGTCGGGAGTCGGCGGCGCCCGTGCTGTTGGGGTTGCTGAAGAGGCCGAGGAGGCCGCCGTCGGAGCCAGGCGGAGGGGTCGTCGCCGGGAAGGGCCCGAGGAAGAACGCCATGCCGTCGCCCCGTGACAGGTTATCCGTCCTGTTGCTGTCTTGGACGATGGCGAAGCGGAAGCTGGTGGTGAAGCTGGCCCTCCTGCCTGTGCGGCTGTCCCACAGGCGCACCGGCTTTCGGTGCACGACGCGGCCGGTGAGGTTGGAGCTGTCGTCGGTGAGGATGATCCGGTCGCGGCCGGCGTAGGAGGCGTTGATGAATTTGAGCTGCTTGCGGTCCCTCGGGATCGGGACAGTGAAGTCGTAGTCGAAGGACAGCGCGGCGGCGCGAGGAGTCGCGTAGGCGGCTAGAAATAAGATGTAGCAGCTGATCAGGTAGTACGTGGGTATGAGGATGCTTCTTGCATGAGCCATGGCTGCAGCTAGGAGAGGCTAGAGGGAGTTAGGCTAGCTAGTGATCAGCACATGTCAGCTGGCTTGCTCATGCAGGACGATGCTGGGGTGGAGAAGTATTTATTAGTTTGATTCAAGTAAAGTGGACTAAGACCCTAGAGACAATTGCAAGCTTGACGAGGAATACTATTTGGATTAGTCAAGTCAAACTTTTACATATAATAAATGAAAAAGATGCCTAAGAGAATATAAAAATGGATTTGCTAATTCTCATCTAGATGAGAATTAACAAAGTCCCCTGCAAAAAGAAGAAGAGAATTAACAAAGTCTCATCTAAGAACATTACTGAGAACATTCGTGTAGAATCTAACGGACGATACACAGTTATTTCTTATCTAGATGAGAGCGAGACACACCCAAAATAAAAAGGACAGCCTATTCATCAGGTACCTGAGAAAAAAATTAGCGTGATCGGTTTTTTAGGCCGTTAGATCTTCATCCAACGGCTGAGATCGCGTGGCAACTGTTAATTCAATCTCCATTTATATTTTCCTTGCACGATTTTCCTCATGCTGTGCCGCCTTCCAACCCATCTTCATCTGCCGGCCTCCGCACCATGCTCCCCTTGACCTTCCCCACATCCTGCTTGCCGCCGTCAAAGGCCATCCCTCTAAGCCTCGCCCCTCCCTCCGCCCTGACCTCCTCGCCTCCGTCCCTATCGCTTGCAGTGTCGTTCCCGTCTCCAGCGAGGTCCTGGCTCAGCCTTGCCAGAGTTGATTCTCACCGCTGGGCTCCTCACGTAGTCACCGTCTTCAGCCTCAGTGGCATCAACTGATGCTTGCAAAAAAATTCATGCACATTATGTTTAGCAAATCTGAAAATGAAAAGTATACCCCTCGAATTGGCATGTCATGATAGCTTCACCTATCTTTCAAGATCACCTCACTAGAAATTCCCATTTTGGGATCGACTCTTTAACAATGAGTAGCATGTCGGTAGCATTTTTTATGTCAAAATTTGGCATTTTTTCGGGGTTTGTTTGCTAGTATATTGAAGTAGTTTAGTGTATTTCTAGTCATTTAGTGCATGAAAAGATGGTAAAATTAGTTTGAAAAATCGTATTTCTATTCTTGAGTCCATGTTTAGGCCTTATCCAAGAAAAGCGAAGGAATTCCAAACCTCGGGCCAAGACTCGACTCTAAACATGGAGGTTATTGGTTTTAAATTCTGAAAAATGTAAACAAAGTCTGAAAAAGCATGAAATTTGGCATGGTCTCATCATATTGCATTAATATGTCATGATAAAAATTTGACAAGTTTTTAAAAAAATTGTGATGTACACTCCTTATTTGAAACCAGACCATCTCCGAGGAAGAATCTAAATTTCGAGAGGGAACGGGTCATATGTGAAGGTGAAGTGACGATTGCTCCTAGTACTTTGTTTCGATCATCATGAGCTCAGAGATTGTTGACCTCCTTCTAGAAGCCACTCGAGTACAAGCATTGGAGTATGAACTATTGTTCCCAGAATGCAATGAAAATAAGTTAAAAAGCATAATTATGGTACAAACATAATAATAGTGACTTAGAGCAACTCCAGCCGCAACCCCAACAGGCCCCCCAGGCGACTTTTTACGCGCCGGCGCTGAAAAAACGCCCCAGTCGCGCCGCCAAGACGCCGAAATCCGCTGGCTCGGCCCGTTTTTTGGCCCGGCGACCGCAGGCCGAACCCGACGCACTGGGGGCGCTCGGGGGCTCCGGCGCAAGGGAAAAACACGCCTGGGCCACACTGTCAGGTGAAAAGTCAAGACAATCGTCCAGATTCGCCTCCCACCCCCCGCGCGCTCGACCGCCACCCTGCCAATCCCGGCGCCGTCCACCGCCCACCACCGCTAGATAGGCCATTCCCCGCCGGAAAAGAGAGGAGGTTTCGCCGCGGCAGCCTCTCCACCACCATCCGGGCGATTTTTCCGGCGTTCCGGCCGCGCAGGGCAGTGTACTGGTGGGTGTTCGGCCCACCACGCCCGCAAGGTGTTCGGCAATTTGCCTGCTCGGCAATGGACTCACACGACGAGGAGGCGCTCGCCGCGCTACTGGAGGAGGAAGCCGATGCTGACGTCCAGGAAGAGGAACATCTCATGGTCCTCGCCGCCCTTGCCGGCCTGCTCGTGAGTAATGAAAAGCCGCGACGAGGTGGCTCGGCGCTGGGGCGGATAAAAGCAAAGAACCGGCATCGTCTGGAAGGCTACTACATGCTCTACTCCGACTACTTCGCCGACGCTCCACTGCACGGCGACAAAGTATTTCGGCGCCGTTATCGGATGAGCCGAAAGCTTTTCCTAAGGATTGTGAATTCCGCCCGGGAGTTCGACAGTTACTTCAAGTGCAAGAAGGATTGCACCGGCAAACTTGGATTCACCTCAATCCAGAAGTGCGCGACAGCGATGAGGATGCTTGCATACAGAGCTCCCGGCGATTCACTCGACAACTATGGGCGCATGGCCGAGTCCACAACCATTGAGTGTTTCTACAAGTCCTTCAGGGCAGTGGTGGCAGTGTTTGGACCGCAATACTTGTGAACACCCAATGCGGAAGACACTGCTCGGATCCTAGCACAGAATGCAGCAAGAGGATTTCCTGGGATGCTTGGAAGCATCGACTGCATGCATTGGAAATGGAAGAACCGCCCGTTTGCTTGGCAGGGGGTGTACAAAGGCGCCAAAGGCAGTTGCAATGTGGTACTTGAGGCGGTGGCCACACAGGACCTCTGGATTTGGCACTCCTTCCTTGGTATGCCAGGAACTCACAATGACATCAATGTGTTGCAGTGCTCCCCTGTCTTTGCCATGCTTGTTGAAGGTCATTCTCCTCCGGTGAACTTCGAGGTCAATGGGCGGCACTATAACAAGGGGTACTATCTAGCTGATGGCATCTATCCAAGATGGTCTACATTTGTGAAGACTATCTCAAACGTTGTGCCTGGAGGCAAGAAGTCCCACTTTGCCAAGGTTCAGGAGGCTTGCAGGAAGGATGTCGAGTGGGCATTTGGTGTGCTCCAATCTCGATTTGTTGTTGTCCGGTACCCTGCTCAGACCTGGTCGAAAGATCAAATGTGGGAGATCATGACTTGTTGTGTCATCTTGCACAATATGATCATTGAGAGCGAGTAGGAAGAGCCAGTGTTTGACACTAAACCATACTACAGGCAGGGTCCTCTTGCCCAAGTTGATCACCAGCTACTGGTAACCTGGACTGCCTACCTCAATATGCGTCAGGAGATCCGAGACCTACATGTGCATCAACAACTGCAGCAGGATCTGGTGGAGCACCTATGGAGGATCAAGGGCGATGCCTAGCTCGACGTGTGATGAAATATGAGTTTTTATTTGTTGAACTATATAATTTGTATTTAACTATTTATTGTTGAACTATTTGTTGAATTAATTGATTTCTATTGATTTTCTGTGATGAACTATGTGATAAAAAATAGTTATGTTGAGAATTCACGCCGAACCACGCCGAATATGGGCCTATTCACGCCGATATCGGGCCATTTTTCGCTGAAAATGGGCCAAAAAGCGGGCACATTTGCGCCGAAAATGGGCCGATATCGGCGCCTGGGGGCGACTTGGGACGACGGCTGGACCCAACCGCCCCAGAGCCAATTATACCGCCGGCTCGCCCCCAAGCGGCGATTTTCATGCCTCCTGGGGGGAGGGGTGGGGGGCAACGGCCACGTGGGCATGTGTTTGCTTGGTTCGGCTTAGTAGAAGGAGGTGAGTTGGCGAACACATAGTAAGTGAATATGTCTTTCATGTTGTTTATTTTATCTTTTTGCAGGGGACTTTCATTTGCCTTAACGCAACAAAAAATTGCTGACTAGAGCAGACACAACCTCACTACCTAGCAGTGGGACATACAACGAGAGTCTATTCGGCATTAACTCTTAGAGTGTGAGGTTTCGGTCATGGCTGTGACGTGGTTGCTCATACTTTTGGTATTGATAGACGTTGGCCACAAATTATTAACGAGTGGTCCAATTTTGGTTGCTACATAAACATCATACATAGATCTCTGAATATTAAAAAAAAGAATATATGCAGTTAGGACTGCAACTTTTCGCCGCTGGTCTTCGGAAGTATGAAGGAGTTATGTAGCCTTTGAGGTATAGGGTGCAACGTGGATGGACCAGAAGAGCAAGGAGGAATATAGCTGGAATTCTGCGTCCAAGGAGAGGGACGTGCATGGTCATGTGCATGGAGACTGACCATTTCCATTCCAGGTCAAAAAGGAGCGCTTACACACTGCATGATGGAGATGATGGACGCAGATGGCCGGCTATAGATATCGTTGGGTGTGTGAGCTCTCCAGTCTGGGAGAGAGATGACGGATTGTGCTGAGCATTGCCTTACGTAAAATAATTTAGGGCCTCATCCCATAGGATTAAAAATCACAAGAATTTGTAATCAAAGTGTGTGCTACCGGCAAGAAAACAAAGAAATTGTACCCTTCAAAATAGGGTGCAAAGCAATCCTTAGAAATTTTCCTAAGGATGATTTCAATCATGCCGATCAAACAAACCAATGTAGAAATAATTTCTAAGGATCCAAATCCTATGAAGATAATTTGAATCAAAGAAGCCCTAAAAAACTTAGTTTGCGTTGAGCCTGGGCCTTGCCTCATTCTGCTAAAGAACACAACGCGCTAATATGTGTGTGATCCCGATGTCATTTTCCAACTTAATGTTACATTTTAGTCCGTACAAACGTCTGCCATAGATTTCAGTGTGGTCCTTCCACTCTTTCCGAATGCGATATGTGTGTGGACAAACGTTGACTGACCTCGGTATGGATAATACTCGGGACTAAATCGATTTAGACGCCCAACAAAAGGAGGATTGATGAATCGAGATGGAATATTGCTTCCTATATCAAATCATCAAGAGGGTCACATTGTTACATTGTGTTAATTTCAAGAAATTGCATCAAATCTTTGTCCCCACATGGCGCTGAGAAGCAAATTATTGCAACGTGGACATACTGTCTATTAAGGGAACCAGTGGGAGAATTGCCTACTGTATTTTCATTAATTAAAAAGGGGTTTATGCAAATCAAAAAAGAAATGGAAGAGTATATTTTTCGTCCCTCAACTCTTCCGAAAGTTTAGAAATGGCCCGTCAACTCCAAAACCAGAAAACTATAGTCCCCCAGCTTTCAAAACCGGATAAGTATAACCCTCGTGCCGCTTCGGACGGTTTCCGTCCGACGTGAACAGTAAATCAATGAACAATAAATTAAAAACAATAGCAACAAAAAAAATCTGAATTTTCTTAACATCGAAGATACTCGCGTGCGCAAGATGTGTGCAAATTTCTGTGGTGTTTGGATGTTCGAGGCGCTGGTGGGAAAAAAGTAGAGGAAATCTTCCCTAGGGTGAATAGTAAATTCAAAAAATAGCAAAACAATTCAAAAAATAGCAAAACAGTTCAAAAAATAAGAATTTTTTGGCACCATTCTCGGGTGCGTAAGGTGTGTGAATTTTTTTGTGAGTAAATGACATCCGAGGAGTTCTAGCAAACAACAACATTGTGTGCTTTTTCAAAGTTTCTTTGTGAGTCAATTTTTTTTTGCCATGGGCTCCTACAATGTACAAACACCAGAAATTTTTCACATAGCTTGCGCACCCAAGAATCTTGGCTGGCAAAAGAAATTCACATCTTTTTTTGAATTGTTTCACTACTTTAAAAAAATACTGTTCACCCTAGGGCAGATTTCCTCAATATTTTCTACCACAAGCTCCTCGAATGTCCAAACAACACACAAATTTGCATGTTTGCACACCCGAGCATCTTCGATGCCAAAAAAGTTCACCTTTTTTGCTATTTTTTGAATTTACCGTTCTCGTCGTACGGAAACCGCCTGAAGCAGCATGAGAGACTAAACTTATTCAGTTTTAAGGTTGAGGGACTAAGTGTTGCTGGTTTTGGAGTTGAGGGACCATTTATACACTTTCGTAAGAGCTGAGGGATGAAGAGATAAAATTACAAACTTTTCTTTCAACCCTGTGTTTTTCCATATGCTCCAAGCTACCACCACAATGATTTCCATTAAGCAAGGTACATTGGGAGTATCCCTAAAGGTGGTGATTTAATCAAGCTGAGAGAGACCGATATTGCTTGAAGACAGAGAAGGTCCCAATATTGTTGAGCAAAAAACAGTCCCAAACGAATTGATGTTTTTTCAGCACATTCTTTTGGCAGAAACATAGATATAGCTATGCAGATGTTTGCTCTTCCCGCTCAATTTTTTTCTGGCGTTCACTATATCACTAAGTAGGAGCCAACTGGAAACTTTGTGCTTGAGTTGATTGGTTCTTTTGCATAGCCATTTGAACTGAGGTGGACTATCTTGATGGCCTACTAAGCTCTTACTAAAAGAATCATGGAAGAAAAATTAGCGGGAACTCCAAACATATACATTGATCAGGTTGTCGCTATGTTGGATACTTGCCAGTTTTCTTTCTCTAGAAAACGCAAAGCTTGTTTCTCAAACTCTTGATGCATTGATAGAATGAATAATAACTACAAGCCTAAGACTAGGCCAAAATAACTGACCATTCAAGACAATACTATGACCAACAGCTGTCAGATACATGTTACAATCGAGACCGCCATACTATGCGCTCGTCCTAGAAGCCAACCACACAACAATTTCTAAACTATTTTTCTATTTTCCCCTGTATTATGCTTACCTTATATAATAGATAGATGACATGAATGCCAATATCATCAGAACATTATTCATTGCTGACACACTTTACGAACATATATATGAGAGTCTTTTTGTATCTCTTGATGAGAGAAGAAGCACTTTGGTTCGCTATGCATCATGTTTCACACAAAGTACAATGTACGCACCTGTAAATTATGTTATCAGATTGTTGGACCTAGGAATGTGAAAAAATACATGATGATATGGAAAAACTAGTAACCAAGCAAAGTCAGCAATTCGAGGACAACCCCCTAGGTAGACATACTACATAATCAAAATTGTTCTATTCACTGCACATAAGATAGAAAACTATGCACTTTGAGAATTCCTATCAAGATATTTGTTAGTTTGTACATCCATGCCAAGATATTTAACAATAATAGAACAAATAAACACACACACACACACACACACACACACACACACACACACACACACATATACACTACTACTACTACTACTACTCATTCAAATACCAGAAGTTAATATGCAGAGCCATGCAATTTTTCTTTTGTTTTCCCTGATCCAGAAACAATCGGTTAAAACTAAATATTTTTTCGAGGTAATAGTTTAAAAATCAAAGAATTCAATGTCACCTTAATTAAAGAAAATATTTAAAACAAGTGTGTTTGAGAATCAAGTGTTAACTTAGAAAAAACTATATCTAATCAACTAAGGCATAGTCACTTCAGACAAAAAAAATGTATTGTTGACCGTATGTTGACAAAATAATTTATAAATAAATAAAAATATTTGGCATAAATATGTGATTTTAGGTCAGTACATTAGCAAACAAGTTACCCATCGACAACAAAATAAAATTCTAACGACCCGGGCCTTAATGACTCAAATAGTCGACAACATGATTCACTGGCATCATTATTAATTATCTGAGTTAGTGTTAGTGTCGGGGTAGGAGTAGTAGTGTGTTGGAAGTCACCCACATGATCGATCACATCAAATCATAGGATGAAAACGCACACGAAAACTGATAGCGAAGGGCCAACAATTGGTATAAGAGCTTTGGTTATTTGTCGTGATTTTCGGAAAGAACTCGAAGGATCATGTCGAAAGAATCAGGCAAGGAGATCATGGAAGCGTCAGGTGCGGCTAAAGTACTTGCTGTACCCGGTTCGTTAGCCCCACGATTTGATCGTGAAAGCTTCGTGTCTGGACGACCTTGATGGAGTGTGGTCTCTGTGTCAACGAGCTACGAGACACAGTTGATCTAGGACGTGACGCGTTTAAGAAGGAGAGAGCTGAGAACCGGAATGATCGGTAGGCGGCATCGGCGATGTACTCGGTGACGTGGACTAGGCCAACAATTAATTGTTGGAACTTCGCCCACTGATCGATCACATCCAATTACGACGAACACACACAGAAAAGCTGATAGCCAAGGGCCCTTGTCCCGCGCCCTTCCTTTTCTATCTTTTTATTTTCTCCTTTTCTCCATGATTCACAGTACAAACTCTTACGCATGTCTCGTGTATATGTCACACATGAGCACCACTAACCCAAAGGATAACCTAGCCCGTACTTGCTTTGGACTCCAAAACCTATACGTGCTAGCTTAGCTTATTCAAACTAACCGGACTACAAAACAAACTAGCTTAGACTATTTCCAAATGTGTACTACTACCACACTAGGAAACTAATTAGGCTAGATAACTAGACCTATAATAATCAAGATTAGTCTAACAGTCTCTCCCTAATGTTAACCATTGTCTACCATACTTCTTTGGTCTTGGCTTGTTGACGATTCAACCCTTGTCGACTCATCCGCTCGCACCATGACAAGTTAAATTGCTAGGCTTCATTGATCGCAACCGTTTGGTGGCCATAGTTGAGCATTTCAGTTAAAAGAGCCGATGTGGGTGTCAGGAGCAAGCATGGCTCCAGAAAATTGGTCGCCAGCAGAGTTTCATTTAGCTCATATGAGATAGGATGAAAATATGGTTCCCTTGTGATTAACAAGGTTTCAAGTATCCAGCTGAAGCTTAACCAAACAACACTAGAGAAATTGGAGAGGCACCAAGAGCGATCAGTATTTCCACATGTGAAACAGTACAAAAATTATAAACTACGAATAATATTTAATCAAACGTTATCATCAAACTCTATGGAAGTAAAAAATTCTCAAGTTATTTATATAGCAGAAATGTTATTCCAGAAATATAAGAAACCTCGTAAGAACTATTGATTATGACATATCCTCCTACTGTTGGGGAACATAGTAGGAAACAAAAAAATCGCACCTACGCACACCCAAGATCAATATGAAGATGCATTATGGGTTGGGATCATGATTGAACCATCACCAAACTGTAGCGGATGAAGAACGTGTCGGTGTAGATCGTACTTGGAGTCCCTCGAAGCTTCGATGAATGATCCCACAAACCACCCACGAACAGTCCCTCGAACTGAAGACCGAAAGCACGGCCTCTCTACTTGGTTGCAAAGGTGCAGCCTTCACGATCCGGTAGCACTTCGTCGTCCGGAGCTAATCATCGCCGGAGAATTACATGGAGGGTATTAGAACCACACAGGACTTCTAATTATGAGGATTAGAGGATCTAGGTCTAGCTCTAATTAGATCAACTAAGATCAACTACAATTAGAACTAAAGGGAACTAGAGGAGGCTCCAAAACTTGTGTATTTCCATAGGGTAAAAACCCCTTGTATATATAGGTTGGAGGGGAGGGAGAGGGCAGCGATCAAGGAGGGAAAGTGGGGCGCCGACCTTGGCTCCTCCCCCCACTCCAATTTGGCCACCCACAAGGAAGGGGGGCGCCACTTCCTATTGGGCCAAGTTGGCCCAATGCTCCTTCCCTGGTTTGGCCTTTTAAGGCCCGTTGGTATTAAGTCTTACTTCGGACAAAACTAATATGCAAAGTAAATAAAATAGAGGGAGTATATGTGGATGACAGTAAACACTGCCGGAATTGAAGGCAAAGGGTGTGGGAAATACTCATCCAATATTTCCCAAGTGTTATACTCCGCAAACAACACATGGTAGTGGTAGGACCGACAAAGCTATCGTTTTTGAGTGTTTTTACCGAGTGTCAGTAATCGGGTACTTGGCAAAAAGGTGTACGAACAACACGGAGCTGTCACGTGTCCGCTTTGTCTGAGTTCCATAAAAACACTCAGCAAAGTGTACACCAAGATTTTTTTCATCATTAAGTATTTGACCTGCCAAAATGTCGGCCAAAATAGAGCAGACCATGACTTGGATTTTGTACAAATATCAAAAGATGTTAGAATCATGATTGTCCGCTGATTCATATATGACTAAATTATCGCCTGCGGGATAGCTCATGAACTAGCAAAAGATTAAGCATGTGATCTTCAATTGACGATAAAATCGCGTATTAAGTTCCTGTCACATAACCCTACGATGGTCTGGCAAGAGGATGAAAAAAATCACTTGGTTAATTGGGGCACTGTTTGCCAAGCAAAAAAAAAACAAGTATGCATTTTAAATTTGTAACATATGATTAAAGCTTTGTTGCCTAATTTTTTTTTTGAAATGGTCACCGGGGGGGAAAGGCTCCCCACCTGAATATATTTCAAAAAGGGGTGAAATGTTTACAGAACTCACGCAGAGCGAGAGGAGAGGAAATCACGCCACAACCCGGCGTGATCCTTAAGTAGTGCAGTCCTGAGACGGTGAGACCAAAGAATAAGGTCTTCTAGAATCGCATTGATCGTACCTCTCACATCAATCTCGATACTCTGGAAAACTTTTTTGTTCCTGGCATCCCAGATTTTCCAAAGAATGAGAAGTAGCAAGAAGGGACGGACTGTGGTCGGTAGAGCCGGCGGCCCGGCTGAGGTGAAGAACTCCGCGATCGGAGAGAACTGAGGCTGAATACCGGTAGCACGCCATATCCTGTTAGCCGCTGGACAAGTGAAGAAGAGGTGGTCACGATCCTCCACTGCGCTGTTACAACGAGGACAGATGTCGGAGCTTAGGATGTGCTTCTTGCGCAGGTTCTTCTTGGTGTTCAGGCGATCCAAGTAAAATAACCAGCCGAAGATCATAACTCTCTTCGGCACCCGTGAGTCCCAAACCAAGGCAAGGACTTGGTCGTTGAGCTGGGTGGATAGAGCAGCATATGCGCCTCGCGTGGTGAAATTTTCACCATTCAGCAGCCTCCTAGTGTCCGGTTCCTGTGAGGTAGACACATCCTAAATGGTTTTGGAAATTTGAGACCGAGCAGGGTCTGTGGCAGATAGTAATCTTTAATAAATAGTAGTTTATTGCCTCTGCGTAGCAACGAGAGCATATATATCCTAGTGGTTCAACACCAACCGACATATACCTTGCATCCTCCATATTCTAGATCTTGGTGAGATTTGATTTGACTTGAATATGGATAGGAAAGGCAATGAATGTTTTGATTTCGTTGAGGTTTTGTTAAGATTTGATTCGCCACGGGTATGGATATGACAAGACAGAAATGTTTTGATTTAGTTGAAGTTTTGGTAACATTTGATTGAGCTAATGCAAATCATGGTTTTGGGAAGAGGGACGAGAGACGAACGTACAAACACCAAAGCTACCATCATGAGCGCAAACTTCCTTTTAATAGTAAAGATGTTAATGGTAAATGTCTGTCAGATATTAACCATAAATCTAGTGCCACCGCCGCCGCCGCCGCGCCCACGTCGCTCCTAGTGGGCGGCTCGGGCGAACCCTAGCTAGCGTGACCCCGAAACCACGCCCGCGTCGCTCCCGGGGGCGGCTCCGGCGAACCCTAGCGCCGCCGCCACCATCCCGCCCTACTCCAGCCCCTCCCCTTGCCGCCGCTGGGCAACGTCGGCGGGCAAAGCCCGCGCGGTGGCCGGCGGTGGCGGGCCCTCTCCTCTCGCGCGGGGACCCCATTGGTGCGGCGCTCGGCCCTGGACGAGGTGTCCAGCCGGCGGCGGGTGGACGCCAGGGTGGCGGCCCCGGGACCTGGCGGTGGCGTGCCGGCTTCTGTGGCTGTTGGGGCAGCGCAGTGGCCGGTTCTGGCGGGGATCAGTGGCGGATTGGCTGTGGCGGCACTGTGGATCGGATCTGGCGTGGTGGCCATGGCTGGGCGGCTCGGTGGTGGTCGGCTGGAGTGGGAGCGGTGCGGGAGTGACGCGCTGCTGGCACAGTGGACTGCGGTTGGCCTGCTCTTGCTCGGCCTGATCTGGCCGCCTCGGCTACGGGTGGCGTCGAGGCTCCCATCGTTGCTCCGGTGCTGGTACGCTGGGGCGGCGGCCCTAGGCTGCGGTGGACTCGCCCTCCTCTTTCCGCAGCGAAGGAACGACGAGTTGGATGGCCAGGCATTATGGCTTTTGGGCTGCTGTGTCCTGGTGGCGGCGCTGCATGCTCTAGCCGTGAGGGTGGTGGGGCTGTAGCGAGTGGATGAAGGCCCTGGTTTTCCTTGACCTAGCTCACACTCTCGCCGATTGGTGGCGTGGCGGCATCCGGCTCCCCCCTCTCCACGGTGATGGCTCAAGGTGACAGCTTTGCCCTCCCTTCCAGTTTGTTGCGCTCCAGAATTTGATGGACATGGCCGAGGAGAAATCCGGCGCGCTGAGGCTGCGGGCAATGGCGACGCTTGTGAGCGTCGTCTCCTCCCTGGTGGCGTTGTCATGGCCGTGTCCATCCCCTGTTCTGTCACCGGGGGAAACCCCAGGCTCGGTTCTCCGGGCCAGGCAGCGGCGGCGTCTCTATGTCCACCCTCTTCGCCATTGTTTGGCTTGAGCTTGGGCAAGGCGGGTTAGTTGCCGGTGTTGTCATGGTGGATACGGGTGCTAACCTCTAGGGGTAGCACGTTGCCGAAAGGCGTTGTATCACTAGTAGAAAAAGGGTCATCTGTTCCGGTTGGTAAGGGCCTTTTGTCCCGGTTTTTGAACCGGGACTAAAGGGTCGTTACTAATGCCCTAGCCCTTTATTCCCGGTTCTTACACGAACCAGGACAGATGGGCCTCCACGTGGCCGGTGCGGCGAGCCCAGGCAGGAGGGCCTTTGGTCCCGGTTGGTGGCACTAACCGAGACCAATAGGCATCCACGCGTCAGATTTCAGGGGTTGGAGTTTTTTTTTTGAAAGGGCGGGGGTGGTTGGGGGTTTTGGGGGGTTAATTTAGGTGTTTCATATATTGTGTTAGCTAGCTAATTAATAGAGAGAAGTGTCCTCTCTTATCTCCGTGCTTGGTCGACGCTACGTACTATAACGTATAGAGAGGACTAGACATGCTAGCTAGTAAGCAAATGAAGGAAACAGAAGATCGTCATGAACATATGCATACAGAGAGAAGTGATATCGACCACCTCTCCTTCTCCGAGAGATTGGTCGAACAACAAGTTCTCGTATATCTATCCGACACTACCGGCTACATATATACAATAATTATCTCTTACAATATAATCTCCTAATTAAATTGTAAGAACACAGGGTCCACATAGTATTCTCCGTTTTCAACGATCACGTGGTCAAGAAAGAATGCCGCCAATTCCTCTTGAATTGCTCGCATACGATCTGGTGCTAAGAGTTCATCCCGCATCCGAAAGATCTAATTTGAAGAAGGGGGTCAATACATATATATATATGAATAAATGAAACTCAACACAAATGATGGTAATAAAATAAAATTATGAATATTATTTCTTACGCACTTCATATTGTTTGTCAGAGTAGCCCCGCTCACAGGTCGTGTGGCGGATGGACTCGCAAACGTAGTATCCACAGAAATCATTCCCTTGTTCCTGCCACAACCACTTTACAAGAAATAGAGGTCAATCAAACTGATAAGCAAGCATGCTAAATGGTATTGATGAAACTAGCGCTTGAATCACTAGGAGATGCGCGGAACATGCTACTATAGTACATACTTTCGGGTGTCTAAATTGCAGCTTCTTCGTCAGTCCCGGAGATTTTTTGGTGAATTTTCTCCAAACCCTGCCAGACAAAGAAAACAATTACTTGATATCAGGAAATTGACAAAGTTGCTGATATGGTGGATAATGATCGATTTAACTTACTTCTCGAGCCTTTGAGTCATGTCCGCATAGTCCTGGGGATCTTTTCGTCTCGAGTCTAATACGGTTACTACTCCCTGCTCAAGCTTAATCTCTAGGAGTATATAGTGGAAGCTGCGCACGCATGCATAAGTCATCAATTATATTACTATAACTTGGACTAATAAGGGAAACCGAATATGCGCAAGACAGTAACACTCACTTGAAGTTGTAAGGAAAGAGTATTATATCTTGGTTTTCATTTATTACCAACGATCGTAGCAAGTTGGCCTCGGTATTTTTGGCATGATATTTAACCTCAGTTGCATCTATGAGATTTGTGTTAATGAACCCAATATCACCGATTTGTCTTTTCTTCAATTCGGCGATTTTCAATCTGCATAATATAGTGAGGATAATTATAAATACATGCAATAAAAGAGCTGACCTATATAGAGAAACTTAATGACAGAAGTAGTACTACTTACATACAGTAGCAAGTGACCGTTGATTTATCGATGGCCTTTTGATTGAAAAACTGGAAGAACTCCTCAAATGGAACATTCAACAGTTCAATTCCAACGAGGTCATGCTCCTCTTTAACTCTCAGCGTCAAAGTATTCCTCCTCCCAGACTCTCTACAGGTTTTCATGTACCAATCATGCAATCTTCGCATCATCGTTGTTAGAGATCTTTCATCTTTGACGAGAGGCTTCCCGTAATGGTATTTGTGTTCGTCCACCTCCAAGAAATCATAATGTACATCGTCGGGCAGGTAATCTCCAAGATTGCTATAACCGGGCACCATCCTCGGAGCATTAGCGACGATGTCGCTAGACACCTTGAGCGGGGGGCACGATTGGTTCGCTTGTTCGCCGAGCTGGGCAATTTTTTCCTAGCTCGTCATTCTTTTAACCTTTGATCACTGACAGTACTTCCCGACCGCTCTGCTTCGACAAATGTCTTTGCAATAATGCGCTCATAGTTGCCTTTCGGCGGAGACTTTGGTGGTTTTGTCAGGGCAGCCAGAGTGCGCTTCGCTTTCACCGGATCTACCTTCTCCTCCGGAGGTGGATGTTTCTTTGCTTTCACCCCTTCAAAGAAGTTCGTCACTTCGGCTCGCACGATCTTCGTGGTTTCCTCGTCGGTCCTCTCGTATGGTAACTTCTCTGGAGTCTTCAGAGAAGGACCGAATCTGTATTGCCTCCCGCCTCTGGCTGTACTGCTAGACGCCGACAGAGCAGACGGAGCGGCTGTGGCTGTCTTCTTTCCTTGCTTACGAGGCGGAGGAGAAGGACTACGACGCGCCGGAGCAGCCGGAGCGGCGGCGGGTCTCTTCCGCCCTTGCTGACGAGGCGGAGAAGGAGGAGGCTGGCTGCTCGGGCGCGCCGACGCAGGCGGAGAAGGAGGCGGAGTGCCGCCACACGCCGGAGAAGGAGGCTGAGTGCCCTGATCACTCGCCGGAGGAGGAGGCGGAGTGCCGCCACGCGCCGGAGAAGGAGGCTGAGTGCCCTGATCACTCGCCGGAGGAGGAGGCGGAGTGCCCTTACTCGCCGGAGGCATCCAGTTCGGAAGGTTGATGAGCTCCTTCCGCCATAGGCATGGAGTCTTCAGAGCAGAACCCAGCCGAGTCTCCCCTTCACTGGTAGGGTGGTCAAGCTAGAGGTCCTCAAATCCCTCCGTTATTTCATCCACCATCACCCTAGCATATCCTTCTGGAATCGGCCGGCAGTGGTAGGTTGCGCCGGGTTCAGGAGGTAAAACAGAGCCAACAGCCGCCTTGACTTTGAAGTTCTGCCATTGCATCATAAGGTGGCAATGTTGAGACTCCATGATAGCATCCACGGGGTAGCTAGCAGGAGCCGTCAAGACATGCTCCGGCTGAAGCAGCTCGGTGGAAGCCACGCTGCTTTTTCGCTGAGATGGCGGGGTAGTTTCGGCATGTCGATTGCCGTCTCGTTCCTCTAGCGCTTGAACCCTTTCGTGCAGCTTCTGAATTTGGGTCTGCTCCACTTTTTTCCTCCTCTGCTGGCTTTTGTAACCGCCTGCGTCCGGAAAACCAGCCTTCCATGGAACGGAGCCTGGCGTGCCTCGTGTCCGTCCAGGGTGCTCAGGATTCCCGAGGGCCATTGTGAGCTCGTCGTTCTCTCTGTCTGGAACGAACGTCCCTTGCTGCGCCGCATCGATATAGTGCTGAAGCCTCTTGACTGGTATTCTCAAAAGCTCGTCCGTCCAAACGCACTTCCCTGATACAGGGTCCAATTTTCCGCCAGCCCCGAAGAACCAAGTTCGGCAACGGTCTGGCCAGTTCATTGTCTCTGGTTCGATCCCTTTATCAAGCAGATCATTCTCAGCCTTGGCCCACTTAGGTCGGGCTTTGAGGTAGCCACCTGACCCCGTGCGATGGTGAAGCTTCTTCTTCGCAGCATTTTTCTTGTTTGTCGCTGACAACTGCTTACTCTTTTCCGATGTCTTGTGGGCCACAAATGCGGGCCAGTGATCTCTGATCTTCTCATGAATTCTGGTGTCTCTTCTTTGTCGACAAACGTTTTCAGCTCATTCTTCCACCTCCTGAATAGGTCTGCCATCTTCTTAAGAGCATGAGACTTGATTAATTGCTCTTTAACTGGCTTCTCCGGATCCTCCTCTGGCGGTAGGGTGAAATTTGCCTTCAGCTCAGTCCAAAGATCATCTTTCTGCATATCATTGACATAAGACACCTCAGGGTCTTCCTTCTTAGGCTTATACCATTGGTGGATGCTGATCGGGATCTTGTCCCTAACAAGAACCCCGGACTGAGCAGCAAATGCTTCCTTTGTCCGGATGGGTTCAATCGGTTGGCTGTCGCGCGCGATTGCTGTGATCTCAAACCTTTCATCCGAGCGCAACTTTCTCTTCGGGCCTCGTCTCTTTACCGAAGTTGTGCTCGATCCGGAGGGCTAGAAAAAAGAAGAAAGACGAGAGTTAATTAATATGTGTACATACCAAAACAATGAATGCATCAATTAGCTAGTCAGCACAGGCTTAACTAATATATTTACCTGGCCGGACTCTGTTCGGTCACCGGAGCCGTCACCACGGGCTCCTTCTTGCACCAGCATTGGGTCACCGGAGCCATCATAATCATGTCTTTCCTCCTCCACTCTTCGATCACCGTAGCCTGCTTCTTCACCCTGTTCTTCCAGACCATCATTGTCGTTAAGATATGACAAGACATCACCTCCGGCTAAGATTATGTCCCCCAACACCTCTTCTGCTTCCTCGTCTCGTCCGTGCTCCATTGTTTCTGCAAATATTACAACATGGCAATTATTACACAAACATGACAGCAGGTGGATATATTAGTGCAAACGTAGACCTAGCTTATTCCGGGTTTGGGGTGGCCTCGGCAACGCTTCAAGGGTAGGGGCGCGGTGGGAGGGGGTAGGAGACCGACATCGTTTTTTTCTAGGGTTTGGGTGTCCTCGAGAGTTTTGGTCGAGCGAGAGGGGCGGGGGGGGGGGGGGGTGCTCCCGTGGTATAAGTTATCACGGTTGAGAGGGGGTGCTCACTTTTCTAAAAATCTAACTTTTGCATATATGAACATATATACACAGAGAACATACATACATATATACACTTTTCTAAACATGAAGCAGGTGGATATATTAGTGGCAAACGTAGACCTACCTTCTCCCGGGTTTGGGGTGGCCTCGGCAACGCTTCACGTTTGTCTAGCTAGTGTCAAAGGATTCAACAAAACCCCTCGGCGTTCCTTGACCCTCGACCCCTCGACGACCCTCGCACCTCGAACCCTCGATGACCCTCGACCCCTCGGTGACCCTCGACCCTCCGCCCTAGTTCCCGACCCTCGACCGCTCGGCGATCCTCGACACCCTCATTCCCGATAAAAAAGAAGAAAAAAAAGAGGAGAAGAAGAAGGAATAAAGGAGTGGAAGATTTCTTTTTTTTCTTCTTCTTCCTCTTCTTAATTTTTCCGACGTCCCCCCTCATGTCATGTCCGACGCGCCCCTCACTTTAACAAAGAACTACCTTAAAAAAAGACTTGCTTCGCCGCGGGTGCTCGATCGGTGCGACGTGGACTCGGTGGAAACACATTATGAAAATGCGGTGGTGGTTGGGCCGGGCGGTTTTCTTTTCCTTCTTCATTTTTCCTTTGTTTTTTCTTATATGTTTGTTTTCGTTTTCACTCTACATTTTCGTACATATGAAAAAAATAAAGTTTCTATACAAAAGTGCACAATTTTTATGAACAAATTACAACATCTAAATTAACTACACATCTAAATAAATATTACTGCACATCTGAAATTTTCCTAATCTTAAAACTAAACTAAACATAAACTAAAATAATCTAAAAACATGTAAAAACATCTAAGAATAGCATCTAAAAACATCTAAAAACATCAATAAAAACATCTACAAAACATCCGCCCCGTGCACCGCGCGGGGGCGGAGGGGCACGGCGGAGGGGCCGGCGCCGGCGCCGGCGGGGCGGGGCGCAGGGGCGCGGGACAGGGGAGGGGCGCGGGAGCAGGCTGGTGCTCACAGGGGGCGGCGGGGCATGGTGGAGCAGGGGCGACGGCGACGGCAGAGGGCGGCGACGGCGACTCGGAGGAGCAGGGGCGTCGGGGCAGAGGGCGAAAGCGGCGGCGGCTGCGACGTTGAGCAGCCTGACGGCGTCGGTGGCGGCGGCGACGGCGACGTCAGTGGTGGCGGCGACGGCAACGTGAAGCAGGGGCGTCGGGCGGCGACGGCGAGGAGGAGCAGGGGCGTCGGGGGTGAAGAAGTGATGGATTTTGTCGAAGCTGCTAAGTGTTTGCTTATATATCCAGGGCATTGGTACCGGTTCGTGGCACCAACCGGGACCAATGACCCCTTTAGTCCCGGTTTGTGCCACCAACCGGGACCAAAGGTCTCTTTTCAGCAGCCCAAACGGCGGGAAGCGGCGGCCTTTCGTCCCGGTTGGTGGCACCAACCGGGACTAAAGGGGGGGGGCATCGGTCCCGGTTGGTGCCACCAACCGGGACCAAAGGCCCCCTTTAGTCCCGGTTGGTGCCACCAACCGGGACGGAAAGCCTTGCACAGCGGCGTGATGGTGGGAGTTTAGTCCCACCTCGCTAGCTGAGAGAGAGCCGCACCTGTTTATAAGGTGCGGTGCGCCTGAGCTGTCGAGCTCCCCTCTAAAGCAGGCTTACGGGCCTAACCTCTTTGTACATGCCTATGGGCCTACTGGGCCTTCTGCGGGCCTGAATCCTGGCCCATGGATAGGTTTCTAGTCGTATTCAGGCCGTGGTGGCCCAGTAGGTGGCATAATTTTTATTTTTTGCCTGTTTTTTTTGTTTTCTTTTTTGCTTTATTTATTTTGTTTTGTTTCTACTTACAACAAAAAACTTATTTATTTTATTTTATTTTGTTTCTAATTACTTATTTATTTTACTTTATGATAATTCTTTTTGCTATTAAAGTTTCTAACAAAAAAAGTTCTTTATGAAAATTCTTTTTGCTTTCAATGATTTTGAACAAAAAATACTTCGATAATTTTAGTCGCATCAATTTTATATAATTTTAGTTTCAATAATACTAGAGGTTGCTTATAATGTTTTGAACAGAAAATACTTTGATAATTTTAGTTTCGTAAATTTTATTTATGTTATTAAAGTTTATTTTATTTTGTTTATACTTATATATTTTATTAAAGTTTATATTATTTTGTTTCTAATTACTTATTTATTTTATTTGTTATTTTTCATGCACCATTTTTCATGCATTTACTGATTATTTTGAGCTATAAGACCCTAAAATTGAAAAGCATTTCAAATGAACTCTGAAAAGGTTGAAAGTTGGCATGGTATCATCATTTCATCCACATAGCATGTGAAGAAAGTTGAGAGGGTTACGGCAAAAACTGGATGCACTTCGTGTACAAAACGGACAATCTCTTTTGAAGTATCAGGATTTCATACGGAAACTCGTCTGTTACAAAGGGATTTCATTTTTAAAACTTATTTGAACTCCTGACTTTTTGTGTGTTTAAAATGCACCATTCAAAGCCACATCATCAATTTTCAACCCTTTCTGACTTCATTTGTTATTTTTATGCATTTATTGATTATTTTGAGCTATAAGACCCTGAAATTGAAAAACATTTCAAATGAACTCTGAAAAGTTTGAAAGTTGGCATGGTATCATCATTTCATCCACATAGCATGTGCAAGAAAGTTGAGAGGGTTACGGCAAAAACTGGATGCACTTCGTGTACAAAACGAACAATGGTATCATACTCGTCTGTTACAAAGTTGGCATGGTATCATCATAATAGTTGCGGGAGAAAGTCTTCACTTTTTCTCCGCTTGTGTCATTTGCTTATTGCGCCGTAACCATGGATAATCTTCATCGTTTATCAGGATGCTTGGGTCAGCCTTGACTTTGAAGGGAGGAATTTCATGAAACTTTTCATAATCTTCAGACATGTCTGTCTTGCCCTCCACTCCCATAATGTCCCTTTTTCCTGAAAGAACTATGTGGCGCTTTGGCTCATCGTATGATGTATTCGCTTCCTTATCTTTTCTTTTTCTCGGTCTGGTAGACATGTCCTTCACATAGATAACCTGTGCCACATCATTGGCTAGGACGAACGGTTCGTCAGTGTACCCAAGATTGTTTAGATCCACTGTGGTCATTCCGTACTGTGGGTCTACCTGTACCCCGCCTCCTGACAGATTGACCCATTTGCACTTAAACAAAGGGACCTTAAAATCATGTCCGTAGTCAAGTTCCCATATGTCCATTATGTAACCATAATATGTGTCCTTTCCCCTCTTGGTTGCTGCATCAAAGCGGACACCGCTGTTTTGGTTGGTGCTCTTTTGATCTTGGGCGATCGTGTAAAATGTATTCCCATTTATCTCGTATCCTTTGTAAGTCAATACAGTCGAAGATGGTCCCCTAGACAACGAGTACAACTCATCACAAACAGTGGTGTCACCTCTGAGACGTGTTTCCAACCAACTGCTGAAAGTCCTGATGTGTTCACATGTAATCCAGTCGTCACACTGCTCCGGGTGTTTGGAGCGCAGACTGTTCTTGTGTTCATCGACATACGGGGTCACCAAGGTAGAGTTCTGTATAACTGTGTAGTGTGCTTGAGACCAAGAATGCCCGTCCCTGCATATTATTGAGTCCGCTCCTAGCGTGCCTTTTCCAGTCAGTCTCCCCTCATACCGCGATTTAGGAGACCTATCTTCTTAAGGCCAGGAATGAAGTCAACACAAAACCCAATGACATCCTCTGTTTGATGGCCCATGGAGATGCTTCCTTCAGGCCTAGCGCGGTTACGGACATATTTCTTTAGGACTCCCATGAACCTCTCAAAGGGGAACATATTGTGTAGAAATACGGGCCCAGAATGACAATCTCGTCGACTAGATGAACTAGGACGTGCGTCGTGATATTGAAGAAGGATGGTGGGAACACCAGCTCGAAACTGACAAGACATTGCCCCACATCACTCCTTAGCCTTGGTATGATTTCTGGATCGATCACCTTCTGAGAGATTGCATTGAGGAATGCACATAGCTTCACAGTGGCTAATCGGACGTTTTTCGGTAGAAGCCCCCTCAATGCAACCGGAAGCAGTTGCGTCATAATCACGTGGAAGTCATGAGACTTTAGGTTCTGGAACTTTTTCTCTGGCATATTTATTATTCCCTTTATATTCGACGAGAAGCCAGTCGGGACCTTCATACTGAGCAGGCATTCAAAGAAGATTTCTTTCTCTTCTTTCGTAAGAGCGTAGCTGGCAGGACCTTCATACTGCTTCGGAGGCATGCCGTCTTTTTCGTGCAAACGTTGCAGGTCCTCCCATGCCTCAGGTGTATCTTTTGTCTTCCCATACACGCCCAAGAAGCCTAGCAGGTTCACGCAAAGGCTCTTCGTCACGTGCATCACGTCGATTGAAGAGTGGACCTCTAGGTCTTTCCAGTAGGGTAGGTCCCAAAATATAGATTTCTTCTTCCACATGGGTGCGTGTCCCTCAGCGTCATTCGGAACAACTAGTCCGCCGGGACCCTTTCCAAAGATTACGTGTAAATCATTGACCATAGCAAGTACGTGATCACCGGTACGCATGGCGGGCTTCTTCCGGTGATCTGCCTCGCCTTTGAAATGCTTGCCTTTCTTTCGATATTGATGGTCGTCAGAAGAAATCGACGATGGCCCAGGTACACATTCTTCCTGCATTTGTCCAGGTATATACTTTTAGTGTCATCTAAACAGTGCGTGCATGCGTGGTATCCCTTGTTTGTCTGTCCTGAAAGGTTACTGAGAGCGGGCCAATCGTTGATGGTTACAAACAGCAACGCGTGCAGGTTAAATTCCTCCTGTTTGTGCTCCTCCTACGTACGTACACTGTTTCCATTCCACAACTGTAAAAGTTCTTCAACTAATGGCCTTAGGTACACATCAATGTCGTTGCCGGGTTGCTTAGGGCCTTGGATGAGAACTGGCATCATAATAAACTTCCGCTTCATGCACATCCAAGGAGGAAGGTTATACATACATAGAGTCACGGGCCAGGTGCTGTGATTGCTGCTCTGCTCCCCGAAAGGATTAATGCCATCCGCGCTTAAACCAAACCATACGTTCCTTGGGTCAGCTGCAAACTCAGCCCAGTACTTTCTCTCGATTTTTCTCCACTGCGACCCGTCAGCGGGTGCTCTCAACTTCCCGTCTTTCTTACGGTCCTCACTGTGCCATTGCATCAACTTGGCATGCTCTTCGTTTCTGAACAGACGTTTCAACCATGCTATTATAGGAGCATACCACATCACCTTCGCAGGAACCCTCTTCCTGGGGGGCTCGCCATCAACATCACCAGGGTCATCTCGTCTGATCTTATACCGCAATGCACCGCATACCGGGCATGCGTTCAGATCCCTGTGCGCACCGCGTTAGAGGATGCAGTCATTAGGGCATGCATGTATCTTCTGCACCTCCAATCCTAGAGGGCATACGACCTTCTTTGCTGCGTATGTACTGTCGGGCAATTCGTTATCCTTTGGAAGCTTCTTCTTCATTATTTTCAATAGCTTCTCAAATTCTTTGTCAGGCACAGCATTCTCTGCCTTCCACTGCAGCAATTCCAGTACGGTACCGAGCTTTGTGTTGCCATCTTCGCAATTGGGGTACAACCCTTTTTTGTGATCCTCTAACATGCGATCGAACTTCAGCTTCTCCTTTTGACTTTCGCATTGCGTCCTTGCATCGACAATGACCCGGCGGAGATCATCTTCATCGGGCACTGGTTCCTCTTGATCTTCAGCAGCTTCCCCCGTTGCAGCATCATTGGGCACATCGTCTGGTTCCTCTTGATCTTCAACAGCTTCCCCCGTTGCAGCATCACCGTATTCAGGGGGCACATAGTTGTCATCGTCCTCTTCTTCTTCGCCGTCTTCCATCATAACCCCTATTTCTCCGTGCCTCGTCCAAACATTATAGTGTGGCATGAAATCCTTGTAAAGCAGGTGGGTGTGAAGGATTTTCCGGTCAGAGTAAGACTTCGTATTCCCACATTTAGGGCATGGACAACACATAAAACCATTCTGCTTGTTTGCCTCAGCCACTTCGAGAAAATCATGCACTCCCTTAATGTACTCGAAGGTGTGTCTGTCACCGTACATCCATTGCCGGTTCATCTGCGTGCATTATATATAATTAAGTGTGTCAAAAACCATTACAGAACATCATGAATAGATAATTAAGTGACCAAATTAATAGAAGTTCATCATCATATTAAAACCAAAGTACATACATAGTTCTCATCTAACAACATATAGCTCTCCAGAGCATCTAATTAATTAAACCATACATTGAAACTATGTAAAACATTTCAATGCGAAAACAAATGCGATCATAATCGCAACCAAGGTAACAATTGATCCAATGGCATAATGATACCAAGCCTCGGTATGAATGGCATATTTTCTAATCTTTCTAATCTTCAAGCGCATTGCATCCATCTTGATCTTGTGATCATCGACGACATCCGCAACATGCAACTCCAATATCATCTTCTCCTCCTCAATTTTTTTTATTTTTTCCTTCAAGAAATTGTTTTCTTCTTCAACTAAATTTAACCTCTCGACAATAGGGTCGGTTGGAATTTCCGGTTCACATACCTCCTAGATAAATAAAATCTATGTCACGTTGGTCGGCATAATTTTCATAAACAATAAATGAACCAATAGTTATAAAGATAATATATACCACATCCGAATCATAGACAGGACGAGGGCCGACGGGGGCGGATACCAAAACCATCGCACTATATAATAACAAGCAATACAATAGTAAGAAAATTAGACAAGTATCTATCTAAAGTAAGAATTTTGTTCTTTCAAAAAGAAGATAAGAACAAGAGGCTCACCATGGTGGTGCCGGCGACGAGATCGGCGCGGACGATCGACGGCGGTGAAGACGGGAATGGGACGTGACGGGCCGCTAAACCTAGACAAATCTCGAGGAAAATGGAGCTTTGAGGTCGAGCTTCGAGAGGAGAAAGCTTAACTAGTGTGGCTCGGGCATTTCATCGAACACCTCATGTGCATAGGAGGTGAGCTAGAGCACCACAAAGCCCTCCCCTCGCCGGCCAAGAAAAACAGAGCACTGGAGTGCTCTGCTCGCGGGTGAGGGGTATATATAGGCACCTCATTGGTCCCGGTTCGTGGCATGAACCGGGACTAAAGGGCAGCCTGTGGTCCCGGTTCAAGCCACCAACCGGGACCAATGGTGGTGGGCCAGGAGCGATGCCCATTGGTCCCGGTTCGTCCCACCAACCGGGACCAAAGGGGCCAGACGAACCGGGACCAATGCCCCCACGAGGCCCGGCAGGCCCCTGGCCTTACGAACCGGGACCAGTGCCCCCATTGGTCCCGGTTCTGGACTGAACCGGGACTAATGGGCTGACCCGGCCTGAACCAAAGCCT
This sequence comes from Aegilops tauschii subsp. strangulata, assembly GCF_002575655.3. Lineage (NCBI taxonomy): Eukaryota > Viridiplantae > Streptophyta > Magnoliopsida > Poales > Poaceae > Aegilops > Aegilops tauschii. The sequence continues at coordinate 27,088,621 of NC_053036.3, read as the reverse complement.
CTTTTCTACTAGTGTATCAGCCGTCTTGGCTATTCTCCTTTAATATATAGTACACACACTCGTGCGTATTCGAGAAAAAAATTAACCATAAATCTGGAGATTCCATGAGAATGTAAGAAGATGGTAAAAAATACTAGGTTTTGGGAGGATTGGTGGCTAGGTTATAGACCTTTATGTAAGTCTCATGCTAGTTCATATAATATTTGTTTTGATAGGAACATTTTTGTTGCCACTAAGTTTGAAAAAGGGTGGGATATAATCAATTTTAGAAGAACACTATGGGAGGATTCTTTGAAGATGTGGAATGAAGTGAAGGAAGAATGTGATGAAATAGCGTTATCTGATCATAGAGATAATGTTACATGGGTGCTTACTGCTGATGGTAAGTTTTCTGTCAAATCTCTATCAAGAATTGGATCAATGATAGTAACTTTCCACACACGTTTATGTGGGAAGTTAAAGTACCTCCCGAGATTAAAGTGTTCTTATGGTTATTGTAGAAAAATAGTGTGTTGACAAAGATAATCAGTTGAAAAGAGGGTGGACTAGTAGCAAGGCTCGTCCTTTATGTGGACAAGATAAAACTGTGGACCATCATTTTTTTTCTCTTGCTCTGTATCCAGACTTATCTAGAGTTTGATACAGTGTGCTTTTAGTCTGAATACTATTCCTACTGATCTGAATAATTGTTTTGGAGCATGGCTAATTTTTTTTCGAAAGTTTATAAGCATCTAGCCTCTGTTGGTATGGCTGCTATTTTGTGGACTATCTGGAGAAATCGAAATGATATTTGAAGAACATGTATGTTTGCTAGGGAAAGTGAGAGTGGTAGCTGTATAAGGTTCCTTATTTTGTGCTGGTTGAACCGTCTGGAGTCCTGAGTTGCTTTCTATTAGTATCGGTAATCTGGTAGCTTGTAATCAAAGACCCTGGTTTTCTGTTAAAATGAAATCGGAGGGGGGAGGCCCCTCTTTTCTCCAAAAACACAACAAGATTGGAGCCTCCTGCCGAACGCCAGCCAAAACTCCCTAAAAACTTACAGCCACCGGTCCCATTAGCTGCCCCGAGACCTCACGCAGCCGGAAAAGCAACACGTTTGACAGATGGCTAAAAGCGGCCTCGAGCCCCGGATCTTGATTCTGGAGCGCCGAACATGGCACCTATATCTGTTAGGCATGCTGAACTCAGATATGCTCATTGTCCTACGGCTGCATACTTTACAGATTTCACTCTAGAATTCATCTTTTCCTACGACTACTTGTTTTTTCTAAACTTTTTCATCTGGAATTTTGATCTATGTTATTTGGCTTTACTAGGTAGACATGCACGTCATCCATCGGTTGCCTGCGACGAGCGGCTTGAGTACTCCTGAACCATCACCCCGAAAACTGAAGGCCTTCTCATCAGCTTGGACGGAGCATCAAACTCTTTCACTAGCCCTGAAACAGTAAATACATACACACATAGTATGATTCGACCGTGTATGTAACAGAAAAGGGGCTCAGCCTACCTGCGTCCAGCACCAGAACTCTGTCGCTGTCTATGACGGTCGGGACACGATGAGCAATGCTGATGACAGTGCACTCCCGGAACTCCTCCCGGATGATCCTCTGGATGGCCGCGTCCGTTTGGGAGTCGACAGAGGCAGTGCCCTCATCCATGAACAGCACCCGGCTGCGCTTCAGTATGACACGGCCCAAGCACAGGAGCTGCCGCTGCCCCACGCTCCAGTTCTCACCCAAGTCAGCCACTACAAAAAACCATGCAACAGGTATTTGGCTATTTTCACCGAAGAATATATGAAATGAATGCCTAGATACGCTGAAAACCATCAAGTAACAATGTCATTTACTTCCCTTCTGCATAATATCTCTCATTGTTAAATATACTTGTACCTAAGCAAAGATCAGTATCACAGGATCCTTATAGGATCAGAACCAATTATAAAGCCTGAACTACCATTTTGCATTGTATCACTTAGTTATGATTCTACATAGGATCAAGATTCCCATATGATAAGCATATACCTTGTGCATCAAGCTTCTCAGGTTTTGCAGCTACTGTGTCTTTCAGCTGGCAACGCTCAAGGGCCTGTGTATATAGGAAAAAAATATATTAATTTGAAACAGAAGGTAGAGCAGTCTCTACCTTATAATAATATATTAAGACCAACAAAAACAATGAATTACTCGGCGTATCACAGAGGAAGTTCGTGTATCACACACAGACACAGTAGCTATATCCTGTTACCTGCCATATCTCAGCCTCGGAGTACTGCCCAATTGGGTCAATGTTGCTTCTCACGGTTCCTTCGAAGAGCGCAGGCTCCTGAGGAATCACACCAAAGCGAGACCTCAGGTCATGAAGGCCCAGAGTGCAAATGTCGACTCCGTCGACGGTGATCTGGCCTTTCGCTGGCTCCACAAGCCTGGACAACGCCTGGATCAAAGTTGACTTGCCACTGCCGGTCCTTCCCACAACACCAATTTTTTCTCCACTGCGGATGCTTATCGTAATGCCTTTCAAGATTAGAGGTGTGTTTGGTCTATATCTGACCTGAAAACAACAGCATTTTGTGGCTCGTTTCTATCGGTTGCCTAGAGAATAGTAGCCTACAAAAAGAAGCTTTCCAAAGGAAGAATCAACAAAAGAAAAGAGGAATTCCTGACCTCTAGATCCTTTATGTCAATGTCTCCCCGTTGGAGCCAATTTCGCGTGGGACGAAGACAATCTGTTAAAGCCCCTGTTGCCTCAGAAGGAAGGCTACTGTACTGATTCACTCTCTCCACGGAGACCATATCATTTTCTATCATACAACTTATGGAAATTGCATGGTACACCAAGAAGTTGAGAGAAAGACCGTAGGACAGAGACATGCCGACAAATTCTACATTAAAAAGAGTAACAAATATCAATGAAGGAATGACATAATGCATTTGAAGGTCACTAACAATTATACAGAGCCAGGCCAGAAAGTCAGAAAATTAAGAAAAGTTTGCCCAGTTGCTAGCAGTTGCACGAACTAGTTTATTACAGATATGAATGTGCTACTATCTCTATGACTGAATCTTATTTATTTATTTGTATACGCAATTGATGACGTTGGTTTTTTTTTTTGCTAAATGAGTTGACTTGTTCTTGTGTATCATGAGAGTTATCAGATTCATAGGTCAGTCAGATCAATTGTCTGTCATAGAGAATCTAGTTCAATTGGGGAGGGGGGGGGGGGGGGTCTCTGGTTTGTGAAACCGACAACTCTAGTTCTATGTCTTTTTTTTAGAGGACTCTAGTTCTATGTCATAATGTAATTGAGTGAGCCATGAATGGTAAATTCAACATGACATTTTGTTCTTTACTCAACTAATTGCGTCTTCACATACCTTCCATGCTTAACAGTTAGCACAAGATTCAATTTTCTATAGAGTTCATAACGGATTCAAGAAAACAGATAAATTTAGACCAAAGAAACATATGGAACACGAGGGCCATAAATTCTACTCTGTCCTATGAAATGCAATTCTATTAAATCTCAGTTGACGGAGACTTAGTAATACCTTTCTTGATGAAATTGCTAGGCAAACTGATCATGAGAAAAGCAGTTGTAGACAACACAAGTGTGCCGATTAGCTCCAGGCGAAACCCAAACCACCTATTTGCTGCATAATTATGGAAAGACATGCGCAAATTCGAATCAATCATGTCCAAGCTTTTTTTGGCAAAATTCATCCTCTTTCCCGAAGCACCTTATAATTGGAGAGCCCGAAAAGGACTCCGTGAGGTGATCAATAACCGGTGCCTTTGTTACTCCTTGAAGGCGAGTTAGCTCTCGGGATGTTGCAATATAACGATTCTGAGAAACATTAAGAAAAGTCAGAAAAGAAAACTTTGCCATTATTCGCATAAGGTTTAGTGATATGAAGAATTAGTTGAGTTCTCTAAGATGCATTGTAGTGTCTGGATTATACCCGGTACCAAATGTTCAGAAGCAGTAGGGGAAGCACGGCTATGACTGACGGCCATGCTACTTGGCAGGTAACTGCAATGCTGCTAGCCACCGAAATGCACATCGATATGCCGGCACCCGTAAAGAATAAAAGGTAAACGTCTATTTTAGTCTGGTCCTCTGATGCCTGAAAAAATAATACACACATGATTGCATCCGTATACATGGCCGGTAAACAAACTAAATCTCTGGCCTCATAAGACATACCCGGCTTAGGATCCTTCCCGAGGGAGTGGTGTCGAAAAATGACATTGGAGCTCGTAGAATGCTGTCTAACATCTTGCTGAAAAAGGCCTGGGCTGACTTAAGCCCCAAAAATGCTTGGAAAAGAACGGCGATAAATTCAAACACAATCGAAACAGCGACTATCGAAACATAGACACCAAGAAACTTTGAGATATCAAAGATGGTGCCCCCTGATGTTTCATACGACATCCAGTAGTTACTTGCCATTGTGGAGCCCTCTGACAGCACAGACAAGGCTAAAATGAGCAGAACTCCCCACCAGCCCCAAGCTTGCGTGACGTATAGCTTGTACACATGCCAGCTTACTCGTCCACTCTCCTTCTCCTCTTCCTGGATCAGCTTGGACGAACCTGCTTCTTTGCTCGGCGCAACGGCATTTGCATCGCTGTTTTCGTTACTGGAGTTGGAGTTAATAGAAGGGGGCTCTTGTGATACTGTGGTGGCTGGGCAATTCTCAGTGTTCTGAACATTGTGACCTTGCACCCCAGATGCTTCCATGGAACTATGGTGAGCAGCCACAAGTGCTAAAAATTCTGGACATGAATCTAGTAAGTGACCGTAGTTCCCTGACTGAATAATCCCACCATTTTTCATTACCTGCATGTTCGCACACAAGTTAATACAGTATGTGTTAAAAAAAGTTAATACAGTTTCATCTCTGTTATCTGTCGGTAACATCACGGTGCTATCTTTCACATAGTACCATATAAGTATGGCATATGTTGACAGGTAAATACAACTAAAATAAGATTAAATAGATTTGAAGAACATACAAAGAAATCTTTTAGGAACCATAGGTACGAAGAATACAGTTGTTCTTTCTCTACTTACTGAACCAAAAGAAAACATTCCTAGTGATGCTCTGCAATGTGTTCGAGTTATTCGCTTCTTCATTTCTGAAGCAAGAATATATGTATACTCTGTTTTCTCATAAATTAATATGTGCAGTTGAAAAATGGAACTTACAAATATAGTATCTACATTTTGTAAGAAATCCACTTGGTGAGTAACAAGCAAAACAGTCTTGCTCTTCAGTATGCCCTTGAGACATTCCTGCAGAACAGGACTAACTGTTAGTGTGCTGCTTAGTAACTGGCTAAAATACTAGCCTAGCACTGTACCTAAATAAAATAATAATAAGATATATATAACATACATTTGTTTAGAAGGTTTTGCAATGTCCATTAGTATAAAAAAAATTAAGATTTACCTTGCAGATAGCGGAGCCAGTATGAGCATCGACTGCACTGAATATGTCGTCAAGAAGATATATATCACAATCTTGATAAACTGCTCTAGCTAGCTGGACGCGCTGTTTCTGGCCACCACTGAGGTTGATCCCACGCTCTCCGATTTCAGTCCGGTCGCCGAACTCCATCATTTCTAGATCTTTTTCTAAGCAACAGGCATGTATGATTTCCCTGTACTTTTCTAGATGCATTGGCTGTCCAAATAAGATGTTCTCCTGAATGGTTCCATTTCTAATCCAAGCTGTCTGACTGACACATGCTGTGCTCCCACATATGCTAACCTATATCAAAGACAAAAGACACATGTTGATGAGGCAGAAAAGTAATTAAGCTGATTTGAGAGACAGAAAAGCTTTGTTTTTCTACAAATTCTGGGTGGCCTAATTCTAGAAACTAGCAAAAGCTCTGGAATGTCAATGTATGAATTCCTCAATCCTTAAAATCCTTCAAATTCCTTAAGGAATTAAAATCCTTAAAATCCCTTAAGAAAAGCTCTGTTAATTTTTGCCGAGGATTAGAATCCTTCAGAATGTTTGCTGGTGTTGTTCATTTAAAATAAAAGTACTACACTCACCTTGCCGGACACCTTGTGCATTTCTCCCATGATGCACGACAGCAGCGACGACTTGCCGGAGCCGACGGTGCCGACCACCGCCGCGAGCTCACCCCTTCCTCACCTCCATCTCGATCCTTTTCAGCACCGGCTCCTCCCCTCCGACATCCTTCTCCTCGCCCTCACCGCCCTCGACGTCCCATGCAAACACTCCGTCTTGCACCTTCACGGCCACCTCATCCACGGAGCCGCTGCTGCCAAGACGCTCAACCGCCGCGCTGTCGATTTCGGCGTCTGACAGGAACTTGTCCAGCCTGCCGAGCGACACGAACGCCTGCACGGACATGGCGATCGTCTGCGGGAAGCTGCTCATGGGCCCTACGAGCATGCGGAAGAAGGCGGTGGCCGTGAACACCTTGCCGGCGTCCAGCTCCCCTCTGGCGGCGAGGTATGTCCCGAAGACGAGCGCGGCCATGGCGACGGGCCCGCTGGAGTACACCACGGTGCTGCCGCACTCGAAGAATATCATCTTCTTCAGCCACCCGACCTCGGCCCGCCGGAACTCCCGAACCTTGTCGCCGAATGTATGCTTCCACGCCTGCAGCTTGATCACGCGCATGTGGTTCAGCATCTCTGTCAGGGCCTTGACGCGGCTGTCGCGGACCTCGACGAATTTGAACTGGTAGGCCATGTTGAGCTTGTTGGCGAACACGGTGACCACGGCGACCGCGGCGATCACGACGAGCGTCATGAGCACGGCCGGGCCGAGGTACGCATACAGGAGGAGCAGCGCCACCGCGATCTGCAGCGGCATCAGCCAGAGGTCATGCAGCCCGTGCATGGCGCCGGATACGACCCAGGCGTCCACCTGCATGTAGTTCACAATGCCGCCGGCGCCGTGCACCCTGCGCGCACCGGCAGACAGCCGCAGCGACTTGCGGTACAGCGCCGTGAGCAGCGCACCGCGGATGCGCATGCACAGGAGCTGGCCCTGGAAGTTGTAGTGGTGCGACGCGAGCGTCTGGACCGCCTTGCCGACGAGCAGAATGAGGACTAGCCGGAGGCCCTCCCACGGCGTGCCACCGCGGCGGATGAACTCGACAAAGCGGTCGATGAGCGACGGGCCGACATACATGGCCGCGAGCTGGACGAGGCCGAGCGCGGCGGTGAGTAGGAGCTGCGGCCAGAAGGAAAGGCAGAGCGCAACGCCCACCGGGCTCCGCCACTTCCGCGCCGCGTCCGGCCAGTTGGATGCGAGCAGAGCGTACGTCGCCTCGGCGCTGTGGGCCGGCGACACCGGCGGGACGTCGCCAGCGGCGGCGAGGGAGCCTTTGGCATGCCCCTTGGAGACCAGCGGGGTGATCCAGCTGAAGGTCGCGCGCGAGAGGAACGACGCGGTGGCGTACGGCGTCGCCGCAGCCGCGCTGAGGTTTTGGTCCTGTTGATTCCCTTCATCGCGCGCCGTGCAGGTGGTGGTGACGGCAATGTACGGGAGAGGCAGCGAGAGGAGCAGGCCGGCCCAGGCGAGGACGTCGTCGGGGAAGAGCGGAGAGCCGCCGGCGCAGCAGATCGCCGCGGAGGCTGAGAACAGTGCGGCGCAGAGGGCGGTTGCGATCCAGAAGACGCGGAGGTGCCTCGGAGGGTGCGCGGCGGCCGGCTTCCGCGAAGCGACGACCACGGTCCACGCGGCCACGGCGTGCGCGGCGCAGTGGGCGGCGAGGAAAGCGGACTCCGCGTAGAGCCACGCCGCGGGCGGCAGGAGGAAGGCCGCGATCGCGAGGAGGACGGCGGACGCCGCGGCGAAGACCGCGGACGCGCCGAGCGCGATGGCATAACCGTATGTGATGGACCGTGACGGCGCGGTGGGCGTCGGCAGCAGCGCCTCGTGCTCAGGCCCCGCGCGGCCGGAGCCGCGGCGTTTGGCGAGGACAAGGAGGAGCGAGGCGAGGAGGAAGAGGAGGTCGATGGCGCCGAGGAGCGCGCGCTGCGGGCAGGGCGAGAGGAAGATGAAGGCGAGGGTGCCGGAGAGGGAGCCTGACGACGACGGCTGCGGCGTGCACTCGGTGGTGGATAGCCACCACGGGAGTTCTCCCATGTGTTTCCGCCCTGATCCTCCGTGGAGCGCTCAAGCGAACGGGATCGGAGAGACGGAGGAGGTTGAGGAGGTGGCCTCCATTGGCGGCGGTGAGGCCGCGCGCACGGGCGGTTACAGTCAAATCAAAACAAACCAGTCTGTTTACTTCCTCGCGCGCGCACTTGCGTGGCTGACGCGTAAGTTTGGACCCGGCCTTGGCAGGCCAAAATCTTTGGAACATGGAGTAATATCCATTGAACATCAGAAGATTTTTAAGTATACCTTTAAAAAAAATTCAGATTTTTAAGTATGATAAATCAAATGTTTTTTTACGATAAGTTATGCTCAAGGAGGATGATAATTTCAGCTGGTGAGATTGCCATGCTTGCAGAAACTAATTTTGTCATCCTCGCGCCTAAAAATTTTGATGTTATATTTTTAGCGTTTCCCAAGTCTTTACAAGCGGATGAGGTACGTACCGGTTAGGTTTCCTGCTTACACGTGAAGTTTAGGATTTGTAGGTCGTTTTTATTTATTCCAGTACGAGAGAGACGCAGACACGAATACGAGGTCACGGTTCCCACCCACAAACCGCTCATATCCCCAACGGCCACCACTATCCCCTCTCTTTCTACTCATTATGTCTCTATCTCCCTCCCTGAAACAATCTACGAGACGCAGATCTTGGGGTGTCTCCGGTGCGGACTCCGCCCCTCCCCTCCTCCCCCCGGGTGCGGACTCTGGCTACCCCGGCGCGGATTCGGTGCCCCTGCACGCTCTCCCGATCAGATATCGGCCGTCTCTGGCGCGGATCCGATGCCCCTACGCGATTTCCCAGTCAAATCGGGCTGTTTTTGACGTGGATCCAAAACTTAGTTTCTGAAATGCATGATAAATTATTTTTTGAAATACCTATTTTGAACTTTTTTTGAATACGGGTTAAACAATTTTCAAATACATGTTGATAACATTTTTTGAGTGATATGAAACATTTTTTAAAATACTCAAGCATAACTCAAAAACAAAATGCACATTCTTTTTACATCTGTATAACAGTTTCTAAAAATGTTATAGTTTTCTGAGTGGTATAGAACATTAAATGGTATGAATATTATTTATAAATGTCACATAAATATTGTACATCTTTTTATTGGTACGAATGTTTACTTTCAGTAACACTAACTTTGATATACACTATACTGTTTTTTAAATGTCACGTGTGTTTATTTGAAACGCGTGAACATTTTTAAATGTCTCAAACATTCATTTATGCTATCAACATTTAAAAGAAACTATGCTAGCTCATTTTTAGACTGAGTTAGAATTTTCCAAATTTTATGTTTTTGTCGAGTCATTTTTAAGTTTTGAAATAATATTATTTGGAAAGAATTGAAAAGTAGAAAAATGATGAAACATGCATGAAGCTATATGGGCGGGCCGAACAATTGTGCAAGGGCGTCGTTGAGACGAAACTTCGGGGTACCGACATGTACCGCTTATGTGATACGTATCGCGCGATCGGCGTTGTTACTTTGTTTTCAGCAAACTAGTAAGATTGCACGTGCAATGCACGTAATCACTCCTTAATACTCTATGGTCAAAGTCTCGTTCTCATGTGTCTAAATAGACCATCTTCGTATTACCACTCGTGTGTCAAGTTAGAACTTTTTTATATTATCACCGGGCTCTTCCAAATATCTGCGTTTTTTCCTCATGGTGCTCGTAGCCTCATAGTTTGAGTGATTGTCACTATCACACTTGTTCAATAAAACCTCTTACACCGGTCATTCCGCAGTTCAACTGACGCAAGGCATGCGATGCGCAAGGGGAACACTTGGCATCACCGGACTAATCACATCGCCTGTGTCGAAATACTAATAAGAATTATTGACCTTGTCTGAGAAGACTTCTTTAGTGCACATCAGAGAACTTTAAATGAGATGTTGGTTCCTCATGACATTCATATACTACTATATAACAATGCAGCGTATGTGTGACGAAAGCATAATAACGCGACAATAGATTGTTCTATTCTAACTTACATAGTTAACATCAATTTACGGAACATACCATATGTAATTCTCTCTGTGCTTCAAACATGATGTGCAAAAACAAACTGAAATGAACTTTACACAGAACACAACTATTCTAATATGACGGAAGCTTCCCCATGTCATTTGACATGAAGAACCTTGTGTAAATTTTCATCAGGAGAGTATAAAACACATCTCTGAAGGAGACAAACTAATGTCTTGCAATGTACGCAAGTCCCTAGTTTCATTTGGCATTCAGACATTAATGAACACAAATCAACATGAATCAAATCCGTTAGCTCCTTGATGCATTTGGAAGCAAATCCTCATATCAACCTATCTAAACACCTGAAGATTCACAGCTTGGCACATCAGTCTCCCTATGACCACATATGTGCCTCGGTTCTTCTGCATATGAAATATTTCTGAAGATTAAATCCAAATATTCTATTAACTGAATTGGGCATAGTCAATTGGGAATAAGCACATAAAGTAACTCAATCCAACTATACTAAACAAACATACACAATAATGTGTTAAAGATGCACGCCTTGAAGACTCTGATCCAATTGAGACTGAGAATTGAATAGGAGCCCATTAGTCTGGCCCACCATTGCGTGGATCCCGAGAGTCCTCTGAGTCTAAGGTGGCAGTTCAGATAGAGCAGATAAATTTGGATGCTTGTTTGAGGACTCCTAGGAGCTTGCTAAATACCATCTGCAGCTAAATATTCATGGATATCCAGATCAATATTGAAAGAAATACATCTAAGAAAAATACCACTCACCTGTTAACCCTCAGCTTGTCGTCGAAGCTCTGACCTGCTGCTTGTTTCGCGCTCATGCAGTCATATCAATTGAGTGACGTCTATATGTAAGCATATCGTATTATCGACTTGATGTTTAATTCACCACAGTGAGCAAGGAAAGGTGTAAAGAAGAGTTGTACCAATTTCTGATCAATATGGTTAAATCAAGATTATTTCAAAATATCACCGGAGCTAATCAACAAATCATGAGAACATGACGCATAATGAAATTTTCAATGATTACCAGATAATTCGACACAAAAAAGCTCAAAAGATAGCTATGGAAAAAAGAGAACAAAGTCACAAACCTTTAGGGAGACGTGCATTAGTACGGGACAAGTTAGCAACCACATCGCACTGATCCTGCACCCACTGAGCAAAGCAGATGTATACATCAACACCCAAAAAAAAAAGTCAAAAAAAATCAAAGAATCGACTTGGAGGTAGCTAATAATGTCTCCAATCCACGATGAAAGCTCATACAGTTTGTCAGGTACCGGCAGATAAAAAAAAAGCCCGATGCATTGGTGAGCTACACTACGTCAACACACATCGGATCTCCCCCCAGAACTACCTCCAGGCTCCAGCTCTGCAAAACAAGGTCAAAAGAAAGTAAGAAACTTGGGGAATGACAAGATAACTGATTTGACGTTTTGAACATGCAGGGCATTGTTCCCTCATGCGGAGAAACACCAATTCTTGGATGTGGTAACAAACTGCATCTCATCTGATAACAAGGGAATACATATATGGACCGAATCGAGCTGACTAAACAAGCAAACATTAGTCATCTGATATTTTTTTTCAGATCTGCATTAGGCCATTAGCTCCAACGAAACCAGCTGCTTTTAGGCATTGGCGTTGTGGGCGACCTGTTTTGCTTATTTCTTTTTTTGTTAACCCACAAGAAAATGCAGGTGCCAGGTTATTCGAAGCCACGATCTCCTTGGTCTGGATAACCTGAAGTAACCACCTGGGACACCATGCTTTTTGGCGCCTGCTAGGCGCCATCCTGCTGTTGCTGGCCAAACAACATCCGCGTTGATAGCCGCCGGATGCTCCACATGTGGCCGTCCGGTCTTCTCTTTGCCGGCCAGCTTCTTCCCATCTCGTCTTCCTTGTTGCCGCAACTCTGGCGCGCACCTGGTCCGCCCAACCCCGATGCAGCACCGCTCCCAACTAAAAGCCGTCGACCGACACACGTGGTTCCGGTAGCAACTCCGCAGACCTTGCAGCAGTACCTCGCAGCAACACCGGCCATCGAAGCAACTCTGGCGACCTCGTAGTAGTGGCTCGTAGCAATGCCGCCCATAGTAGCAAACTCCGGCGACCTCGCAACAGAGCTCGCGGCGACACCACCGTTGTAGCAACTCCGGCGGCCTCGCAGCAGTCGCTCACAGCAATACCGCCACGATTCGTCGTAGCATCGCTCAAGGAGTCGAGCATCTCACACCGTTGAAGCAACCGGGTTACCGTGGCAGCACCTGCGTGCAGCACGATGATGCCATTGCCGCACACCTCCCAGCAACACCGCCCATCGCAACACTACTCGCGGCAACTCCAGTGTCCTGCAACAACAGTTGCAGCATCACCGGGAGGCCTCCCACGACGACGAGCAGCTCTCGCAGCCCCAGCAAGCATCGCCGCCGACGTCGCCACTATTGTAGCAACTCCGGCCGGCTTGTAGCAGCGGCTCGTAGCAATGCCACCAGAAACTGTTGCAGCATCGCCGCAGCTGTCGAGCGTCCAAGCACCGTGGGCTGCCGTCGCGACATACGTAGTAGGTCTCAGCACCGGTCACCCTTAGCACCCCAGTCGCGTCACAAACAGAGAGATGCACCAGACTGGGCGAGCTCGCAACAACACGCAACCCGGGCGGCCCATCAGCCTGTAGCATCCCCTCCGCCTTCCTTTGCGTGGCAGCCAGATGTTTCTGGCGGAGCTAGCCGACGGCTGCATCCACGGCGAGATTTGGCATTGATGAAGGAAAGAGAAGGAGAATAAGGTAAGAAGGAAAGGGTGGCTAAGAGAAAACGGTGGTGGGTGGAGAAGAGGAAGGAGAAGTGGACGGGGGAGACGTGCGTGGGCACGTGGCAACCTGTGCACGCGGCTCGCGCGCTGGATGTCTACATCCGGCTGATTTAGATCGTTTTCCTTTTTCCTTTTAATTTTTAGATTGTGTGAAACTTTTTCAATTCAATTTTTTTAAAAAATTGGCCCTTTTACAAAATCAATGAACTTTTTTAAATTCGTGCACTTTTTTCTGAATCTGTGACCTTTTTTCAAATTCACGAACTATTTTCAATTACTACGGTATTTTTCCAACATCTGTGAACATTTTTTTACTTGGTGAACTTTTTTTTATAAAATGGATGATATTTTCTCAAGATCAATGAATAATTTTTACACTTTTTTTTCTAAATTCGTGATTTTTGTTTTCAAATTAGTGCACTTTTTATAAAATCAATGAAATCTTTTTCAAATTCATGAATTTTTTTTACAAAATCGATGGATTTTATTTCAAATTCATGAACTTCTTCATTATCGATGAACTTTTTTTCAAATCCGTGCATTTATTCTCAAAATCCATGAACTTTTTTGAATTGCGAACATTCTTCAAACTCGTGAACCATTTTTTAATCTTTGTTGAAAGTCGACTGTCAGCCGGTCAACACTGGTCAACCATTTACTGAGCGGACGAGTCAGTATTTTTTTATCTAACGAAGCAGTTGGGGTGAACACCGACCGATGCTGCACGGCAGCATAGACGGGCCGACCACGCTAAGCGGCGCTTAAAGCGCCACAAGAGCTATATATATATACAGCCCAGAATGATTCCTCGCTGCTTCTGCTGGCGTTCGCTTAGGTCGTTCAATCGTTCGCCTGGTTTTCTTTGTTTTTTTATTTTTTTTATTTTCTTTATCATTTTTATTCATTTTACTTCGATTTCTTTCGGATGTCATTTTCTTTCTCTTTTTTTCACTTTTTTTCTTTGGTGTTTTTTCCTGGTTTTTCTTTTTCCTCTTTCCTTTAGTTTTGTTTAATTATTTCTTTGTTTGTTATTTTTCATTGTGCTCCACATTTTTATTTCGTTTTCTTCTGTTTTGCAAATCTTACATTTTTCTTTCTTTTTCCAACACATGTCAAAAATTGTACATGATTAACATATTTTTTATATTACAAGTTCTGACGACCCTTTTTTCATACTTTTTGTACATTTTTCCTATACTTATGGAACATTTTTTATACATGTTTATAATTTTCTTTGTTATATGTTCTGATGTCTAGATTTTTTATACTCTTTGTACATTTTTTGCATACATATAAAACGTCTTTTTATACATGTTTAACATTTCCTGAATACATGATCAACATTTTCTTTCATATCATATGTTCTGATGTCTATTTTTTTTCATACGCGTAGTACACTTTTTGTATACGTCTGACACATGTTTATACAAGTTAAACATTTTTCAAATACATGTTAAACATTTTTTTAAATATATACCAGAGACATTTTTTATGCACATGTTTTTAATTGTGGAGACATTTTTCAAATAATTATCAAAAAAATTTAACACATGCTTTTGAAGTTTCGTTTGAATACGGATAATCATTTTTTCAACTCATGTCTTCACAATTAAGGTCGTTAAATTGGAACTATGCATTAAGTTTTGTGGATCATCGTTATCTATTGTCTTTGGTCCTCGTAGATATATTCACCTGTCACCTGGAGGTCATGGATTCACTAAACCATACATGTTACCTTTTGTTTGAGGTACCATATGTGTTACCTACGTAGGTCTTCACATCATGTTGTATGGGCCCCTTAATTGGACAACATGCATTACGTTCACCACAGAATAACAACTTCTAAACAATCATAAGACTATAACCACGAATGAGACATATAGAATAGGCAGAATTGAATCTCACCAATCTCCTACATCTCCCATGCCTTGGGGCTCACATATGGGAAGAATCACTAAACATCACTGAGAACAATTCAAGAGAAATCATATTGATAATATCATGAAGATCCACAATAAGATGAATGAGTAAAGAAGTCTCAGATGATGAGTACGAATAGAGTTATACATCTTGGTCTTATAGCTTGGAATTCCTCTCCCTATGGTGATGATACAGTGAATGGGAAATGAGACAGAAGAACGAGAAGAAGAGGATCTTGGGGGCTTCTTCTTATCCGGATTTCTTCTCCATCTGTTCTGGATGGTGTGGCGGCGACCGGGTCTCTCTGATGCTGCTTGCTCCTTCACGAAAATTGCTGTTGTAGATGAGGGGAGGCAGTTGGCGCCTAGTACGATCACTACACTCGTACTAGAGGTCGTCTTGCACTCTGGAAGTGCTGATGAATACTTACCCAAAACAAAAGTTGCTCCTTTTGGCTCCATCGGAAGAGATCTTGATTGGTTTCGTTCTAGAAACATATTTTCTTGCATAATAAAGGAAAAAAAATGAGTTTCCTACTCTCTCGAACGATTAGCGTTAGAAATGTCCGAGAAATATCAATAACCCGGTGAAAACTGTGTTAAAATTCCCTACTAAAAGTAGTAAAATATCGAGCCATAAACTCCCCCAAAATTAAATGTTACTCATCCTCGAGCAACTAAGAAACCAAAAGAATGAAAGGGATATTGACAATTGAGTGGAAAGAAGTTTTACCGGCTCATGAAGATATAATATGTAGATTCTCACAAAACCTCAATCTTAATTAAGAGAATACTCGCATTTGAATGGTTGCACTTAAGCTCGCTGTCTAGCCATGTATAGTTTCATACCATTAGTTATAATTGTCAAGTTAAACCTTTCGTAGTTAACTATGCGTGGAGCAGGTGAAAAATATTCTCTCAAGAGAATGAATTTGTTTCGGAGCTTTTTCAAGACACAAATGCAAACAAAGGTTTTGGTTAGAAGAAAACATAGTAATCAAGTATATTATGGACACCCACTAGCTAGTACGTCCTAATCATGACATTCAAGTACTTCCTTCACTTGCCCGCAAAAAAAAGTACTTCCTTCAATCATTGTTCATCGGAACTTCAATCTTTGGTGACGGGGCTATGCCAAGAAGTGATGGATGCGATCGGGTATCCGCTTGCGGTTTAAATTTGTACACTATGGACCAACAGTTTGTTCATTTTGAGCTCAATGATTAGTGTTTGATTTTTACCACACACACCATTCAAGAGAAAGCCGGATAATCTCAGCATAAGCTCGAGGGCGGTGACAGAGTCACATTTACACGCGTAAAGCAGCATATAGTGACGAGACATGGAACCAACGAGAAGCTGAAGTGCCATTATCCCAAATGGCGGACAGGCTTTGGCATAGCCTTGATCACCTCAAATATTCGTTCTTCTAAACAACTCTATTAGTTGGTATCATCTAGTCAATCAAATCCAGTTCTATGTAGTTGAGTATCTTGAGTTTTAGTTCTCTTCAAAAATCCGAGGCCATAAGTTTCTAAAGAAAACTTTTTATTTCACTGAGTTTTTTTCTTTTAGAATCAAACCCATGATTCTCATCAAAGTTTCACTAGCAAGATTCAGAAAGGGGAATTATAACTAAATGATATTCAGCTAATGTGGCCAATGAAACTTAAGTGCAACCACCCAAATAAAAGTACTGACTCAATTAAACTTGCATGGAAAGTGAGTATGCATATATTATACCTTCTCGCGCTAGCTAGCTCTTTTTCTCAAGTCACTTCTCCATTTTGTTCTTCTCATTTCCAATTTGTTAGCAACATTCAAACCTGTGGGCTCATAAAAAACACCAATGAAGAGAATTCCAAGCAACAAAACCAATTTTTTCTCTAACTTTTATTGTGCAAAACTGAAAGTAAACATGAAAACATAAAAAAGGAAATAAACAAAATATGCATGCATGGTAACTAGGGAAATGAGCTTCCCCCAAGCTTAGGCTCTTGCCTAGCATAATCTAGTCCGTGTTCTCATCATCGTGGCCACGCGTGCGCTCAGCCACACCGGCGGATTGCGTGGCGATAGACCAGTAGGAGGTGAAGGTTTGCATGTTCTGAGAGAGTAGGTTCACGTTGGCGACAACCTGCTGGACGTTCATCTAGACGCCTCCAATATGCTCCACCAACTCCTGGAACTTTCTCCTAGGCACATAACCGCACCATAGTCATAGGGCTACTGAGGTGGCATGCCCTACTCATCTCCTCCCGAGGCACCCCAACTGTGCCCGGACCCTGCGCCATAGCCAGTGCCGACGCCCTCTGGTGCGGCATCCCACTCAGGTGTAGGCTTTGCATTGGAATCCCCCTCACATCCTCCTGCGTTCCTAGCCTCATTAATTTTCTCGAGGGTGAGTACCCACTCCCAGCGAGTTGCTCACCTAGAAAGCAGATAAAAGAAGCAAACAAACAAGATGATCACACAACGAGTGCTCACCAGAGGTGCCGAGGGGACTCAGATCGCCAATTGGTGAAAACATTGCTCCAAGGTGATCACACATCGAACTCTCAGTGAAAGCACCAATATCGGTGTGAAAAAGGTAGACCTCGGGTAGGGGGGCCCGAGCTGTGAGATCGGATCTATGGGTAACAAGAGACAAGGGACATAGTGTTTTTACCAGAGCCCACTTGAGGAGGTAAAACCCTGAAGGAAATATGCCCTAGAGGCAATAATAAAGTTGTTATTTATATTTCTTATATCATGATAAATGTTTATTATTCATGCTAGAATTGTATTAACCGGAAACTTAGTACACGTGTGAATACATAGACAAACAGAGTGTCCCTAGTATGCCTCTACTTGACAAGCTCGTTAATCAAAGATGGTTAAGTTTCCTAGCCATGGACATGTGTTGCCATTTGATGAATGGGATCACATCATTAGAGAATGATGTGATGGACAAGACCCATCCGTTAGCTTAGCATTATGATCGTTTAGTTTTATTGCTATTGCTTTCTTCATGACTTATACATGTTCCTCTGACTATGAGATTATGCAACTACCGAATACCGGAGGAACACCTTGTGTGCTATCAAACGTCACAACCTAACTGGGTGATTATAAAGATGCTCTACAGGTGTCTCCGAAGTGTTTGTTGGGTTGGCATAGATCAAGATTAGGATTTGTCACTCCATGTATCGGAGAGGCATCTCTGGGCCCTCTCGGTAATGCACATCACTATAAGCCTTGCAACCAATGTGACTAATGAGTTAGTTGTGGGATGATGCATTAAGGAATGAGCAAAGAGACTTGCTAGTAATGAGATTGAGCTAGGTATGATGATACCGACGATTGAATCTCGGGCAAGTAACATACCGATGGCAAAGGGAATAACGTATGTTGTTATGCGGTTTGACCGATAAAGATCTTCGTAGAATATGTAGGAGCCAATATGAGCATCCAGGTTCCTGAAGGAAATATGCCCTAGAGGCAATAATAAAGTTGTTATTTATATTTCCTTATATCATGATAAATGTTTATTATTCATGCTAGAATTGTATTAACCGGAAACTTAGTACATGTGTGAATACATAGGCAAACAGAGTGTCACTAGTATGCCTCTACTTGACTAGCTCGTTAATCAAAGATGGTTAAGTTTCCTAGCCATAGACATGAGTTGTCATTTGATGAACGGGATCACATCATTAGAGAATGATGTGATTGACTTGACCCATTCCATTAGCTTAGCACTTGATCGTTTAGTATATTGCTATTGCTTTCTTCATGACTTATACATGTTCCTATGACTATGAGATTATGCAACTATCGAATACCGGAGGAACACTTTGTGTGCTACCAAACGTCACAACATAACTGGTTGATTATAAAGGTGCTCTACAGGTGTCTCCGATGGTGTTTGTTGAGTTGGCATAGATCGAGATTAGGATTTGTCACTCCGATTGTCGGAGAGGTATCTCTGGGCCCTCTCGGTAATGCACATCACTACAAGCCTTGCAAGCAATGTGACTAATGAGTTAGTCACGGGATGATGCACTACGGAACGAGTAAGAGACTTGCCGGGAACGAGATTGAACTAGGTATTGAGATACCGACGATCGAATCTCGGGCAAGTAACATACCGATGACAAAGGGAGCAACGTATGTTGTTATGCGGTTTGACCGATAAAGATCTTCGTAGAATATGTGGGATCCAATATGAGCATCCAGGTTCCGCTATTGGTTATTGACCGGAAACGTGTCTCGGTCATGTCTACATAGTTCTCGAACCCGTAGGGTCCGCACGCTTAACGTTCAGTGACGATCGGTATTATGAGTTTATGTGTTTTGATGTACCGAAGGTAGTTCGGAGTCTCGGATATGATCACGGACATGACGAGGAGTCTCGAAATGGTCGAGACATAAAGATCGATATATTGGAAGCCTATATTTGGACATCGGAATAGTTCCAGGTGAAATCGGGATTTTACCGGAGTACCGGGAGGTTACCGGAACCCCCCGGTAAGTGTATGGGCCTTATTGGGCCATAGTGGAGACAGAGAGAGGAGACCAGGGTAGGCTGCGCGCCCCCTCTCCCTCTGGTCCGAATTGGACTAGGAGGGGGGGGGGGGTGCCCCCTTTCCTTCCTCCCTCTCTCCCCCTTCCTTCTCTCATAGTCCAACTAGGGAAGGGGGGGGGGTAGCAGAATCCTACTCCAAGTGGGAGTAGGACTCCTCCAGGGCGCGCCATAGAGGGCCGGCCCTCCCCCTCCTCCACTCCTTTATATACGGGGGAGGGGGGCAGCCCATAGACACACAAGTTGATCATTGATCTCTTAGCCGTGTGCGGTGCCCCCCTCCACCATACTCCACCTCGGTCATATCGTTGCAGTGCTTAGGCGAAGCCCTGCACCAGTACCTTCATCATCACCGTCACCACACCGTCGTGCTGACGAAACTCTCCCTCGACACTCTACTGGATCGTGAGTTCGTGGGACGTCATCGAGCTGAACGTGTGCTGAACTCGGAGGTGTCGTGCGTTTAGTACTTGGATCGGTCGGATCGTGAAGACGTACGACTACATCAACCGCGTTGATATAACGCTTCCTCTTACGGTCTACGAGGGTACGTGGAAAACACTCTCCCGCTCGTTGCTATGCATCACCATGATCTTGCGTGTGCGTAGGATTTTTTTTGAAATTACTACGTTCCCCAACAGTGGTATCCGAGCCAGGTTTATGCGTAGATGTTATATGCACGAGTAGAACACAAGTGAGTTGTGGGTGATACTAGTCATACTTCTTACCAGCATGTCATACTTTGATTCGGCGGTATTGTTGGATGAAGCGGCCCGGACCGACATTACGCGTACGCTTACGCGAAACTGGTTCTACCGACGTGCTTCGCACACAGGTGGCTGGCGGGTGTCAGTTTCTCCAACTTTAGTTGAATCGAGTGTGGCTACGCCCGGTCCTTGTTGAAGGTTAAAACAACACATACTTGACGAAATATCGTTGTGATTTTGATGCGTAGGTAAGAACGGTTCTTGCTCAGCCCGTAGCAGCCACGTAAAAACTTGCAACAATAAAGTAGAGGACGTCTAACTTGTTTTTGCAGGGCATGTTGTGATGTGATATGTTCAAGACATGATGCTAAATTTTATTGTATGAGATGATCATGTTTTGTAACAGAGTTATCGGCAACTGGCAGGAGCCATATGGTTGTCGCTTTACTGTATGCAATGCAATCGCCCTGCAATTGTTTTTACTTTATTACTAAGCAGTAGCGATAGTTGTAGAAACAATAGTTGGCGAGACGACAATGATGCTACGATGGAGATCAAGGTGTCGCGCCGGTGACGATGGTGATCATGACGGTGCTTTGAAGATGGAGATCAAAGGCACAAGATGATGATGGCCATATCATATCACTTATATTGATTGCATGTGATGTTTATCTTTTATGCATCTTAATTTGCTTTGATTGACGGTAGCATTATAAGATGATCTCTCACTAAATTTCAAGGTATAAGTGTTCTCCCTGAGTATGCACCGTTGCGAAAGTTCATTGTGCCGAAACACCACGTGATGATCGGGTGTGATAAGCTCTACGTTCACATACAACGGGTGCAAGCCAGTTTTTCACACGCAGAATACTCGGGTTAAACTTGACGAGCCTAGCATATGCAGATATGGCCTCGGAACACTGAGACTGAAAGGTCGAGCGTGAATCATATAGTAGATATGATCAACATAGTGATGTTCACCATTGAAAACTACTCCATCTTACGTGATGATCGGACATGGTTTAGTTGATTTGGATCATGTGATCACTTAGATGATTAGAGGGATGTCTGTCTAAGTGGGAGTTCTTAAGTAATATGATTAATTGAACTTTAATTTATCATGAACTTAGTACCTGATAGTATTTTGCATGTCTATGTTGTTGTAGATCAATGGCCCGTGCTACTGTTCCTTTGAATTTTAATGCGTTCCTTGAGAAAGTGAAGTTGAAAGATGATGGTAGCAATTACACGGACTGGGTCCGTAACTTGAGGATTATCCTCATTGCTGCAAAGAAGAATTACGTCCTGGAAGCACCGCCGGGTGCCAGGCCTGCTACAGATGCTACTGACGACGTTAAGAACGTCTGGCAGAGCAAAGCTGATGACTACTCGATAGTTCAGTGTGCCATGCTTTACGGCTTAGAACCGGGACTTCAACGACATTTTGAACGTCATGGAGCATATGAGATGTTCCAGGAGTTGAACTTAATATTTTAAGCAAATGCCCGGATTGAGAGATATGAAGTCTCCAATAAGTTCTACAGCTGCAAGATGGAGGAGAATAGTTCTGCCAGTGAACATATACTCAAAATGTCTGGGTATAACAATCACTTGATTCAACTGGGAGTTAATCTTCCTGATGATAGTGTCATTGACAGGATTCTTCAATCACTGCCACCAAGCTACAAGAGCTTCGTGATGAACTATAACATGCAAGGGATGGATAAGACAATTTCCGAGCTCTTCGCGATGCTAAAGGCTGTGGAGATAGAAATCAAGAAGGAGCATCAAGTGAAGACCACCAGTTTCAAGAAAAAGGGTAAAGGGAAGAAGGGGAACTTCAAGAAGAACGGCAAGCAAGTTGCTGCTCAAGCGAAGAAGCCCAAGTCTGGACCTAAGCCTGAGACTGAGTGCTTCTACTGCAAACAGACTGGTCACTGGAAGCGGAACTGCCCCAAATATTTGGCGGATAAGAAGGATGGCAAGGTGAACAAAGGTATATGTGATATACATGTTATTGATGTGTACCTTACTAATGCTCGCAGTAGCACATGGGTATTTGATACTGGTTCTGTTGCTAATATTTGCAACTCGAAACAGGGGCTACGGATTAAGCGAAGATTGGCTAAGAACGAGGTGACAATGAGCGTGGGAAATGGTTCCAAAGTCGATGTGATCGCCGTCGGCACGCTACCTCTACATCTAACTTCGGGATTAGTTTTAGACCTGAATAATTGTTATTTGGTGCCAACGTTGAGCATGAACATTATATCTGGATCTTGTTTGATGCGAGACGGTTATTCATTTAAA
The DNA here is from genome assembly GCF_002575655.3 of Aegilops tauschii subsp. strangulata. Lineage (NCBI taxonomy): Eukaryota > Viridiplantae > Streptophyta > Magnoliopsida > Poales > Poaceae > Aegilops > Aegilops tauschii. The sequence continues at coordinate 27,066,123 of NC_053036.3, read as the reverse complement.
ACTGAGAATAATGGTTGTTCTATTTATATGAGTAATATCTTTTATGGTCATGCACCCTTAAAGAGTGGTCTATTTTTGTTAAATCTCGATAGTAGTGATACACATATTCATAATATTGAAGCCAAAAGATGCAGAGTTGATAATGATAGTGCAACTTATTTGTGGCACTGCCGTTTGGGTCATATTTGTGTAAAGCGCATGAAGAAACTCCATTCTGATGGACTTTTGGAATCACTTGATTATGAATCACTTGGTACTTGCGAACCATGCCTCATGGGCAAGATGACTAAAACTCCGTTCTCTGGAACAATGAAGCGAGCAACAGATTTAATGGAAATCATACATACTGATGTATGTGGTCCGATGAATATTGAAGCTCGCGGCGGGTATCGTCATTTTCTGACCTTCACAGATGATTTGAGCAGATATGGGTATATCTACTTGATGAAACATAAGTCTAAAACATTTGAAAAGTTCAAAGAATTTTAGAGTGAAGTGGAAAATCATCGTAACAAGAAAATAAAGTTTCTACGATCTGATCGTGGAGGAGAATATTTGAGTTACGAGTTTGGTCTTCATTTGAAACAATGCGGAATAGTTTCGCAACTCACGCCACCCGGAACACCACAACGTAATGGTGTGTCCGAACGTCGTAACCGCACTTTATTAGATATGGTGCGATCTATGATGTCTCTTACTGATTTACCGCTATCGTTTTGGGGTTATGCTTTAGAGACGGCTGCATTCACGTTAAATAGGGCACCATCTAAATCCGTTGAGACAACGCCTTATGAACTGTGGTTTGGCAAGAAACCAAAGTTGTCGTTTCTTAAACTTTGGGGCTGCGATGCTTATGTGAAAAAGCTTCAACCTGATAAGCTCGAACCCAAATCGAAGAAATGTGTCTTCATAGGATACCCAAAGGAGACTGTTGGGTACACCTTCTATCACAGATCTGAAGGCAAAACATTCGTTGCTAAGAATGGATCCTTTCTAGAGAAGGAGTTCCTCTCAAAAGAAGTGAGTGGGAGGAAAGTAGAACTTGATGAGGTAACTGTACCTGCTCCCTTATTGGAAAGTAGTCCATCACAGAAATCAGTTCCTGTGATCCCTACACCAATTAGTGAGGAAGCTAATGATAATGATCATGAAGCTTCAGATCAAGTTGCTACTGAACCTTGTAGGTCAACCAGAGTAAGATCCGCACCAGAGTGGTACGGTAACCCTGTTCTGGAGGTCATGTTACTGGACCATGACGAACCTACGAACCATGAGGAAGTGATGATGAGCCCAGATTTTGTGAAATGGCTTGAAGCCATGAAATCTGATATGGGATCCATGTATGAGAACAAAGTATGGACTTTGGTTGACTTGCCCGATGCTTGGCAAGCCATAGAGAATAAAGGTTTTCGACAAGTCCAAGGACTTGACTACGATGAGACCTTCTCACCCATAGCGATGCTTAAGTCTGTCTGAATCATGTTAGCTAGTGCTGCATTTTACGATTATGAAATTTGGCAAATGGATGTAAAGACTGCATTCCTAAACAAATTTCTGGAAGAAGAGTTGTATATGATGCAACCTGAAGGTTTTATCGATCCAAAGAGTGCTAACAAAGTGTGCAAGCTCCAGCGATCCATTTATGGACTGGTGCAAGCCTCTCGGAGTTGGAATAAATGTTTTGATAGTGTGATCAAAGCATATGGTTTTATACAGACTTTTGGAGAAGCCTGTATTTACAAGAAAGTGAGTGGGAGCTCTGTAGCATTTCTAATATTATATATAGATGACAATTGTTGATTGGAAATGATATAGAATTTCTGGATAGCATAAAAGCATACTTGAACAAGAGTTTTTCAATGAAAGACCTCGGTGAAGCTGCTTATATATTGGGCATCAAGATCTATAGAGATAGATCGAGACACTTAATTGGACTTTTACAAAGCACATACCTTGAAAAAGTTTTGAAGAAGTTCAAAATGGATCAAGCAAAGAAAGGGTTCTTGCCTGTGTTACAAGGTGTGAAGTTCAGTCAGACTCAACGCCCGACCACTGCAGAAGATAGAGAGAGAATGAAAGATGTTCCCTATGCTTCAGCCATAGGCTCTATCATGTATGCAATGCTGTGTACCAGACCTGATGTGTGCCTTGCTATTAGTTTAGCAGGGAGGTACCAAAGTAATCCAGGAGTGGATCACTGGACAGCGGTCAAGAACATTCTGAAATACCTGAAAAGGACTAAGGATATGTTTCTCGTTTATGGAGGTGACAAAGAGCTCGTCGTAAATGGTTACGTCGATGCAAGCTTTGACACTGATCCGGATGACTCTAAGTCACAAACCGGATACGTATTTATATTGAACGGTGGAGCTGTAAGTTGGTGCAGTTCTAAGCAAAGCGTCCTGGCGGGATCTACGTGTGAAGCGGAGTACATAGCTGCTTCGGAAGCAGCAAATGAAGGAGTCTGGATGAAGGAGTTCATATCCGATCTAGGTGTCATACCTAGTGCATCGGGTCCAATGAAAATCTTTTGTGACAATACTGGTGCAATTGCCTTGGCAAAGGAATCCAGATTTGACAAGAGAACCAAGCACATATGGAGACGCTTCAATTCCATCCGTGATCTAGTCAAGGAGGGAGACATAGAGATTTGCAAGATACATACGGATCTGAATGTTGCAGACCCGTTGACTAAGCCTCTCTCACGAGCAAAACATGATCAACACCAAGACTCCATGGTTGTTAGAATCATTACTGTGTAATCTAGATTATTGACTCTAGTGCAAGTGGGAGACTGAAGGAAATATGCCCTAGAGGCAATAACAAAGTTGTTATTTATATTTCCTTATATCATGATAAATGTTTATTATTCATGCTAGAATTGTATTAACCGGAAACTTAGTACATGTGTGAATACATAGACAAACACAGTGTCACTAGTATGCCTCTACTTGACTAGCTCGTTAGTCAAAGATGGTTAAGTTTCCTAGCCATAGACATGAGTTGTCATTTGATGAACGGGATCACATCATTAGAGAATGATGTGATTGACTTGACCCATTCCGTTGGCTTAGCACTTGATCGTTTAGTATGTTGCTATTGCTTTCTTCATGACTTACACATGTTCCTACCACTACGAGATTATGCAACTCCCGAATACCGGAGGAACACTTTGTGTGCTACCAAACGTCACAACGTAACTGGGTGATTATAAAGGTGCTCTACAGGTGTCTCCGATGGTGTTTGTTGAGTTGGCATAGATCGAGATTAGGATTTGTCACTCCGATTGTCGGAGAGGTATCTCTGGGCCCTCTCGGTAATGCACATCACTACAAGCCTTGCAAGCAATGTGACTAATGAGTTAGTCACGGCATGATGCACTATGGAACGAGTAAAGAGACTTGCCGGTAATGAGATTGAACTAGGTATTGAGATACCAACGATCGAATCTCGGGCAAGTAACATACTGATGACAAAGGGAACAACGTATGTTGTTATGTGGTTTGACCGATAAAGATCTTCGTAGAATATGTGGGAGCCAATATGAGCATCCAGGTTCCGCTATTGGTTATTGACCGGAAATGTGTCTCGGTCATGTCTACATAGTTCTCGAACCCGTAGGGTCCGCACGCTTAACGTTCAGTAACGATCGGTATTATGAGTTTATGTGTTTTGATGTACCGAAGGTAGTTCGGAGTCTCGGATATGATCACGGACATGACGAGTAGTCTTGAAATGGTCGAGACATAAAGATCGATATATTGGAAGCCTATATTTGGACATCGGAATAGTTCCAGGTGAAATCTGTAGGAGATATGCCCTAGAGGCAATAATAAATGATATTATTTATCTCCGAGTTCATAATTATGTTTATGTTCCATGCTATAACTGCAATGATTCTCGAGTCTGCAATATCCACGAGGCTCGGAGGAAGACTCAAATGCACGTGTGGAATAATAAACGGTAAAAAGTATTCCTAGTCTGGCCTCTAAGACTAGCTCAAGTGTTGCATGATGATTCTGTTTTCCTGGTCATGGGCATGTCTATGCCAGCAACTTTGAGGGCACAATGTTAAGAGAACATTTGTGTTGAATCGACCCGGATTGATGTTATGCTATGAGATTCATTCGTCACAAGTTTATTGGTACATAACATAGAGATGGTTAACGTTTGCATGATTCCTTAGACCATGAGAGTATCGAGTTTCTTCATGCTTGCTTCATGAACTTTGGGGTTTGTTAAACGTCATCCGTAAATGGGTGGCTATTACGGCGGCTTACGGGTTCATGGAAAAGTGTGTCAAGTAACTTGATAGCTCAAGATTGGGATTTGCTCCTCCGACGATGGAGAGATATCTCTGGGCCCTCTCGGTGTTACGGTATCCATCATCGTCTGGCCAGACACTTTGTGATTTGATCACGGGGATGCCGGAACACGATAACGAGAAAAGAGAACAATACCGGTAACGAGGTAACTAGCATAGTGGACAAGTTGTTGATCCACAGGAATGCCAACATGTCTCACCTCGGGTATTTGTAACATATCGCGAAGCAACAGGAATAGCACACGGCAACTGGAGGTTCACTCGAATATTTATTCGTGTGGGTATAGGGGTCAATATGGGTGTCCACGGCTCCGATGTTGATCATTGATCGGAAGGGGTTCCGGGTCATGTCTATACTTCACCGAACCTATAGGGTCACACGCTTAAGGGTCATCTATCTGCTGAATACTAGACAGGGAGTCTGAGAGAAAATCACCGAAAAAGTTTCGGACACCGAAAAGTTTCGCACAGCGGAATCGTACCGCAGAGAGAGGTCATCGGATAAGTTTCGATGATACCGAAAAGTTGTTTCGGGATACACCATTAAGTCAAATTGGTTTCGGCTCATGCCTGATAATTCTTGGAGGATGCCAGAATCATTCTGGAAGCTTTTTGGAATTTTCTGAGATAAAAACCGGAAATGTTCCGGAGCTGCCGGAGCCACTTCAGATGCGTTTCGCAGATGAAAATCACTAAAACCGGAATTGTTTCGGAACGCGTTGAAAATCATTTTAGTGGGTACTGGAAATGTTCTTAGCCCACATAAATATTTTCAGTTCGATCAGACGCTGAAAAATGTCGTCGTGAATAGTGAAAATTAGCTTTATGGTTACTTTATGGAAAGCCACCTTTTGGGGCTTTGCTCCAAAAGATCTTGGGGATGACATGGATGGATAGGAGCCATTTTTTGGGCCCCTCATGGGGGTGTGGCCGGCCACATGGGGTATCCCCCCTTGGGGACCCTTTTGTTCCTTGGTTTCACTCCTAGGTCCTTGTGGAAGGACTTCATTCATGTGCATTTTGGGTTTTTTGTGAAACTACCCTACCCCCTTGGGATTTCCTATAAATAGAGGTGGAGGGGCAGCCCTCCACACTCATCCCTTGCTCTCATACACATGCCATGCATTATCTGGCTTCTTCTCTCCCTCCCACGAAAAGAGTTTCGTAGAGCCGTAAGGCTGTCTGGGTTCCGGCAGGAACTAGTTCTGGACGGCGAAGCCCTGCTGGATAGATGACACTGTATGTGTGCAACTCTGTAGAGAGATCGTAGTTTCGGTCTTAGTTCGTGAGTGCCTCCCGAAGGGGTGTCCGTGTGACCGTCCGAGTTTCGAAGGTCCTCCCGAAGGGCTGTCTGAGTGACCGTTCGAGTTTCGAAGGTCCTCCCGAAGGGCTGTCCGCGACACCGTCCGGGGGGCTGTTCGACCGCATCCCGGAGGGCTGTCTGAGGAGCAGATGAGGGTATACATGCTCGCGGTTGGGAGGTTGTAAATCCTAGCTGCGGGGATCTGCACCGCCGATCGTCATCGACTCTACTTCCCGCTGCGCTACGAGTCGGTAACGAAAAAGATCAAACCATGTATGCAGTCTCCATAGTGGTCCTGGGCTGGTGCGTAGGTCGGAAATTTTTTATTTTCTGCTGCGTTCCCCTTCAAAATCGGGATTTTACCGGAGTACCGGGAGGTTACCGGAACCCCCCGGTAAGTGTATGGGCCTTGTTGGGCCATAGTGGAGACAGAGAGAGGAGACCAGGGCAGGCCGCGCGCCCCTCTCCCTCTGGTCCGAATTGGACTAGGAGGGGGGGGGGGCGGCGCCCCCCTTTCCTTCCTCCCTCTCTCCCCCTTCCTTCAATCCTAGTCCAACTAGGGAAGGGGGGGGGGGTGGCAGAATCCTACTCCAAGTGGGAGTAGGACTCCTCCAGGGCATGCCATAGAGGGCCGGCCCTCCCCCTCCTCCACTCCTTTATATACGGGGGAGGGGGGCAGCCCATAGACACACAAGTTGATCATTGATCTCTTAGCCGTGTGCGGTGCCCCCCTCCACCATAATCCACCTCGGTCATATCGTTGCAGTGCTTAGGCGAAGCCCTGCGCCGGTAGCTTCATCATCACCGTCACCACGCCATCGTGCTGACGAAACTCTCCCTCGACACTCTACTGGATCGTGCGTTCGTGGGACGTCATCGAGCTGAACGTGTGCTGAACTCGGAGGTGCCGTGCGTTCGGTACTTGGATCGGTCGGATCGTGAAGACGTACGACTACATCAACCGCGTTGATATAACGCTTCCGCTTACGTTCTACGAGGGTACGTGGACAACACTCTCCCGCTCGTTGCTATGCATCACCATGATCTTGCGTGTGCGTAGGAATTTTTTTGAAATTACTACGTTCCCCAACAGTTCCGCTATTTGTTATTGACTGGAGATGTGTCTCGGTCATGTCTACATAGTTCTCGAACCCGTAGGGTTCGCATGCTTAACGTTCGATGACGATTTGTATTATGAGTTATGTGATTTGGTGACCAAAGATTTTTGGGAGTCCGGGATAAGATCACAGACATGACGAGGAGTCTCGAAATGGTCGAGACATAAAGAATGATATATTGGACGATGTTATTCGGACACCGGATGAGTTCCGAGAGGTACCGGGTAATTATCAGAGTGCCGGAAGGGTTACCGGAACCCCCTGGGGAAGTAATGGGCCAACATCGGCCTTAGAGGAGAGAGAGGGCAGGCCACAAGGAGGTGGCGCGCGGCCCCCCATGGGGAGTCCGAATAGGACTAGGGGAGGGGGCGTGGCCCCCCTTTCCCTCTCCCTCTCCCTCTCCCTTCCTTCTTCCCCCTTCCACCAAGTGGAATCCTACTAGGACTTGGAGTCCTAGTAGGACTCCTCTCTCTTGGCGCACCCTATAGGGGCCGGCCGGCCTCCCCCTCTCCTCCTTTATATACGGGGGCAGGGGGCACCCCAAAGGACAACAGACAATCTCTTAGCCGTGTGCACTGCCCCCCTCCACAGTTTAACACCTCGGTCATATCGTCGTAGTGCTTAGGTGAAGCCCTGCGCCGGTAACTTCATCATCGCCGTCGCCACGCCGTCGTGCTGACAGAACTCTCCCTCGTCCTCAACTGGATCAAGAGCTCGAGGGACGTCATCGTGCTGAACGTGTGCTGAACACGGAGGTGCCGTACGTTCGGTACTTGGATCGGTTGGATCGTGAAGACGTTCGACTACATCAACCGCGTTACTAAACGCTTCCGCTTTTGGTCTACGAGGGTACGTGGACACACTCTCCCGTCTCGTTGCTATGCATCTCCTAGATAGATCTTGCGTGATCGTAGGAATTTTTTTGAAATACTGCGTTCCCCAACAAACCCTACGTCCCGCTCTTGCTTATATTGTGGGTGTATCAAAGTATAGAGTTGATCTACCTCAAGATCGTAATTTGTGGACTACAACCCTAAGGGTAGTAGTGATGATGATCAATGTGTCTCTACGGCCTAAACCCTCCAGTTTATATGGGCACCGGGGGTATGTAAGGTTACACATGGTCGGTTGCCATCTTGGGGTCACATGCCGAACCTAATAGATATATTTGGAGTACACGCCAAGTCCTTGTTGAAGCCTGATATGCTCACGCCACAGGTTAGAGGCCTCTGGAGTCCTTCCTCGTCAACGGGCTGTCAATCCAGCCCATGGACTAGACCGGCTAGGCCGGGACCCCCTAGTCCAGGATCCATCACCCATTGCCCGGCATACAACATCGCAAAAAACATCACTACCAAGAACCAGACCACTTCAAAGAAATCTTTCTATTTTCCAGGTCCAGAACTGAATCTCTACTTTAGGCGATTAATTACAATATATATTATTTGAGTGTGTCAGGGTTATCTCCTTCTTAATAGTTGTTGGATTGCTATGTATGGTTTCCTTGTAGCTTTTAGTGTTTCTTGGTGGCCTGTAGGGATTGTTCAAGAGGCATCTGCTATATGTTGTAGTGGCAAAAGCAACTTCAACGTGGGGATAATCTGTGCATGCACCATGAATTCCTTGATGTTGCACCAGCGTTGTGAATTTTCAAGGGAGAGATTTGTGTTCAATCATTAGTAAAAATGCATCATCATTAGGTGTGTTAAGGTCAGCAAGCGTGCTGAATGCCAAGTAAATGTGTTGATTATGAACGCTGCTGCTCTTAATTCATGAGTTGCATGGAGAAAAACAAAAGACTTCAGAAGGCTTTAATTTGTATGTGCATCGACATTCCAGAGGCTAATGTTCACACAATAACACGGTCAGTTCCATCGTTGTTCTATATAGCAGTTCATGGATGCCAAATACACATAAGAACAATAAAAGGGTAACGATTATTGTAGGTGAATTTCCTTGTTGAGTAGAAGTTGGTGTGCTCATTTTAGAATATTTGGTTAAGTATTAGTCCTGCTGTTATTTCCATTAACTTTCCTGGAGTTTTAAATATATACTACCGAGAATGAGTTCTCAAATTTCCCAAGTTATTACTACTCGCCATAGTTCGGAACTTTTTTTGGCATTTTGATATTGCGAGGAGTGCAGAATAAAATTAACATCCACAAAGATGCATGGTAGCTTTTTTTACGTATAAGCTTTCTAGGTGTATAAACAGAAAAATTAGTTCCTTTTCTATTTGTGTGAAAACAGTAGTATGGCATTACTATTAGGTTCACATGCGTTCATGTATAGGACCAATAAATACAATTATAAAAATTCCCTTCTAAAAGCAAAAAACGAATCAATAACTGTGACCACCTCTGTAAATATTCCAATAATAGTAATTCCTCTTCATGAATAAAATAACTAGAGTAATTAGCCACAATCATGTTCAATTTAAATTGCCGATGAGACTATGAACTGATAACTATTGTTGTTTTATTCGATTTCACTAGAAGGAGAGACTATCAACTGTATATATTCTAGGTGTATAAATAGAAAAATTAGCTCCTTTTTTATTTGCGAGAAAACAGTAGTATGGCATTAAGATTACTGCTAAATGTGTTCATTTATAGGCTCAATATTTATAATTACCAAATTTCCCTTCTAAGAGGAAAAAAGAATCAATAACTGTGAAGTGTGGTGAAATAACTAACCACAGTAAAAATAAGTTTGATCTTGCAGATCTGACTTGAGGCTCAATTTCTATAGGCATGAAAATGCATGATTCCTCTCTCGATGGATCTCAGTTTATATTCCTATTGCAAGAGAAATATATGAATGTCTGTGGGTCTAAAATAAGTAAAGTATATTTAATGTCATATGTGTATGATGTATGTGTTGGTTCTTTTAGGAAGGTTGTTAGCCTGCCATGTTATTTACACATTAATTAGCCACATGTAACTTATTCCACATAATGACCCGTTTGTTAAGCGGTTCATGCAATTATTTGCTTCGCCTGTTAATGGAGAACATTTTACCGACTACTTAAGCCATGTTTTAAGAAGGTGGGCTTCTTAAGTTTTTTCAGTTGCCCCCATTCTGATTACAAGTCCCACATCACTCATTCATGAGTGCAACTTTGTTTTTTTCTTGAATTAACATGCAAGTTGATTTTCGCATGGGATAAGGTTTCTCAGTCCACTGCATTATTCTTTGACTGACTAACAGTTGTTTATGATCGAGTCATCATGTATACAGTATTGTACTTCCAAGGTTGGTAAGGTTTTTCCGGCATCCGATGTCATTCAACTCATTTTCTTCTGTATCTTAGTCGACGTTACCCCCAGTAAAGAACATCGTGAAAAAATACAACTATACCTTCCTATGGATAAGTAGTAGAGACATTCATATCTTTGTATAATAATATGTAGGAAGTGTTACTTTCTCTATTCTTATTAAGAAACATTAGTAACACCAATGTTATTTACACTTTTTTTGAACATGTCATTTACACTTTGATTAGATGTATATGTTCCTTTTTTTATTGCTAACCTGTCCGACCCATGGGTTTTAAACCGAAGAAATATGTGATTACCCTAAATCAACTTACCCCCCATTGCCTAACTTTAAGTAAAAATATATTGTCAAATCAAGAATTTATTCCTAGCACCCGTTAAACGTCAAACGGGCACACTAGTGTATCAGTGACCACACGTCTAAGGACAGCGTGGTCGGTGGATCTCCGAAACGGACTCACGGGACATTCGTACACTGCAGCATCAAAGGTAGTACGACATTACTCGTGTCGGAGGTGAGATCGGCAGCGGCACCTACTATAGCATCCCTGATGGCACCTACACCGCAGAATCAGTACAAGCAACGCGCGATAGACCTTATCACACTTCAATATTCCCGCGCCACCGCGTTCGCCAAAGGGGACAAGGAGTTGATAAAGAAGGGGCAGGAGAGGACATGCAGCAGTCTCGCATTGGATGACGTCGGCGGGCCCCTACACTGCCTCGCATCTTCATCCGCTGAAGCTCTAGTGTTGCGCATGGTCCAACCATGGAAGGGCCTGTGCCGCGCCCTCCAGCTGCACCAGATTACCCCTGCACCAGCGGCCACCGTGAGGCGCTGCCACTTCACCAAGATGTGGCCGTTCCTCCGCCACGCCGGGACCAGGCGAACTACGCCATCATCGATGCAGCTCGGACAAAGAGGAATGCCGTGCTCCACGTTGTCAATCTCGGCGGCCCTGAAGCCGCCCAGTGGCTTATGCTCCTCCGCCTCTTTGCCAAGCATCCGGGAGCGGGCGCATATGACCAAATCCTGCATCTGACCATTGTCAACAAGGAGGACGAGTTCCTGCCCATCACCAGTGCGCTCCTCGCCCGGGAGGCCGAGAGCCTGCACATCGGCTTCCAGTTTCACCCGGTGAAACTCTACATCAATCAGCTGCTCAGCATCGAGCCCCTCGGTGTCAGGAGCAGCAAAGCACTGGTCATCCTCTCCACCCTATAGCTCCACCGTTTGCTCGCGATGAGTTTCTAGGAGTGGCTACTCGTCCTCACAGTAGGAAATGAAAAGCGCAGGCCCATGCTACCATGACGAGGGCCAACACGCTCCTCCGCGACCTAGCGGAGCTATCGCCGAAGCTCATGGTGGTGACAGAGCAGGAGGCCGACCACAATGGCAAGTTCATGGGCCGGTTCGACAACACGCTCAACTACTACGGGGCCCTGTTTGATGCCCTGGAGGAGAGCATACCTGCACGCCGGTCGGCAATGGAGCGGTGGGACGTGGAACGGTGCCTGCTGCTGCAAGAGATCAGGGATATCGTTTCCTGTGATGGTGTGCAGCACCGAGAGCGCCAAGAGTGGATGGTAAAGTGGGCGGAGGGGATGAAGGCCGCCGAATTCGCGCCGCAGACGCAGTGGCGCAAACGGTGATGCTGGGGTAGATGGTGACCGGCTGCAGCAGGGCGTACATGGTTTCCAGTGAGAAGGATGTGTGCTTCTTCATCCACTCACGCAACATCTCGATGTTCTCTGTCTCGACCTGGCGTGCGGTGTGACGAGGATTGATCAGATATTGTGACATGTGATATCTGCAGATTTCTCAATTGATTGCAATAATTTCATGCATTTTATGAATGTGCTTTTAGTTGATTGCCTGAACTTCTTATGCCAGAAGCAGAAGTTGGAAAATGTTCAAGACATTTTTGTTATTTTTGTAACATACTAGACGTTTTGGTTATATTTGAAACATTCAAGACATTTTGAGTTGTTCTTGTTATCGTACTCCTAGTTGTTGTTTCATCTTATGCCACAAGCAGAAGTTGAAAGTACGAGGTACCAGTATGATAGCAAATCAATTACCAAAGAACGTTTGACCTCTCTCTCTCTCCCCCCATCTCTCTCTCTCTCTACCTCCCCCCTCTCCCTATCTCTGCCTCTCTCTCCTGTCTCTCTGACTTCTTGCAAGGACAAGCGTACACATGCGAGAAGAAATCATAACCTCTTCCTATGGGGCCTTAGCACGACGACTTCCCGACTGTCTTCCAAATTAGTATGATAAAAGAGTATAAAATTCCTTTTTGTGGCAGTATCTATCCCTTTGGATTGGAGGAATAAAGTGCAAGTAAATGGATAAAATTTCCTTTATCCCAACTGTTTAGGACAAACAAATGAAAGCAAAACTCCTTTGAGACCTCTTCAGACCCTTCCTATGGATAAGTAGTAGAGACGATCATATCTTTGTATAATAATATGCAGAAAGTGTTACTTTCTCTATTCTTATTAAGAAACATTAGCAAAACTAGTCGCCAACCCGTGTAGTTGCACGGGCTAGTTATTTGGAAAATAGCTTAGCCGAATTTCGGAAACATTGGTAAGGCATAGAGAAATGCAACTAATTATAAATTTGAAGACTTTGTATTAAGCTTTTGAAAGTGTCTATATAAATGTGACTACTTGTACTATATAAATGTCACTACTTGTTCTGTTAACAATATATTCATGAATCATAACCAAGAAGTTCATTGACTTGTTAACACTCCTAGGTATATATGTTGAAAATAAAACAAACAATTTTAAGACCACACAATATTCCAAATAAAACAAACAAAAACTGCCCGGTACTTTCTTAATTTGGTGCATAATTATTGAGCTCCAAAGAAAGTAGTATGGTGCATATAATCACACCAGTACTATACCAAACAACTATAAAACATGAGCCCATGATACACTTAAAAACACGTGATTTTTTCGTGCATACTCATTTTATATTATCCAGATGGAATTGTTGTCTCTATCTTTTCATCCAAAAAACTAATTACTCGTGTACACTGTTGTAACTTTGAAACTTGTAACTACAAAAAGAAATCAGGATCAGAAAACTGGTATAATATTCTATGAAACTGAATTCGATTATGAAAAAGCTTTAGTCAAAAGAACAAAACTTACACAAATTTTCAGAAAAATATCTTCATACATCATATCTTCCATAAATCTGGCAACCAACATTAGTTGTTTCTCTGAACTTATATATTAAGCGGATTGAAAGAATAATTTACTTTTGAGAGATATGATGTAATAGTAGTTTGAGGAACATTTTTGTTCTTTTCAGCATGATGAAATAAAAAAAATCTTAAATCTGCAAAATATACTTTAGTAAGGATAAATGCCACCTTCCTTTGTAATTTAAAGAAATTGACATGAAGAAAAGAGAGACAACTCCTCCGGAGATAAAATGTGTTATAGCAGTAACTTCTATCGACTGGCCCCTACTGTAGGTTTGCTGAGTGATGTTGATGATTCCTGCGATGAAAGGTAATTAGTTGTTGTGGAGTAATTATGGAGAATGAAAAGGCTATATATTACTTAGTGGCTAGGCATATAATGTTTACATTTTAATTGAGGTGTAGTATACTATTTGCGGGACAAAAGAGGTAACCACACAATCACATTAGAAGAGAGGCTAGAAACAGGTATTTCTGAGAATATTTAGAAGAACTAATCCTTATAGGTTTAGAAGAGCATGATACAATAACCTTGGAAAGGTTTCCTGATGAACAAATATACCGCTCTTTGCATAAAGAATTGTGATGTCAGCTTGGGACATAGAATAACCTACCATATGAGATACGACTATCATCTCTGCTGAAAAGAATCTATGCTAAAACATGTAGTCTTACTAAAAGGCCCCATGAGGCACACGCAAGTGTGCAAGTTTTTTTCTTCTGCCTTTCATCAAGCGTAGATGGCATAATTGAGTACTGATGATGGAGAGCAAACAGTCATAGATTACAAAATATGATCAGACCAAAGGTTAGAATTATTACATAGAAGATATAACTTTTCCAGTACTACTACCAATTCCAGTTTTCTCGAGGAAACAAACTATATTTGGAAGACTAACTTCCTTCATTTAAGCTACAACCCCGCTTATTATCTTATATCCAACAACCGTATTGGAGGCTGGACAATAGAAACGCTAAAGAAATACGTTAACTGAACTATCAGCCTGGCCGTACTGAATCAGGTAGAAAGGAGAAATTTATCCTAGAACATGCACTTGCCGACCTTATATATAGGAGCGACCTTATAACTCTGCTGGTCTTGTTTGAGACGTGGTATGACCCTGGGTGGCCGACAAACATTCCTGCATGTTGCGAGTTGACATGCAAGATCGTGAACTCAATTCCAATGATGGTAAATATCCTAAAGTCAATTTCGTAAATCTTCTTCACAATATGCAAGACTATGCTAGACTTATCTTGGAGATTTGAATAATCATCTAATTTGCTACGGACAAAAAGACGGCAAGGCTGGCAACGATCTATGGCGACAACAGCTAAAATCAAACATAAACTAATAATATTAATTAGTCGATTCAAACCGTACCAGCGTGCTCACCTGAGAGTAGATTCTGTGTTATCTTTGACTCAGGTTTGTCCCAAAGTGCACTGCGGGGAATCTGTCTTCTCAGACACGCTGTAGCTAGCTCCATGCATCCACCTCACGTTCCACTCATGGGGCATGGGCCATGCAATTTGCCTTCTGTTGGCCTAAGATGTTATGGACTACGTCGTTGCCCCTCCTGTGCAGATCACATCAACTAATTAACGGAGCCTGTGCTGAGTACTTCGTATCCAGCGATGTAAGTGCAGCCGTGCATTATCCTATTTCTGTAAGCACCTGCCGCCCAGGAGATGAAGGAAGTTTCAGGAGGAGAAGAACATGCCAATAGCGAGGATCAGTCTAACATATCTCCTCATCAGTTGACGTGATGCACGGACTTCACATGGCGAGATGTGCTCTTGGAGAGCTGCATGATCTGCATCTCGACCTTGCGCTGGCATAGCATGGATCAATCAGAGGCAGGCCTGACAATAGCAGATCCGTTTTGCTTTCTTTTAGGGAAAAAAGGAGAGAGAGAGGGGGTCCATAGGAGTTGTGCTGGACCTGGTTTCCACAGGGTATGCGTTTAATTATCCTACGGCTTTAGATAGATTTGTAGGGCTTGATTGCATGTCGATATGAGCACCCTGCGAGGAAAATCCGTTGGCCACGTTGGTGTTCTAGTCTCAAATTGATGGATGACGTGCACGTACATGAAGGTTCCGTACAAACTCCTTGTACCATGGCTTAATTTTTTTCCTTTTCGTGTTAAAAATTGGTTATATCTAAACCACTCCATGGGATTCTATGGCTCTTTTTTTTCTTTCTGGTTTAGATCTAAACTATTCCATGCAATTCTATTGCTGTTTCTAGTCTAGAATATATGGGTTAATCTACACCGTAATAACTTGGTCCCACCAGATAAACGGCTCGTAAATTCTGATTAACGTGGTAATTACTTGGGAGTCGCTAATTAGTTTAGGTATATAGAGGTATAGATAGATAGATAGACTAATGTTATTTACACTTTTTTTGAACATGTCATTTACACTTTTTAGATGCATATGTTCCTTTTTTTATTGCGAACCCGCCCGACCCATGGGTTGATGACTAGTATTTTCAAACCGAAGAAATATATGATTATCTGAAATCACCTTATCCCCCATTGCCTAACCTTAAGTAAAAAATATTGTCAAATCACGAATTTATTCCTAGCATCCGTTAAACGTCAAACGGGCACACTAGTGTATCAGTGACCACACCTCTAAGGACAGCGTGGTCAGTGGATCTCTGAAACGGACTCAACGGGACATTTGTACACTCCAGCATCAATGGTAGTATGACATTACTCGTGCTGGAGGAGAGGTCGGCAGTGGCACCTACTATAGCACCCCTGACGGCACCTGTACCGCAGAATCAGTACGAGTAGCGCGCGATAGACCTTATCACACTTCTATATTCCCGCGCCAACGCGTTTGCCAAAGGGGACAAGGAGCTGATAAAGAAGGGGGCTGGAGAGGATATGCAGGAGTCTCGCATCAGACGACGTCGGCGGGCCCTTGCACTGCCTCACGTCTTTGTTCGCCTAAGCTCTAGCACTGCGCGTGGTCCAGCCATGGCAGGGCGTGTGCCGCACATTCCAGCAGCACAAGACTACCTCCGCATTAGCGGCCGCCGCGGGGCGCCGCCACTTCGCCGAGATGTGGCCGTTCCTCTGCCTTGCCGGGACCATGGCGAACTACGCCATCATCGATGCAGCTCACACGAAGAGTAATGCCATGCTCCACGTCGTCGATCTCGGCGGCACTGAAGCCGCCCAGTGGCTTCTGGTCCCCCTCCTCTTTGACAAGCGTCCGGGAGCGGGTGCACATGACCAAATCCTCCATCTGACCATTGTCAACAAGGACGACGAGTTCCTGTCCATCACCGGTGCGCTCCTCGCCCGGGTAGCCGAGAGCCTGCACATCGGCTTCCAGTTCCATCCGGTGAAACTCCACATCAATCAGCTGCTGAGCATCGAGCCCTCGTTGTCAGGAGCACCGAAGAACTGGTCATCCTCTCCACCCTACAGCTCCACCATCTGCTCGCCGGCGAGTTTGTAGAAGTTGCTACTTGTCCTCACGATAGGAAAGGAAAAGCGCAAACCCATGCTACCATGACGAGGGCGGACACGCTCCTCCGCGACCTAGCGGAGGTATCGCCGAATCTCATGGTGTTGACGGAGTAGGATGCCGACCACAATGGTGAGTTCATGGGACGGTTCGACAACACACTCAACTACTACGGGACCTTGTTTGATGCCCTGGACGAGAGCATACTGTTGGGGAACGTAGTAATTTCAAAAAAATTCCTACGCACACGCAAGATCATGGTGATGCATAGCAACGAGAGGGGAGAGTGTTATCCACGTACCCTCGTAGACCGAAAGCGGAAGCGTTAACACAACGCGGTTGATGTAGTCATACGTCTTCACGATCCGACCGATCAAGTACCGAACGTACGACACCTCCGAGTTCAGCACACGTTCAGCTTGATGACGTCCCTCGAACTCCGATCCAGCCGAGTGTTGAGGGAGAGTTTCGTCAGCACGACGGCGTGGTGAGAACGATGATGTTCTACCGACGCAGGGCTTTGCCTAAGCACCGCTACGATATTATCGAGGTGTAATATGGTGGAGGGGGGCACCGCACACGGCTAAGAGATCAATGATCAATTGTGTCTCTAGAGGTGGCCCCCTGCCCCCGTATATAAAGGAGCAAGGGGGGGTTCGGCCGGCCAAAGGGGAGAGGCGCGCCAGGAGGAGTCCTACTCCTACCGGGAGTAGGACTCCCCCCCTTTTCCATGTTGGACTAGGAGAGAGAGGGGGAAGAGGTGGAGGTGAGGAAGGAAAGGGGGGGCGCCGCCCCCCTCTCCTTGTCCTATTCGGACTGGGGGGGAGGGGCGTGCGGCCCTGCCATGGCCTCCTCTCCTCTCTTCCACCTAGGCGCACTAAGGCCCATTAAGTTACCGGGGGGTTCCGGTAACCTCCCGGTACTCCGGAAAAATCCCGATTTCACCCGGAACACTTCCGATATCCAAACATAGGCTTCCAATATATCAATCTTTATGTCTCGACCATTTCGAGACTCTTCGTTATGTCCGTGATCACATCCGGGACTCCGAACAACCTTCGGTACATCAAAACATATAAACTCATAATATAACTGTCATCGTAACGTTAAGCGTGCGGACCCTACGGGTTCGAGGACTATGTAGACATGACCGAGACACCTCTCCGATCAATAACCAATAGCGGAACCTGGATGCTCATATTGGCTCCCACATATTCTACGAAGATCTTTACCGGTCGGACCGCATAAGAACATACGTTGTTCCCTTTGTCATCGGTATGTTACTTGCCCGAGATTCGATCGTCGGTATCTCGATACCTAGTTCAATCTCGTTACCGGCAAGTCTCTTTACTCGTTCCGTAATACATCATCCCGCAACTAACTCATTAGTTACAATGCTTGCAAGGCTTATAGTGATGTGCATTACTGAGTGGGCCCAGAGATACCTCTCCGACAATCGGAGTGACAAATCCTAATCTCGAAATACGCCAACCCAGCAAGTACCTTCGGAGACACCTGTAGAGCACCTTTATAATCACCCAGTTACATTGTGACGTTTGGTAGCACACAAAGTGTTCCTCCGGTAAACGGGAGTTGCATAATCTCATAGTCATAGGAACATGTATAAGTCATGAAGAAAGCAATAGCAACATACTAAAACGATCGAGTGCTAAGCTAACGGAATGGGTCAAGTCAATCACATCATTCTCCTAATGATGTGATCCCGTTAATCAAATGACAACTCATGTCTATGGCTAGGAAACATAACCATCTTTGATCAACGAGCTAGTCAAGTAGAGGCATACTAGTGACACTCTGTTTGTCTATGTATTCACACATGTATCAAGTTTCCAGTTAATACAATTCTAGCATGAATAATAAACATTTATCATGATATAAGGAAATAAATAATAACTTTATTATTGCCTCTAGGGCATATTTCCTTCACATACCTGCACGCGGTCGGCAATTGAGCGGTCGCACGTGGAACGGTGCCTCCTCGTGCATGAGATCAGGGATATCGTTGCCTATGATGGCGCGCAGCGCCGGTAGCGCCATGAGCGGATGGTGAAGTGGGCGGAGCGGATGAAGGGTGCCAGATTCGCGCAGCAGATGCAATGGCGCAAACGGTGATGCTGGGGTAGATGGTGACCGGCTGCAGCAGGGCGTACAGGGTTTCCAATGAGAAGGATGTGTGTGCTTCTTCATCCACTCGCGCGACATCCCGATGTTCTCTCTCTCGACCTGGCGTGCCGTGTGACGAGGATCGCCAGATATTGTGACATGTGATATCTGCAGATTTCTCAATTCATTGCAATAATTTCATGCATTTGATGAATGTGCTTTTAGTTGATTGCCTGAACTTCCTATGCCAGAAGCAGAAGTTGGAAAATGTTCAAGACATTTTTGTTATTTTTGTAACATTCAAGACGTTTTGGTTATCTTTGAAACATTCAAGACATTTTGAGTTGTTCTTATTATCGTACTCCTCGTTGTTGTTCGATCATATGCCACAAGCGGAAGTTAAAAGTACAGAGGTACTAGTATGATAGAAAATCAATTACCACAGAACGTTTGACCTCCCTCTCTGTCCCCCCTCTCTCTCTACCTCCCCCCTCTCCCTATCACTCCCTCCCTCCCCTCACTCTCCTATCTCTTTGCCTTCTCGCAAAGACAAACATACACATGCGAGAAGAAATCATAACCTCTTCCTATGGGGCCTTAGCACAATGACTTCCCGACTATCTTCCAAGTTAGTATAATAGAAGAGTATAAAATTCCTTTTTGTGGCAGTATCTATCCCTTTGGCTTGGAGGAACAAAGTGCAAGTATATGGATAGAATTTCCTTTATCCCAACTATTTAGGACAAACAAATGAAAGCTAAACTCCCTCTG
Source organism: Aegilops tauschii subsp. strangulata (assembly GCF_002575655.3). Taxonomy (NCBI): domain Eukaryota; kingdom Viridiplantae; phylum Streptophyta; class Magnoliopsida; order Poales; family Poaceae; genus Aegilops; species Aegilops tauschii. The sequence continues at coordinate 27,046,489 of NC_053036.3, read as the reverse complement.
AGACCTCTTTAGACCCTTCCTATGGATAAGTAGTAGAGACAATCATATCTTTGTATAATAATATGCAGAAAGTGTTACTTTCTATATTCTTATTAAGAAACATTAGTAACACTAATGTATATTTACACCTTTTTTGAACATATCATTTGAAGATGTATATGTTCCTTTTTTTATTGCTAACCCGCCCGACCCATGGGTTGATGACTAGTATTTTCAAACCGAAGAAATATATGATTATCCTAAATCACCTTATCCCCCATTGCCTAACTTCAAGTAATTTTTTTTGTCAAATCAAGAATTTATTCCTAGCATTCGTTAAACGTCAAACAGGCACACTAGTGTATTAGTGAACACACCTCTACGGACAGCATGGTCGGTGGATCTCGGAAACGGACTCAATGGGACATTCGTACACTCCAGCATCAATGGTAGTACGACATTACTCGTGTCGGAGGTGAGGTCGGCAACAACGCCTACTACAGCATCCCTAACGGCGCCTGCACCGCAGAATCAGTACGAGCAGCGCACAATAGACCTTATCACACTTCTATATTCCTGAGCCACCGCGTTCGCCAAAGGATACAAGGAGCTGATAAAGAAGGGGCTGGAGAGGATATGCAGCAGTCTCGCATCAGATAATGTTAGCGGGCCCCTGCATTGCCTCGTGTCTTCATTCGCCGATACTCTAGCACTACGCGTGGTCCACCCATGCCAGGGCGTGTGCCGCACATTCCAGCAGCACAAGGCTACCTCCGCAGTAGCGGCCGCCGCGGTGCGCCGCCACTTCGCCGAGATGTGCCCGTTCCTCCGCCTCGTCGGGACCACGGCGAACTTCGCCATCATCGATGCAGCTCAGACGGAGAGGAATGCCGTGCTCCAGTCGCCGATCTCGGCGGCGCTGAAGCCGCCTAGTGGCTTCTGCTCCTCCGCCTCTTTGCCAAGCGTCCGGGAGAGGGCGCACATGACCAAATCCTCCATCTGACCATCGTCAACAAGGATGACGAGTTCCTGTCCGTCATCGGAGCGCTCCTCGCCCAGGTAGCCGAGAGCTTGCACATTGGCTTCCTGTTCGACCTGGTGAAACTCCACATCAATTAGCTTCTCAGCATCGAGCCCCTCGGTATCAGGAGCGGCGAAGCACTGGTCATTGTCTCCACCCTACAGCTCCACCGTTTTCTCGCCGACGATTTGTAGAAGTGGCTGTTCGTCCTCACGACAGGAAAGGAAAAGTGCAGGCCCATGCTACCATGACGAGGGCTGACGCGCTCCTCCGCAACCTTGCGGAGCTATCCCCAAAGCTCATGGTGGTGACGGAGTAGGAGGCCGACCACAAGGCGAGTTCATGGGCCGGTACGACAATGCGCTCAACTACTACGGGGCCCTTTTTGATGCCTTGGAGGAGAGCGTACCTGCACGCGGGTCGGCAATGGAGCATTCGAACATGGAACAGTGCTTGCTCCTGGATGAGATCAGGGATATCGTTGCCTGTGATGGCGCGCAGCGCCGGGAGCGCCACGAGCGGATGGTGAAGTGGGCGGTGCGGATGAAGGACGTCGGATTCGCGCCGCAGACGCAGTGGTGCAAACGGTGATGCTGGGGTAGATGGTGTCCGGCTGCAGCAGGGCGTACAGGGTTTCCAGTGAGAAGGATGTGTGCTTCTTCATCCACTCACGCGACATCCCGGTGTTCTCTGTCTCGATCTGGCGTGCGGTGTGACGAGGATCTCCAGATATTGTGACATGTGAAATCTATAGATTTCTCAATTCATTGCAATATTTTCATGCATTTGATGAATGTGCTTTTAGTTGATTGCCTGAATTTCTTATGCCAGAAGCAGAAGTTGGAAAATGTTCAAGACATTTTTGTTATTTTTGTAACATTCCAGACGTTTTGGTTATCTTTGAAACATTCAAGACATTTTGAGTTGTTCTTGTTATCGTACTACAAGTTGTTGTTTCATCTTATTCCACAAGCAGAAATTAAAAGTACGAGGTACTAGTATGATAGCAAATAAATTACCACAGAACGTTTGACCTCTCTCTCTCACTCTCTACCTCCCCCCTCTCCCGATCTCTCCCGCTCTCCCCTCTCTCTCCTCTCGCTCTGACTTATCGCAAAGACAAACGTACACATGTGGGAAGAAATCATAACCTCTTCCTATGGGGCCTTAGCACGACGACTTCCCGACTGTCTTCCAACTTAGTATGATAGAAGTATATAAAATTCCTTTTTGTGGAAGTATCTATCCCTTTGTTTGGAGGAACAAAGTGCAAGTAAATGGATAAAATTTCCTTTATCCAACTGTTTTGGACAAACAAATGAAAGCAAAACTCCTCTGAGACCTCTTTAGACCCTTCCTATGGATAAGTAGTAGAGACAATCATATATTTGTATAATAATATCTAGAAAGTGTTACTTTATATATTCTTATTAAGAAACATTAGTAACACTACAGTTATTTACAATTTTTTTGAACATGTCATTTACACTTTTTAGATGTACATCTTCCACTTTTTATTGCTAACCCGCCCGACCCATGGGATGATGACTAGTATTTTCAAACCGAAGAAATATAAGATTATCCTAAATCACTTTATACCCCATTGCCTAACTTTAAGTAATTTTTTTGTCAAATCAAGAATTTATTCCTAGCATCCGTTAAACGTCAAACGGACACACTAGTGTATCAGTGAACACACCTCTAAGGACAGCGTGGTCGGTGGATCTCGGAAACGGACTCAATGGGACATTCGTACACTCCAGCATCAATGGTATACGACATTACTCGTGTTGGAGGTGAGGTCGGCAGCGACACCTACTACAATATCCCTGACGGCGCCTGCACCGCAGAATCAGTACGAGCAGCGCGCAATAGACCTTATCACACTTCTATAATCCTGTGCCACCGCGTTCGCCAAAGGGGACAAGGAGCTGATAAAGAAGGGGCTGGAGAGGATATGCAGCAGTCTCGCATCAGTTGACATCTGCGGGACCCTGCACTGCCTCGCGTCGTTGTTCGCCGATGCTCTAGTGCCGCGTGTGGTCCACCCATGTCAGGGCGTGTGACGCGCCCTCCGGCTGCACAAGACTACCTCCGCACTGCCAGCCGCGCAGGTGCGCTGCCACTTCGCCGAGATGTGCCCGTTCCTCCGTCTCGCCGGGACCACGGCGTACTACGCCATCTTCGATGCATCTCGGATGACGAGGAATGCCGTGCTCCACGTCGTCGATCTCGGCGGCGCTGAAGCCGCCTAGTAGCTTCTGCTCTTCCGCCTCTTTGCCAAGCGTTCAGGAGAGGGCGCACGTGACCAAATCCTCCATCTGAACATCATCAACAAGGACGACGAGTTCCTGTCTGTCACCGGTGCGCTCCTCGCCCGAGAGGACGAGAGCCTGCACAACGGCTTCCAGTTCCACCCGGTGAAACTCCACATCAATCAGCTACTCAGCATCAAGCCCCTCGGTATCAGGAGCTGCGAAGCACTGGTCATCATCTCCACCCTACAGCTCCACCGTCTGCTCGCGACGAGTTAGTAGAAGTGGCTGCTCGTCCTCACGACAGGAAAGGAAAAGCGCATGCCCATGCTACCATGACGAGGGCCGAGACGCTCCTCCGCGACCTAGCGGAGCTAACGCCAAAGCTCATGGTGGTGACAGAGTAGGAGGCCGACCACAACGGCGAGTTCATAGGCCGGTTCGACAACGCGCTCAACTACGATGGGGCCTTGTTTGATGTCCTGGAGGAGAGCGCACCTGCGCGCGGGTCAGTAATGGAGCGGTCGGACGTGGAGCGGTGCCTGCTCGTGCATGAGATCGGGGATATCATTGCCTGTGATGGCACACAGCACCGGGAGCGCCATGAGCGGATGGTGAAGTGGGCGGAGCGAAAGAAGGGTGCCAGATTCGCGCCGTAGACGCAGTGGCGCAAACAGTGATGCCGTGGTAGATGGTGACCAGCTGCAACAGGGCGTACAGGGTTTCCAGTGAGAAGGATGTGTGTGCTTCTTCATCCACTCACGCGACCTGGCGTCCCATGTGACGAGGATCGCCAGCTATTGTGACATGTGATATCTGCAGATTTCTCAATTCATTGCAATAATTTGATGCATTTGATGAATGTGATTTTAGTTGATTGCCTGAACTTCTTATGCCAGAAGCAGAAGTTGGAAAATGTTCAAGACATTTTTTTATTTTTGTAACATTCAAGACGTTTTGTTTATCTTTGAAACATTCAAGACATTTTGAGCTGTTCTTATTATCGTACTCCTAGTTGTTGTTTCATCATATGCCACAAGCAGAAGTTGAAAGTACGAGGTACTAGTATGATAGAAAATCAATTACCACACAACGTTTGACCTCTCTCTCCCCTCTCTCTCTCTCTCTCTCTCACCCCCTCTCCCTATATCTCTCTCCCCTCTCTCTCCTCTCTCTCTGCCTTCTCGCAAGGACAAACGTACACATGCGAGAAGAAATCATAACCTCTTCCTATAGGGCCTTAACACAACGACTTCCCGACTGTCTTCCAACTTAGTATGATAGAACAATATAAAATTCCTTTTTGTGGCAGTATCTATCCCTTTGGTTCGGAGGAACAAAGTGCAAGTAAATGGATATAATATCCTTTATCCCAACTGTTTCGGACAAACAAATGAAAGCTAAACTCCTCTCAGACCTCTTTAGACCCTTCCAATGGATAAGTAGTAGAGACAATCATATCTTTGTATAATAATATGCAGAAAGTGTTACTTTCTCTATTCTTATTAAGAAACATTAGTAAAACTAATGTTATTTACACTTTTCTTGAACATGTCATTTACACTTTTTAGATGTATATGGTCCTCTTTTATTGCTAACCCGCCCGACCCATGGGCTGATGACTACTATTTTCAAACCAAAGAAATATATGATTATCCTAAATCACCTTATCCCCCATTGCCTAACCTTAAGTAAAAAAATATTGTCAAATCAAGAATTTATTCCTAGCATCCGTTAAACGACAAACGGGCACACTAGTGTATCAGTGACCACACTTCTAAGGACAGCATGGTCGGTGGATATCGCAAACGGACTCAACGGGACATTCGTACACTACAGCATGAATGGTACTACGACATTACTCGTGCTGGAGGAGAGGTCGGCAGCGGCACCTACTATAGCATCGCTGATGGCACCTGCACCACAGAATCAGTACGAGCAGCGCGCGATAGACCTGATCACACTTCTATATTCCCGCGCCACCGCATTCGCCAAAGGGGACAAGGAGCTGATAAACAAGGGGCTGGAGAGGATATGCAGTAGTCTCGCATCACACGACGTCGGCGGGCCCCTGCACCACCTCGCGTCTTCGTTCGCCGAAGCTCTAGCGCTGCGCGTGGTCCAGCTATGGCAGGGCGTGTGCCGCGCCCTCCAGCTGCACAAGATTACCCCTGCACCAGCGGCCGCCGCGGGGCGCCGCCACTTTGCCGAGATGTGGTCGTTCCTCCACCTAGCCAGGACCACGGCGAACTACGCCATCATCGACGCAGCTCAGACGGAGAGGAATGCCATGCTCCATGTCGTCCATCTCAGTGGCGCTGAAGCCACCCAGTGGCTTCTGCTCCTCCTCCTCTTTGCCAAGTGTCCGGGAGCGGGCACACATGACCAAATGCTCCATCTGACCATTGTCAACAAGGAAGACGAGTTCCTGTCCATCACCCGTGCGCTCCTTGCACGGGTAGCCGAGAGCCTGCACATCGGCTTCCAGTTCCATCCGGTGAAACTCCACGTCAATCAGCTGCTCAACATCGAGCCCCTCGGTGTCAGGAGCTGCGAAGAACTGGTCATCCTCTCCACCCTACAGCTCCACCATCTGCTCGCCGACGAGTTTGTAGAAGTGGCTACTCGTCCTCACGATAGGAAAGGAAAAGCGCAGGCCCATGCTACCATGATGAGGGCCGACACGCTCCTCCGCGACCTAGCGGAGCTATCGCCGAAGCTCATGGTGGTGACGGAGCAGGATGCCGACCACTATGGCGAGTTCATGGGTCGGCTCGATAACACACTCAAGTACTACGGGACCTGTTTGATGCCCTGGAGGAGAGCATACATGCACGCTGGTTGACAATGGAGCAGTCGGACGTGGAATGGTGCCTACTGCTGCAAGAGATCAGGGATATCGTTGCTTGTGATGGCGCGCAGTGCCGGGAGCGCCACGAGCGGATGGTGAAGTGGGCGGAGCGGATGAAGGCCGCTGGATTCGCAACGCAGACGCAGTGGCGCAAACGGTGATGCTGGGGTAGATGGTGACCGGCTGCAGCAGGGCGTACAGGTTTCCAGTGAGAGGGATGTGTGCTTCTTCATCCACTCGCGCAACATCCGGATGTTCTCTGTCTCGACCTGGCGTGCAGTGTGGCGAGGATCGCCAGATATTGTGACATGTGACATCTGCAGATTTCTCAATTCATTGCAATAATTTCATGCATTTTATGAATGTGCTTTTAGTTGATTGCCTGAACTTCTTATGACAGAAGCAGACGTTTTAAAATGTTCAAGACATTTTTGTTATTTTTGTAACATTAAAGACGTTTTGATTATCTTTGAAACATTCAAGACATTTTGAGTTGTTCTTGTTATCATACTCCTAGTCGTTGTTTCATCTTATGCCAGAAGCAAAAGTATGTGGTACTAGTATGATAGCAAATCAATTACCACAGAACCTTTGAACTTCTTATGCCACAAGCAGAAGTTGAAAGTACTTTTTAGATGTATATATTCCTTTTTTTCTCGCTAACCCGCCCGACCCATGGGTTGATGACCAGTATTTTCAAACCGAAGAAATATATGATTATCCTAACTCACCTTATCCCCCATTGCCTAACTTGAAGTAATTTTTTTGTCAAATCAAGAATTTATTCCTAGCATCCGTTAAACTTCAAATGAGCACACATGTGTATCAGTGAACACACCTCTAAGGACAGTGTGGTCGGTCGATCTCGGAAACGACTCAATGGGACATTCGTACACTCCAGCATCAATGGTAGTACGACATTACTCGTGTCGGAGGTGAGGTCGGCAACGGCGCCTACTACAGCATCCCTGACAGCACCTGCACCGCAGAATCAGTATGAGTAGCGCGCAATAGACCTTATCACACTTCTATATTCTTGCGCCACCGTGTTCACCAAAGGGACAAGGAGCTCATAAAGAAGGGGCTGGAGAGGATACGCAACAGTCTCGCATCAGACGATGTCGGCGGGCCCCTGCACTGGCTCGCGTCTTCATTCGACGATGCTCTATCACTGCGCGCGGTCCACCCATGCCAGAGCGTGTGACGCGCCCTCCAGCTGCACAAGACTACCCCCGCAATGGCGGCCGCCGCGGTGCGCCGCCACATCGCCCAGATGTGCTCGTTCCTCCGCCTCGCCGGGACAACGGCCAACTACGCCATCATCGATGCAACTCGGACGGAGAGGAATGCCATGCTCCATGTTGTCGATCTCGGCGGCCCTGAAGCCGCCTAGTGGCTTCTGCTCCTCCGCCTCTTAGCCAAGCATCCGGGAGAGGGCACACATGACCAAATCCTCCACCTGACCATCGTCAACTAGGACGACGAGTTCCTGTCCATCACAGGTGCGCTCCTCGCCTGGGAAGCCGAGAGCCTACACATTGGCTTCCAGTTCCACCCGGTGAAACTCTACATCAATCAGCTACTCAGCATCGAGCCCCTCGGTATCAGGAGCGGTGAAGCACTGGTCATCGTGTCCACCCTACTACTCCACCGTCTGCTCGCCGACGAGTTTGTAGAAGTGGCTGCTCTTCCTCACGACAGGAAAGGAAAAGCGCAAGCCCATGCTACCATCACGAGATCCGATGCGCTCCTCCGCGACCTAGCGGAGCTATCGCCGAAGCTCATGGTGGTGACGGAGTAGGAGGCCGACCACAATGGCGAGTTCATGGGCTAGTTCAACAACACGCTCAACTATGACGGGGCCTTGTTTGATGCCCTGAAGGAGAGCCCACTGATACGTCCATTTTGCATCATGTTTTCCTACTGTTATTTATGATGTTTTTATGCATAATAATGCTTTTTGGAGTAATTCTAATTCCTTTTCTCTCATAATATGCAAGCTACACACAAAGAGGGAGAATTCCGACAACTGGAAATCTGGACCTGGAAAAGCTACGTCAGGCCACCTATCCTGCACAACTCCAAACAAGCTGAAACTTCAGAGAGATTTTTTATGGAATATTTGAAGAATATTGGAGCAAATAAGTACCAGAGGGGGCCCACCAGGTGGGCACAACCCACCAGGGCGCGCTAGGGAGCCCAGGCGCGCCATGGTGGGTTGTGCTCCCCTCGGCCCACCTCCGGTACCCATCTTCTGGTATATAAGTCATTTTGACCTACAAAAAATAAGGGTAGGACTTTCGGGATGGAGCGCCGCCGTCTCGAGGCGGGACTTGGGTAGGAGCACTTTTGCCCTCCGACGGAGCGATCCCGCCGGGGGAACTTCCCTCCCGGAGGGGGAAATCCTCGTCGTCATCATCACCAACAACTCTCCCATCTTAGGGAGGGCAATCTCCATCAACATCTTCAACAACACCATCTCCTCTCAAACCCTAGTTCATCTCTCGTGTTCAATCTTTGTATCAGAACTATAGATTGGTGTTTGTGGGTGACTAGTAGTGTTGATTACATCTTGTAGTTGATTACTATATGGTTTATTTGGTGGAAGATTATATGTTTAGATCCAATATGCTATTTAAAACCCCTCTGATCTTGAGTATGATTATCATTTGTGAGTAGTTACTTTTGTTCTTGAGGTCAAGGGAGAAATCATGTTGCAAGTAATCATGTGAACTTGATATGTGTTTGATATTTTGATAGTATGTATGTTGTGATTCCCTTAGTGGTGTCATGTGAATGTCGACTAGATGACACTTCACCATATTTGGGCCTAAGGGAATGCATTGTGGAGTAGTTATTAGATGATGGGTTGCGAGAGTGACAGAAGTTTAAACCCTAGTTTATGCGCTATTCCGTAAGGGACCGATTGGATCCAAAAGTTTAATGCTATGGTTAGAATTTATTCTTAATACTTTTCTCGCAGTTGCGGATGCTTGCGAGGGGGTTAATCATAAGTAGGAGGTTTGTTCAAGTAAGAACAACACCTAAGCACTGGTCCACCCACATATCAAATTATCAAAGTAGCGAATACAAATCGAATCAACATGATGAAAGTGACTAGATGAAATTCCCGTGTACCCTCAAGAACGCTTTGCTTACAATAAGAGATCGTTTTGGCCTGTCCTTTGCCTCAAAAGGATTGGGCTACCTTGCTTCACTTTTGTTACTATTATTGTTACTTGCTCGTTACAAATTATCTTGCTATCAAACTACTCTGTTACTTACAATTTCGGCACTTGCAGACATTACCTTGCTGAAAACCACTTGTCATTTCCTTCTGCTCCTCGTTGGGTTCGACACTCTTACTTATCGAAAAGAGCTACAATTGATCCCCTATACTTGTGGGTCATCACGCACCTGCACGCGGGTCGGCAATGCAGTGGTCGGACGTGGAACGGTGCCTGCTCGTGCATGAGATCAAGGATATCATTGCCTATGATGGCGCGCGGCACCGGGAACGACACGAGCGGATGGTGAAGTGGGCGGAGCAGATGACGGGCGCCGGATTCGCGCCGCAGACGCAATAGCGCAAACAGTGATGCTGGGGTAGATGGTGACCGGCTGCAGCAGGGCGCACAGGGTTTCCAGTATGAAGGATGTGTGTGCTTCTTCATCCACTCGCGCGACATCCCGATGTTCTCTGTCTCGACCTGGCGTGCCGTGTGACGAGGATCGCCAGATATTGTGACACGTGATTTCTGCATATTTCTCAATTCATTGCAATAATTTCATGCATTTGATGAATGTGCTTTTAGTTGATTGCCTGAACTTGTTATGCCAGCAACAGAAGTTGGAAAATGTTCAAGACATTTTTGTTATTTTTGTAACATTCAAGATGTTTTGGTTATCTTTGAAACATTCAAGACATTTTGAGTTGTTCTTATTATCGTACTCCTGGTTGTTGTTTCATCATATGCCACAAGCAGAAGTTGAAAGTACGAGGTACTAGTATGATAGAAAATCAATCACCACAAAATGTTTGACCTCTCTCTCCCCTCTCTCTCTACCTCCCCCTCTCCCTATCTCTCCCTCTCTCCCCTCTCTATCCTCTCTCTTTGCCTTCTCGCATGGAAAAACGTACACATGCGAGAAGAAAGCATAACCTCTTCCTACGGGGCCTTTGCACAACGACTTCCCGACTGTCTTCCAACTTAGTATGATAGAAGAATATAAAATTCCTTTTTGTGGCAGTATCTATCCCTTTGGTTTGCAGGAACAAAGTGCAAGTAAATGGATAGAATTTCCTTTATCCCAATTGTTTAGGACAAACAAATGAAAGCTAAACTCCTCTTAGACCTCTTTAGACCCTTCCAATGGATAAGTAGTAGAGACAATCATATCTTCGTATAATAATATGTAGAAAGTGTTAGTTTCTCTATTCTTATTAAGAAACATTACTAACACTAATGCATATTTACACTTTTTTTGAACATGTCATTTACACTTTTTTTGAACATGTCATTTGAAGATGTATATGTTCCTTTTTTTATTGCTAACCCGCCTGACCGATGGGTTGATGACTAGTATTTTCAAACCGAAGAAATATATGATTATCCTAAATCACCTTATCCCCCATTGCCTAACTTCAAATATTTTTTTTTTGTTAAATCAACAATTCATTCCTAGCATCCATTAAACGTCAAACGGGCACACTAGTGTATCAGTGAACACAACTCTAAGGACAGTGTGGTCGGTGGATCATAGAAACGGACTCAATGGGACATTCGTACACTCCAACATCAATGGTATTACAACATTACTCGTGTCAGAGGTGAGGTCGGTAGTGGCGCCTACTATAGCATCCCTGACGGCACCTGCACCGCAGAATCAGTACACGCAGCACGCAATAGACCTTATCACACTTCTATATTCCTGTGCCTCCGTGTTCGCCAAAGGGTACAAGGAGCTGATAAAGTAGGGGCTGGAGAGGATATGCAGCAGTCTCGCATCGGACGATGTTAGCGGGCCCCTGCACTGCCTCGCGTCTTTGTTCACGGATACTCTAGCGCTGCACGTGGTCCACCAATGCCAAGGCGTGTGCTGCGTATTCCAGCAGCACAAGACTACCTCCGCACTGGCGGCCGCCGCGGTGCGCCGCCACTTCACCGAGATGTGCCCGTTCCTCCGCCTCATCGGGACCACGGCGAACTTCACCATCATCGATGCAGCTCGGACGGAGAGGACTGCCGTGCTCCACGTCGTCGACCTTGGCGGCGTTGAAGCCGCCTAGTGGTTTCAGCTCCTCCGCCTCATTGCCAAGTGTCCGGGGGAGGGCGCACATGACCAAATCCTCCATCTAACCATCGTCAACAAGGACGACGAGTTCTTGTCCGTCACCGGTGCGTTCCTCGCCCGGGAAGCCGAGAGCCTACACATTGGCTTCCTGTTCCACCCGGTGAAACTCCACATCAATCAGCTACTCAGCATCGAGCCCCTCGGTATCAGGAGCGGTGAAGCACTGGTCATCGTCTCCACCCTACAACTCCACTGTTTGCTCGTCGACGAGTTTGTAGAAGTGGGCTGCTCGTCCTCACGACAGGAAAGGAAAAGCGCAGGCCCATGCTACCATGATGAGAGCCGACGCGCTCCTCCGCGACCTAGCGGAGCTATCGCCAAAGCTCATGGTGGTGACGGCGTTGGAGGCCGACGACAACGGTTAGTTCGCGGTCCGGTATGACTATGCGCTCAAATACTACGGGGCCCTGTTTGATGCCCTGGAGGTGAGCGTACCTGCACGCGGGTCAGCACTGGAGCGGTCGGACGTGGAACGGTGCCTGCTCCTGCATGAGATCAGGGATATTGTTTCCTGTGATGGTGCGCAGCGCCGGGAGCGCCACGAGCAGATGGTGAAGTGGGCGGAGCGGATGATGGGCGCCGGATTCGTGCCGCAGACGCAGTGGTGCAAATGGTGATGCTGGGGTAGATGGTGACCGGCTGCAGCAGGGTGTACAGGGTTTCCAGTGAGAAGGATGTGTGCTTCTTCATCCACTTGCGCGACATCCCGATGTTCTCTGTCTCGATCTGGCGTGCGGTGTGACAAAGATCACCAGATATTGTGACATATGAAATCTGCAGATTTCTCAATTCATTGCAATAATTTCATGCATTTGATGAATGTGCTTTTAGTTGATTGCCTGAACTTCTTATGCCAGAAGCACAAGTCGGAAAATGTTCAAGACATTTTTGTTATTTTTGTAACATTCAAGACGTTTTGTTTATCTTTGAAACATTCAAGACATTCTGAGTTGTTGTTGTTATCATACTCCAAGTTGTTATTTAATCTTATTCCACAAGCAAAATTTGAAAGTACGAGGTACTAGTATGATAGCAAATCAATTACCACAGAATGTTTGACTTCTTTGTCCCCCCTCTCTCTGTACCCCCCCCCCTCTCCCTATCTCTCCCTCTCTCCCCTCTCTATCCTCTCTCTTTGCCTTCTCGCAAGGACAAACGTACACATGCGAGAAGAAAGCATAACCTCTTCCTACGGGGCCTTAGCACAACGACTTCCCGACTGTCTTCCAACTTAGTATGATAGAAGAATATAAAATTCCTTTTTGTGGCAGTATCTATCCCTTTGGTTTGGAGGAACAAAGTGCAAGTAAATGGATAAAATTTCCTTTATCCCAACTGTTTAGGACAAACAAATGAAAGCAAAACTCCTCTGAGACCTCTTTAGACCCTTCCTATGGATAAGTAGTACAGACAATCATATCTTTGTATAATAATATGTAGAAAGTGCTACTTTCTCTATTCTTATTGAGAAACATTAGTAACACTAATGTTATGTACACGTTTTTTGAACATATCATTTACACTTTTTAGATGTATATGTACCTTTTTTTATTGCTAACCCGCCCGACCCATGGGTTTATGACTAGTATTTTCAAACCGAAGAAATATATGATTATCCTAAATCACCTTACCCCCCATTGCCTAACTTTAAGTAATGTTTTTGTCAAATCAAGAATTTATTGCTAGCATCCATTAAACGTCAAACGGACACACTAGTGTATCAGCAAACACACCTCTAAGGACAGCGTGGTCGGTGGATCTCGGAAACGGACTCAATGGGACATTCGTACACTCCAGCATCAATGGTAGTACGACATTACTCGTGTCGGAGGTGAGGTCGGCAACGACGCCTACTACAGCATCCCTGACGGCACCTGCACCGGAGAATCAGTACGAGCAGCGCGCAATAGACGTTATCACACGTCTATATTCCTACGCCACTGTGTTCGCCAAAGGGGACAAGGACCTGATAAAGAAGGGGTTGGAGAGGATATGCAGCAGTCGAAGATCGAAATATGTCGGCGGTGTTGGAAATATGCCCTAGAGGCAATAATAAATGGTTATTATTATATTTCTTTGTTCATGATAATCGTCTATTGTTCATGCTATAATTGTATTGTCCGGAAATCGTAATACATGTGTGAACACGTAGACCACAACGTGTCCCTAGTAAGCCTCTAGTTGACTAGCTCGTTGATCAACAGATAGTCATGGTTTCCTGACTATGGACATTGGATGTCATTGATAACGGGATCACATCATTAGGAGAATGATGTGATGGACAAGACCCAATCCTAAGCATAGCATAAAAGATCGTGTAGTTTCGTTTGCTAGAGCTTTTCCAATGTCAAGTATTTTTTCCTTAGACCATGAGATCGTGCAACTCCCGGATACCGTAGGAGTGCATTGGGTGTGCCAAACGTCACAACGTAACTGGGTGACTATAAAGGTGCACTAAGGGTATCTCCGAAAGTGTCTGTTGGGTTGGCACGGATCGAGACTTGGATTTGTCACTTCGTGTAACGGAGAGGTATCTCTGGGCCCACTCGGTAATGCATCATCATAATGAGCTCAATGTGACTAAGGCGTTAGTCACGGGATCATGCATTGCGGTACGAGTAAAGAGACTTGCCGGTAACGAGATTGAACAAGGTACTGGAATACCGACGATCGAATCTCGGGCAAGTAACATACCGATTGACAAAGGGAATTGCATACGGGATTGATTGAATCCTCGAAACCGTGGTTCATCCGATGAGATCATCGTGGAACATGTGGGAGCCAACATGGGTATCCAGATCCCGCTTTTGGTTATTGACCGGAGAGGCGTCTCGGTCATGTCTGCATGTCTCCCGAACCCGTAGGGTCTACACACTTAAGGTTCGGTGACGCTAGGGTTGTAGAGATATATGTATGCGGAAACCCGAAAGTTGTTCGGAGTCCCGGATGAGATCCCGGACGTCACGAGAGGTTCCGGAATGGTCCGGAGGTGAAGAATTATATATAGGAAGTCCAGTTTCGGCCACCGGGAAAGTTTCGGGGGTTACCGGTATTGTACCGGGACCACCGGAAGGGTCCCGGGGGTCCACCGGGTGGGGCCACCTATCCCGGAGGGCCCCGCGGGCTGAAAGTGGAAGGGAACCAGTCCCTAGTGGGCTGGGCGCCCCCCCATGGGCCTTCCCCATGCGCCTAGGGTTGGGAACCCTAGGGTGGGGGGGCTTCCCCCTTGCCTTGGGGGGCAAGGCAACCCCTTCCCCCCCTTGGCCACCGCCCCCCCCTTGGAGATCCCATCTCCCAGGGGCCGGCGCCCCCCAGGGGCCTATATAAAGGGGGGGGAGGGAGGGCAGCAACCTACAGCCTTGGGCGCCTCCCTCCTCCCCTGCAACACCTCTCTCTCTCTCTCTCTCTCTCTCTCTCTCTCGCAGAAGCTCGGCGAAGCCCTGCCGGAGACCCGCTACATCCACCACCACGCCTTCATGCTGCTGGATCTCCATCAACCTCTCCTTCCCCCTTGCTGGATCAAGAAGGAAGAGACGTCGCTGCACCGTACGTGTGTTGAACGCGGAGGTGCCGTCCGTTCGGCACTCGGTCATCGGTGATTTGGATCACGGCGAGTACGACTCCGTCATCCACGTTCATTGGAACGCTTCCGCTCGCGATCTACAAGGGTATGTAGATGCACTCCCTTCCCCTCGTTGCTAGTAGACTCCATAGATGCATCTTGGTGAGCGTAGGAATTTTTTTAAAATTATGCTACGATTCCCAACAGGCGGGACCCTACACTGCCTCGCGTCTTCGTTCGCCGATGCTCTAGCACTGCGTGTGGTCCACCCATGTCAGGGCGTGTGACGCCTCCTCTAGCTGCACGAGACTACCCCCGCACTGGCGGCTGCCACGGTGCGCCGCCACTTCGCCGAGATGTGCCCATTCCTCCGCCTCGCCGGGACCATGGCGAACTACGCCATCATCGATGCATCTCAGACGAAGAGGAATGCCGTGCTCCACGTCGTGGATCTCTGCGGTGCTGAAGCTGCCTAGTGGCTTCTGCTCCTCCGGCTCTTTGCCAAGCGTCCAGGAGAGGGCGTACATGATGAAATCCTCCATCTGACCGTCGTCAACAAGGACGACGAGTTCCTGTCTGTCACCGGTGCGCTCCTCGCCCGGGAGGCCGAGAGCCGGCACAACGGCTTCCAGTTCAACCTGATGAAACTCCACATCAATCAGCTACTCAGCATCAAGCCCCTCGGTACCAGAAGCGGCAAAGCACTGGTCATCATCTCCACCGTCTGCTCGCCGACGAGTTTATAGAAGTGGCTGCTGTCCTCACGACAGGAAAGGAAAATCGCAGGCCCATGCTACCATGACGAGGGCCGACACGCTCCTCCGCGATCTAGCGGAGCTATCGCCGAAGCTCATGGTGGTGATAGAGTAGGAGGCCGACCACAACGGCGAGTTCTTGGGCCGGTTCGACACCGTGCTCAACTACGACAGGGCCTTGTTTGATGCCCTGGACGAGAGTGCACCTACACGCGGGTCGGCAATGGAGCGGTCGGACGTGGAGCGGTGCCTGCTCGTGCATGAGATCAGGGATATCATTGCGTGTGATGGCGTGCAGCGCCGGGAGTGCCACGAGTGGATGGTGAAGTGGGCGGAGCAGATGAAGGGCGCCGGATTCGCGCTGCAGACGCAGTGGCGCAAACGGTGATACTGGGGTAGATGGTGACTGGCTGCAGCAGGGCGTACAAGATTTCCAGTGAGGAGGATGTGTGCTTCTTCATCCACTCGCGCGACATCCCGATGTTCTCTGTCTCGATCTGGCGTGCGGTGTGACAAGGATCTCCAGATATTGTGACATGTGAAATCTGCAGATTTCTCAATTCATTGCGATAATTCCATGCATTTGATGAATGTGCTTTTAGTTGATTGCCTGAACTTCTTATGCCAGAAGCAGAAGTTGGAAAATGTTCAAGACATTTTTGTTCTTTTGTAACATTCAAGACGTTTTGGTTATCTTTGAAACATTCAAGACATTTGGAGTTGTTCTTGTTATCGTACTCCAAGTTGTTGTTTCATCTCATGCCACAAGCAGAAGTTGAAAGTACGAGGTACTAGTATGATAGCAAATCAATTACCACATAACGTTTGACCTCTCTCTCCCCCCCTCTGTCTCTCTCTACCTCCCCCCTCTCCCTATCTCTCCCTCTCTCCCCTCTCTCTCCTCTCTCTCTCTCTCTGACTTCTCGCAAAGACAAACATACACATGCAAGAAGAAATCATAACCTCTTCCTATGGGGCCTTTGCACGACGACTTCCCGACTGTCTTCCAACTTAGTATGATAGAAGAATATCAAATTCCTTTTTGTGGCAGTATTTATATCCCTTTGGTTTGGAGGAACAAAGTGCATTTTAATGGATAAAATTTCCTTTATCCCAACTGTTTAGGACAAACAAATGAAAGCTAAACTCCTCTGAGACCTCTTTAGACCCTTCCTATGGATAAGTAGTAGAGACAATCATATCTTTATATAATAATATGTAGAAAGTGTTACTTTCTCTATTCTTATTAAGAAACATTAGTAACACTAATGTTATTGACACTTTCTTTGAACATGTCATTTACACTTTTTAGATGTATATGTTCCTTTTTTTATTGCTAACCCGCCCGACCCATGGGTTGATGACTAGTATTTTCAAACCGAAGAAATATATGATTATCCTAACTCACCTTATCCCCCATTGCCTAACTTTAAGTAATTTTTTTGTCAAATCAAGAATTTATTCCTCGCATCCGTTAAACGTCAAACCAGCACACATGTGTATCAGTGAACACACCTCTAAGAACAGCGTGGTCGGTGGATCTTGGAAAGGACTCAATGGGACATTCGTACACTCCAGCATCAATGGTAGTACGACATTACTCGTGTCGGAGGTGAGGTCGCCAGCAGCGCCTACTACAGCATCTCTGACGGCGCCTGCACCGCAGAATAAGTACGAGCAGCGCGCAATAGACCTTATCACACTTCTATATTCTTGCGCCACCGTGTTCACCAAAGGGACAAGGAGCTCATAAAGAAGGGGCTAGAGAGGATACGCAACAGTATCGCATCGGACGATGTCGGCGGGCCCCTGCACTGCCTCACGTCTTCATTCGCCGATGCTCTAGCGCTGCGCGCGGTCCACCCATGCCAGAGCGTGTGAAAGCTAAACTGCTATGAGACCTCTTTAGACCCTTCCTATGGATAAGTAGTACAGACATTCATATATTTATATAATAATAAGTAGAAAGTGTTACTTTCTCTATTCTTATTAAGAAACATTAGTAACACTAATGTTATTTACACTTTTTTTGAACATGTCATTTACACTTTAATTAGATGTATATGTTCCTTTTTTTACTGCTAACCCACCCGACCCATGGGTTGATGACTAATATTTTCAAACCAAAGAAATATATGATTATCCTAACTCACCTTACCCCCATTCCGTTACTTTAAGTAATTTTTTTGTCAAATCAAGAATTTATACCTAGCATCCCTTAAACGTCAAACGGACACACTAGTGCATCAGTGAACACACCTCTAAGGACAGCGTGGTCAGTGGATCTCGGAAACGACTCATTGGGACATTCGTACACTCCAGCATCAATGGTAGTACGACATTACTCGTGTCGGAGGTGAGGTCGGTAGCGGCGCCTACTACAGCATCCCTGACGGCGCCTGCACCGCAGAATCAGAACGAGCAGCGCGCAATAGACCTTATCACACTTCTATATTCCCGCACCACCGTGTTCGCCAAAGGGGACAAGGAGCTGATAAAGAAGGGGCTGGAGAGGATATGCAGCAGTCTCACATCGGACAATGTCGGCGGGCCCCTGCACTGCCTCGCGTCTTCGTTCGCCGATGCTCTAGCGCTGCGCGTGGTCCACCCATGCCAGGGCGTGTGACGCGCCCTCCAGCTGCACAAGACTACCCCCGCACTGGCAGCCGCCGCGGTGCGCTGCCACTTCGCCGAGATCTGCCTGTTCCTCCGCCTCGCTGGGACCACGACAAACTATGCCATCATTGATGCAGCTCGGACGGAGAGGAATGTCGTGCTCCACGTCGTCAATCTCGTCGACGCTGAAGCCGCCTAGTGGCTTCTGTTCCTCCACCTCTTTGCCAAGCGTCCGGGAGCGGGCGCACATGACCAAATCCTCCATCTGACCATTGTCAACAAGGACGACGAGTTCCTGTCTATCACCGGTGCGCTCCTCGCCCGGGAAGACGAGAGCCTGCTCATGGGCTTCCTGTTCCACCCGGTGAAACTCCACATCAATCAGCTACTCAGCATTGAGCCCCTCGGTATCAGGAGCGGCGAAGCACTGGTCATCGTCTCCACCCTACAGCTCCACCATTTGCTCGCCGACCAGTTTGTAGAAGTGGCTACTCGTCCTCATGACAGGAAAGGAAAAGCGCAGGCCCATGCTACCATGACGAGGGCCGATGCGCTCCTCCGCGACCTAGCGGAGCTATCGGCGAAACTCATGGTGGTGACGGAGTAGGAGGCCGACCACAAAAGCGAGTTCATGGGCCACTTCGACAACATGCTCAACTACTACGGGGCCCTGTTTGATGCCTTGGTGGAGAGCGTACCTGCACACGGGTCGGCAATGGAGCGGTCGGATGTGGAATGGTGCCTGTCCTGCATGAGATCAGGGATATCGTTGCCTGTGATGGCGCGCAGCGCCGGGAGCGCCACGAGCGTATGGTGAAGTGGGCGGAGCGGATGACGGCCGCCGGGTTTGCGTCTGCGGCGATGAGCGCAGACATAGTGGGGCAAATGGTGATGGTGGGGGAGATTGTGACCGGCTGCAGCGGGGCGTACAGGTTTCCAGTGAGAAGGATGTGTGCTTCTTCATCCACTGGCTCCACATCCCGGTGTTCTCTGTCTCGACCTGGCATGGGGTGTGAGGAGGATGACCATATTGTGACATGTGATATCTATAGATTTGTCAATTCATTGCAATAATTTCAGGCATTGGATGAATATGCTTTAGTTGATTGCCAGAACTTCTTGTCATCATTTTTAGTTGTTGTTGTTATCCTACTGTGCGATAGCTGTTGTTTCATCTTATGGCACAAGCAGAAGTTGGAAAATGTTCTAGACATTTTTGTTTTTTTTTTGAAACATTCAAGACGTTTTGGTTATATTTGAAACATTCAAGACGTTTTGGTTATCTTTGAAACATTCAAGACGTGCTTGTATGATAGCAAATCAATTACCACAGAACGTTTGAGCTCTCTCTCCCCCCCTCTCTCTCTACCTCCCTCCCTCTCCCTCTCTCTCCCGCTCCTCTCTCTCTCTCTCTCTTTGCATTCTCGCAAGATCAAACGTACACATGTGAGAAGAAATCATAACCTCTTCCTATGGCGCCTTAGCACGACGACTTCCCGATCGACTGTCTTCCAACTTAGTATGATAGAAGAATATAAAATTCCTTTTTGTGGCAGTATCCATCCCTTTGGTTTAGAGGAACAAAGTGCAAGTAAATGTATAAAGTTTTCTTTATCCCAACTGTTTAGGACAAAAAAAAATGAAAGCTAAACTCCTCTGGGACCTCTTTTAGACCCTGTAAGCCGAGTGCCAGCTTTGGCCGCACGGCTTATAGCCTGTTCCGTGACGGCGCCCACAGCCGCCTCCGTTGTAGACATGTGGCATATGTCTTTTGCCGAGTGCGTGCTGTAAGCCCGGTGCTTTTTTCAGATACCGTGTTATCCCTATAAGCCGAGAGCTTTATTTGCAACACTCGGCTTATAGATGGCCATAAGCCGAGTCCTTTAAATTTACCGGGTGTTTTTGATGGGCAATAAGCCACGGCGACTACGTCCAGAGCGTGTGCGTGCGTGAGCTGAGTGTGTCGAGTGTAGTCTGTGGTCGCGTGAGTCATAGACCGGGCATAGTCTGACCATTGTATGGCCATGGTCCGACTTGTGTATGGTCTGGCCATGGTCTGGGGTATGTCTGACTAGTGTCCAGGTTGTGTGCGTGAGTGCCTGTGTTTGTTGGCGAAGAACCAGGGGTGAGCACGTCGCTAGCACCGGTAGTGGCCGCGTCGTCCGCGTCCGAGCGCGGCGGGTGCCTGAGCCAGGGGTGCGGGGCGTGGGTAGTGGATGAGTATGCGCGGCGTATGAGCGCGCGTATAAGTCTCCCCGAACCCCTGTGTATCCCGGTGTGGGTTGAGTTCGAGCTCAAAGAAAAAACGTCGTTGTTGCAGCGGGCGTTCGTGCGCCAGGAAAACCACCGCGTCCACTGCTGCTTCTTCTTCCTTCTTTCTTCTTTAGTGTGTGCTAGAGAGAGAAGTGTTCGGAGAGAGAGAGGGGTAGAGCTAGGGCCAGCTAGGGCAAGGGCTTGGCTCCAACAATTGGCATCAGAGCTTCGGTTCGAGAGCTCGCCGGCGGCCATGGCGCTTGTTCCGCACGGCGGTGGTGGTGGCAGTTTCTCGCTGCCGGTCCCGCCATTGACGACGACGAACTACACCTCCTGGGCGATCAAGGTGGAGGCGCTCCTTGATGCCCAGGGGCTGTGTTGTGCGGTGGCTCCGGCGGATGGCACAACGGTGGACGCCGGCAAGAGCAAGACGGCGAGGGCACTGCTGCTCGGAGCACTGTCGGAGGAGGTGCTGCTGCCGGTGTCGACGAAGACCACCGCGAAGGACGTATGGGACTCCTTCAAGGTGCGCTTCGTCGGTGCCGATCGGGAGCGGGCGACCCGGCTCGCGTCGCTCCGCGGCGAGTTTGATCGGCTGCGGATGGCGGACGGCGAGGACTTGGACAACTTCGCTGGGAAGCTCGGCGCCATGACGGCACGATATGCAGGCATGGGCGACGTGCTCGATGACGCCGCACTTGTGAAGAAGCTGCTAGACTCGGTCCCTGACTGCCTGTACCCCGCCGTCGCCGGAATAGAGCAATTCTGCCACCACGCCGCGTCTCCGTGCCACGCACCTCCACGGTTGTCGCGCCGAGCCATCGCGACCTCTGCGCCACCACGCAGGTCCTTCGCGACCTCCTCGTCACCACGACTGCCGTGCCCTTCGCGCGCACGACATCACACCGCACAGCCATGGACTCGCCGCGCGTTGCCGTCGCCACGCGCTCGCCGCGCGTCGCAGCCGATGCCTCCATGTCGGCCGCGCACACCGCCCTCGCCGCGGACGCCACCGCGCGCCACGGCCGCCCCTCGAACCTTGTGGCTCTGAATACCAATTGTTGGCGCCGCCTCCATCGACGCCGCTCTTCTTCTACCTCTTGCCTCACACAAGGAGAAACTCCACACACACCCACGCACACATGCACCAAGGAAGAACTCACAAGCTTTGCCAAGAGGCTCCCTTGGTGATCACACAGTGGCTACATTGTTTCTCCAGCCCTCACGGACGCTCTTTCTCATTTACCTGATCGCTTTAAATACCAGTACAAAAGAGTCACACACGCACTGGCCAGCCGCCACACTCGGCTGCTAACTCCTACTAATCCAACTAACTTGCATGCATCCATGCACGCACGATCCGGCCAACACACCGGCCACTACTCCATCGTGGTGGTTATCCTCTAATGACCGAGTCCACTCACAATTTCATGCACAAAGCTAGCCAACAACCTGAACACATCAAGTCAGCCAACCAACTGAATATGGCCCGGCTAACTGACCGTGATCCACGCTCCTGTATGCATGCGGCTAACAATCTATGCATGTCAAGATTACTATTAACAAGGCAGTGCAAGATGCGGTCGATGATGATGTCCATGGCGTGGAAGGAGAGGTCACAGAAGCGGCCGACGACGTGAGTGTGAGGAGAGGTCAGAGCGGCGGCGGGGAAAGTGAGACGGGAATGGAATGGGGATTGGCTGCGTTACCTCGATCCAAATTTGGATACCCTAGTAGTACTCCACCAGTGATTTTACACTTGCTGTTAGACCTAGGGCTCCGTTCCAACATTTGGGCCGGTTGGTCGGGAGTCGGAACAGGGCGCCGCAGGAGTACGACATTCGTGGGCCTTTCTGACCTTCATATTTTGCTCTGGATTATTAACTCTTCGTCGGCCCTTTTTACCTCCTTCCGTTGACAAGTCTGGGAGTTGCAACGTAGTCGGCACCCAATCACATATTATTGTCTACAGATTGAAGGAGTACAATGTTCGTGGACACGCTTTTTAACATGTGAACATTTTTAAAATGGCATGAGCACTTTGAGAAATGTATGAAGATTATATTAAGTGTAATGAACATTTATTGAGGATGTGCGAAAAGTTACTAAAATTTCATGAACATTTTTCTGAGTGCCTGGACCAGTTTTGACAATTACCTGGACAGTTTGTGAAATATGTGCAAACGTCTTATTAAAGCTGATATAATAATTTTTCGAAAATTACATAAGCAATATGAATGTATTTTATCCAAAATACACTCATATAGACAAAGGGAAAATTACTCCTAGAAAGGGTGCTGGACTACCCACCTCCTGGGGCTCGTCGAGAGCAAGAGTGCCCTTCGAGCCATTTGTTTTGTGGTGGCATGCCGTGTAGGGCTCTCGAGGGCTCTCCATGCCATCTGAACCCGGACGGCGCGCACCCGGACGTCTCAGATTGGCGGTCCATGATGGGTCATCTGCGCGTTCGGGGACACCGTTATTGGGCGGTGTTGGGAAAGCCGGCAAGCAGGACCCCGTGCGCAATGGCATCTCCGAACCCGCATGTCAGCACCCTCGGCCTCGTGCGTCCTGGTCCGCCCGCGCCATCCTGGGCCTCGTCGCACCTGCCTTCCACGTTACGCTCGCCCGGTTAGAGAGCTCCCTAGGTTGTCCCGGTTCGTGCGCGTGGTGCGCTTCGCTTCGTGTGCCGGGCGTCTTATGTACGCCCGCCCGACGACTGCCTCTAGCCCCATGCGCCAACCGACTAGGGTATTTCCGTCCGGCCAGGAGCTACGACGGGAAGTGGCTGGCATGCGCACACTCGATGGTGTAGGGTTGCTTCCCTGGCGCTAGCCGGGCACTGCTCGTGGTCGCCCCTGCCGGATTGTTTTACTGTCGTCAGCCGAGAACTGGCGCTCGCAATATCTCTTGCTTTGTTTCGGGTTGTTTCACTTGGTCGTCTTCAACTACCTTAAGATGGAGGGTCAGTTGCTCGGCCTGATAAGTCGGTTGTTTTTATGGGTGTTTTTGTCTTTTCCTTAAGGAGGTTCCAATTTCCTATAAGTTTGTTCTTTTGCGCCGCACTTCGGGCGCTGTTTATGCTAGGCTGCCTTTCACTTCATTTCGCTCCTGCTGGCAGAAGCAAGCACGTCTTCAATGTAGGCATTCTCTATTGTGACGGGCGGCGGACACATGTCCATCGGTGGGTGCCTGAGGACATTGGAAAGTGAAAGGGTTTTGGGTAGGAAGAGAAGATTGACGGAGATCTAGATATATAGTGAAGGGGAGAGAACAGAGGAAGAAGAAAAGCTAAGGAGAGAGAGGGAAAATACATAGAGGAGAATGAAAGGAGAAAGAAGAGAAAGTGGAGAAAGAAGTGAAGGGAGAGAGGAGGAAGAAGGAGGCTTCCCAAAGCTGAATTGTTGGCCCACGGCGTGTCGTCCAACTAACACACCAATTGTATCTAGCTCACTAGTGGCATTGAAGCAAAGAACACACCACTAATAATTAACACGTTACTAATGGCGTGGAAGTTTAGAGCCCTCGCTAGTACTAGTGACGATACTAATGGTGTGCCCTTAGGGTCCACACCACTGATAGTTTATGCGGGATCAGACCACTAGATCCCAGACACTGGTGTCTAGTGTACCGAGACCTAATAGTTTATGCGGGGTACAT
This sequence comes from Aegilops tauschii subsp. strangulata, assembly GCF_002575655.3. Classification (NCBI taxonomy): domain Eukaryota; kingdom Viridiplantae; phylum Streptophyta; class Magnoliopsida; order Poales; family Poaceae; genus Aegilops; species Aegilops tauschii. Next base: position 27,022,182 of record NC_053036.3, on the reverse strand, counting down.
GACATGACCTCTAACTGGAGAAATATATAGGGTTAATTGGATAAATATCACTCGAATTCTGGCGATTCCGAAAATGCCACTGTAATTTCCAAACTTTGAAAATGTCATTTCCGTTTTTGAAAGTTTCCAAAAATGGAAATGGCATTTTTCAAAGTTTGGAAATTGTATTGGCATTTCTCAGAATTGCCAGAATTTGAGTGGCAATTATCTAGTTAACCCAAATTTATATGTGCTTAGATGTAGAACCCATGAATTGTCAATTTGTATATTTAAAGTTAGGATTATTCACTAAAGATCAATATGTTATGCAATGCATTTCTTTAAATGACCAAACCAAATTATGTCTTACTTTAACATATGTCTGGCCCTGCATCATACAGTTTGTAAAGGTGTAACACTCAATCACTTAACTCATATATTGCTGATTTTAACTCGGTGCATATTTCTCTCTTCCTGATGTGTACATTTGAAAGCACTTGAAAAAACTGATATAAAAATATGTAATCAGTCCAATAATATACCTTGCCAGGGGTCAACTATATCTTACGTAAGCCTGCATGAAGCAGTTAAAGTATATTATCCACGAATCACGACAGCATGATCAATATTATAATCAAAATAGAACCATTTTTTTCTGAGACGCACAACCAGATTGTTGTTAACTCGCAGGTGATTCTTTCATACATGTAGAACGCTCACACAGTTGAGGCTAGCCACATGAAAACACCTCATAAAATACACAGTTACTATGTCGTTTAGACACCAACATCCACGGAATTCATGTATCATATGAAGAGTTTATCATGAAGTGTCGCAGATAAAATTGGGCAAAGGCAAATGGGTATGCAGTGTAGGCATCATTTAAGGTACAAATGTTTATTCAAGAAATCAGCCACATGATGGCTAGTAAATTAAGTAGAAAATAATGGTGATGCAAGGGTACTTGAACTTGGAGAGCTGCCGGCAACCTAACAACTCAAAGTACAATATTGCCTAAGAGAAGCTATATATTGCCTTCAGGGACTTGACTATCAGTTCAGTAGCCCTTTGCAGAATAACTAGTAGGAAGAAGTGCCAGGCCTGTTCAAGTTAGGCAATCAAAAGGGTCACTAAGTAAGAGATCAGATGCTGTCTTGTAGTTCCACGTGTTGTGTTTATACACCCTGAAGATTTGCACAGTCTCATTAGCTAATTCAACCGAAGCGGCAGCCCTTTTCCATATTTCTTCTGTATCAGTTTCCAAGCCGGCAGAACATACATCATCCGAGAGAAGAGAATGCAAATCTCCTTGAGCATGTTCGCACTTTTCAAAATGGACTTAAAAAATGATAGTTCGCTATCACCCCCACAGAAACCATGCAATACGAGCTTCTCAATGGTTGATTTCACACATTTGATGGGATCTATTTTCTTCTTCCATAATGTGCCATCACTGTCAACAGAGGTTTTGAATAGAGATCCGCCATTCTACAAAGAAAAGTGTTAGCTGGGCCATATATTTCATGTCAATTGTTGTGTGCAAATGATTTAGAATAAGGAAAAGTGGGAGAAAATGGACGTCACATATACCTTGATATGCAATATCTGAATTCTTGGAAAGCATGTTAGAAATGATAGCGCCATCCTTTCTTCCTTGGCGGCTCCAAACTGGAAATCAATGGCCAAGATATTGACAATCGGCAGTTGGACTGGCATTTGTCCCAGCCTACAGTACAAAACTAATTAAAATACACAGAAGGTAGAGATACATACATTCCTTGTTTCCTCAGCATCAAAAGACTATGCAATCGCTTATTCTGTTTGTGAATCAAGAGACAGCAGAATATAAAAATAAACAACTGACAGTTAACACTTCACCTCAAGGGCAAGAAATACCGCCTTAAACGGTTTTATTATAATAATATGAATCAAGTAATGAAAAGACCGACACATTTGAAATAAAGAATATTAAATATACATTATTCTACCATAAATCATGGGAAAAAGAAGGGTTATATTAATCTTTTGTCAAGGGCGCCATATTATCGCTCATTACAAGTATATTAGTATTTTATTATTCATTATAAATCAAGAGAAGAGGAGAATAACATTTGTGCCTCTTACATTTCATTTAGGTCAAGTTTTTGTGATCCACTTGAGTCAACATTCTGTCCAATGGCCCCACACAAAAAAGTGTAGTCAACAGATCGAAACAAATTGAACACACAAAATCATGAAAGAGAGCTTGAAACATATTCTCCCAAAACTGAGAAAGATCATGGCCTTAATTTGATGTGTTTTGGTGCTTAGAACACAGTTCACCGGCATATATAGATATATTACTTAGCATAATTCTGGATAGGATCCTAGATGAATATTATTTAATCCATGTTATATCTTATATTTACTAAATAGAAACACCACTGGAGGCACCAGGTTGATCCCAGAAAAATAATCAAAATTGCCCATTTGATATCTCTATTATTTATCTACAATCGTTGGATGAAGTATCTCAGGAAGTCATTGCCCTTTGTCCCACCTCAACACTTGTTCCTAACGGGACTTTGTCTATAGGCTGTGATCTCTCAAAACTAAAGGACTAAAAGAAGCAAAAACACGCAGAGCCTTACTACTAGAGAAAACGTTATACACAGAACTTTAGCAGTACCTGAAAACGTTATACACGCGTGCAAAATAAGCGCGCTGCAGATGCATATGTATCAGTAGCGCGCCTCACCGAAAACTCGCTACTACTAAAATTCCAACCACTAAGCCGATGGGCTACACATAGTAGTAGCGAGCTTTCAAAAACCGCGCTACCGCTAACATTCTTATAGCAGCGCGTTTATGCGTAAAGCGCTACTGCTAACGAAAATAAAATAAAATGAAAAACGGATAGAAAAGTAAATGAAAATGAAAGAAATAGAAAAAGGAGAAAGGAAAAAAATATAAAATGTAAAGAAAAATAAATGAAAAAGGGAAAAAATGATGAAGACGTAGCAGTAGCGCGTTCGCTGATCGCGCTATAGCCAACTTAGCTATAGTGCATTTTCTGTAACGCGCTACCGTTATTTTGGACTTAACCCAAAAACGGTTTCCCCCCGGCCACCACTTCTCCCCAAAATCCCTCGCCCCATTTCGCCGCCGTCTCCCCCACTTCGCCGTCGCCCCCACTTCGCCGCTGTCTCCTGCCGGCGTCGACGCCGCGCTCATCCTCACCGCTGCCCGAGGCCGCCCAGCCTCACCACCGCCACCTCTCGGGCGCCCTCGACCTCACCGTCGCCTCCCTCGACCTCACCGCCGCCGCCCTCGACCTCACCGCCCCCGAGCCTACCCAGGACCGCCGCCTCTCGATCCCGAGCCCGCCCTCGCCGCCCCTACCTCCGTCGCCGAGCACCTCCCCGCCACCGTCTCTCCCCTCTCTATAAGCCCCCCCACCCATCCTTTTTAGTTAATAGATGTTAATGTTAAGTAGTAGATAATGTTAAGTAGTAGATAATGTTGATGTTTTTTAGTTAGGGTAATAATAGATGTTAAGTAGTAGGTAATGTTGATGTTAATTAGTTCAGTAGGGTTTAGTATTTGAATTGAGTTTGTTTAACTAGATGTTAATTAGGGCAGTAGGGTTTAGTTTAGAGTGAAGTTTAGTTCAGTAGTTAACTAAATATAATCTATATTTGGTTTTTGAATTGAGTTTGCGAGAGCATGAGATTTGTGTCGATTTTCTTGTAGTGTCAAACGCTAGGACATGCAAATTTGAAGTGGTCAGAATATATGAAAATTCCTCAATTGTGTTTGCACATGTTTCGATTGTGCCCAAGTGGCCTTTTGTTGTTTCCAGGGAATGAAGCTGAGTGGCCTATGTTTTGCCGGAATGTTGATTCATTTCCGTTCCGGCAAATTTCAGGTTCTCGATTTGTCCACTTTTTAGCAAAGGTCATGCCGAAATTTTCCGTGAATTTCGGCATGACTTGTGCTACAAACTAGGCATATCGAGTGCCCGGATTTGCCGCACCGGGAAGGAGTCAACGTTCCTGCAAAACATAGGCCTTTTTTATGTCATTATTCATTTTATTAGGTCTAGAATTAATTGACTAGATTTAATCGTAGGAAACATGGCTAGCAACTATGAAGGACAGGTTCTGGTGATTGCGACGACGTCTACCTGGCGGCAGACGAATTTTTGAGCCTTGCTGACGATCAACCGATGTTGTTGCTGGGCCCACTAGTGGCATTGGGGACTGAGACCGACACGCAGACCGGTGATAAGACTGAGACCGACGCTGAGGCTGAGACCGGCGCTGAGACTGAGACCGGCATCGAGACCGGCGCCGAGACTAGCGGAGCCGGTGTAGAACTGAAAGCAAAGAGGCAACGGCTTCCTAACAAGCTCGGGACTACTAGACTGGTGGTCATGGAGGTGGACGACGGCAATTTTGAGCCAAAAGCGCCCGAGGAAGCGCGCGCGTGCTACGGCAATCAAATAGGCTGCATCGTACGGACAACCGCCACCATCAATGATGAAAAACTACAGAAGATAGATAATATGAGGCCCTCCCTCCTAAAGAAGCTGCACCAGATATTCTTGTTCCCGGGCCGGAATGAAAAGGATTATAAAGATCCAGATAAGGACCCGGCAATGAAGAAGATAAACAAACACGCCATGACCAAGTTTAGCGACGCGTTGGCCGCCTGGAAAACATGGGTGAAATATCGGATCGTCAACAAGAAGAAACCCTACTCCGAGATTCTAAAGGATAATCCGACAATCACGGAAGAGCAGTTTCAAATATTCAAGGCAGCTTGCGAGGCCGAAGCTGCCAAAAAAAAGTCTAAGTACATGAAGGGGCTTCAAGAGAGGAACATTGGGAGCCACCACCTCGGAAGCCATGGTTACGGCGTGAAGAGGTCCAAATGGGCCAAGGAGGACACGGAAGCCGCGAGTCTGGGCATCCCAGACCCCTTGGCGGAGTTCACCGTCCCGTAGGAGAGTGACTTCCTCAGTGCCCGGCACCGTTGGGACCTAGTGAAGAAGGTTTTCGAGACGAACGCGGTCACGACGGAGTTCATGAGACTGCTGGTAATTTAGTTTCTGATCAATTTGACTGCACGTTAGTCATATTTGTAAACGATCCTTGTGCCTTTTGCAGAGAGAGCAGCACAGGATTGCGGCCGAAAGCGACTCGCCGTCTGAGGCGTTGGCGAGGCCCAAGTGGGACACTCCATTCAACCGGGCGTTGAACATATTGAAACGACTCCCGGTGGAGACTCGACCATCGTATGGACGCGTGCACGGTGTCGGAGAGGGCGCCACGTGGAAGAAGTACTACCGTGAGACCACTGAGGAGAGAATGGAAAGACGGAGGTTAACTGAAGAAAACATCGACAAGAAGGTTGATATTGCGGTTGAGAAGAAATCATCTTAGACAGTCGCAACAGCGGTAGCTGCCGCAAAACAGGTGGTTGTAGATATGTCTACTTCCTTGGTTCCGGCCATTTTCAATTGGACCAGGCAAAATCCAGAAAAAAATGCAGCGGACTTTCCCCTTGCTGACTTCTTGGGGAGCAGCTCGACTAGCGTTGCACCAGCACCGGCTCCCGCACCTGCTCTGGCACTGGCTCCGGCACCGGACGTGCTCGGCGGTGCTTCGTCTTTGGCTGAGCTCGACGCCCTCACTGCATCTGTCACACTGGCCCCCTTCAATAAATGTATAATCTCCCGTTTTCTTTGCATTTCGGATGTCTCACATCGCAGACTTTTATTTGCAGGCCGACACCATATTGTACACCATCGGCGACCAGAAGGTGGACATGGGGAAGGCGACGATAATGAAGCCGAAGGAACCATTTTTCCACAGCCGGCCGATCCCCCCGAACGTCTTCAAGGTTTCCGTGGCCAGTGTCAAACCGGACCATGAGAATTTGCGTCCTCTGGTACTAGTGGGGGATGACGTCGAGACCCCGCGGCGGCTTGGTGATTGTTGCAACGGGTGGGTCCTGTTGTGGCCAAAGAGTCTGCTTCGTCTGGAGGCGGCCGGAAGCACGCCCACAAGCACGCAGTTAGGTATGAACATCAACACCTCACCTACCCAATTAGCGTCGGCTGTCGTGCTGGGTGATAGCGGAGGGGGTGAGGAAAAGGCTCCATTAGTCGCTGGTGATGTCGCCATAGATGAGGATGGGGATGACGATGGTACTCAACAGTATGTTTATACTGGCGCCTACTTAGGCTTTGAGCGTCATGAGTCGGTGCCTGAATTGCCGTCTCCGGAGGCTGAACGTATTATGGACGACCTTCCGGTAGTAAAGAAGTCTAGGAAGAGACCGAGGAAAGGCAAAAAAGCTGTCTATGATCCAGCCGCCTCAGCAGCCTTGGGTTCAAGACCGTATAGATATCCCCGGTCCGGATAAATGGCATATCCCCGGTCAACCAATCCTACCTGCAGCAGCACTAGGGGCCAGATTCGGCGATCTAAGGAGACTTCATGACGATGTGCCGTGGATAGAGAAATGCCTCATCGCCTCGAAAGATCCAGGATACCCACTCTACGTGGTTAACGTTCCTTGCAATTGTCGCACGTCGACACATTCCCCGCGGAGAAGTTCTTCCTTCGATTCGATTACATATTCGACATGTTTCACGTGAAGAAGCTGGATTGGACGTTTGACCGCCTTTATGCCTTGCACATGAACTACATCATCGGAGTTGAGCAGATACCTCATATCTGTGTCGGTGACCCGTACTTCATGCACGAGGGCTTCTTGGGACTCTCCGCAAAGCACCATGAATACGCGAGGGAATACATCGTCAATTTCATGCTCGCCAATAAGGACAAGGAGGCGATTCTCGTGCCTTATCATCCCCTGAAAGTCATCCGCGCGGATATTCTTCGTTCGATTTCAATCATTCATTTGCACAGTGGAGGCTAATTAATTTGAGGTGTACTTATTTTGCGCAGCGGCGGGCGCGCCGTCCTCATCATCCTCTACCCCCGATACTCCCACGCTCTTTACTTGGACTCGTCGAAGAACATTAACAAAAAGGATTACACCCACATCAAGGATGTTCTCGACAGTGCTATGTTTTACTACGACGCACGGGGTGGAGAGGTCAAGGACAAGAAGAGAAGGGGCGGCAGGCCCGCCTTCGGCCACAAGACCGGCTTCTGCTGCATCCAGCAACCGAGTGATTCTCTTAATGATGGATTCTATGTCCTACACCACATGCTGGAGTACAGACGGGATCACCAGAACCTTCGCATGTCACCTACATCCGGCGATGCCCATATTCTGCAATGGGCAAAGAACGTAGGAGATATCGAGGATCATCGACTTCGAGCTGAGTTCTATCACATCCAGCGCGAACTTGCCCAAAGCATCATGAAGGAGGTCGTCGAAAAAACAGGGATGTTCTACGAAGAAGGACAAATGTCGCGGGAAGACGTCCGAACACGAGTAGCCTCTCAGCGTCTCGACCTGAAGCCTTTCACTAGGCTCGGGGACTATCTTCCTGACTTGGATGGATGGCAGAACATGTTGGAGTGATTGTCGATATATGACAATGTGTCCGTTTAGTCCATACTTTCTGTATGACGAAACTTTGAGTTATGCACGACAAAACTTTATTTGTGATGTAATTAAACCATCCTCCTCGACTAGCGACGATCACTCTAGTTAGGGCATTTTGGGTACGATCAACTTTGTTATTTATGCTTAAGATATGTTGCTTCTATTTTTGCCAAGTCTGTCTCTTTCTGTTGCTCAACTATATATGTTGCATATCATCGACTCATGTGATGATGCAGGTGCATAGATCATCGATGGCGAAGAAGTGCTGCACCAGGAGTATATATACGACGAGTGGCCAGAGTGTCAGGCCCAGGTGTACCGGCTTCCGGTTTCTGAGCGACAGGCAGTAGTTAGTTTAGGTTCACGCTAATGCGAGAGAGGGATACAAACTCATGTACTGCATAGTTCCGCTCTCACTCAAAGTGATAGCTCTTCTCGCGTATATCATTGTTTAGATGGATGACGATGTAGTTGCAAGTAATCGAGACTTGTATCGCTATTTTTGAGATGATGACGAGAGACCACTTTGTGTTGGATGATGATTATGATGATGACATGATTTGATGAGACTAGTTGTATGTATATGCTATGATTACATTTGTATGTGTATGATATGCTAAAGATTATTGTATAAAGCCTATTCAAATACAAAACAAATATGCAGAAAAAAAACTAATAAAACTAGCAGTAGCGAGGGGAACAAAGTTAGCCGTAGCGCTGCCTTACCAGTAGCGCTTCCCTGTAAAAAGCGCTGCAGATATTATCAGCAGCGCTCTTCATTAAAGCGCGCTACTGCTATCCATGTATAGCAGTAGCGTGGGACGACATGCGCTACTGCTACACGTTAGCTGTAGCGCCTTATCAATAGCGCGACGTCCCGCGCTACTGATAGGCAAAATACCGATGCTACTGCTAGGGTTTTTCCTAGTAGCGCCTTATGGATCTCTCTACAGGCTGCAATCTCTCAAAAAGGAAAACAGAAGTCGTAAAAAGGGATGAAAAAGCCACGCAGAGCCTTGTGGATTCATGTATAGGCTGTGATCTCTCAAGAAGAAAAATAATTTGCAAAGAAGAAAAAATGAGCAGCGATAATTTCCCACAGCCACCCCTTCATTTATTTCAAGTATCATGCCCTGAGCTGGACAAGGCAAGGCACGGAGAGCGATCCACCCGGCCCCCGCGTCGCTCCCGCAGGGGCGACTCGGGCGGCGATAACCTAGCCCGCCGCCAGCCTCCCCTCCCCCCTCTCCTCTCCCTCGCCACCACCGGAAGGGGTCGCCGGAGCGCCGCGCGTCCGCCCGGGGAGGGTGGTGGCGAGGATCTGTTCCGCCCTGTCGCGTGCAGGGGGCTTTGGAGCCGAGGCGGCGGCCTCGGGTGGTGGAGCGACGGCGACCTCAGCAAGCGGCCGTCGCTAGTGCTGGCCGTCCTCCTTGGCCGCGCGGGTGGCAAGGCGGCGGCGGGTGGTGGCTGTGGGGCGCGGTGGCCGCAGGGGCGCCCGTCCCAGATCTGACGCCTTCGTCTCCAACCCTTTCGGCCCCTGTCAGATCTGGTCTTCGGCTGGCCCAGGCTGCCGGCGCCGCGTCTGTGCTAGGGGTGGGGAAGACGTGGAGCCCGGAGAAATCCATGGCTGGCTCTGCCGGCCACGACGACGGCGACGCCTGAGGGCGCCGTCTCCTACTTGTAGGCACCGTCAAGGTTATCCCTTTCCCCCTCCGCCTCGTTCCCCTGCTCGTATACCGGGGTGAAAACCCAAATCCCTTTGGATTGGGCGGCAGCGACGCTCGCGGCGCCGTCACCCCCATGGTGGTGCCGCCTTCGGTGAGTTTGGGGCGGTGGTGAGTCCGATCTGGTTGGTGGGCGTTTGGCGGCGACATGGTTGGAGCTGGTGGGCGTTTGGCAGCTTCGTCTCCATGTTCAGTCCAGTGGCTCCACTCCTTTGTTGCTCTGTCATCGGCAGCCCCACCGTGCTTTTGCTTCTCCTTGAGTGTTGGTTCCCTCCCAGTGCCATGTTGCCCTTCGTTGAGCTCGGCGACGCGTGTTGGTGGTGCTCTGGTATGGCATTTCGTGTGGCCATGGCGTCGGGTGTACACCTTTGCTCTTGGGAGAGCGTTCTCATCGTCCGACAGATCGGCGCCTCGTGCCAGGCGAGGGGCTAGGGAGCCCCTTTCGGAGATGTAGGAGGTTGTCGCCGATTCGGCCGGAGCCCATGGAGCTGCCATCGTCACTCCCGCTTGCTAGCTGGGTCTCCTCAAGGTCAGATGGTGTCTCGGTGGGGTGGATCACACTCGGTGGAGGGCTTCAACGTCTCCAAGCTGGTCTTGTTCTTTAGATTCTGCATCTTTGCTTGTAGATGGTAGGAAGCCTATTAGCTGTTAGCACAACACTCTTGTAACCTTTTAGCTGTTTTCTGTTTCGTCTCTGTTCTTGGTGCTTGTTGTAATCCTGGCCGGTTGATGGCTTTGTTAATTCAAAGCCGGGCTCGTCCTGAGCCTTCGTTCTAAAAAAAAAAAGTATCATGCCCTAATCTCTCCATGGTGCTTGCGCCTAGAGGTCGTTGTTTTATCTTCCCCAAGCGTCCACTTCTGCCGACCGTCTAATCCAGTGGCAAGTTCTCTGCTCGCTGACACTTCCTTCCACTGATTTTTCTTTTGCGAATGGGACCTCTCATTAATTAAAAGGACTCATTACAATCTGCCGTGCACAGTGCTGATACCATCTGGACCAGTGGATAGCCACACGGCAGTACGGGGAAGGTATCGCCCCACACTGTTTCTAGCGTACGGAAGATCACACAACACACTTGCGACCCAAGATTTGATCTCCAGTTTTTTCGCACCATTGCCCGGCGTAAAACATCGAAAAAGACACCACTAGCAACGACCAGACCACTTCGAATAAATCTTTCTATTTTCTAGGTCCAGAACAGAATCTGTAATTCAGGTGATTTATTACAATTATTTATAAGTTAAAAAATTGCAATATATATTATTTAAAGCTATCAGGGTTATCTCCTTCTTAATAGTAGTAGGATTGCTGTGTGTGGTTTCCTTGCAGCTTTTAGTGTTTCTTGGTTGCCTGTAGGCATTGTTCAAGAGGCGTCTGCTATATGTTGTAGTGGAAAAAGCAACTTCAACGTATGGATAATCTGTGCATGCACCATGAATTCCTTGATGTTGCACTGACGTTGTGAATTTTCAAGGGAGAGAATGATGTTCAATCATTAGTAAAAAGGCATCATCATTAGGTGTCAAGGAGAGCAAGAGTGCTGAATGCCAAAGTAAAATGTGATGATTATGAATGCTATTGCTCTTAATTCATGAGTTAAATGGAGAAAAATAAAACACTTTAGAAGGCTTTAATTTTTATGTGGATCGACATTCCAGAGACTGATAATAAAAGGGTAACGATTATTGTAGTAATTTCCTTCTTCGCGTGTATAAGTTGGTGTCTTGCTGTTATTTCTGTTCACGTTCCTGGAGTTTTAAATATATACTACTGAGAATGAGTTCTCAAATTTCACAAGTTATGACTACTCTCGCCATGATTCTAAATTTACTTTGGCATTTAGATATTACGACGAGTGCAAAATAAAATTAATATCCACAAAGATGCATGGGAGGTTTGCTTACGTATAAGCTTTCTACGTGTATAAATAATAATATTTTTTTATTTGTGATAAAACAGTAGTATGGCATTACGATTAGTTTCACATGGGTTCATGTATAGGAGTATTGGACCAATATTTGCAAATATATAAAAAATTACCTTCTAAAAGGAAAAAAAGAATCAATAACTGTGATCACCTCTTTATATATACCAATAATAGTAATTCTTCTTCATGACTAAAATAAGTAGAGTAATTAGCCACAATCAAGTTAAATTTAAATCCCAATGAGACTATATCAACTGATAACAATTGTTCTTTTATTTGATTTCACTAAAAGGAGAGACTATCAACAATATATTTTCTAGGTGAATAAATAGAAAAATTAGTTCCTTTTTTATTTGTGAGAAAATAGTAGCATGCCATTAGGATTACGGTTAAATGTTTTCATTTATAGGCTCAATATTTATAATTGCCAAATTTCCCTTCTAAAAGGAAAAAATAATCTGTAACTGTGAATTTATAGGCTCAATATTTATAGTTTTCTCGCCAGTGTTGCTATGGAGGACATGTACAATAACCCTGGAATTTTATCCCAGTACATCAGCGAAGTGCTTATGGTAGATTTAATTTCATAAAGTGTTTAGTGCGGTGAAATAACTAACCACAGTAAAAATAAGTTTGATCCTACAGGTCTGACTTGAGGCTCAATTTATATAGGCAAGAAAATGATTCCTTTCTCGATGGATCTCAGTTTATATTCCTATTCCAGAGAAATATATGAATGTCGCTGGGGTCTAAAATCAGTAAAGTATTTCTAATGCCATATGTGAATGATGTGTCTGTTGGTTCTTTTCAGAAGGTTGTTAGTAGCCTGCCATGTTATTTACACATTAATTAGCCACATGTAAGTTGTTCCACATCATGACCCTTTTGCTAAGCGGTTCATGCAATTATTTGCTTCACCTGTTAATGGAGAACATTTTATCGACTACTGCACCAATGCTTAAGAATGTGGGCTTATTAAGTTTTTTCAGTTGCTCAAGTTCTGATTACAAGTCCCACATCACTCATTCATGAGTGCAACTATGTTTTTTTCTAGAATTAACATGCAAGTTGATTTTCCCATGGGCTAAGGTTTCTCAGTCCACCGCATTATTATTGGACTGAGTAACAGTTGTTTGTGATCGAGACATCATGTATATAAAGTATTGTACTTCAAAGGTTGGTAAGGTTTTTCCGACATCCAATGTCATTCAACTCATATTCTTCTGTATCTTAGTCGACGTTACCCCCAGTAAATAACTTCGTTGAAAAAATATAGATATCCCTTCGTATGGATAAGTAGTAGAGACATTCATATGTTTGCATAATAATATGTAGAAAGTGTTTCTTTCCCTATTCTTATTAATAAAAATTAGTGACACCAATGTTATTTACACTTTTTTTGAACATGTCATTTACAATTTAATTAGATGTATATATATATATATATATATATATATATATATTACTATATATATATATATATATATATGTGTGTGTGTGTGTGTGTGTGTTCTCCTTTTTTTATTGCTAACCTGTCCGACCCATGGGTTGATGACTAGTATTTTTAAACTGAAGAAATATATGATTATCCTAAATCAGTTTATCCATCATTGCCTAATTTTAAGTAGATATTTTTTGAAAATCAAGAATTTATTACTAGCATCCTTTAAACGTAAACGGGCACACTAGTGTATGTGTATCAGTGTGTGATTTTGTGCATTTTCTGATCAGAAAATAAGAAAAAATTGGACAGTGAACAAGCACAGCGCAAGTAGTTAGGCATATAGCAGCATGGACAGAATTAAACAATCCGGCGAGTTGAAATTTGATAATACGTATACGTACCATGATTAGTTGGTCCCCAATCTGGAGCACATGCAATGTGGGGTTGAGCCGTTGAGGTAGCCAATAGCCCGAAGCACCGGAGCAAATCCAATCCTGGTGGGGGAGGGGGCAAGGCTGTATGCGTTCTCCTCCCAGAGAATGATGCGCTCAAGGCACAGCATGTCGACCATGGCGAGCTCATGTGAGGGAAAGGCGTGCCAGAACAGCACGCATCTCAGCCTCGGGCTAACCAGGTCGATGCGGGTCAGCGCCACGCGGCCGCAGATGAACGCCAGGTTCTCCAGCTTGGGGCTGCCGGCGAGCAGCCGGTCGAAGTCTTCTTCGCATAAGCCCGCGGAGCACAGGCCGCGCTTCAGCAGCTCGGGGAACTGTATGTCGTGCCCGCCGGTGTACGGCAGGTCGCACACGGCACGCACAGGGACGTGCACCGCAGGAGTTCTTCCGGAAGGCTGATTTTTTTAGAAAAAAAAGGACCCTTTGCCTCTGCATCTGGACGATGCATGCAGCCACTTTATTAATTATTTACACATGACCTTACAACAGTAAGACTAAAGTCACCGTCTAGGCAACATCTGTCGCTACTCCTATCCAGTTGATGTAGGGATGCTGATAGTCTGAGCCTAATACCAAACAGACCTCACAGCCAAATCTAACATCTAAGACCTGAGATCCCAATCAGGACGCCTGCCGAGTATGGGGCACCCACCAGTCCGGCGCACTCCTCAACCAGGACGTCTGCCGGGTATGAGGCCGCCGCAGCCACCTGCCATCAATCCATCTTCAGTGATGTACTGCTGCGTCTACCTTGCCCGGTCTAGCTGCCGTCGACGTCATCATGACGCCAGACAACGCCACCATCCTGCGCTCGTCCATCAACACACACCCACCGGCAAGACCCCGCTGCTCCATGCCGCCGAGACCCGCCGTCGTCGACGTGAGAGAAGGCACGCCACACCACCTCTGGCCTCTTCCATCCGGCACCGCTCCACAAACGATGCCCCCAATGGGGAACATGACACCGCAGCGCCCGCCATCGTCCGATCCGGTGATCTTAGAATTTCTCCCGGAGCGGCACGAGCAGGTTGACGATAGTTGCTTGACGATGCCTTCATCAAGGTAACGACGTAGACGCCGCCATCTCTCGCCATGAGCGAAGTCGGCTCGAATTTCACCGGCGACTATGTCTCCCCAACTCGCCGCCGATAATAATAGTGGGATCCAAGATCCGTCACTACCAGCCTGGCCAACCACTTTCGGTGGTGAAGGCAGCCACCACCACCATGCCCGGGCCAAGAGACACGGACGCCCTCGTGTCGCGAAGATTACCCAGGGGGATCTCCTCTTGCCGTTGTCGAGACGAGGCGCGGCCGCAGTGGATCTTGATCTAAACCCCTCGGGCCCAGATCAGATCTTATCGCAGCCAAAATCTCATCCGCCAAACGGCCGCCGGAGATCTCCGGACCACCGCCAACCCGCTGCGCACTGCCTTTGGAGGAGGAGGGAGATGGACGCCGCTGCCCTCACGCGTTACCGCCGGCCGAGGACTGCGCTGCCGCCGCGGCCGCCTCACTATAGGGGCTTCGCCCCGCGGCGTCCTCAGCGACGACGGCGGTAGTGGGAGGCGATGGAGGGGGAGGGCTGAGGGCGGTGTGGACGGGGACTCCACAGGGGCGGCGCGGCGCCGCCGCCTCGGGGGAGAAAGGTCGGGAGGTCGGGGGAGAGAGGTCAGATCGCCCACAGATACACTGACCTTCAGTTGAGAGGATCAACCGGAAGGCTGAAGACGACGAGGGACCAGTGGTTGACGAAGACGAGTTCCTGCACGCCCTTCCTAGCCAAGTCCTGGAACCAGTCCCTGAGCGTAGACGTCCGGTGTACGATGGCCTTGCTGTTGAGCTGGACGGATCGGAAAGGGCCCTCGTGGGAGCCGATGACCTGGGAGACGCGGCTCACCACGGCGTTGGGGTCATCAGATCCGTCGTCGCCGTGGGGGGTCAGGCTGTTGGCCTCGAGGTCCAGCGCCAGCGGGGTGGAGCGCCAGATGTATCTCCAGCTAGAGAACAGCACGGTGGTGCGACCGGCCTCCTTCATGGGGAGCTCGGAGACGATCTGGCGCTGGATGTTCTCGGCGAGGGCGCTGATGTTGACGCGCCGGCCGCTGGAGTAGGCGGCGGACTCGAAAGCTGCAGGGAGAGGGAGGGCGCCGGTGGTGGTGATGATTTGCCCAGGTGGAGCAGGTAGGCAGCGCAAGATGCGGTCCATGAGGAGGTCCATGGCGTGGATCCAAGGAGAGGTCAAGGAGAGGTCAGAGAGCCGGCCGACGGCGTGAGCGTCAGGAGAGGTCAGAGCGGCGGCCGGGGAAAGAGAGACGGGAATGGATTGGGGGTTGGCGGCGATCGAAATTTGGATACCCTAGTAGTCTTCCACCAGTAAATTTACACTTTCTGTCAGACCTAGGGCTCCGTTCCGACATTTGGGCCGGTTTGGTCGGGAGCCGCATGAGTACAAGATACCTGGGATTTCACTTTTTATATATTTTTCTTTAAATTCATAATGCTTTGTCGTTTTAGGCCTTTTTTACCTCCCGTTGACAATTCTTGGAGTTGCGACACTCACTAGTCACGAGAGACTTGCCTAAAAAACAACTAGTCGCTAGAGACATTGTCTACAGATTTGGGAGACTCAAATATGCAAATACAGATATTGTCTTATATTTTTTTAAAGGAGGATAGCGCGTCCAGCCTTTGCGTCCCTTGATGCACACAATCACATGTGTTACGCACACAATCACATACTGTTAATGATTATTCCACTATGCTAAACAAAGACAAGCGTTGATGTCAAGCGAATCGGCTTAAATAATAAATACTCTCGAAATAGACTTTTGCCCCGCTTTATATATAAAGCAACAACCGAATAGAGTACATGGCCGAAAGATAAAAGGTGATGAGGTTGCCCCCTTGCAAAGCCAATCCTAGGCTAAGCGGGTCACGAAGACTGGACTACGCTACCGAAAGATAACACAGGAAGATATGAGTACAAAGCCACGCAATGCCCTAGTACACCCAAGCTCCACGACAACGCCCTCACGAGGGAAAACGATGTAAAGCATCGCCGCTGCCGAGCCCACAATGGACAATGGTTTTCACTCGGAACCTAGACACGGAGAGAAGCACCACGACGTCGTCTTGAAGAAGAAAGCGGCGCCCGCGAGTGTCGCCGAAGTCAGTGACAAAGCTCAAAGCTTTCGCTCGGTCGCTCCCCCGAGCCACCTCGAGGTCCCAAGAACAAACGTGACGAGAACAGATCTCCAGATCCGGGTCGAGGCATCGGCACTTACCAAAACAGAGAGCATGCCCGGGCCACCCTCCACCCCAACTTCCGTCATCCACATGACCAAGAGGAAAAGCCATCACTGCCACCATGGTGCCCGCCGGAGAGCCCACCATGCGGACCGCCACTCAGGACCGACGCCCTAACATCCATCTCCGAGACACCGCTAACCACCCACATCACGGTGCCACCACCATGGTAGGAGCAGTAAAAGGGATCTTCTTTCACTCCTGGCCCGACATAATCCAGGAAGTCTGGGTCAACGCCTCCATTGTAGGAGGCGTTCACGCCCTCCTATAGACAAAGGCTTCAAGAGAAGGGATCATGACACGTGCACCAATATTGACGAGTTCAAGCAAAGGTCAAACATGAGAGTTTCATTCCCGAAGCGAGCTTCGAGCCAACACCTTTAACAAGGTCACAACACGCGTGTGTCAACAATTCTTGATCTAGCCATAGAGGCAAGATCGTCGGTTTCCACTGACATCAACGTCTCTACTTGTTGATGATTGTCACTAAGCCAGTTTTTGGATGTTGAGAGCCCAAGGCCCAGCCATGTTCCACTAGAAAACTCCGGAACCTGGAGAGCACCAGATGTATCTCCATCTAGAGGACAGGATGGTGCTGCGACCGGCCTCCTTCATGGGGAGCTTGGAGACAATCTGGCGTTGGATGACTTTGGAGAGGGCGCTGATGTAGGTGGTGGACTTGAAATCTCCTGGGAGAGGGAGGACGCCGGTGGTGATGATTGGCCCGGGTGGAACAGGGAGGCAGCATAGAATACGGTCGATGAGGACGTCCATGGCATCAACAAAGGAGAGGTCGGAGTGACGGCGTGAGTGGGCAAGGAGAGGTAAGAGAGGTGCAGCCGAGCAATGGATTGGGGTTGGTTGCATGACCTCCAACAGTGAGTTTACACTCTCTCCCGATGACTGTCAGAGCTAGGGTTTGGTTCCAAAATTTGGGTCGGCTAGTCATGGTAGGACGCCGCAGGAGTGCAATATACATGGGCCTTTTCACCTTTTTATTTTTTTTGTCTAAGATCTTAACTCTTTGTTGGCCTTTTTACCTCGTTCCTGACAAGTCGGCATTCAATCATTGCTCGGCCGCTATCATTGCTAAAAAAGTCGGCAATCAAAATCACATATTATTGTCTAAAGATTTCGGAGACTCGAATATGCAAAACCTTCTTGGTGCTGTTTGAATTTATTCCTCGCCTCACTTAGCTCGCCATCCTGGTGATAGATACAAAAGAGATCGACTTTTTCTTGTTTACCTTGCTCAACAGGTTTACCTTTTTCTTGGGTTACCTTTTAGAATTCCTCCATATCTTCAACATGAAAATTTCCTGTGAACTTAGTAGGATTCTCAGTATTCTATTGTTTCTTAGTAGTCATGATCTTTTTGATCAAAGCTTTTCCTGCTTCCAAGGTGAAGACATAAATGTTCCACCTGCACTCATATTAAGAATGGATTTAGATTCATCGTCTATTCCATGATAAAACAAGTGGAGTATCACATATTCTGCAAAATCATGGTTAGGATAGAGATTCAACAATTTAGAGTATCTCCCGCAAAATCATGGTTAGGATAGAGATCTGGAAAAAAAAAGGTTAGCTCTTTTCGGAGTTTCGATATCTTGGAGAAAGAGAAATTTTTAATCATGAATTTCTGTACACAAGCTTTCCAACTAGTTATGTTACTATAAGGTAGTCTCTTTTATCATTCTTCAACCTTGTCCTTATCAGAGAATTAGAGGAGTACCGCACAAAGCGTCAAAGAACATCAGATGTGCTTCAGGCTCCTATTCTTTATCTCCTATAAAGGCACACCTTTTCACTTAATTGATTTGTTCACAGTAACTCGAATACTCGGAGGAGATCTTGAACCCATATACAGAGCACAATACTCCCTTAGAGTCTTCTCTTTATTTGGAGTAATCGGCATCTATGCAAACAAAGTGTTCATCTCAGTAGTTTGATTTTGTTTGTTTGTTCTGTTAATGAAGCTTGTAGCTCCCGCCGGAAAATGCAGAATGTAAGATTGTAGACAACTTCTACTAGAACAAGTCGCGCCTCTCCCAGAGAAATAAAACATCTACAATAACAACACCTGTGAATCACTTATTAAACAAAAACTATGCGCTTAGCTACCTGGCAATTAATGGCGCCAGAAAATGCTTGATGGCCTGCAAGACACATAAGGTATTGTAGCACAATCGTGTAAGTATCCCAATAGTTATCGTCCCAACGAAGGGTGGATGAGAGTATGAGCGGCGGTTTGGTCACACACGAGTTGTCACAGCTCTTGTGTAAATTAACTATTGGAGAATCTGCAGATGGTATTTTTGTGCCATGAAAAAACATACCAGGGTGGTACAAGGTATTGCTTGTGGCAACGAGAATAATAACAACTTAAAAATAAAGAATATAAATTAGAATACTTAAATTAAAAGTGGTTTCCTAGGGTAGTGAGATTAGGAGCGGGGAGACTGTGGATCATGGTGTACCTCAAGTGTGCCAGTGCGACAGTAATGCCAGTTACCCCGTATCGTGAGTCTAATATATTTTGTTTGTTCAATAGGCCCTTGAGTTCTAGAACTCCACATGGATTCCATTCGCTTCTATAGTCCTGCTTTGATTAAGCCACAAGATGGTCATCTCTACGATTAAGGTTGTTAAACTGGAATCATGCATTAAGTTCTCTGGATCACATTTATCTCATGGTGTCTTCGTTCCTTTTAGATATAACCACCAATCACCTAGAGGTTATGGATTCACTAAACAATATGTTATGTTGTCTTGGCCTTTAAATTGGACAACGCGCATTATGTTCACCACAGAATAGTAACTTACTAAACTATCATAGGTAATTTGTGGGATCTCATCAGGAATAGATAAAGGTGAAGTCCAGTGATGCTTGCTGTCCCAGGTGGAGCAGAGAAGACGTAGAGGATGTCATCAATGATGAAGTCCATCGATCTAGTCTTTGTACCCATAATTAACTCATGACCATTGTTAGAAATTTCATGGATACTTTTTTTAACATGTGAACATTTTCTAAATGTCGGGAACACTTTGAGAAATGTAGGAATATTATATTAAATGTAATGAACATGTATTGAGGATGTGCGGAAAGTTATTAACTTTCATGAACATTTTTCTAAACGTGTGGACCATTTTTGCAAATTACATGAATAATTATAGAAATACGTGCAAACTTCTTATTAAAACTGAGCTAAAAATGTATCTAAGATTCCTAAAAAAATATGAGCGTATATTACCCAAAATACAATGATATAAACCGATGGAAAATAAATTTTAAAACCAAACAGCTGCCCTGTCTTTTAGGCATCCACATCCAGCGAATTCACTTATCGTATGAAGAGGCCTAGATAACATCTGGCAAAGGCAAATTGTTATGCGGTGTAGGCATCATCTTACGTACAAAAGTTTATTAAACAAATCAGCCATATGTCTTATAAGTTAACTAGAAAACAATGGCAATGCCTAGGTACTTGATATTCTCGACAGCTACTGACAACCTAACAACCCAAAGCACTATATTCTCTAAAAATTGTATTGACTTCAAGGACTTGACCATCAGTTCAGTAGCCATTTGAAGAATATCTAGCGAAAGACTTGCATTGCACGTTCACCTTAGGCAATCAAAAGGGTCACTAAGTAAAAGATCATATGGTATCTTGTAGTTACATGTCCTATGTTTATGCACCCTAAAGATTTGCATAGTTGCAGTAGCAAGTTTAACCAAAGTTGCAACCCTTTTCCATGTTTCGTCCATCTAAGTTATCATGCCATTAAAAAATACATCATCCGAGAAGATAACACAAATCTCCTTGAGCACGCTAGCACTTCTCAAAATGGAGTAAGGGAATGAAAGTTCACTATCCCCCCCTGTAGGAGATATGCCCTAGAGGCAATAATAAATGATATTATTTATCTTCGAGTTCATAATTATGTTTATGTTCCATGCTATAACTGCAATGATTCTCGAGTCTGCAATATCCACGAGGCTCGGAGGAAGACTCATATGCACGTGTGGAATAATAAACGGTAAGAAGTATTCCTAGTCTGGCCTCTAAGACTAGCTCAAGTGTTGCATGATGGTTCTGTTTTCCTGATCATGGGCATGTCTATGCCAGCAATTTTGAGGGCACAATGTTAAGAGAACATTTGTGTTGAATCGACCCGGATTGATGTTATGCTAAGAGACTCATTCGTCACAAGTTAAAGGTTTATAACACAGAGATAGTTAATGTTTGCATAATTCCTTAGACCATGAGAGTATCGAGTTTCTTCATGCTTGCTTCATGAACTTTGGGGTTTGTTAAACGTCATCCGTAACTGGATGGCTATTACGGCGGCTTACAGGTTCATGGGAAAGTATGTTAAGTAACTTGATAGCTCGAGATTGGGATTTGCTCCTCCGACGATGGAGAGATATACTCGGGCCCACTCGGTGTTACGGTGTCCATCATCGTCTGGCCAGACATTTTGTGATTTGATCACGGGGATGCCGGAACACGAAACGAGAAAAGAGAACAAAACCGGTAACGAGGTAACTTGCATAGTGGACAAAGTGTTGGCCCACAGGGATGCAATAAATCTCACCTCAGGTGTTTGTGATATATCGTGAAGCAACGGGAATAGCTCACCTCAACTGGAGGTTCACTCGAATATTCATTCGTGTGGGTATAGGGGTCAATATGGGTGTCCACGGCTCCGATGGGTGTCCACGGCTCCGATGATGATCGGAAGGGGTTCCAGGTCATGTCCATACTTCACCGAACCTATAGGGTCACACGCTTAAGGGTCATCTATCTGCTGAATACTAGACAGGGAGTCTGAGAGAAAATCACCGAAAAAGTTTCGGACACCGAAAAGTTTCGGACAGCGGAATCGTACCGCAGAGAGAGGTCACCGGATGAGTTTCGGTGAAACCGAAAAAGTTGTTTCGGGGTATGCCATTAATTCAAAATGGTTTCGGCACATGCCTGATAATTCTTGGAGGGTGCCAGAATCATTCTGGAAACTTTTTGGAATTTTCAGAAAATAAAAACCGAAAATGTTTCGGAGCTGCCCGTACCGCTTTCGCTGTTTTTCGCAGATGAAATTCACTAATCTGAAATTGTTTCAGAACGAATCCAAAATCATTTTAGTGGGTACTGGAATTATTCTAAGACCCACAGAAATATTTTCGGATTTAGTGGACGCGAAAAATTG
The DNA here is from genome assembly GCF_002575655.3 of Aegilops tauschii subsp. strangulata. NCBI lineage: Eukaryota > Viridiplantae > Streptophyta > Magnoliopsida > Poales > Poaceae > Aegilops > Aegilops tauschii. The sequence continues at coordinate 27,000,561 of NC_053036.3, read as the reverse complement.
TCTTCATGAATAGTGAAAACGCATTCTTGTTTGCTTTTCGCAGATGAAAATCACTAAACCGAAATTGTTTCGGAACGCGTTGAAAATTATTTTAGTGGGTACTGGAAATGTTCTGAGCCCACATAAATATTTTCAGTTCGAACGGACGCTCAAAAATGTCGTCATGAATAGTGAAAGTGCTTTTTGCTTGGCTTCTTGGTGAAGCCACCTTGAGGGCTTTTTGGTATTTCCCCCCTTGGCTTCTTGGAGAAGCCACCCTTGGGCTTGGCCTATAAATAGGGGTGGAGGGGCTGCCTAAAGGATCATCCCTTCTCACATACAAGTGCCATGCATGATCTGGCTTCTCTCTCCCTCCCACCGAAATAGTTTCGTAGAGCCGAAAGGCTGTCTGGGTTCCGGTGGGAACTAGTTCTGGACGGCGAAGCCCTGCCGGATAGATGACACCGTATGTGTGCAACTCTGTAGAGAGATCGTAGTTTCGGTCTTAGTTCGTGAGTGCCTCCCGAAGGGCTGTCCGTGTGACCGTCCGAGTTTCGAAGGTCGTCCCGAAGGGCTGTCCGAGTGACCGTTCGAGTTTCGAAGGTCCTCCCGAAGGGCTGTCCGCGACACCGTCCGGGGGGCTGTTCGACCGCCTCCCGGAGGGCTGTCTGAGGAGCAGATGAGGGTATACATCCTCGTGGTTGGGAGGTTGTAAATCCTAGCTGCGGGGATCTGCACCGCCCATCGTCATCGACTCTACTTCCCGCTGCGCTACGAGTCGGTAACGAAAAAGATCAAACCTTGTATGCAGTCTCCATAGTGGTCATGGGCTGGTGCGTAGGTCGGAATTTTTTGTTTTCTGCTGCGTTACCCTACACCCCCCCCCCCCAATGGAAACCATAAAATGCAAGCTTCTCAATTTTTTTAGTGAATTTCACAAATTTGATGGAACCAATTTTCTTCTCTCATAACTTGCGATCACCGTCATTGGATTCTTGATGAAAAATATATCCTAGACAATAAACAAGCACGGTTCAAGCAGACTTATAGAAGCTTGGACAGAATTAAACAATAAAGTGTCAAAGGAATAATGCTTACCCATGTTCTGATGTCACAAAGAGCATTATGAATATCGATGTTACCTATACAATAAGATATTGTAGGTATACCTGGATCTCCTAGCTTTGCCGATTTCTTCCCATCAAAGGGATAACTCGTTATCATTGCCACCCGTTCTTCTAAATTCATGATCTGTTATTGTTAATAATATCTCTCATAAACTTTGCAAATGTAGGAATTTTCAATATGTTAGTGACATGGAAAGAAACTTAAGAATTCTAATAATATCTTTTAAGAAAGAAGCAAAGAGTTCATTATTTAAAGGTGGTCTAACTGCCTTAGGATAAGGAAGAGTGTCTTTACTATTTCATTTTTCTTTCTCCTTACCTCTATCTTTAATCTTGTCTTGTGTGACTTGTCTATCTTTAGTAATTCATGGAAATGGAGGCTTGCTCTTGTTTTCTACTGCTATTTCTTTAGCTTTATCAGGTCCTAGGGCAACATCCTTTTCATTATTCCATCGGTGGTTTCTGCGAAGGACTCAACTTCTTTATTATTCTCCCCATCCTCTTCATTATTTTGTGCTTTTTATGAATATGTTCTTCTCAATCATCAGTTGTAACGAGGTCTTCATCCTTCTGGGTTTGGCGTTGACTATCTCTTCTTCTTTACTCTTGTTCTTTCTCGTACCATTGAGGTCCTTTCGGGTCCTGCATTGTTTTACCAATTTGCGTACCAACTCCATTTAGAGAAACGAGATTATTTTTATAAAGTTGGCAAGAATGAAAGATTGTGCTTTAGGAATTTGTGAGCATTGGGTTTCTATCATGCTAGAATGTGTGTCTAGGTTTTTCATCTAATTCTCTAGAGAGGTAAGACATCACCTTTTCATTCTCATAAATACACCACCTCAGGTCTCTATTAAAACCTTCTTGGTGATGTTTGAATTTATTCATCGCCTCACTGAGCTCGTCCTCTTGCTGGTAAATACTAAATAGATCTACTTTTTCTTGTTTAACTTGCTCAACAGGTTCACCTTCTTCTTGGGTTACCTTTCGGAATTCCTCCATATCTTCAACATGGAAACGTTTGCTATGAACTTAGTAGGATCCTCAGTATTCCATTGCTCCTTGTCAATCATGATCTTTGTTGGAAATATGCCCTAGAGGCAATAATAAATTGGTTATTATCATATTTCCCAGTTCATGATAAATGTTTATTATTCATGCTAGAATTGTATTGACCGAAAACTTAATGCATGTGTGAATACATAGACTACATCATGTCCCTAGTATGCCTCTACTAGACTAGCTCGTTGATCAAAGATGGTTAAGGTTTCCTAACCATAGAGATGAGTTGTCATTTGATAACGAGATCACATCATTAGGAGAATGATGTGATGGACAGACCCAACCATAAGCTTAGCATCAGATCGTTTAGTTATTTGCTACAACTTTCATCATGTAAGTATATGTTCCTTAGACTATGAGATCGTGCAACTCCCTGACACCGGAGGAATACTTAGTGTGTATCCAAACGTCACTTCATAACTGGGTGATCATAAAGGTGCTCTACGGGTATCTCTGAAGGTGTTTGTTGGGTTGGCACGGATCATGACTGGGATTTGTCACTCCGTGTGACGGAGATATATCTCTGGGCCCTTTTGGAAATACAACATCACAAGAAGCTTGCAAGCATGTGACTTATGAGTTTAGTCACGGGATCTTGTATTACAGAATGAGTAAAGAGACTTGCCGGTGACGAGATTGAACTAGGTATGGAGATACCGACGACCGAATCTCGGGCAAGTAACATATTGCCGGACAAAGGGAATTGTATACGGGATTAACTGAATCCTTGACATCGTGGTTCAACCGATAAAGATCTTCGTAGAATATGTGGGAACCAATATGGGCATCCAGGTCCCGCTATTGGTTATTGACCGGAGAGGAGTCTCGGTCATGTCTACATGATTCTCGAACCCGTAGGGTCGCACGCTTAACGTTCGGTAGAGCTAGGGTAGTATTGAGATATTAATAATGGAAAATCCGAAGGTTGTTCGGAGTCCCGGATGGGATCCGGGACATCACGAGGTGCTCCGGAATCGTCCCAAGGTAAATATTGATATATGGAAAGTTGTTGTCGGGGTTCCGGGAAAAGTCCGGTTTTTTCGATATTGTACCAAGAACTCGCCGGAAGGTTCTAGAAGGTTCTGGAGTGGTCTGGAAGTCCTCAGAGGGTACCACCGCATCCCATACAGTAGCATGGGATGTAGGGGGCGCACTAGCCTTAATGGTCCAAGGGAACCAGCCCCTACAAGGCCCATGCGCCTGGGAAGGAGAAACCCTAAGTGGGGGGGGGAGTCCACTTGCCTTGGGAGGCAAGTTTCCTCCCTTGGACACCTCCCCTTCTTGGAGGAGGGGCTAGGGCTGCGCCCCCAGCCCTCCCACACCCCTATATATAGTGGGGAGGGGGCGCTAGGGCTGGACACACCAAACCAATCCTCCTCTCTCTCCCGATAAGCCTCCACCTCGATCCGTCAGCGCTTGGCGAAGTCCTGTCGGTGTTCCGCTGCCATTACTACCACCAAGCCGTCGTGTTGGTTCAGATCTCATATACCTCCTCTCCTTCGCTTGCTGGATAAAAAAGGAGAGGACACCGCCAAGCCGTACGTGTGCTAAACTCGTAGGTGACGTCCGTCCGGCACTAGATCGGATTAGATCGTGAAGAGTACGACTACATCAACCGCCTTATGACGCTAATGCTTTCGATCTACAAGGGTATGTAGACACACTCCCCTCTCCTAGTTATACATCTCCTGGATTAGATCTTGTGTGATTCGTAGGAAAAAATTGATTTCTTGCAACTTTCCCCAACAATCTTTGCTATCAAAGCTTTTTGTGTTCCAAGGTCAAAGACATAAATGTTCCTCCTGCACTCATATAAAGAATGGATTTCGGTTCATTGTCTATTCCATGATAAAACTAGTGGAGTATAACATATTCAGCAAAACCGTGATTAGGATAGGGATTCAAAAGTTTAGAGTATCTCCCCCAAGCTTAGTCTAAACTCTCTCAGTTTTTGAGAAAAAGAGGTTAGCTCTTTTCAGAGTTTTTCTATCTTGGAGAAAGTGAAAATTTTAATCATGAATTTATGTGCACAAGCCTTCCATCTAGTTATATCAGAATAAGGTAGTATGTTATATCTTCATTCAACCTTGTCCTTCTAAGAGAATATCGGAGTAGTGGCAACGATAACAATAACTACTTAAATGTAAAGAACATAAATTAGAATGCCGAAAATATAAGTGGTTTCCTGGAGTAGAGAGATTAGGAGTGGACAAACTTTGGATCATGGTGTACATCAAGTGTGCCAGTGCGATGGTAATACCAGTTACCTTGTACCGTGGGTCTAATATATTTTATTTGTTCAGTAGGATGATCACCCTTGAGTTGTAGAACTCCATGTAGGATTTCATTTTCTATTATAGTCATGCTTTGACGAAGCTATAATGTGGTCGTCTCCACGATTAAGGTCGTTAAACCGGAATCATGCATTAAGTTCTCTGGATCACCATTATCTCATGGTGTCTTTGTTCCTTGTAGATATCTCCACCTATCACCGGGAGGCTATAGATTCACTAAACACTATGTGTTACCTACGTAGGTCTTTAGATAATGTTGTCTGGGCACTTAAATTGGACAACACGCATTATGTTCACCATGGAATAATAAGTTACTAAATAGTCGTAGGTACATTGTGGGATCTCATCAGGAAGACGGGTGGAGACGAACTCCAGTGATGCTTGTTGGCCTAGGTAGGGCAGAGAAGAGATAGAGGATGCGGTCAATGATGAAGTTCATCAATCTAGTCTTTGTACCCAATATTAATCAATGAACATTTTAGAAATTTCATGCATACTCTATTTAACATGTGAATACTTTTTAAATGTCATGAACACTTTGAAAAATGTATGAAGATCTTATATTTACTAATCGGAGGCACCATACGAGCTTCCACGTTAATCCTTAAATTAACAAAATCTTAACCTTCTATTTAATTTTAATGTTCAGAAAAGATCACAAATTAAGGTTGTTAAACCGGAATCATGCATTAAGTTCTCTAGATCACCATTATCTCATGGTGTCTTTGTTCCTTGTAGATATCTCCACCTATCACCTGGAAGTTACAGATTCACTAAACACTATGTGTTACCTACGTAGGTCTTTAGATAATGTTGTCTGGGCCCTTAAATTGGATAACATGCATTATGTTCACCATGGAATAATAACTTACTAAATAGTCGTAGGTACATTGTGGGATCTCATCAGTAAGACGGGTGGGGACGAACTCCAGTGATGATTGTTGGCCCAGGTCGAGCAAAGAAGAGATAGAAGATGCGGTCAATGATGAAATCCATCAATCTAGTCTTTGTACCCAAAATTAATCAATGAACATTTTTAGAAATTTCATGCATGCTCTATTTAACATGTGAACATTTTTTAAATGTCATGAACACTTTGACAAATGTATGAAGTACTAATCGGAGGCACCATACGAGCTTCCACGATTAATCCTTAAATTAACAAAATCTTAACCTTTTATTTTAATTTTAATGTTCAGAAAAGATCACAAATTCCAATCGCACGATACGAGAGTTGGCGTGCCTCACGGTAAGCTAGACATGCATACTCAGCTAAAAAAATGTACATTCTCTCCCGTATGCTCTCCTAATCCCTAACCTCACCTAAAAAACTCTCTAACCTGCCGCTCACGGCGCCGCGGCGGCCGCTCCCCTGTCGGCCTCATGTCTGGATTAAGACGTCCTCGGTGCCTCTCACCAGCCACATGCATGCTATCTCCTCCATTGCTATCGGTAGCTTCGAGTAGTAGCAACAGCATGACCCATACCGCTACATACGTGCTAATTGCTGTACATCATGCCGGCGCCGACCTCGCCTATGAGTACAACTACGGCTACCTCGCCGTCCCATCGCACACAAGTGTTGCCACCTCCGGCGCGACCACATCTGCTCCGATAGCCGTTTCGCAAGGAGCCGACTATGTCGCCGGCGGCCTCAACACTCTCCTCTGTAGTTGCAGATTACCGGCCAAACGCGATCAAGAGTGAGAGAGAGAACGAGAGGTGGGAGACTGAGTTTTGCGCTGCGTAACAACTTGCAGCTTTTCTGTTTCTGTTCTTATTTATCTGAACCCACTTGGAGCTCCTGAAAAACAGCTAAGAAATGGTCGTGCGCGCCGAGCTTACAGGTCGTGCCATCCCACGATGCTCGGACGTGCATGAGCCCTACTTGCTTGCGGCGAGGAATGCGTGATCCATGCCATCCCATGGCGATCCCTACGGCGAGCTGAAGACTAGCTAACTACCTAACAGAATGCTAACTGAAACTGAGCTCGTACGTGTACAGGCACACGCTGACGGTCAGTGTTATTCAGAGAAATGTAAACTGAACTAACTGAAGATTCTGAACTAACTGAAGATAGCAAGAGTGCAGCTGATTATCCAACAAATCACCCCCTAATCTGCTGCACCTGTGTGATCCCGAGCCTGTGTCGCAGCTCACTGAACTGCGTTCTGCCCAGTGACTTGGTGAGAATATCCGCGACTTGATCACCTGTTCTTACGTGCTCAACATCTACCCTGCCTAGCTCAACACACTCCCGTATATAATGATACCTGAGATCAATGTATTTGGTCCTCTCATGATGGACTGGGTTCTTGCTGAGCTCAATAGCCGATTTGTTGTCAATCTTCAGCTTTACTTTCTGAACCTCTTCGCCGAGCATCTCCGCAAGCAACCTGCTCAACCACACAGCCTGTGTAGCAGCTGTTGCTCCTGCTATGTATTCTGCCTCGCACGACGACAGTGCCACGATCTTCTGTTTCTGGGATGACCAAGTAATCACACCCGATCCAAGGAAGAAAACAACTCCTGTGGTGCTCTTGCGATCATTGAGATCACCAGCATGGTCACTGTCGCTGAAACCTATCAACAATTCTTTCTCTCCTTTTCTGAAGATGCATCCGTAGCCAAGAGTGCCTTTGATGTACCGCAGAATCTGCTTCACCGCAACCCAGTGCTCCTTGCCTGGTGATTCCATGAATCTGATGACAATCCCCACCACATATGCGATGTCAGGTCTGGTGTTCACCAGATATCTCAAGCTTCCAATCAAACTGCGATACTTAGTTGCATCCTGAACCTATCCACCATTTTTTTTTCAGTTTGAGGCGATTTTCCATGGACGTGCTGCAGGGATTGCACTCACCCATACCTGCATCCTCCAGAATCTTTGTTGCATAGCTCGATCGGCACACCATGATCCCATCGCCGTCCTGCTTCACCTCAATCCCCAGGTAATAGCTGAGGAGACCGAGATCAGTCATCTGAAAGAGTTCTTGCATCTGCTACTTGAAGTGATCAATGGCTTATGCCTCTGTGCCCGTGATTATCATATCATCCACATACACCCCGACCAGCAGAAAACCATCTTTGTCTTCACGCCTCTACCACGCATGTTCGAGCTGGCATCGCTTAAAACCAAGTGAATGGAGTGTGGCGTCCAACTTTGCATTCCATGCGCGCGGAGCTTGACGAAGACTATACAGAGCCTTCTGCAGCTTGAGCATGCAGTGCGCGTTGTTGCTGTCGACAAAACCTGCAGGCTGGTGGACATAGACTTCTTCCTGGAGATCTCCATTCAAGAACGTGGAGCGGACATCCATGTGATGCACACCCCAGCTCCGGTGAGCCGCCACGGCCAGCAGTAGCTGTACCGTCTCCAGACGAGCGACGGGCGCGAAGACCTCGTCGAAATCCACTCCCGGCCGCTGTGCATATCCTTTCGCGACCAAACGAGCCTTGTGCTTAATGATTTTGCCATCCGGATCGGGCTTGACCTTAAAAACCCATTTCAGCCCAATGGCGCGGTGGCCGGCGGGCAGCATGGCTGGGACCCAGGTGTCGTTGGAGCGGATCGACTCCATCTCCGCCTCCATTGCGTTGCGCCAAGCAGGTTCGTCCAAGGCCTCCTGAACTGATGCGGGCTCCTCCGCTGCAGAGAGACAGAGCCCGCTGTACTCCAGAGTGCACGCCGGCGCATGATCGATGACGTACTCCATTGATTTGAAGCGGACGGGCACCCCCTCGGCGTCGAAATCTTCGCCGGTGGGCGGAGTCACCCACCCGTCATCTGAGTCATAAGAAGTCGCTGGAGTGGATGAGCTTGAACCTTCCGAATACTGCGCGCTCGATGCACTCGGCGAGTTCACATCGGATCCGCTGGACACGGGCGTCCGCGGCGAGCTTGGTACAAGCGGTGAGCTTGTCACAGTGGGTGTTGTAGGTGCGCTTGGCGGCGTCGCCAAGTCCGGCGACACGGAGTAGGTCGTGCACGCCCGCATCGGCGTACACGACCGTGAACTCGTGGGCGCGCGCAGAGTCACCACCGTCCTTGCTCCAGTCCCAGCGCCGGTCCTCTTCAAAATGCACATCGCGCGTGATGTACATGCGCTTGCCGATGGGTCGTACACCCGATAGCCCTTGGTGCCCGCCTCGTATCCCAGAAATATGCCCGGGCGCGACCTGTCTGCCAGCTTGGTCACACCGGGCCCGACGAGCTTGACGTGCGCGACGCAGCCGAAGGTGCGGAAGTAGTCGACCGCCGGCTTCTTCTTGCGCCACGCCTCATATGGAGTCACCCCTTGCAGGCTCCTCGTGGGGGAGCGGTTGAGGATATGCACCGCCGTGCGCACTGCCTCGCCCCAGAACATGCTCGGCACGCCCATGCTTTTCAGGAGGCTGCGTGCCATCACCACCACTGACTGGTTGCGGCGCTCGACGACTCCGTTCTGTTGTGAAGAGTACGGGGTCGTCGTGTTCCTTAGGATCCCGAGCTCCTCGCAGTACGCGGTGAACTCGTTCGAGTTGAACCCACCGCCGCGATCGGTGCGGAAAGCCCTGAGCTTGCAGCCGCTCTGTGTCTCCGCAGCTCCTTAATCTTTCTGAAGAACTTGAACGCCTCGTCCTTGCTCCTGAGCACTTCCAACTACATGTATCTACTGTGATCATCAACAATGAGCAGGAAGTACTTGTTACCGGACGTGGTCGCCGGCGTGATGGGCCCACAAAGGTGGCCCACAGAGGTCGCCGTGGACGAGCTCGAGCCCCTGCTCCGCGCGGTATGATGACCCACGCGGGTACGGCGTGCGGTGCATCTTTCCGATCGTGCAGCCCTCGCAGAACTGTTCGACGTGCTGGATCGCCGGCATGCCTCGCACCATCCCCTTCGCACCAAGGTCGTGCAGCGCCCGCAAATAGAGATGACCGAAGTGTTGCACAATAAGCTAGTTGTTGCTAGCACTTTAGCATCAGAGTAGTTGTTTTTCTTCAGTTAAAAGTTCAGTTAGCGTGTTTCGTCAGTTTCATCAGGTTATTAGTTAGATGCCAGCTCCCACGAGACGCGGTCTGTGTGATCCGTGGAGAGTTTGTAGGCGTCGTGGACCAGGTGCTCGATCGTGGGATGGCACGATTCAGTAGGAGCGCTGGAGCCGCGGCACGATCGTTTCTGTTAAGGAATAAAAGGAGAAGAAAAAGTAGCAGGCAATCACGCTGCGCAAAACCCTCGAGTGTTTAACTGACCAGCGAATACAGCGAGAGAGAGAGGCAACAAGTGGTATCGGAGCCATGTCGAAGACGCCGGCGGCTGCGATGAGGACGCCCGCTGGCGGTGCAAGCCGATCAGAGACGCCACCACGCATACGCGCACCGTCACAGGACCGCGGACGGACTCGCCGCCGAGGCGACGTAGTGGCTCAGCAGTCGGTGCAGCCGGCGCCTGCGGCGGGCGTGCTGCCGACGCTGACGCGCACCAACTACGCCGAGTGGGCTCTGCTCATGAAGGTCTACCTTCAGGCCCACGGCTGGTGGGGCGCGGTCTCTCACGGCGACGTCTCCTACCACCACGAGCGTAACGCGATGATCACCATCCTGTGCAGCCTCCCTTCGGACGTGCTGCTCGCAGTGGGAGAGAAGGAGACCGCCAAGGAGGCATGGGACGCCATCGCCACACAGCGCCTTGGAGCCACGCGCGTACGCGAGGCCAACGCGCAGAAACTGCGGCGTGATTTCGAGGGGATCACCTTCCGTGACGGGGAGACCATCGATGACTCCATCGTCGCCGGCATACGCGCTCTCGGCGACACGGTGGAAGAATCAAAGGTAGTCGCCAAGTTCCTGCGTGTTGTCCCGCCCCAGTTCGCGCAGGTGGCAATCGCGATTGAGACGCTGCTGGACATAAGCACGCTCTCCCTGGACGAGGTCACCGGCAGGCTGCGTGTCGTTCAGGACCGACTCGACGATGCGCACGGCGGCAACAGCAGCCAGGGGGGCGGCTGCTCCTCACCTGGGAGGAGTGGCAGGCTCGCCAACAGCAACCCCGAGCTCCGGGGCCTCCCTCGGGCGGCAGCAACAACCGCCGAAGAGGCAGAGGCGGTCGCCGCGGAGGCGGGCGCGGCGGCGCCCATGGAGGGCAATCCCGAGCTGCTGCTTGCCAAGGTCGTCGAACTCACGCGCCCCGTGCACTCAGGGGCGATGGTTGCAGACCGCCCTGATGCGCCGCGCGCCACAGTCTTCCTTAACGAAGAACAGTCACACATCACTCTAGCTGCAGAGGACGTCGCCGTTGACGCGATGTGGTACCTGGACACTGGAGCGTCCAATCACATGACCGGCGACCGCACGGCCTTCACCGACTTGGACACGGCCATCACTTGAACCGTGCGTTTCGGAGACGGGTCAGCGGTGCAAGTCGAAGGGCGCGGCACGATCGCGTTCACCGTCGACGGGGGAGCGCAGCGCGCGCTCCTGGAGGTGTACTACATCCCCAGGCTCAAGAGCAGTGTCGTGAGCCTTGGGCAGCTCGACGAGAACGGCTGCGACATCAACGTGCGCCATGGCATCCTCACCATACACGACCGGCGCGGCGCTCTCATCCTCAAGGTAAAACGATCTCAAAATCGTTTGTACAAGTTGCATATTCGCCCTGTGCGCCCGGCTTGTCTTGCCGCGCGCACGGACAACATGTCATGGCGCTGGCACGACCGCTTCGGACACCTGCACATCGACGCGCTTCAGAGGATGGCGCGGGGAGACCTGGTGCGAGGACTGCCTGGCATCAAGCACACAGGCGAGCTCTGCCAGGCGTGCCTCGCCGGCAAGCAGCGCCGGACGCCGTTCCGCAGACGGCCAAGTACAGAGCGGAGACGCCGCTCGATCTCGTTCACGCAGACTTGTGCGGGGCGATCACGCCGGCGACGCCAGGCGGACGGCGATATTTTCTCCTCCTCGTGGACGACCACAGCCGCTACATGTGGCTCACATTGCTGTCAAGCAAGGATGAGGCCACCACGGCGATCAAGAACTTCCAGGCGCGTGCGGAGGCAGAAGCACGGCGCAAGCTAGGGACGCTGCGCACGGACCGCGGCGGGGAGTTCACATCCGCGGCGCTGGCCAAGCACTTCGCGTCCACTGGTGTCCAGCGCCACCTAACGGCGCCGTACTCGCCGCAGCAGAACGGCGTGGTGGAGAGGTGCAACCAGACGGTGGTGGGCATGGCAAGAAGCATGATGAAGGCCAAGGGGATGCCAGATCACTTCTGGGGAGAGGCGGTGACCACGGCCGTGTATCTCCTGAACCGCGCGTTCACTCGGAGTGTGGACGGCGCGACTCCGTACGAGGCCTGGCACGGCAAGAAACCGGAGGTGAGTCACCTACGCGTTTTTGGGTGTGTGGCTCATGTCAAGAGCGCGCGGCCAAATCTCAAGAAGCTGGACGACCGGAGCACGCCCATGGTGCTCATCGGATATGAGCCTGGAACCAAGGCATACAGGGTCTACGACCCGGCGAGTCAGCGTGTGCACGTATCGTGCAACGTCGTGTTCGACGAGAACGAGAGCTGGGACTGGAGCAGCGAGACGGCGAGCACGGGCGGCATGTTCGTCGTGGACTTCACATCATACGACGACCCAGTGGAGGACAGCGCTGCACCAACCATCTCACCGTCATCGTCAACACATGGAACAACCACAACGGCGTTCGTGCCAGCCACGCCGACGCCCACCTCCGTCGCAGCTGCAACAGATGCGCCAGCGACGAGGAGCGCACCACCCGCCGCCCCGGCGTGGCAGGATGTGCAGTACGCGACTCCGCCGCCCTTCGACGCGGACATGTTCGACGACGCCGACAACCCAGACGACGTCCATCGTTTTCGCCGCGTGGACGACGTGCTCGGAGAGGGCGCGGCCGGCACTGGGAGGACTAAGCAGCTGGTGTTGCTGCCTGAAGGTGAGCCCGCGACGTTCGCGGAGGCCAAACCACACGCAGCATGGCGAGCAGCGACGAAGGAGGAAATGAGCTGTATCGAGTCTAACGGGACATGGTCCCTCTGTGAACTGCCCGCAGGTCACCGCCCCATCGGACTGAAATGGGTCTTCAAGGAGAAGCGCAATGCCGCCGGCGAGGTGATCAAGCACAAGGCTCGCCTCATGGCAAAGGGCTTTGTGTAGTGCGCCGGCATTGATTTCGAGGAAGTGTTCGCGCCGGTGGCGCGCCTCGACTCTGTGCGCTTGCTGCTCGCCGTAGCAGCACAGGAGAATTGGGAGGTGCACCACCTCGACGTCAAGTCTGCCTTCCTCAACGGCGATCTTGAGGAGAAAGTCTACGTGGTGCAGCCCCCGGGGTTCGAGCTCGCCGGGAAGACAAGCAAGGTGCTCCGGTTGCACAAGGCACTCTATGGCCTGCGTCAAGCACCTCGGGCGTGGTACGCGAAGCTCGATGGCAGCCTCAACACTCTCGGCTTCGAGAAGTGCCCGTCCGAGCATGCGGTCTACACACGGACTGGTGTGGGTGGTCGTCTCCTCGTCGGCGTGTACGTGGACGATCTCATCATCACCAGCGCGTCCACGGCGGCGATCACCGAATTCAAACAGGAGATGATGACGCTCTTCAAGATGAGCGATCTGGGACTGCTGAACTACTACTTGGGCATAGAAGTGGACCAGAGGCCTGGACTGATCACCATCACGCAGTCCTCATACGCCGGCAAGCTTCTGGAGAAGGCCGGCATGGACGACTGCCACCCCGTGGCCACACCAATGCAGCCACGGCTCAAGCTCAGCCGAAAGGGGACCGGGGAGCCCGTTGACGCCACGCACTTCAGGAGTGTGGTGGGCAGTCTCCGCTACCTCACCCACACGCGACCTGACATCACCTACTCAGTTGGGTATGTTAGCAGGTTCATGGAGGCGCCGACGAGCGAGCACTGGGGCGCCGTCAAGCAGTTGCTGAGATACATCGCCGGCACACGTCAGCTGGGATGCTGTTACGCTCGGCAGGCACGCGGCGCGGAACTCGTCGGGTACAGTGACTCATACCTGGGCGGGGACGTGGATGATCGCAAGAGCACCAGCGGCACCATCTTCTTCCTCGGAGGAAGCCCGGTGTCATGGCAATCAGCCAAGCAGAAGATTGTCGTGCTTTCCTCATGCGAGGCGGAGTATGTCGCTGCAGCAGGAGCTGCGTGCCAGGGCATCTGGCTCAGGCGATTGCTCGGAGAGCTGCTTGGGCGCGTCGACGGCGCCACCAAACTCTGCATCGACAACAAGTCAGCGATAGCGCTGAGCAAGAACCCTGTCTTCCATGACAGGAGCAAACACATCGAGCTGCGCTACCACTTCATCAGGCAGTGCGTCGACGACGAGAGCATTGATGTTCAGTACGTTTGCATAGGTGACCAGCTCGCTGACATTCTCACCAAGGCGCTCGGACGGATCCATTTCCAGGAGATGCGTGATCGAGTGGGAATCGTCAGATGCAAGTAAACCTAGCTTAGGGGGAGTTTGTTGCACAATAAGCTAGTTGTTGCTAGCAGTTTAGCGTCAGAGTAGTTGTTTTTCTTCAGTTAAAAGTTCAGTTAGCGTGTTTCGTCAATTTCGTCAGGTTAGTTAGATGCCAGCTCCCACGAGACGCGGTCTGTGTGATCCGTGGCGAGTTTGTAGGCGTCGTGGACCAGGTGCTCGATCGTGGGATGGCACGATTCAGTAGGAGCGCTGGAGCCGTGGCACGATCGTTTCTGTTAAGGAATAAAAGGAGAAGAAAAAGCAGCAGGCAATCACGCTGCGCAAAACCCTCGAGTGTTCAACTGACCAGCGAATACAGCGAGAGAGAGAGAGGCAACACGAAGCGCCCATGCCAGCGCCACGCTTCATCGCCGCCGCGCGGCAGGAGGCACACGGGCGCAGCCAAGTTCAGAGCCACGGCGTAGAGCCGGTTGCTCGTCCGCTGCACCCGTGCCAAGAGCACGCGCTGCCCGTCGTAGAGGCAGAGCACGTCGTCCTCGATCATGGACTTGCACCCGTGCTCGTCGAGCTGCCCGAGGCTCACGATGCTCGTCCGCAGCTAGGGAATGTAGTACACATCCGAGAGCGCGTGGTGCTCGCCTTTCTTGCAGGAGAACATCACCACACCGCGCCCGCAGATCTGCACGACGGAGCCGTCGCCAAACGCACCGAGCCGCGAACGGACTCATCCACCTCTGACAACATGTCACGGCGCCCTATCATGTGATTGCTAGCACCAGTATCCAAATACCAGCGGTCGTCGTTGGTGGTGACCGGCACCACGCGAACTTCGTTGAGGAACATGTCCGTGGACTGCTCACGTGTGCCGCCCTCCGCGCTCGCCGCGCTCACCACCACGCAGGTGGCGAGGAGCAAGCCAGGCTGCTCAACCTCGACCTGGGCGACGTTCGCCTGCTAGTCTTGCTGCTCGCGCTGGTCCTTTTCCTTCTTGCGGCACTCTTTCGCCCAGTGGCTAGGGATGCCACAGTAGCGACCATTTCCCTTTCGCTTGGGCGTCGTCGGCCCGCCGTTGCCGCGGCCAGCGCTCAGGCCACGACCGCCCCCGCCTTGGAGGTTCTTTGGTTTGCCGTTTCCGCGCCCGCGCCCCGCTCCAGAGCCTGAGGAC
Source organism: Aegilops tauschii subsp. strangulata (assembly GCF_002575655.3). NCBI lineage: Eukaryota > Viridiplantae > Streptophyta > Magnoliopsida > Poales > Poaceae > Aegilops > Aegilops tauschii. The sequence continues at coordinate 26,985,478 of NC_053036.3, read as the reverse complement.
ACGCCGCTCTGGTCCAGCAGCTTCTCGTGCGCCCGCCACTGGTCGATGGTGTATAGCAGCTGCGCGCCGGGCGCCGGGGTCTCCTCGCGCTCTCGCTCTTCGACTACAAGGAGCCGGCCGCTGAGTTCCTCGAGGGAGAGCTGCCTGGTGTCGACGAGCGATTTGATCGCCACGGCCATCTCGCGGTACGGGCGTGGCACGGTCCGGAGCACCTTGAGGACGGCTTTGTGCTCGTCCACGGGGTCCCCGAGCGCCTGCAGCTCGTCGATGATCGTCCTGAGCCGCATGATGTACGACTCGATCCCCTCGCCGTCCTTGTACCGGAGCGCCTCGTACTCCGAGCGGCGAGTTTGCGCCTTGGCCTCGCGCACGCGCTCGACGCCGACGTGCATGGTCTTCAGGGTGTCCCACGCCTCCTTGGCTGTGGCCTTGGCGCCCAGGATCCGCATGAGCTCCGGCGGCACCCCCTTGAGAAGGGCGATCATGGCGTGCCGGTCGTCGGGATCCGAGCCTTGCCCCGTCTCCACCACGCGCCAGAGCTCGTCCGCATACAGCTGCAGTTTAGTGATCATAGCCCAGTCGGAGTAGTTTGTGCGCGTGAGCATCATCGGGGGCCCGCCACCGCCACCACTGTGCACGACGCGCTCAACAACGCGCACCCCCGATCCCTCCTCGGTGGAGAGACGTGCCAAGGATTTCTCCAGCGCCACGACCTCCGCCGCGGCCTTCTCCTCCTCGATCTGCTTCTTCGCCTTCTCGTCGTCGCTGCCGGCCATCTCTCCGACGGATCAAACACCGCCGGTGCCCAGGATAGATCGAACACCACCGAGGCTCTGATGCCACTTGTAGTTGCAGATTACCGGCCAAACGCGATCAAGAGTGAGAGAGAGAACGAGAGGTGGAGGACTGAGTTTTGCGCTGCGTAACAACTTGCAGCTTTTCTATTTCTGTTCTTATTTATCTGAACCCACTTGGAGCTCCTGAAAAACAGCTAAGAAATGGTCGTGCGCGCCGAGCTTACAGGTCGTGCCATCCCACGACGCTCGGACGTGCATGAGCCCTACTTGCTCGCGGCGAGGAATGCGTGATCCATGCCATCCCATGGCGATCCCTACGGCGCTGAAGACTAGCTAACTACCTAACAGAATTCTAACTGAAACTGAGCTCGTACGTGTACAGGCACACGCTGACGGTTAGTGTTATTCAGATAAATGTAAACTGAACTAACTGAAGATTCTGAACTAACTGAAGATAGCAAGAGTGCAGCTGATTATCCAACATCCTCCATCACAAACCTAGCCCCAGGATCCGCCATTGCAAGACTATAGATTCACAAAGGCCATGCTATACGAGTCTGTGTTACCTCCAAGTGTAAGATTAATCTTCTTTCTTTGAATAGAATTAAAGAATCCTCCCATATAGCAGTATCATCTTCGTTGCTGCACATATTTGGTTCGGGTTGGCCCAGCCTAAAAAAATCAGGGAAGGCTATAGCTAAGAAACCATAGATGGTGCATGCTACTGAGATCTATTCTGATGCTTTTCTTACTGTTGGTTAGCTTTTTGCATACTACTATAGCTAAACCATGCATTGTTTGTTTCTGTTAGTTAGCTTTGTGCTTCTTCATCGGTATTCAATTAACATAAAGTAACCATGATAGCTGGTGCTGAACTCATGTACGTACACTCCCAGATCTTTTGTATTTACAAGGATTGGTTCATGTTATGATTGTTTTATGGAGCGACATTACTTCCACTCTTTCTTACATATTCGCCACAGGTCACAAACTGCTATTCTATTTTAATTCTTTAGTGCCTACTATTGTCCCTGTAGGTTTCTTTCATGACTCATAATAATGGTTGGATGAAGCAAATCAGACACACCTCTAAGGTTAGTCTCCTCACTCTCTTTCTACTCACGTGAGCAACTAATGTTTGCTTCTCTTCAGTCCAGGTCATAAAACTGAGGGTTGTTACTACCAAACTGTGACTGTTTAATTGACGCCTTCTTTACGAGATATAGAAATTGATGCATGAAGCTTACCCATTCAAATTCCAAAAGCAACAAATAATATAATTACGCCATGTTTCAGTATGTACATCTATTGTTCAGTCAATGCAATCTGTCACTATTACTTTCATGGCTTTTTTCTGCTGGGAAACAAGAGAGATTCGAAATTCTGTTTTATTCCGTAAGTTCCTCAAGATGGTAGCTGCTTGATTTCTCAGTGCACTAATTGGTTGTACTAGGAGGATTGTCATTACAGGGAAGCTTCTTTTATGCACCGAACAAATGAGGCTTTATTATCTAGATATGATGTATACACTATTAAAAATTGGAAAATTCATATGTATATACCTATCATGCTTAGCTTGATACAATTAAGTACAAGGCTCTGCAAGGCTTGAAACTATTTTCTGTTTCTGTGATAGTCGAAAAAACTGAACATAAAATGTGTATTGTAGGTGTCAAAGCTAAACGGAAAACCTTGATTTTCTTTAAACAAAAATCTGTAGATGAGGGGCATATGTCATTACATATAAAATTGAATATCATTGGAAGTAATTACATGTCGACTGTGCTACTTTTCTGGTGCTAAAACCACCAAATGATCATCTACTTATATTACTGGTTTGAAATTTCAGATGTTCGAAGTTGTAGTTGTTGTGTGTATCTTCATATACAACAATACATACTACTCTGTGTGATCTCTCCTTTAGCAGTAAGTTCATATATTGGTAGGGTTTGCACACACATATACTCAAGTATTTTTTTTCTCAATACAACGTATGTAAGGGGATACATATCGAATAATTTTCTATATAAAGTAGAGCATTCCAAACTGATCCTATGTACAATGCATCAAACTATTATTTAAGAACTCTCTATTACAAGACTTCGGTTTGTCTATAGTATAGTATTAAGCTTAGTTTCGTCCGGCACATCTTTCATGTTGTATGCAGCATTCGAACTACAAAAACATCGATATCACTTCCAATTTCAGATATCCTTGCAGAAGATATGTGATAAATTGTTACAACATTCCAACAAAAATCATGTCATTTCGTATGTACAGCTCCACTCCATATTATAAACCCCTCTTTTTTATCACCAGTCTTATTTTTTTAATTAAATCATACAATTTCTATCACCATTGCACATGACCTGCAATGTTTTGCAGTCTATTCCTTCTTAGCATATATAATCATGATTTGCAAAATTAATAATCAGTTGAGTCAGCCATGATGGTTCAACAAGAAAATGTACTCTGGGACAATTGCTCAGCGGTTTTGATCTACGGAAATAAAGATCAAATTGATTCCAATTAGTAAGTACTAGATCCCTATAAAAAATGTTCTCTTTTATTATGTGCTAATGTCTATATAAGTGTTTTAAGCTGTTTTTCTATAGTCATGTGTTCTTGATGCAAATATAAATACATGCACAAGTTCTTTTATTAAAGAGCAATAAAAGTCACTTGCAAAAGCACAATTGAAAGACATAACAAAGGAAAACTATTTCGATAAATTTAATTATTTCTCTCAAATAGATCACAAGTATAAGTATTATAATAAAACTGTAGACTATATTGTCCCTTTCATAATTGTCCCATGAAATAAGAATTACCCAGTCAATGTGCTTACTAGAAGCGCTTACGAGGGTTGATGACTAGTTATATTAAATGTAATGAACATTTCTTGAGGATGTGGGAAAAGTTATTAACTTTCATGAATATTTTTCTAAATGCGTGAACCGTTTTAGCAAATTACATGAATAATTTTAAAAATACGTGCAAACGTCTCATAAAACTGAGCTAATAATGCAAACATTTCTAAAATTACGTCAACAATATGAGTGTATATTACCCAAAATATACTGATATAAACCGAGGGAAAGTAAAATTTAAAACCAAACAGTTTCCCTGTCTTTTAGGCATCCACATCTAGGGAATTCACTTATCATATGAAGAAGTTACCATGAAGAGTCATAGATAACATCTGACAAAAGGCAATTGGTATGAAGTGTAGGTATCATCTTAGGCACAAAAATTTATTAAAGAAATCAGCCATATGTCTAATAAGCGAACTAGAAAATAATGGCAATGCCTGGGTACTTGATATTCGATAGGTGCTATGCGCTTAGCTCCCCGGCAACGGCGCCAGAAAATGTTTGAGGGCCTGCAAGACACATAAGGTATTGTAGCACATTCGTGTAAGTATCCCAATAGTTATCGTCCCAACGAAGGGCGGATGAGAGTATGAGCAGCTTCTCAATCACACACAAGTTGTCATTGGTCTTGTGTGAACTAACTGTTTGAGAATCTGCAGATGGTATTATTTGTCCCATGAAGTAATATACCAGAGTGGTAAAATGTATTTGTTGTGGCAGCGAGAATAATAACTACTTAAAAATAAAGAACATCAATTACAATACTTCAAATATAAGTGGTTGCTACTTCTTGAGCTTGCGTTGGTTTTTCCCTTGAACAGAAAAGGGTGATGCGGCAAAGTAGAGATAAGTATTTCCCTCAGTTTAGAACCAAGGTATCAATCCAGTAGGAGGTACACGTAAGTCTCCAATCTATGCACCTGCACAAAAAATCAAACACTTGCACCTAACGCCAAAAGGGGGTTGTCAATCCCTTCACGGTCACTTGCAAGGAAGAGATCTGATAGAGATAGATATAAAAGATTACTAAAACGTAAAACAAAGTAAAAACAAATAAATTGCAGCAAAGTAATTTTGGGTTTTTTGGTTTATAGATCTGAGAATATATGCTGGAAAATAGACCTGGGGGCCATAGGTTTTACTAGAGGCTTCTCTCTTGAAAGAAAATAAATCGGTGGGTGAACAAATTATTGTCGAGCAATTGATAGAAAAGCGCAAAGTTATGACGATATCCAAGGCAATGATCATGAATATAGGAATCACGTCCGTGTCAAGTAGACGGACTCCTGCCTGCATCTACTACTATTACTCCACACATCGACCGCTATCCAGCATGCATCTAGAGTATTAAGTTCATAAGAACGGAGTAACGCCTCAAGTAAGATGACATGATGTAGAGGGATAAACTCAAGCAATATGATGAAAACCCCATCTTTTTACCCTTGATGGCAACAATACAATACGTGCCTCGCTATCCCTACTATGTCACTTGGTGAGGACACCGCAAGATTGAACCCAAAACCAAGCACCTCTCATTGCAAGAAAACCCAAACTAGTTAGCCAAACCAAACCGATAATTTGAAGAGAAATACAAAGATATTAGATCATGCATATAAATTCAGAAAAGACTCAAATAATATTCATAGATAATCTGATCATAAATCCACAATTCATCGGATCTCGACAAACACACCGCAAAAGAATATTACATCGGATAGAACCCCAAGAACGTCATTTGGGAATTTATAGAGCAAAAATTAGGGTTGGAGGAGTCCCGGGTGGCCCACAAGCTAGGGGGCGCCCCCCCTAGGGCGCGCCCTGAGGGCTTGTGGTGTCCTCGGGACTCTTTTGGTCCCCTCTCCAAGCTCCGTGTATGTCTTCTGGTCTAAGAAAAATTATCGCGAAAGCTCTGTTCCGTTTGGACTCCATTTGATATTACTTTTCTATAAAACTCAAAAACAAGGAAAAAACAGAAACATGCACTGGACTCTAGGTATATAGGTTAGTCCCAGAAATAATATAAAATAGCATATTAATGCATATAAAACATCCAAAACAGATAATATAATAGCATGGAACAATAAAAAATTATAAATACGTTGGAGACGTATCAAGCATCCCCAAGCTTAATTCCTACTCGTCCTCGAGTAGGTAAATGATAAAAACAGAATTTTTGATGTGGAATGCTACCTAACATATTTATCCATGTAATTTTCTTTATTGTGGCATGAATATTAAGATCCATAAGATTCAAAGAAAATTTTTAATGTTGACATAAAAACAATAATACTTCAAGCATACTAATAAAGCAATCATGTCTTCTCAAAATAACATGGCCAAAGAAAGTTATCCCTACAAAATCATATAGTCTGGCTATGCTCCATCTTCATCACACAAAGTATTTCATCATGCACAACCCCAATGACAAGCCAAGCAATTTTTTCACACTTTAGTATTCTCAAACTTTTTCAAATTTCAAGCAATACATGAGCGTGAGCCATGGATATAACACTATAGGTGGAATAGAATATTGTGGTTGTGGAGAAGACCAAAAAGAAGGAGAAAGTCTCACATCAACTAGGCGTATTAACGGGCTATGGAGATGCCCATCAATAGATATCAATTTGAGTGAGTAGGGATTGTCATGCAACGGATGCACTAGAGCTACAAGTTTATGAAAGCTCAAAAAGAAACTAAGTGGGTGTGCATCCAACTCGCTTGCTCACGAAGACCTAGGGCAATTTGAGGAAGCCCATCATTGGAATATACAAGCCAAGTTCTATAATGAAAAATTCCCACTAGTATATGAAAGTGACAAAATAGGAGACTCTCTATCATAAAGACATGGTGCTACTTTGAAGCACAAGTGTGGAAAAAGGATAGTAACATCGTCCCTTCTCTCTTTTCTCTCCTTTTTTCTGGGCTTCTTTGGCCTCTTTTATTTTTTTATGAAGTCCGGAGACTCATCCCAAATTGTGAGGGAATCATGGCTTCCATCATCCTTTCCTCACATGGGACAATGCTCTAATAACGATGATCATCACACTTTTATTTATTTACAACTCAAGAATTACAACTCGATACTAGAACAAAATATGACTCTATATAAATGTCTTCAGTCATGTACCGGGATGTGCAATGATCCAGCATAGCGCAAATGACATCAAAAAACGGACAAGCCATGAAAACATCATGCTAGCTATCTTACGATCATGCAAAGCAATATGACAATGATGGCGCGTGTCATAATAAACGGAAAGATGGAAGTTGCATGGAAATATATCTCGGAATGGCTATGGAAATGCCATAATAGGTAGGTATGGTGGCTGTTTTGAGGAAGGGTATATGGTGGGTTTAATGGACCGGTGAAAGTTGCGCGGTACTAGAGAGGCTAGCAAAGGTGGAAGGGTGAGAGTGCGTATAATCCATGGACTCAACATTAGTCATAAAGAACTCACATACTTATTGCAAAAATTTATTAGTCATCGAAACAAAGTGCTACACGCATGCTTCTAGGGATAGATTGGTAAGGAAAAGACCATCACTCGTCCCTGACCGCCACTCATAAGGAGGACAATCAAAAAATAAATCATGCTCCGACTTCATCACATAACGGTTCACCATACATGCATGCTATGGGAATCACAAACTTTAACACAAGTATTTCTACCAATCCACAATTACTCACTAGCATGACTCTAATATCACCATCTTTATATCTCAAAACAATAATAAGGAATCAAACTTCTCATAGTATTCAATGCTCATTATATGAAAGTTTTTATTATATCCCTCTTGGATGCCCATCATATTAGGACTAAATTCATAACCTAAGAAAATTACCATGCTGTTTAGAGACTCTCGAAATAATATAAGTGAAGCATGAGAGTTCAACAATTTCTATAAAATAAAGCCACCGCTGTGCTAAAAAAAGATAAAAGTGAAGCACTAAAGCAAAATTGCCCAGCTCAAAAGATATAAGTGAAGCACAAAGAATATTCTAATAAATTCACGATTCATGCGTGTCCCTCTCAAAAGGTGTGTACAACAAGGATGATTGTGGCAAACCAAAAGGCAAAGACTCATATCGTACAAGACGCTCCAAGCAAAACACATATCATGTGGTGAATAAAAATATAGCCTCAAGTAAATTCACCGGTGGAACGAAGACGAAAGAGGGGACGCCATCCACGGCAACCCCAAACTTAGATGCATGGTTGTCCTTGAATATTACCTTGGGGTGCCTTGGGCATCCCCAAGCTTAGGCTATTGCCACTCCTTATTCCATAGTCCATCAAGTCTTTACCCAAAACTTGAAAACTTCACAACACAAAACTCAACAGAAAACTCATGAGATCCGTTAGTATATTAAAATAAATCACCACTTTATGTACTGTTGTGGACTCATTCTTTATTTATATTGGTGTAATATCTACTATATTCCTACTTCTCCATGGTTCATACCCCCCCCGATACTACCCATATAGATTCATGAAAATAAGCAAACAACACATAGAAAATAGAATCTGTCAAAAACAGAACAATTTGTAGCAATCTGAAAACTTTGTGTACTTCTGTAACTCCAAAAATTATGAAAAAATAGGAAAATCTAGGAAATTTGTATGTCAATATTGTGTAAAACATTCAGATCAAAAGCACCCTCCTGTGATTTTTTAAAATTGTTTTACTGGGCATAAAAGTTTCTGTTTTTCAGCAAGATCAAATCAACTATCATCATAGACCATCCCAAAGGTCTTGCTTGGCTCAAACACTAATGAAAATACCAAAACACAATTAATAAATAGGTAATAATGTGTATTTATTGAAAAATAGAACCTAAAACAAAAAACATAAAAATAAAATTGGGTTGCCTCCCAACAAGCGCTATTGTTTAACGCCCCTAACTAGGCATAAAACATAGATCTAGGTATTGTCATCTTTGGTATTAAATCCATAAGTGGCCCTCATAATATATTCATATGGAAACTTAATTTTATTTCTTGGAAAGTGTTCTATGCCCTTCCTTAAAGGAAATTGAAATCTAATGTTTCCTTCTTTCATATCAATAATTGCACCAATCATTCTAAGGAAGGGTCTACCAAGAATAATAGGACATGTAGGATTGCAAACTATATCAAGCACAATAAAATCTATGGGCACATAATTCCTATTTTCAACAATAAGAACATCATTAATCCTTCCCATAGGTTTCTTAATAGTGGAATCCGCAAGATGCAAATTCAAGAACAATCATCAAATTCACGGAAACCTAGCACATCACATAAAGTTTTCGGAATCGTGGAAACGCTAGCATCCAAATCACATAAAGCATGAAACTAATACTCTTTAATTTTAATCTTAATTGTAGGTTCCCACTCATCATAAATCTTTCTAGGGATTGAAACTTCCAACTCAAGTTTTTCTTCAAAAGATTTCATCATAGCATCAACGATATGTTTAGTAAAAGCTTTATTTTGATTATAAGCATGAGGATAATTCAACATGGATTGCAACAAGGAAATACAATCTATCAAAGAACAATTATCATAATTAAAATCCTTGAAATCCAAAAGAGTTGCTACTTAAAGTTTTGACCTCTCCAATCCCACTTTTATCAATTTTTTGTGTTATGATCCGAATCATTGGGGCGCCCTCTAGCTAAAGTTGACTCTTCTCCATTCCCATATTTATCAAGACTTATTCTAGAAAACAAAGATTCAATAGGATTCACATCAATCACTTTAAGATCTTCATCATTATTTTTACAAAAACTAGAAGAACACGCTTTTACAAACCAATCTCGCTTAGCACGCATCCTAGCGGTTCTTTCTTTACACTCATAAATAGGAATTTTAATAGCCTTCAGAGATTCACTAATATCATGCTTGGGTGGAATAGATCAAATCTTTAAAGAATCAATCTCAAGAGAAATTCTATCAACGTTCCTAGCCAAATCATCAATCTTGAGCAATTTTTCTTCAACTATAGCATTAAAATTCTTTTGAGAACTAATGAAATTTTTAATATTGTTCTCAAGATCAGAGGGTATTTTATTATAATTTACATAAGAATTGTTGTAGAAATTACCATAATTATTAGAGGAATTGCTAGGAAACGGCCTAGGGTTGAAATTACCTCTATACGCGTTATTACCAAAATTGTTCCTACCAACAAAATTCACATCCATAGATTCATTATTATTCTTAATCAAAGTGGAAAAAGGCATATCATTAGGATCAATAGGAGCACTCTTACTAGCCAACAATTTCATAAGTTCATCCATCTTTCCACTCAAAGTATTAATTTCTTCAATCGCACGCACTTTTTAAATAGTAGAAGATCTTTTGGTATGCCATTGAGAGTAATTAGCCATAATATCATCTAGGAGTTTAGTAGCTTCTCCTAATGTCATTTCCATAAAAGTATCTCCCGCAGCGGAATCTAAAAGATTTCTAGATACAAAATTCAATCCGGCATAAAAAAATTGTATGATCATCCATAAACTTAAACCATGAGTAGGGCAATTTCTGATCTTCAATTTCATCCTCTCCCAAGATTGTGCAACATGTTCATGATCAAGTTGAATTAAATTCATTATATCGTTCCTAAGGGAGATGATCTTAGCGGGAGGAAAGTACCTGGAAATAAAAGCATCTTTACACCTGTTCCATGAATCAATACTATTTTAGGCAAAGATGAAAACCACGTTTTAGCAAGATCTCGTAGTGAGAACAGAAATAGCTTCAATTTAACAATATCATTATCCACATCTTTTTTCTTTTGCATATCACACAACTCAACGAAAGTATTTAGATGGGATGCGACATCTTCACTAGGATAGCCAGAAAATTGATATTTCACAACAAGATTCAACAAAGCGGCATTAATTTCATAAGATTTCGCACTAGTGGAGGGAGGAATCGGAGTACTAATAAAATCATTATTATTAGTATTGGAAAAGTCACACAACTTGGTATTTTCTTGAGACATTGTAACAAAGCAAGCAATCTAGCACACAAGCAAACAAAAAAGCAAACGAAAAGACGAACGAAAGAAGGGCAAATAAAAAGTCAAATATTTTTGTATTATTTCTGAAAACGTTTTAGAAGTTGGGGAGAGGAAAATGAGAGGCAAATGACAAATAATGTGATGCAAGAGATGAGAGTTTATGCTGGGTACTTGGTAGGCTTGATGTTGAACCTCCCCGGCAACGGCACTAGAAATTCTTCCTGCTACTTCTTGATCTTGCGTTGGTTTTTCCCTTGAAGAGGAAAGGGCAATGCAGCAAAGTAGAAATAAGTATTTCCCTTAGTTTGAGAACCAAGGTATCAATCTGGTAGGAGGTACACACAAGTCTCCAATCTATGCACCTGCACAAAGAATCAAACACTTGCACCCAACGCGAAAAAAGGGTTGTCAATCCCTTACGGTCACTTGCAAGGATAAGATCTGATAGAGATAGATATAAAAGATTACTAAAACGTAAAACAAAGTAAAAACAAATAAATTGCAGCAAAGTATTTTTGGGTTTTTTGGTTTATAGATCTGAGAATATATGATGGAAAATAGACCTGGGGGCCATAGGTTTCACTAGAGGCTTCTCTTTTGAAAGAAAATAATACGGTGGGTGAACAAATTATTGTCGAGCAATTGATAGAAAAGCACAAAGTTATGACGATATACAAGGCAATGATCATGAATATAGGCATCACGTCCGTGTCAAGTAGATCGACTCGTGCCTGCATCTACTACTATCACTCCACACATCGACCATTATCCAGCATGTATCTAGAGTATTAGGTTCATAAGCACGGAGTAATGCCTTAAGTAAGATGACACGATGTAGAGGGATAAACTCAAGCAATGTGATGAAAACCCATCTTTTTACCCTTGGTGGCAACAATACTATACGTGCCTCGCTACCCCTACTATGTCACTAGGTGAGGACACTGCAAGATTGAACCCAAAACTAAGCACCTCTCCCATTGCAAGAAAAACCAATCTAGTTGGCCAAGCCAAACCGATAATTCGAAGAGAAATACAAAGATATTTGATCATGCATATAAGAACTCGGAAAAGACTCAAATAATATTCATAGATAATCAGATCATAAATCCACAATTCATCGGATCTCGACAAACATACATCGCATAGAACTCCAAGAACATCGAGGAGAACATGGTATTGAAGATAATAGAGCGAGAAGAAGCCATCTAGCTGCTAGCTATGGACCCATAGTCCGTGGTAAACTACTCACGCTTCATCGGAAGGGCAATATAGTTGATGTAGATGCCCTCCGTGAACGAATCCCCCTCCGGTAGGGTGCCGGAAAAGGCCCCAAGATGGGATCTCATGGGAACACAGGCTTGCGTCGGCGAAAAAGTATTTTGGTGGATGCTTCTGGTCGTTTGGGAATATTTGGGAATTTATAGAGCAAAAATTAGGGTTGGAGGAGTCCCAGGTGGCCCACAAGCTAGGGGCGAGCCCTGAGGGCTTGTAGTGCCTTCGGGACACTTCTGGCCCCCTCTCCAAGCTCTGTGGACGTCTTCTGGTCCAAGAAAAATCATCGCAGAAGTTTTATTCCGTTTGGACTCCGTTTGATATTCCTTTTCTGTAAAACTCAAAAACGAGGAAAAAAACATAAACATGCACTGGGCTCTAGGTTAATAGGTTAGTCCCAAAAATAATATAAAATAGCATATTAATGCATATAAAACATCCAAAACAGGTAATATAATAGCATGGAACAATCAAAAATTATAGATACATTGGAGACGTATCAGTGGTTTCCTAGTGTAGAGATATTAGGAGCGGAGAAACTTTGGATCATGGTGTACATAAAGTGTGTCAGTGCGACAGTAATACCGGTTACCTTGTATCGTGAGTCTACTATATTTTCTTTCTTCAGTAGGAGGATCGCCCTTGAGTTGTAGAACTCCTCCACACAGGAATCCATTCTCTTCTATAGTCTTGCTTTGACGAACCACAACATAGATAAAGACGAACTCCGGTGATGCTTGTTGGCTCAGGTGGAGCAGAGAAGAGATAGAGCGATGCGGTCAATGGTGAAGTCCAACGATCTAGTCTTTATACCCAAAATTAACTCATGAACATTGTTAGAAATTTCATGGATACTTTTTTTAACATGTGAACATTTTCTAAATGTCATGAGAACTTTGAGAAATGTATCAAGATTATATTAAATGTAATGAACATTTATTGAGGATGCACGAAAAGTTATTGACTTTCATGAACATTTTACTAAATGCGTGAACCATTTTTGGAAATTACATGAATAGTTTTAGAAATACATGCAAACGTCTTATGAAAACTGAGCTAATAATGTTTCTAAGATTACATAAAAAATATGAGTGTATATTACCTAAAATACACTGATATAAGCCGAGGGAAAATAAATTTTAAAACTAAACAGTTTCCCTGCCTTTTAGGCATCCACATACAGGGAATTCACTTATCATATGAAGAAGGTCACTACCCCAAACTGATTTTTTTCGCGACGGCTCAGCACATTCGTGAAGGTCGCCAGGCCTCCTTCAGGAACGGGTTGCACCCAGCCTTTAGGAACGTGGGTGCGTAGAGTTCTGCTTTAGTTTTGGCTTGGGAGGGGACGAAGAGTCAAATCCCTAAAGAGTCATCCCCATCTCTCTAGTTGCATCCCGACGCCTCCTCCGCGTCCGGCGCCGCCGCACCCCATCTGGAGCTTGACCCCAATCCCACTGCCGCCCACGCCTCCAGCGCCGTCTCTATCCCATGGAGGGCCACTCCCTTGCCGACCAGCCACTCTTACGACGCCTCCCTCACATCGACGGGCGTATCCCTCGCCGTCCAGCGCCGCCCCGTCGCCGTCCAGCGGCTCCAGTGCCACCTCCATCCCCGTCGACGGGCGCCTCCCTCACCATCCAGCGCCTCCCCCTCGACGTCCCGACACCCCAGCGTCGTCTCTCTCCTCATTGACTAGGTCCTCTCTTGTCGTCTAGATTTGCTTCCCACGCCGGCCAGCAGCCTCACCCTTCTGTCTCCCTCCCAGTCCAGCTCCTCCCAATGCTGAGTCAAGTCTTGGTGAACTACAACCGACCTGAGGAGATTGTTAAGGAAGACCCAAATTAGTTCTGCAGGTATATTGTTCTTTATATAGTCTATAAGATTAATAGAATATACGCATGATTTGGAATGGCCGACATTGTAGGATAAATTAGTTCTATATTAATTTTGAGGCTCCCTTCTTATCTTCTGTTTACAATTACATACAGTCTAAAACTCTGAATGTAATACACATGCACCAAGCCTTATTACCAAGAAACACGTGGAATGTGAGGTGGTGGCGAAGCATTCGCTAGCGCAGGTGCATCACCTCTGTGGTGTTGTGGGCAATCACGGTTTTGGCAAGCTCACTGGAATCAAGTGAGGTGAGAATATCGATCTTCCAGACACCTATTTCTTCTTGCAAATTTAGAAAAGGGAGGTTGAGACATCATTTCCATTTCCCTATTTCTCTAATCTGTAGGGCAGTGAGATAACGACGAATGCGGGATCGAGAAATGATGGTTCTCCTGGTCTTCCTTTCTGTGGTATCTTCTAAGGCATCCCGGATATGTCTCTTTTTGGTTCTTAAATTTTTCTTGTTATGAATAGTTCATCTCCTAAATATATCTTAATTGTGTTTGTCTCTAGGAGCGCGACATCGTAACCCAGACAAGTTCTTTCCAGATTTAGATATTTAGCTCAACATTAAAATCGCAACTTCGTGAGATTCTAAACCTGAAGGGAGAGCACTACATAGCGTTCCTATTTGATAGCTCTCTTTGTCATATCTCATTTGATAGCTACATCCATGCCGGTGCTAAATGCTTTTTACTTGGTTGCATTGCTGAAATTGAGCTGAATTACACTTCTACAGCTTTGTAGCTATATGTGGGCCTCCCACTAATTTTTTGACAGTTGCTTAGTTAGGTACACTCATCATTCATGGTTTTTCATTACAGTTTCTTAGCATACATGATATGCTTGCCAACAGGTTCTTGGTACTACTGTCTTTGAACATTTCAAAGCTTAAGACATGGCAAACTGATGAGTTGGTAAACTTTACGATGCTATCACCAATTCATTTTAAGCATACATATATAGCAGTTCTTAATTCTTGGTGATCAAAATGGGGATGATTTAAGGTACTAAGTGATGTCCTAACATATTTTGCACTTACCTATGTTGTTTTACATATGCCCATTATTTTCTATTCATGTTCATATAACAAAATCTCATCAAAATATTGGCAAGCAATTCCCGCAGCAACGCGCGGGGTATCATCTAGTAATAGTAGATAGTGTATTTTGTAAACTAGAGAAGTGCTACTGCTGACAAGTTATATAATAGGTCCATGTACTAAAACCCAGTGTATATATAATAGGTATTTCCCGCTGACAAATTATTTTCTTTGTGATTACTAGGTTCCAAACCTGCTGTTTGATGTTGCTGGTATTATGTTTGGTCAATGGTATACCTTCTGGGAGTTCTTCTTTGCAACTTTGATTGGGAAGACCAGCATCAAGACTCGTATTTAGGTCTGTTCTATACATTTTTTATCAACTAATCCTTATGTTAGTTGTTTTTTAAGGTACTCTGGTCATAGACTATTGTAGTACAAGGTTCAGAGGTCCAACTTGTATAATTTCATATGCACACTTGATACTGTTATAGTTGCTTTTAGCCATCAAGATTGTGATAACTATAGTCTTCAGATCTAAATTGTAGTTCTATGATGAAGTTATTGTGTAGTTGTCAATTCCTTGTGGTTTGGAGCCGTTTTAGAGAAAGTTAGAATCCATTCATGCCAACAATACATATCGTCTTTATCTAGTTCTATTTGCTGGAAAAGACCTTATTTCACCATACTTATTCATCTGTGTACTGTACAATGTGCATGTTCATCTCTATTTTGTTTTCTGTATATCACAGTTATCCCTTTGGCTGTTTTTAGTTGAAATCTGTTTCAACATTGGAAGTACTTAATACTTACATTTTTTTCCTTTTAGGTGGATGGATCTTCCCAAGCCTAAGAGCATGTTGGTACTCTATTTGGCAGCTTCTTCCCATGCTGAGAAGACCATGGTGCTACTCCGACCAAGGAGAATCATTTAGGAATGTATTTTCTAACTGTTCAGCTTCGTTTGTCTTTTGGAGGGGCTAAATGGAGCAGCTCTTGTTCTTTTTAAGTTTTTGGGAACAACTCTTGTTCTTATTAAGTTTTTGGGAACCATGAGTTGGAATATCA
This sequence comes from Aegilops tauschii subsp. strangulata, assembly GCF_002575655.3. Taxonomy (NCBI): domain Eukaryota; kingdom Viridiplantae; phylum Streptophyta; class Magnoliopsida; order Poales; family Poaceae; genus Aegilops; species Aegilops tauschii. The sequence goes on along the minus strand of NC_053036.3, from coordinate 26,969,519 downwards.
TTTTGTGAACAATTCAAGATATTACAATGAATGTGATCTTATTTACTCGGTTGTGCATATTGCTGTGCAGAAATATGAATGGAATCAATCTGTATTTTTGCTGAATTTTGAATGGTTTAATGTAATACCTACATAATTTGCTGTTTTGGACTTCTATACAGTAGCATGGACATCAGGAGAAGTTCAATCCTAAAGGTGTATTCCTAACGGGGATACCATCAGGAAAGACAAACTCAGGGCAAAATGTCGTCCGTCAGGAAACATCATCAGGAATGTATTTCCTGACGGTTACCTTCATGAATGAAGATCGTTCCTGACAGGCTATTGCTGGCGGGGGATTCTTGACGGTATAGGCATGTTCCTAACGGGAATGGCTTATTCCTGACGGTTTTCGGCCGTCGGGAAAATACAGTTTGGGGTAGTGGCTATCATGAAGAGTCGTAGATAACATCTCTCCATGTTATATTTAGTCCATGTTATATCTTATATTTACGAAATTGAAGCACCATTGGAGGTTCACGCTAATCCTAGAAAAACAATCAAAATTATCCATTCGGTATCTCTACTAGTTATCTACAATCACTGGATGAAGTATCTCAGGAAGGCATTGCCCTTTGTCCCACCTCAACACTTGTTCCTAATGGGGCTCATCTCTATAGGCTGTGATCACACAAAACTCAAGGACTAAAAGAAAAAAGGAAAAAAACACGCACAGCCTTATGAGTCTCTACAGACTACGATCTCCCAGAAAATAAAAAGAAGTCGCAAAAGGGAAGAAAAAGCCAAGCAGAGCCTGACGGATTCATGTATAGTCTGTTATCTCTCAAAAAGAAAAAGAATTTGCAAAGAAGAGAAAATGAGCAGCGAAGATCTTTCCCACGGCCAACCCTTCATCTATTTCAAGTATCATGCCCTAATCTCTCCATGGTGCTTGCGCCTAGAGGTTATTGTTTCATCCTCCCCATGTGTCCACTTTTTTGTGCCGACCTTCTAAAGCGGCAAGTTCTCTGCTGACTGACACTTCCTTCGACTGATTTTTTGTTTGGTTTTGCGAATGGGACCTTTCATTAATTAAAAGGAGTCATTACACTCTGTGGTGCACAGTGAGCTAATACCATATGGACCAGTGTGTAGCCACATAGCAGTACCGGGTAGGGATTGCCCCATTAGAACTAGTTGCTGGCATACCTGGGTTAGCCCGCGTTTCACATATGATATGGAATGCAACCTACCAAGACCTAGCAGCCACTGTTTCTACAGTAAGAAAGATCACACAACACACGTGCTACCCAAGATTTGGTCTCCGGTTTTTCCCACCATTACCCGGCATACAACATCGAATAAAACATCACTACCAACAACCAGACCACTTCAAAGAAATCTTTCTATTTTCCAGGTCCAGACCTAAATCTCTACTTCAGGTGATTAATTACAATATATATTATTTAAGCGTGTCAGGGTTATCTCCTTAATAGTTGTTCGATTGCTATGTGTGGTTTCCTTGTAGCTTTTAGTGTTTCTTGGTTCCCTGTAGGGATTGTTCAAGAGGCATCTGCTATATGTTGTAGTGGCAAAAGCAACTTCAACGTGGGGATAATCTGTGCATGCACCATGAATTCCTTGATGTTCCACCAGCGTTGTGAATTCTCAGGGGAGAGATTGGTGTTCAATCATTAGTAAAAAAAAGCATCATCATTAGGTGTTAAGGTCAGCAAGCGTGATGAATACCCAAGTAAATGTGTTGATTATGAACGCTGCTGCTCTTAATTCATGAGTTACATGGAGAAAAACAAAAGACTTCAGAAGGCTTTAATTTGTATGCGCATCGATATTCCAGAGGCTAATGATCACACAATAACACAGTCGGTTCCATCGTTGTTCTATATAGCAGTTCATGCCAAATACACATAAGAACAATAGGAGGGTAATGATTATTGTAGGTGATTTTCCTTCTTCGAGTAGAAGTTGGTGTGCTCGTCTTAGAACATTTGGTTAAGTATTAGTCCTGCTCTTATTTCCGTTTACTTTCCTGGAGTTTTAAATATATTCTACCGAGAATGAGTTCTCAAATTTCCCAACTTATTACTACTCGCCATGGTTCTGAATTATTATTTTTGGCATTTTGATATTGTGAGGAGTGCAGAATAAAATTAATATCCACAAAGATGCATGGTAGCTTTGCTTACGTATAACCTTTCTAGGTGTATAAACAGAAAAATTAGTTCCTTTTCTATTTTTGTGAAAACAGTAGTATGGCATTACTATTAGGTTCACGTGCGTTCATGTATAGGACCAACATAAACAATTATGAAAAATTCCCTTCTAAAAGCAAAAAAAGAATCAATAATTGTGACCACCTCTGTAAATTTTCCAATAATAGTAATTCTTCTTCATGAATAAAATAATAGAGTAATTAGCGACAATCATGTTCAATTTAAATTGCCGATGAGACTATCAACTGATAACTATTATGCTTTTATTCGATTTCACTAAAACGAGAGACTATCAACTGTATATATTCCAGGTGTATATATAGAAAAATTATCTCCTTTTTTATTTGTGAGAAAACAGTAGTATGGTATTAGGATTACTGTTAAATGTCTTCATTTATAGGCTCAATATTTATAATTATGAAATTTCCCTTCTAATAGGAAAAAAGAATCAATAACTATGAATTTATAGGCTCAATAATTATAGTTTTCTCCCTAATGTTGCTCTAGAGGTCATGTGCAATAACCCTGGAATTTTATCACAGTACATCAGCGAAGTGTGTATGGTAAATTTAATTTCATAAACAGTTTCGTGTGGTGAAATAACTAACCACAGTAAAAATAAGTTTGATCTTGCAGATCTGACTTGAGGCTCAATTTCTATAGGCATGAAAATGATTCCTCTATCGATGGATCTCAATTTATATTCCTGTTGCCAGAGAAATATATGAATGTCTGTGGGTCTAAAATTAGTAAACTATTTCTTATGTCAAATGTGTATGATGTATGTGTTGGTTCTTTTCAGAAGGTTGTTAGCCTGCCATGTTATGTACACATTAATTAGCCACATGTAAGTTATTCCACATATGACCCTTTTGTTAAGTGGTTCATGCAATTATTTGCTTCACCTGTTACTGGAGAACATTTATCGACTACTTCAGACATGTTTAAGAAGGTGGGCTTCTTAAGTTTTTTCAGTTGCTCCCATTCTGATTAAATGTCCCACATCGCTCATCCATGAGCGCAACTATGTTTTTTTTCTTGAATTAACATGGAAGTTGATTTTGCACATGGCCTAAGGTTTCTCAGTCCACCGCATTATTCTTTGACTGACTAACAGTCGTTGGTGATTGAGTCATCATGTATACAGTATTGTACTTCAGAGGTTGGTAAGGTTTTTCCGACATCCGATGCCATTCAACTCATTTTCTTCTATATCTTAGTCCACATTACCCCAGTAAAGACCTTGGTGAAAAAATTTAGCTATCCATTCCTACGGATAAGTAGTAGAGACATTCATATGTTTGTATAATAATATGTAGAAAGTGTTTCTTTCTGTATTCTTATTAAGAAACATTAGTAACACCAATATTATTTAATTTTTTTTAACATGTCATTTACACTTTAATTAGATGTATATGTCCTTTTTTTATTACTAACCCATCCGACCCATTGGTTGATGACTAGTATTTTTAAACCAAAGAATTATATAATTATCCTAAATCACCTTATCCCCCATTGCCTAACTTTAAGTAAAAAAATTGTCAAATCAAGAATGTATTCCTAGCATCCATTAAACGTCAAACGGGCACACTAGTGTATCATTGAACACACCTCAAAGGACAGCGTTGTCGGTGGATCTCGGAAATGGACTAAGCGGGGCATTCGTACACTCCAGCATCAATGGTAGTACGAGATTATTCTGCCGGAGGTGAGGTCAGCAGCGGCGCCTACTACAGCATCCCCAACGGCACCTGCACCGCAGAATCAATACGAGCAGCGTGAGATAGACCTTATCACACTTCTATATTCATGCGACACCGCGTTCGCCAAAGGGGACAAGGATATGATCAAGAAGGGGCTGGAGAGGATATGCAGCAGTCTCACATCGTTCGCTGACGCTCTAGCGCTGCGCGTGGTCCAGCCATGGTAGGACGTCTGCCGTGCCCTCCAGCTGCATAAGACTACCCCCGCACCGGCGGCCGCCGCGGTGCGCCGCCTCTTCGCCGAGATGTGCCCGGTCCTCCGCCTCTCCGGGACCACGACGAACTACACCATCATCAATGTAGCTCGGACGGAGAGGAATGCCGTGCTCCACGTCGTCGATCTCGGCGGAGCTGACGCCGCTCAGTGGCTTCTAGTCCTCCTCCTCTTTGCCAAGCGTCTGGGAGCGGGCGCACATAACCAAATCCTCCGTCTGACCATTGTCAACGAGGAGGACGAGTTCCTATCCGTCACACGTGGGCTCCTCGCCTGGGAAGCCGAGAGCCTGCACATCGGCTTCCAGTTCCACCCGGTGAAACTCCACATCAATCAGCTGCTCAGCATCGAGCCCCTCAATTTCATGAGCGACGAAGCACTAGTCATCGTCTCCACCCTACAGCTCCACCGTCTGCTCGCCGACGAGTTTGTAGAAGTGGCTGCTCATCCTCACGACAGGAAAGGAAAAGTACAGGCCCATGCTACAATGACGAGGGCCGACGCGCTCCTCCGCGACCTAGCGGAGCTATCGCCGAAGCTCATGTTGGTGACGGAGCAGGAGGCCGACCACAACGACGAGTTCATGGGCCGGTTCGACAATGCGCTCAACTACTACGGGGCCCTGTTTGATGCCCTGGAGGAGAGCATACCTGCACGCGGGTTGGCAATCGAGCGGTCGGACATGGAACGATGCCTGCTCCTGCAAGAGATCAGGGATATCGTTGCATGTGATGGCGCGCAGCACCGGGAGCGCCATGAGCGGATGGTGAAGTGGGCGGAGCGGATGAAGGCCGCCGGATTCGCGTCTGCGGCGATGAGCGCAGACGCAGTGGCGCAAACGGTGATGCTGGGGCAGATGGTGACCGGCTGCAGGAGGGAGTACAGGGTTTCTAGTAAGAAGGATCTGTGCTTCTTCATCCACTGGTGCGACATCCCGTTGTTCTCTGTCTCGACCTGGCGTGCGGTGTGACAAGGATCGCCAGATATTGTGACATGTGATATCTACAGAATCCTCAATTCATTACAACAATTTCATGCATTTGATGAATGTGCTTTTAGTTGATTGCCTGAACTTCTTGTTATCATTTTGAGTTGTTGTTGTTGTTGTTGTTGTTATCCTACTGTGCGATAGTTGTTGTTTCATCTTATGCCACAAACGGAAGCTGGAAAATGTTCAAGACATTTTTGTTATTTTTGAAACATTCAAGATGTTTTGGTTATCTTTGAAACATTCAACACATTTTGAGTTGTTCTTGTTATCGTACTCCTCGTTGTTGTTTCATCTTATGCCACAATTAGAAGTTGAAAGTACGAGGTACTAGTATGATAGCAAATCAATTACCACAGAACGTTCGACTCTCTCTCTCTCTACCTTCCTCCCTCTCCCTCTCTCTCCCTCTCTCACCTCTCTCTCCCCTCTACCTCCCTCCATCTCTCTCTGCATTCTTGCAAGGACAAACGTACACATGCGAGAAGAAATCATAACCTCTTCCCATGGGACCTTAGCACGACGACTTCCCGATTGTCTTCCAACTTGGTATGATAGAAGAATATAAAATTCCTTTTTGTGGCGTATACATCCCCTTGGTTTAGAGGAACAAAGTGCAAGTAAATGGATAAAACTTCCTTTATCCCAACTGTTTAGGATAAACAAATGAAAGCTAAACTCATTTGAGACCTCTTTTAGACCCTGTAAGCCGAGTGCCAGCTTTGGCCACACAGCTTATAGGCTGTTCTGTGACGGGGCCGGTAGCCGCCTCCGTTGTAGACAGATGGCAGATGTCTTTTCCCGAGTGCGTGTTGTAAGTCGGGTGCTTTTCGAGTAGATACGGTCTTATCCCTATAAGTCGAGAGCTTTTTTGCAACACTCGGCTTATAGATGGCCATAAGACGACTCGGCTTAGAGGAACCTAAGCCGGGTACCCGAAAAAAAGCCCTCAGCTTATGGGCTAACACACGGGAAAACCAGATTTTCCTATAGTGCATGTGTGATTTTGTGCATTTTCTGATCAGGAAAATAAATAAAAAATTGGATAGTAAACAAGCAGGGTGCAAGAAGGCATATAGTAGCATGGACAGAATTATAAACAATCCATTTGAAATTTGAGAATACGTACCATGATTGGTTTGTCCCCAATCTGGAGCACATGCAATGTGGGGTTGACGTAGCCAATAGCCCGAAGCAGCAGAGCATTTCCAATCTCGATCTTGGCGGGGGGAAGGCTGTATGCATCCTCCTCCCAGAGTCTGACGCGCTCAAGCCTTGGCGCGTCCACCACGGTGAGCTGATGTGACTGAACGGCGAGCCAGAACAGCATGCATCTCAGGGAGGTGCACCGCAGGATCTTTTCAGGAAGACTGATGAAGATGAGGGACCAGCGGTTCACCCCATGCATGCCCTTCCTAGCGAACGCCTCGATCCACTCCCTGAGCTTAGACGTCCGGTGTACGATGGCCTCGCTGTTGAGGTGGACGGATCGGAAAGGGCCCTCGTGGGAGCCGATCGATGGCCTGGGAGATACGGCTCACCACCGTGTCGGGGTCATCAGGTCCGTCGCCGCCGCCGCGGGGGATCAGGTTGTTGGCGTGGAGGTCGAGCGGGGTGGAGCCCCAGATGTATCTCCAGCTTGAGGACAGGACGGTGGTGTGACCGGCCTCCTTCATGGGGATCTTGGACACGAACTGGCGTTCGATGTCTTCGGGGAGGGCGTTGATGTTGACGCGCTGTCCGCTGGAGTAGGAGGCTGACTCGATATCTGCGGAGGGAGAGGGAAGACGGCGGTGGTGGTGATATATTGGCCCAGTTGGAGCAGGGAGGAAGTGCAAGATGCGGTCGATGAGGATGTCCATGGCATGGATGGAGAGGTCACAGAGGCAGCCAACGACGTGAGTGTGAGGGAGAGGTCAGAGCGGCGGCCGAGGAAAGCAAGACGGGATGGAATGGGGATTGGCTGTGTGACCTCGATCCAAATTTGGATACCCTAGTAGTACTCCACCAGTGATTTTACACTCTCTGTCAGACCTAGGGCTCCGTTCCAACATTTGGGCCGGTTGGTCGGGACAGGGCGCCGCAGGAGTACAACATTCGTGGGTCTTTGTGACCTTCATATTTTTCCCTGAATTATTAACTCTTTGTTGGCCCTTTTTACCTCCTTCCGTTGACAAGTCTGGGAGTTGCAACGTAGTCGGCACTCAATCACATATTATTGTCGATTGAAGGAGTACAATATTCATGGACACTCTTTTTAACAGGTGAACATTTTGAAAATGGCTTGAGCATTTTGAGAAATGTATGAAGATTATATTAAATGTAATGAGCATTTATTGAGGATGTGCGAAAAGTTACTAAAATTTCATGAACGTTTTTCTGAGTGCCTGGACCAGTTTTGAAAATTACTTGAACAGTTTGTGAAATATGTGCAAACGTCTTATTAAATCTGAGCTAATAATTTTTTGAAAATTACATAAACAATATGAGCGTATTTTACCCAAAATACACTCATATAAACAAAAGGAAAATTACTCCTAGAAAGGATGCTAGAGTACCCACGTCCTGGGGCCTGTCGAGGTCAAGAGTGCCCTTTGAGCCATTTGTTCTATGGTGGCATGCCGCGTAGGCCTCTCGGGGGCTCTCCACGCCATCTGAACCCGGACGGCGCGCATGCGGGCGTCCTCGGTTAGTGGTCCATGATGGGTCAACCGTGCGTTCGGGGACACCATCATTGGGCGTTGCTGGGCACCCCCACGAGCAGGCCCCGAGCACGATGGTATCTCCAGACCCGACTGTCGGCACCCTCGGCCTCGTGCGGCCTAGTCCGGTCGCGCCACCCTGGCCGCGTTGCACCCGCCTTGCACGTTGCGCTCGCCCAGTTAGAGAGCTCCCTGCGTTGTCCCGGTTCGGGCACGTGACCCGCTTCGCCACGCATGCTAGACATCTTAGGTCCGCTCGATGGTTGCTTCTAACCCCGTGCGCCAGCCGACTAGGGTAGTTTTTTCCTGCCACGGGTTGTGGCAGCAAGTGGCCGGCATGCACACACTCGACATTGCATGGTTGCTTCCTTGGCGCTAGCTGGGCACTGCTCGTGCTTGCCCCTGCCAGATTGCTTTACTGTCGTCAGCCGGGCACTGGCGCTCGCAATATCTCTCGCTTTGTTCCAGGTTGTTTCACTTGGCCGTCTTGAGCTACCTTGAGATGGAGCGTCAATCGCTCGGGCTGATAAGTCGATTGTTTTTGTGGGTCTTTTTGTCTTTTTCTTAATGTGGTTCCAATTTCCTATAAGTTTGTTGTTTTTCGCCGCACATCAGACGATATTTACGCTGGGCTGCATTTCACTTCATTTCACTCCTGATGGCAGCAGAGAGCATGTCTTTGATGTGGGCATTCTCTGTTGTGACGGACGGCAGACACAGGTCCATCGGTAGGTGCCTGAGGACATTGGAAAGTGAAGGAGTTTTGGGTAGGAAGAGAAGATCGAGGGACATCTAGATATATAGTGAAGGGGAGAGAAGAGAGGAAGAAGGAAAGCTAAGGAGAGAGGGGGAGAATAGATAGAGGAGAGTGAAAGGAGAAACAAGAGAAAGAGGAGAAAGTAGTGAAAGGCGAGAGGATGAAGGAGGCTGCCCAAAGCTGAATTATTGGTGCGCGACGTGTCATCCAACTAACACACCAATTGTATCTAGCTCACTAGTAGCGTTGAAGCGAAGAGCACACCACTAATAATTGACTTGTTACTTGTGGCGTGGAAGTTTAGAGAGTCCACACTAGTACTAGTGACAATACAAGTGGTGTGCCCTTAGGGTCCACACCACTGATAATTTATGCGAGATCAGGCGACTAGATCCCACACACCGGTGTCTAGTGTACCGGGACTTGACAGTTTATGCGGGGTACATGACATGACCTCTAACTGGAGAAATTTATATGTGCTTAGATGTAAAACCCATGAAATGTCAAGTTGTATATTTAAAGTTACGATTATTCAGTAAAGATCGGTATGTCATGCAATGCATTTGTTTAATGAGCATTCCAAATTATGTCTTACTTTAACATATGCCTGACCCTGCATCATACAATTTGTAAAGGTGTAACATTCAATCATTTAACTCATATATTGTTGATTTTAACTCGGTGCATATTTCTCTCTATTTGATGTGTAGATTTGAAAGCACTTGAAAAAACTGATATAAATATATATAATCAGTCAAATAATATACCTTGTCAGACGTCAACTATATCTTACGTAAGCATGTATGAAGCAGTTAAAGACTTAAAGTATATTATCCAGGAATCACGTCACCATGGTCAATATTATAATCAAACTAGAACCAATTTTTTCTGAGGCGCACAGCCAGATTGTTGTTAACTCGCTCGCAGGTGACTCTTTCATCCATGTAGAATGCTCACACAGTTGACGCCAGCCACATGAAAACGCCTCATAATATAAACAGTTACTATGTCGTTTAGACACCAACATCCACGGAATATACGTATAGTATCAGCTAAAGAATTTACCATGAAGTGTCGCAGATAAAATTCGGCAAAGGCAAATGGGTATGCTGTGTAGGCATCATTTATGGTACAAATGTTTATTCAAGTAACAGCCACATGGCTAGTAAATTAAATAGAAAATAATGGCGATGCCAGGGTACTTGAACTTGGAGAGCTGCCGGCAACCTAACAACTCAAAGTACTATATTGCCAGGGTACTTGGACATGACTATCAGTTCAGTAGCCCTTTGCAGAATAACTAGTAGGAAGAAGTGCCAGGCGTGTTCAAGTTAGGCAATCAAAAGGGTCACTAAGTAAGAGATCGGATGCTGTCTTGTAGTTCCACGTGTAGTGTTTATGCACCCTGAAGATTTGCAGAGTCACATTAGCTAATTCAACTGAAGCGGCAGCCCTTCTCCATTTTTCATCCATATCAGCTTCTGTGCCGGTAGAAAATACATCATCCGAGAAGACAATGCAAATCTCCTTGAGCTTGTTTGCACTTTTCAAAATGGATTTAAAGAATGATAGTTCGCTATCACCCCCACAGAAACCATACAATACGATCTTCTCAATGGTTGATTTCACAGATTTGATGGGATCTATTTTCTTCTTCCATAATGTGCCATCACTGTCAACAAAGGTTTTGAATAGAGATCCGCCATTCTACAAAGAAAAGAGTTAGCGGGGCATATATTGCATGTCAATTGTTGTGTGCAAATGATTCAGAATAAGGAAAAGTGGGAGAACATGGATGTCACATATACCTTGACATGCAATATCTGAATTCTCGGAAAGCATGTTAGAAATGATAGCACCATCCTTTCTTCCTTGGCGGCTCCAAACTGGAAATCAATGGCCAAGATATTGACACTCGGAACCTCGGCAGTTGGACTGGCACTTGTCCCAGCCTACAGTAAAAAACTTATTAAAATACACAGAAGGTATAGATACATACATTCCTTGTTTTCTCAGCATCAAGTGACTATGCAACCGCTTATTCTTTTTGTAATCAAGAGACAACAGAATATAAAATTAAAAAGCTGACTGTTAACAATTTACGTCAAGGGCAGGAAATACCGCCTTAAATGGTTTTATTATAATAATATAATTCGAGATATATTGAAAAGAAAAGATCGCCACATTTGATGATAAAGCATATTAAATATACATTCTTCGACCATAAATCACAGGAAAAAGAATGGTTATATTTTTTTTTCTTTTGTCAATGGTGCCATTTTATCGTTCAGTACACGTGTATTAATTAGTATTGTATTATTCTTTATAAATCAAGAGAAGAGGAGAATAACATTCACGCCTCTTACATTTCATTTGGGTCAAGTTTTTGTGATCCACTTGAGTCAACATTGTGTCCAATGGCCCCACACAAAAAAAAGTGTGGTCAACAGATCGAAACAAATTGATCACACAAAATCATGAAAGATAGATTGAAACATATTCTCTCAAAGCTGAAAAAGATATCATGGCTTTAATTTGATGTGTTTTGGTGCCTAGAACACAGTTGGCGGGCATATCTAGATATATTACTTAGCATAATGTTGGAAGAAGCCTAGTTAATTTTATTTAATTGATGTTATATCTTATATTTAGTAAATGGAAGCACCATTGGAGGCTCCACGTTAATCCCAGAAAAAGAATGAAAATTGCCCATTCGATATCTCTGTTAGTTATCTACAATCGTTGGTTGAAGTATCTCAGGAAGTCATTGCCCTTTGTGCCACCTCAACACTTGTTCCTAATGGGACTCATCTAGAGGCTGTGATCTCTCAAATCTGAAGGACTCGAAGAGCAAAAACACGCAGAGCCTTATGGATCTCCCTACAGGCTGCAATCTCTCAAAAAGGAAAAGGAAGTCGCAAGAAGGGAAGAAAAAGCCACGCAGAGCCTTACGGATTCATGTATAGGCAGTGATCTCTCAAAAAGAAAAAGAATTTGCAAAGAAGAAAAAATGAGCAGCTATAATATTTCCCACAGCCACCCCTTCATCTATTTCAAGTATCATGCCCTAATCAGTCCATGGTGCTTGCGCCTAGAGGTCGTTGTTTCATCTTCCCCAATAGTCTACTTTTTTGCGCCGACCGTCTAATCCAGTGGTAAGTTCTCTGCTCACTGATACTTCCTTCCAATGATATTTTTTTAAGCGAATGGGACCTTTCATTAATTAAAAGTACTCATTACAATCTGCGGTGCACAGTGCTGATACCATCTGGACCAGTGCGTAGCCACACAGAAGTGCGGGGTTACACTATATCGCCCCACACTGTTTCTACCGTAAGGAAGTTCACACAATACACTATATGATTTGAACATATCAGGGTTATCTCCTTCTTAATACTTGTTGGATTGCTACGTGTGGTTTCCCTGCAGCTTTTAGTGTTTCTTGGTTACCTGTAGGTATTGTTCAAGAGGCATCTGCTATATGTTGTAGTGGGGATAATATGTGCATGCACCATGAATTCCTTGATGCTGCACTGACGTTGTGAATTTTCAAGGGAGAGAATGGTGTTCAATCATTAGTAAAAAGGCATCATCATTAGGTGTCAAGGACAGCAAGCGTGCTGAATGCCCAAGTAAAATGTGTTCATTATGAATGCTGCTGCTCTTAATTCATAAGTTACATGGAGGAAAATAAAACACTTCAGAAGGCTTTAATTTGTATGCGCATCGACATTCCAGAGAGAAATGTTCACACAATAACAAGGTCAGTTACATTGTAGTTCTATATAGCAGTTCATGTCAAATACACATAAGAACAATAAGAGGATAATGATTATTGTAGGTAATCTCCTTCTTCGCGTATAAGTTGGTGTCCTAGTTTAATATTTGGTTAAATATTCGTATTTTTGTTCACTTCCCTGGAGTTTTAGATATATACTACTGAGAATGAGTTCTCAAATTTTACAAGTTATTACTACTCTCGACATGGTTCTGAATTTACTTTTGCATTTAGATATTGCTTGGAGTCTAAAATAAAATTAATATGTACAAAGATGCATGGTAGTTGTTCTCACATATAATCTTTCTAGGTGCATAAACAGTAATATTAGTTCTTTTTTTATTTGTGAGAAGACAGTAGTATGGTATTACGATTAGGTTCACATCCGTTCATGTATAGGACCAATATTTGCATTTCTCAAAAAATTCCCTTCTAAAAGGAGAAAAGAATCAATAACTCTGACCACCTCCGTATATATTCCAATAATAGTACTTCCTCTTCATGACTAAAATAATTATAGCAATTAACCACAATCATGTACAATTTAAATTGCCGATGAGACTATCAACTGATAACTATGGTGCTTTTATTCAATTTCACTAAAAGGAGAGAAAACTGTATATATTCTAGGTGTATAAATAGAAAAATTAGTTCATTTTTTATTCGCAAGAAAACAGTAGTATGGCATTAGGATTGAGGTTAAATGTGTACAATTATAGGCTCAATATTTATAATTAACAGATTTCCCTTCTAAAAGGAAAAAAGAATCAATAACTGCGATGTTATAGGCTCAATATTTATAGTTTTCGCCCGAATGTTGCTCTGGAGGTCATGTACAATAACCCTGGAATTTTATTGCAGTGAATAATATCGGTGAAGTGCTTATGGTAATAAATTTAGTTTCATAAACAGTTTAGTGTGGTGAAATAACTAACCACAATAAAAAAAAGTTTGATCTTGCAGGTCTGACTTGAGGCTCAATTTCTATAGGCATGAAAACGATTCCTCTCTCACTGGATCTCAGTTTATATTCCTATTGCCAGAGAAATATATGTATGTCAGTGGGGTCTAAAATCAGTGAAGTATTTCTAATACCATATGTGTATGATGTATGTGTTGGTTCTTTTCAGAAGGTTGTTAGCTTGCCATGTTATTTACAGATTAATTAGCCACATGTAAGTTATTCCACATAATGACCCTTTTGTTAAGTGGTTCATGCAATTATTTGCCTCACCTTTTAATGGAGAACATTTTATCGACTACTTCACCAATGTTTAAGAAGGTAGGCTTCTTAAGTTTTATCAGTTGCTCCCATTCTGATTACAAGTCGCACATCACTCATTCATGAGTGCAACTATGTATTTTTTTTCTTGAATTAGCATGCAAGTTGATTTTCGCATGTGATAAGGTTTCTCAGTCCACCGCATTATTCTCTGACTGACTAACAGTTGTTTGTGATCGAGACATCATCTATATAGTATATATTGTACTTCAAACTTTCGAAGGTTGGTAAGGTTATTCCGACATCCGATGTCATTCAACTCATTTTCTTCTGTATCTTATTTAGTCGTTGTTACCCCCACTAACGAACTTAGTGAAAAAATATATAGCTATCCCTTCCTATGGTAAGCAGTAGAGAAATTCATATGTTTGTATAATAATATGTAGAAAGTACTTTTTCTCTAATTTTATTAAGAAAACATTAGTAGCACAAAAGTTATTAACAATTTGATTAGGTATCATATATGTCCCCTTTTTTATTGCTAGGCTGTCCGTCGACCCATGTATTTGTAAACTGAAGAAATATATGATTGTCCTAAATCACATTATCGCCCATTGCCTAACTTTAAGTAGAATTAACATTTTGTCAAATCAAGAATTTATTCCTAACATCCGTTAAACGTTAACCCAGCACACTGCTAGTGTATCAGTGAACGTACACTACACATGTATGCTTTTGTGCATTTTCTGATCAGGAATATAAAAAAATTGGACAGTAAACAAGCACGGTGCAAGTAGGCATATAGCAGCATGGACAGAATTATAAACAATCCATTTGAAATTTGAGAACACATACGTACCATGATTAGTTCGTCCCCAATCTGGAGCACATGCAATGTGGGGTTGAGGTAGCCAATAGCCCGAAGCAGCGGAGCACTTCCAATCTTGATCTTGGCGGGGGTCTTGCAGTATGCGTCGTCCTCCCAGAGTATGATGCGCTCAAGGCGCGGCGCGTCCACCACGGCGAGCTGATGTGACGGAACGGCGTGCCAGAACAGCACGCATCTCAGTCTGGGACTAACGAGGTCGATGCGGGTCAGCGCCACGCGGCCGCAGACGAAAGCCAGCTTCTCCAGCTTGGGACTACCGGCGAGCACACGGTCCAAGTCTACCTCGCATAAGCCGACGGAGCACAGGCCGAGCTCCAGCAGCTCGAGGAACCGGACGTCGGCGGCAGGGCGCAGGCCGGTGTACGGGAAGTTGCACACGGCGACGTAGAGACGCACCAGGGAGGTGCACTGCAGAATCTCTTCAGGAAGACTGATGAAGAGGAGGGACCAGCGTTGACGAAGACCAGATCCTGCACGCCCTTCCTAGCCAAGGCCTGGAACCACTCCCTGAGCTTGGACTTCTGGTGTAGGATGGCCTTGCTGTTGAGGTGGACGGATCGGAATGGGCCCTCGTGGGAGCCGATGACCTGGGAGACGCGGCTCACCACGGCGTCGGGGTCATCAGATCCGTTGTCACCGCTGGGGATCAGGCTGTTGGCGTCGAGGTCGAGCGGGGTGGAGCGCCAGATGTATCTCCAGCCAGAGGACAGCACGGTGGTGCGGCCGGCCTCCTTCATGGGGAGCTTGGAGACGATCTGGCGCTGGATGTCCTCGGCGAGGGCGCTGATGTTGACGCGCCGGCGCTGGATGTCCTCGAAAGCTGCAGGGAGAGGGAGGGCGCCGGTGGTGTTGGTGATTGGCTCAGGTGGAGCTGGGAGGCAACGTAGGATGCGGTCCATGAGTAGGTCCATGACGTCGAAGGAGAGGTCAGAGAGGCGGCCGACGGTGTGAGTTTCAGGAGAGGGCAGAGCGGCGGCCGGGGAAGAGAGACGGGAATGGATTTGGGGTTGGCGGCGTGACCTCGATCGAAATTTGGATGCCCTATATAGGTACTCCACCAGTGAATACACACTCTCTGTGTCAGACCTAGGGCTCCGTTCCGATATTTGGGCCGGTTGGTCGGGACAGGACGCCGCAGGAGTACTATACAATATACGTGGGCCTTTTCACTTTTTATACAATATTTTTTCTTCGATTCTTAATGCTTTGTCGTCTTATTAGGCCTTTTTTGGACATTCACTAGTCACCTGAGACTCGCCTCAAAGGGAAAAAAAACTAGTCACTACAGACATTGTCTAAAGATTTGGGAGATTACATTCGAATATGGAAATACGGATATTGTCTTACATTTTTAAAAAGGATGATAGCACTTCCAACATTTACTCGAAACAGGCTTTCGCCCCTCTTTATATATAAAGCACTGATCAATCATTGTACGCGGCCGAACTATACGCCGAGGTGAGGTAGCCCTCAAACACTGCCGATCCCAAGATAATCGGAGCACTCAAGACGCACGTGACTATGCAACAAAAAGAGACATAGGAAGATCGGAGTGCAATGCCACGCAAAGCCCTAAACACCTAGGTTCCACGACAACACCCTCTCACAAGGGAAAACGGCGCAAAGAATCGCCGCTGTCGAGTCCAGCATGAATGAAGGTCTTCACCTGGAACCCTGACACATAGAGGAGCACAATGACGGCTTCTTCAAGAAGATAATGGCGTCCACGAGCGTCGCCGCCATAGGCAACAAGGCGCGAAGCTTTCGCTCTACAACTCCCTAGTGTCACCACGAGGACTCTAAGACAAGCTTGGTGATACCATATCACCAGATCCTGATTTGGGCGCCACCAATGCCAATGACAGAGAGCGCCACCAAGCCACCCTTCTCTATACGTCTCGCCGCTCACACGGCCAAGAGGGGAAGTCACCACCTCGCCATGGTGCCTGCCGGAAAGCCAAATATGTGGACCGCCATCCGGGGCCGCCGCCCCGACATCAACGTCCGAGACACTACCACTCTCCCACATCAAGATGCACCAACCACGATAGGAGTAAAAGATTGCTCCTTTGACTCCTTGCCCTGCATCAGCCATGAGATCTGGGTTGACACCTCCACCGTAGGAGGCGTCCACGCCTGCGTCCCTAGACGGTCCCAATGGACCGGTGGGGACACAACACTGTGACTATCGACTACCGCCGTCAAGCAAGCTCGACCGACGCCAAGTTCGTCACCTTTGGCACCTATCTGCTCGACAGAAAGCGGTGTCTAGACCACCGCCATCGACTACCACACCCACGGAAGAGGGACCTTCCCAGCCACAGGCACCACCCGGACGGAGCCCAATCTCGTCTACCCGGAGCGACAGTTCCAACTCGCCTTGGGCCCATATCTGGTCCGCCCGTGCGTGTGCCCTAGGTCAACCGCCACCGTCGGCATCGACCCAAGAGAAGGGAGATCACCGCCACAACCATGTGCCGCCTACCGGAACATGGTCGCCAAAAGCACAAACCAGCACCAGGACAGAACCACGCCGCCTTAGGCCACCGGCCACAGGACACGCGCAACAGCCATCCGTGTAGCAACCACCGGCCGCCGGCCACATGCGGCAGCCAGCAACCACTAGTAGAAAACTGGGCTTTGGTCACAGGGCAATATTCACATTAGTCCCGGTTCAGTCACGAACCGGGACTAATGTGAGCATTGGTCCCGGTTCGTGCGGCCAGGGGCCTGCCGGGCCTCGTGGGGGCATTGGTCCCGGTTCGTCCGGACCCTTTGGTCCCGGTTGGTGGGACAAACCGGGACCAATGGGCCACGCTCCTGGCCCACCACCCTTTAGTCCCGGTTCATACCACAAACCGGGACTAAAGGGCTGGTCCTAGTTGCGGCCAGTGTTTAGTCCCACCTCGCCAACCGAAGGGCGCTCACACTAGTTTATAAGCCCGTCCCTCTCTGCCTTGTTGAGCTCCTCTCAAAGTGAAAATAGATGCCCTTATACAGGGAATTTGACCTAAATTCACAGTAAATTTCATTGAATTTCATAGAAATTTATTATGAATTTAGGTTGAATTTTCTCTATAGGCGCATCTATGTTCATTTTTTTATAGTAAATAAATAAATAAACCTTAATAAAATAAATAAAAATAAATAAACCTTAATAAAATAAACTATAGTAACTAAAATAAATAAACCTTAATAAATTAAATAAAAATAGCAGCAGTAAAATAAATAAAAATAAAATAACTAAAGTAAAATACATAAGTAATTAGAAATAAAATAAATATATTTTTTGTTGTAAGTAGAAACAAAACAAAACAAATAAAGCAAAAGAGAAAACAAAAAACAGAGAAAAAAATTATGCCACCTACTGGGCCACCACGGCCTGAATACGACTTGAAACCCATACATGGGCCAGGATTCAGGCCCGCAAAAGGCCCAGTAGGCCCCACAGGCAGAGAGAACGGTTAGGCCCGAAAGCCTGCAGTTGAGAGGAGCTCGAGAGTGTGGGCGCAGCAGAGCTTATAAACCACTCTCGAGCCCTCTCAACTAGCGAGGTGGGACTAAACTTTTGACGCGGGGCAGCACAAGGCTTTTGGTCCCGGTTGGTGCCACCAACCGGGACTAAAGGGGGCATTGGTCCCGGTTCGTGGCACCTACCGGGACCAAAGGCCTTTAGTCCCGGTTGGTGCCACGAACCGGGACCAACGAGTTCCCTATATATACCCCATCGCCACAGCAGAGCACTCCACAGTGCTCTGTTTTTTCTGGCCGGCGAGGGGAGGGCATTTGGGTGCTCTAGCTCACCTCCTATGCACATGAGGTGTTCGATGAAATGTCTGAGCCACACTAGTTAATCTTTCTCCTCTCGAAACTCGACCTCCGAGCTCCATTTTCCCCGAGATTTGTCTAGGTTTAGCGGTTCGTCACGTCCCGTCCCCGTCTTCACCGCCGTCGATCGCCCGCGCCGATCTCGTCGCCAGCACCACCGTGGTGAGACTCTTGTTCTTATCTTCTTTCTGAAAGGAAAAAATTCTTACTTTAGATAGATACTTGTCTAATTTTGTTACTTTTATTATTCCTTCTTATTACATAGTGCGATGGTTTTGGTATCTGCCCCGTCGGCCCTCGTCCTGTGTATGATTCGGATGTGGTATATATTATCTTTTTATAACTATTTGGTTCATTTATTGTTTATGAAAAATATACCGACCAACGTGACATAGATTTTATTTATCTAGGAGGTGGTTGAACCGGAAATTCTAACCGACCCTATTGTCGAGAGGTTAAATTTAGTTGAAGAAGAAAACAATTACTTGAAGGAAAAAATAAATAAAATTGAGGAGGAGAAGATGATATTGGAGTTGCATGTTGCGGATGTCGTCGATGATCACAAGATCAAGATGGATGCAATGAGCTTGAAGATTAGAAAGATTAGAAAATATGTCATTCATACCGAGGCTTGGTATCATTATGCCGTTGGATCAATTGTTACCTTGGTTGCGATTATGATCGCATTTGTTTTCGCATTGAAATGTTTTACATAGTTTCAATGTATGGTTTAATTAATTAGATGCTCTGGAGAGCTATATATATGTTGTTAGATGAGAACTATGTATGTACTTTGGTTTTAATGTGATGATGAACTTCTATTAATTTGGTCACTTAATTATCTATTCATGATGTTCTGTAATGGTTTTTGACACACTTAATTATATATAATGCACGCAGATGAACCGGCAATGCATGTACGGTGACAGACACACCTCCGAGTACATTAAGGGCGTGCATGATTTTCTCGAAGTGGCTGAGGTAAACAAGCAGAATGGTTTTATGTGTTGTCCATGCCCTATATGTGGGAATACGAAGTCTTACTCTGACCGGAAAATCCTTCACACCCACCTGCTTTACAAGGGTTTCATGCCACACTATAATGTTTGGACGAGGCACGGAGAAATAGGGGTTATGATGGAAGACGGCGAAGAAGAAGAGGACGATGACAACTATGTGCCCCCTGAATACGGTGATGCTGCAACGGGGGAAGCTGCTGAAGATCAAGAGGAACCAGACGATGTGCCCAATGATGCTGCAAGGGGGGAAGCTGCTGAAGATCAAGAGGAACCAGTACCCGATGATGATGATCTCCGCCGGGTCATTGTCGATGCAAGGACGCAATGCGAAAGTCAAAAGGAGAAGCTGAAGTTCGATCGCATGTTAGAGGATCACAAAAAAGGGTTGTACCCCAATTGCGAAGATGGCAACACAAAGCTCGGTACCGTACTGGAATTGCTGCAGTGGAAGGCATAGAATGATGTGCCTGACAAAGGATTTGAGAAGCTATTGAAAATATTGAAGAAGAAGCTTCCAAAGGATAACGAATTGCCCGACAGTACATACGCAGCAAAGAAGGTCGTATGCCCTCTAGGATTGGAGGTGCAGAAGATACATGCATGCCCTAATGACTGCATCCTCTACCGTGGTGCGTACAAGGATCTGAACGCATGCCCGGTTTGCGGTGCATTGCGGTATAAGATCAGACGAGATGACCCTGGTGATGTTGACGGCGAGCCCCCCAGGAAGAGGGTTCCAGCGAAGGTGATGTGGTATGCTCCTATAATACCACGGTTGAAACATCTGTTCAGAAACGAAGAGCATGCCAAGTTGATGCGATGGCACAGTGAGGACCGTAAGAAAGACGGGAAGTTGAGAGCACCCGCTGACGGGTCGCAGTGGAGAAAAATTGAGAGAAAGTACTGGGCTGAGTTTGCAGCTGACCCAAGGAACGTATGGTTTGGTTTAAGCGCGGATGGCATTAATCCTTTCGGGGAGCAGAGCAGCAATCACAACACTTGGCCCGTGAGTTTATGTATGTATAACCTTCCTCCTTGGATGTGCATGAAGCGGAAGTTCATTATGATGCCAGTTCTCATCCAAGGCCCTAAGCAACCCGGCAACGACATTGATGTGTACCTAAGGCCATTAGTTGAAGAACTTTTACAGCTGTGGAATGGAAACGGTGTACGTACGTGGGATGAGCACAAACAGGAGGAATTTAACCTGCACGCGTTGCTGTTTGTAACCATCAACGATTGGCCCGCTCTCAGTAACCTTTCAGGACAGACAAACAAGGGATACCACGCATGCACGCACTGTTTAGATGACACTGAAAGTATATACCTGGACAAATGCAGGAAGAATGTGTACCTGGGCCATCGTCGATTTCTTCCGACCAACCATCAATGTCGAAAGAAAGGCAAGCATTTCAAAGGCGAGGCAGATCACCGGAAGAAGCCCGCCATGCGTACCGGTGATCACGTACTTGCTATGGTCAATGATTTACACGTAATCTTTGGAAAGGGTCCCGGCGGACTAGCTGTTCCGAATGACGCTGAGGGACACGCACCCATGTGGAAGAAGAAATCTATATTTTGGGACCTACCCTACTGGAAAGAGCTAGAGGTCCGCTCTTCAATCGACGTGATGCACATGACGAAGAACCTTTGCGTGAACCTGCTAGGCTTCTTGGGCGTGTATGGGAAGACAAAAGATCCACCTGAGGCACGGGAGGACCTACAACATTTGCACGAAAAAGACGGCATGCCTCCGAAGCAGTATGAAGGTCCTGCCAGCTACGCTCTTACGAAAGAAGAGAAAGAAATCTTCTTTGAATGCCTGCTTAGTATGAAGGTCCCGACTGGCTTCTCGTCGAATATAAAGGGAATAATAAATATGCCAGAGAAAAAGTTCCAGAACCTAAAGTCTCATGACTGCCACGTGATTATGACGCAACTGCTTCCGGTTGCATTGAGGGGGCTTCTACCGGAAAACGTCCGATTAGCCATTGTGAAGCTATGTGCATTCCTCAATGCAATCTCTCAGAAGGTGATCGATCCAGAAATCATACCAAGGCTAAGGAGTGATGTGGCGCAATGTCTTGTCAGTTTTGAGCTGGTGTTCCCACCATCCTTCTTCAATATCATGACGCACGTCCTAGTTCATCTAGTCGACGAGATTGTCATTCTGGGGCCCGTATTTCTACACAATATGTTCCTCTTTGAGAGGTTCATGGGAGTCCTAAAGAAACATGTCCGTAACCGCGCTAGGCCAGAAGGAAGCATCTCCATGGGCCATCAAACAGAGGATGTCATTGGGTTTTGTGTTGACTTCATTCCTGGCCTTAAGAAGATAGGTCTCCCTAAATCGCGGTATGAGGGAGACTGACTGGAAAAGGCACGCTTGGAGGGGACTCAATAATATGCAGGGACGGATATTCTTGGTCTCAAGCACACTACACAGTTCTACAGAACTCTACCTTGGTGACCCCGTATGTCGATGAACACAAGAACAGTCTGCGCTCCAAACACCCGGAGCAGTGTGACGACTGGATTACATGTGAACACATCAGGACTTTCAGCAGTTGGTTGGAAACACGTCTCAGAGGTGACACCACTGTTTGTGATGAGTTGTACTCGTTGTCCAGGGGACCATCTTCGACTGTATTGATTTACAAAGGATACGAGATAAATGGGAATACATTTTACACGATCGCCCAAGATCAAAAGAGCACCAACCAAAACAGCGGTGTCCGCTTTGATGCAGCAACCGAGAGGGGAAAGGACACATATTATGGTTACATAATGGACATATGGGAACTTGACTACGGACATGATTTTAAGGTCCCTTTGTTTAAGTGCAAATGGGTCAATCTGTCAGGAGGTGGGGTACGGGTAGACCCACAGTATGGAATGACAACAGTGGATCTAAACAATCTTGGGTACACTGACGAACCGTTCGTCCTAGCCAATGACGTGGCACAGGTTATCTATGTGAAGGACATGTCTACCAGACCGAGAAAAAGAAAAGATAAGGAAGCGAATACATCATACGATGAGCCAAAGCGCCACATAGTTCGTTCAGGAAAAAGGGACATTGTGGGAGTGGAGGGCAAGACTGACATGTCTGAAGATTATGAAAAGTTTCATGAAATTCCTCCCTTCAAAGTCAAGGCTGACCCAAGCATCCTGATAAACGATGAAGATTATCCATGGTTACGGCGCAATAAGCAAATGACACAAGCGAAGAAAAAGTGAAGACTTTCTCCCGCAACTATTATGATGATACCATGCCAACTTTGTAACAGACGAGTATGATACCATTGTCTGTTTTGTACACGAAGTGCATCCAGTTTTTGCCGTAACCCTCTCAACTTTCTTGCACATGCTATGTGGATGAAATGATGATACCATGCCAACTTTCAACCTTTTCAGAGTTCATTTGAAATGCTTTTCAATTTTAGGGTCTTATAGCTCAAAATAATTAGTAAATGCATGAAAAATAATAGGCCAAAAATTAAAAATTATGCCACCTACTGGGCCACCACGGCCTGAATACGATTAGAAACCCATCCATGGGCCAGGATTCAGGCCCGCAGAAGGCCTAGTAGGCCCACAGGCATGTACAAAGAGGTTAGGTCCGTAAGCCTGCTTTAGAAAGGAGCTCGACAGCTCAGGCGCACCGCACCTTATAAACAGGTGCGGCTCTCTCTCAGCTAGCGAGGTGGGACTAAACTCCCACCACCACGCCGCTGTGCAAGGCCATTGGTCCCGGTTGGTGGCACGAACCGGGACCAATTCCACCCTTTGGTCCCGGTTGGTGCCACGAACCGGTACTGATGAGGTTGTGGCCCCACGAGCACCTTTAGTGCCGGTTCGTGGCACGAACCAGTACTAGAGTTTCTTACTAAGCAGTTTTTTAGTCCCACCTCGCTAGCTGAGAGGCACTAGGAGCGGTTTATAAGCCCTGAGTGCAGAGACGATGAAGAAGAGGTGCAATGCTCACCTTCACGTTGCTTAGCTTCAAGCCTTGAGGAATAAGGTAGACTGCATGGAGCTATGTGCAGTGCAGTCTACACTATTCCGAAAGGCTTGAAGCAAATCAACGAGCATTGCGCCTCTTTTTTATTTTTAATAACTTATTAAAACTCCGGACTTCTTGTGTTACGACAAAATAAAATAAACTCTAATAAAATTTATGAAAGTAAAATTAACAAAGTATTTTCTGTTCAAAACATTATAAGAAACCTCTAGTATTATTGAAACTAAAATCATATAAAATTAATGCAACTAAAATTATCATAAAGTAAAGAATTATCATAAAGTAAAATAAATAAGTAATTAGAAACAAAATAAAATAAAATAAATAAGATTTTTGTTGTAAGTAGAAACAAAACAAAATAAATAAAGCAAAAAAGAAAACAAAAAAACTAAATACAGCAAAAAGAATTTTCATAAAGAACTTTTTTGATAGAAACTTTAATAGCAAAAAGAATTATCATAAAGTAAAATAAATAAGTAATTAGAAACAAAATAAAATAAATAAATAAGTTTTTTGTTGTAAGTAGAAACAAAACAAAATAAATAAAGCAAAAAAGAAAACAAAAAAACTAAATACAGCAAAAAGAATTTTCATAAAGAACTTTTTTTGATAGAAACTTTAATAGCAAAAAGAATTATCATAAAGTAAAATAAATAAGTAATTAGAAACAAAATAAAATAAAATAAATAAGTTTTTTGTTGTAAGTAGAAACAAAACAAAATAAATAAAGCAAAAAAGAAAACAAAAACTAAATACAGCAAAAAAAATTGTTGGGGCGCTGCCCGCTGGGCCCTCCAACCCTCAGGTTTGCAAATACAGGCCCAGAAGGGCTAGAGGGCTCAACGGGCAGCGCGCCAAAGTTAGGCCCAGAAGCCTTCTAGAGGAGTTCGAGACAGCAGCCGCGCCGGGGCTTTTAAACTGGTACGGGCGCCCCTCGGCTAGCGAGGTGGGACTAAACTTTTGGCCGCGACGCGGGCAGCAAGAGGCCTTTGGTCCCGGTTGGTGCCACCAACCGGGACTAAAGGGGTGCATTGGTACCGGTTCGTGGCACCAACCGGGACCAATGCCCCCCCTTTAGTCCCGGTTGGTGCCACCAACCGGGACCAAAGGCCGCCGCTTCCCGCCCTTTGCGCTGCTGAAAAAGGCCTTTGGTCCCGGTTGGTGGCACCAACCGGGACTAATGCCTACCTTTAGTCCCGGTTGGTGCCACGAACCGGGACTAAAGGCTTTGCTATATAAGCAAACACTTAGGAAATTTTTCAGAGTTCATCTGCAGTTTGCCCCGACGACGCCAACGCCGCCAGGCTGCCCCGACGCCGCCCGCCGCCCGCCGCCCCCGCCGTCTCCGTCGCCCGTGCCCGTCGTTGCCCTCGCCGTCAGCCGCGCCCCTGCCCCGACGCGCGCCGCCCCAGCCCGTCCCCGTCGTCGCCGTCGCCCTGCCCCGCCCTCGCCGCCGTCGCCCCCTACCCCGAGCGCGCGCCCACTGCCCCGTCGCCATCCTCGCCGCCGACCCTGCGGTCCTCCTCACCTTGGTCGGGCCGGCGCCCTCCCTAGCATTTTTTCTTTTTTTTCATATATATATATGCTTGTTTTTTTATATATATGATGATATATATGCTTGTTATCATAATTGTTTTTGTTCATATATATATATGTAATGATTTTTTTAATAGAATATGATGGTTTTGTCATAGATGATCACATATATGATGTATGCATGGATGTGGATGAAATATGATGTTTTTTTGTTCATAGAACATGATGAAATCTGAACAATGCATTAGGCAAAACCTTTACTTTTTTTTTGAAATATGAACATGATGAAATATGAACAATGAAATATGAACAATGATGAAATAGGAAGAAATGAGAAGAAGAGAGAGGAAGAAGAGGAGAAATAAATAAGAAGAGGAAAAAGGAAGAAAAAAAAGAGGAGAAGAAGAAAGGAATAGAAGAGAAGAAGAAAAAATAGAAAAAATTCTATTTTTTCTTCTTCTCTCCTCTATTCCTTTCTTCTTCTCCTCTTTTTTTTCTTCTTTTTTTTCTTCGATCTTCTCCTCTATTCCTTTTCTTCTTCTCCTCTTTTTATTTCTTCTTCGTTTTCTTATGTTTTATCGGGTCTGTCGTCGTCGATATACCCCTCTCCCGATAACTTCAACACGAGGGGGGGTCGATATACCCCCTCCCCGATAATATTATTTTCCCATGTACGTATGTCGTCGTTGTCGATATAACCCCCTCCCGATAACTTCAACACGTGGGGGGGGTCGATATACCCCCTCCCCGATAACATTATTTTCCCATGTATGTATGTCGTCGTTGTCGATATATATAACTCCCTCCCAGATAACTTCGACATGATGGACGGTCGATATTTATACCCCCTCTCGACCATGATAACTTATACCACGGGAGCACCCCCCCCCCGGCCCTCTCGCTCGACCAAAACTCTCGAGGACACCCAAACCCTAGAAAAAAATGATGTCGGTCTCCTACCCCCTCCCGCCGCGCCCCTACCCTTGAAGCGTTGCCGAGGCCACCCCAAACCCGGACTAAGCTAGGTCTACGTTTGCACTAACTACCTGCTGTCATGTTTGTGTAATAATTGCCATGTTGTAATATTTGCAAAAACAATGGAGCACGGACGAGACGAGCAAGCAGAAGAGGTGTTGGGGGACATAATCTTAGCCGGAGGTGATATCTTGTCGTATCTTAACGACAATGATGGTCTAGAAGAACAGGGTGAAGAAGCAGGCTACGGTGATCGAAGAGTGGAGGAGGAAAGACATGATTATGATGGCTCCGGTGACCCAATGCTGGTGCAAGAAGGAGCCCGTGGTGACGGCTCCGGTGACCAAATAGAGTCCGGCCAGGTAAATATATTAGTTAAGCCTGTGCTGACTAGCTAATTGATGCATTCATTGTTTTGGTATGTACACATATTAATTAACACTCATCTTTCTTCTTTTTTCTAGCCCTCCAGATCGAGCACAACTTCGGTAAAGAGACGAGGCCCGAAGAGAAAGTTGCCCTCGGATGAAATGTTTGAGATCACAGCAATCGCGCGCGACGGCCAACCGATTGAACCCATCCGGACAAAGGATGCATTTGCTGCTCAGTGCGGGGTTCTAGTTAGGGACAAGATCCCGATCAGCATCCACCAATGGTATAAGCCTAAGAAGGAAGACCCTGAGGTGTCTTATGTCAATGATATGCAGAAAGATGATCTTTGGACTGAGCTGAAGGCAAATTTCACCCTACCGCCAGAGGAGGATCCGGAGAAGCCAGTTAAAGAGCAATTAATCAAGTCTCATGCTCTTAAGAAGATGGCAGACCTATTCAGGAGGTGGAAGAATGAGCTGAAAACGTTTGTCGACAAAGAAGAGACACCAAAATTCATCGGCCAGTATGAGAATATCAGAGATCACTGGCCCGCATTTGTGGCCCACAAGACATCGGAAAAGAGTAAGAAGATGTCAGCGACAAACAAGAAGAATGCTGCGAAGAAGAAGCTTCACCATCGCACGGGGTCAGGTGGCTACCTCAAAGCCCGGCCTAAGTGGGCCAAGGCTGAGAATGATCTGCTTGAAAAACGGATCGAACCACAGACAATGAACTGGACAGACCGTTGCCGGACTTGGTTCTTCGGGGCTGGCGGAACCTTGGACCCTGTATCAGGGAGGTGCGTTTGGACGAACGAGCTTTTGAGAATACCAGTCAAGAAGATTCAGCAATATATCGATGCAGCGCAGCAAGGGACGTTCGTTCCAGACAGAGAGAACGACGAGCTCACAATGGCCCTCGGGAATCCTGAGCACCCTGGACGGACACGAGGCACGCCAGGCTCCGTTCCGTGGAAGGCTGGTTTTCCGGACGCGGGCGGTTACAAAAGCCAGGAGAGGAGGAAAAAAGTGGAGCAGATCCAAATTCAGAAGCTGCACGAAAGGGTTCAAGCGCCAGAGGAACGAGACGGCAATCGACATGCCGAAACTACCCCCTCAGCTACACCGCCATCTCAGCGGAGAAGCAGCGTGGCTTCCACCGAGCTGCTTCAGCCGGAGCATGTCTTGACGGCTCCTGCTAGCTACCCCGTGGATGCTATCACGGAGTCTCAACATTGCCACCTTATGGCGCAATGGCAGAACTTCAAAGTCAAGGCGGCTGTTGGCTCTGTTTTACCTCCTGAACCCGGCGCAACCTACCACTGCCGGCCGATTCCAGAAGGATATGCTAGGGTGATGGTGGATGAAATAACGGAGGGATTTGAGGACCTCCAGCTTGACCACCCTACCGGTGAAGGGGAGACTCGGCTGGGTTCTGCTCTGAAGACTCCATGCCTATGGCGGAAGGAGCTCATCAACCTTCCGAACTGGACGGCTCCGGCGAGTAAGGGCACTCCGCCTCCTCCTCCGCCTCCTCCTTCGGCGAGTGATCAGGGCACTCAGCCTCCTTCTCCGGCGCGTGGCGGCACTCCGCCTCCTCCTCCGGCGAGTGATCAGGGCACTCAGCCTCCTTCTCCGGCGCGTGGCGGCACTCCGCCTCCTTCTCCGCCTGCGCCGGCGCGCCAGAGCAGCCAGCCTCCTCCTTCTCCGCCTCGTCAGCAAGGGCGGAAGAGACCCGCCGCCGCTCCGGCTGCTCCGGCGCGTTGTAGTCCTTCTCCTCCGCCTCGTAAGCAAGGAAAGAAGACAGCCGCAGCCGCTCCGTCTGCTCTGCCGGCGTCTAGCAGTACAGCTGCCAGAGGCGGGAGGCAATACAGATTCGGTCCTTCTCTGAAGACTCCAGAGAAGTTACCATACGAGAGGACCGAGGAGGAAACCAGGGAGATCGTGCGAGCCGAAGTGACAAACTTCTTTGAAGGGGTGAAAGCAAAGAAATATCCACCTCCGGAGGAGAAGGTAGATCCGGTGAAAGCAAAGCGCACTCTGGCTGCCCTGACAAAACCACCAAAGTCTCCGCCGAGAGGCAACTATGAGCGCATTCTTGCAAAGACATATGCCGAAGCGGAGCGGTCAGGAAGTACTGTCAGTGATAAGAGGTTAAAAGAACGACGAGCTGGGAAAAAAATTGCCCAGCTCGGCGAACAAGCGAACCAATCGTGCCCCCCGCTCAAGGTGTCAAAAGACATCGTCGCTAATGATCCGAGGATGGTGGCCAGTTATAGCAATCTTGGAGATTACCTGCCCGACGATGTACAATATGAAATCATGGAGGTGGACGAACACAAATACCATTACGGGAAGCCTCTCGTCAAAGATGAAAGATCTCTAACAACGATGATGCGAAGATTACATGATTGGTACATGAAAACCTGCAGAGAGTCTGATGGGATGAATACTTTGACGCTGAGAGTTAAACCGGAGCATGACCTCGTTGGAATTGAACTGCTGAATGTTCCATTTGAGGATTTCTTCCAGTTTTTCAATCAAAAGGCCCTCGATAAAACAACGATCACTTGCTACTGTCTGTAAGTAGTACTACTTCTGTCATTAAGTCTCTCTATATAGGTCAGCTCTTTCATTGCATGTATTTATAATTATCCTCACTATATTATGCAGATTGAAGATCGCCGAATTGAAGAAAAGACAAATCGGTGATATTGGGTTCATTAACACAAATCTCATAGATGCATATACGGTTGAAAAACATCCCAAAGAAGCTGAGGCCAACTTGCTACGATCGTTGGTATTAAATCAAAACAAAGATATACTACTCTTTCCTTACAACTTCAAGTGAGTGTTACTGTCTTGTGCATATTCGGTTTCCCTTATTAGTCCAGGTTATGGTAATGTAATTGATGACTTATGCATGCATGCGCAGCTTCCACTATATTCTCCTAGAGATTAAGCTTGAGCAGGGAGTAGTAACCGTCTTAGACTCGAGACGAAAAGATCCCCAGGACTATGCGAACATGACTCAAATGCTCGAGAAGTAAGTTAAATCGATCATTATCCACCATATCAGCAACTTTGTTCATTTCTTGATATCAAGTAATTGTTTTCTTTGTCTGGCAGGGTTTGGAGAAAATTCACCACAAAAGCTCCGGGACTGCCGAAGAAGCTGCAATTTAGACACCCGAAAGTAAGTACTATAGTAGCATGTTCCGCGCATATCCTAGTGATTCGAGCGCTAGTTTCATCAATACCATTTAGCATGCTTGCTTATCAGTTTGATTGACCTCTATTTCTTGTAAAATGGTTGTGGCAGGAACCCGGGAATAATTACTGTGGATACTACATTTTCGAGTCCATCCGCCACACGACCTGTGAGCGGGGCTACTCTGACGAACAATATGAAGTGCGTAAGAAATAATATTCACAATTTTATTTTATTACCATCATTTGTGTCGAGTTTCATTTATTCATATATATATGTATTGACCCCCTTCTTCAAATTAGATCTTTCAGATGCGTGATGAACTCCTAGCACCAGATCGTATGTGAGGAATTCAAGAGGAATTGGCGGCATTCTTCCTTGACCACGTGATCGCTGAAAACGGAGAATACTATGTGGACCCTGTGTTCTTACAATTTAATTAGGAGATTATATTGTAAGAGATAATTATTGTATATATGTAGCCGGTAATGTCAGATAGATATACGAGAACTTGTTGTTCGACCAATCTCTCGGAGAAGGAGAGGTGGTCGATATCACTTCTCTCTGTATGCATATGTTCATGACGATCTTCTGTTTCCTTCATTTGCTTACTAGCTAGCGTGTCTAGTCCTCTCCATACGTATATAGTACGTAGCGTCGACCAAGCACGGAGATAAGAGAGGACAATTCCCTCTATTAATTAGCTAGCTAACACAATATATGAAACACCTAAATTAACCCCCCCAAAACCCCCCAACCCCCCCCCTTTCAAAAAAAAACAAAAACCCCAGCCCCTGAAATGCTGACGCGTGGATGCCTACTGGTCCCGGTTGGTGACACCAACCGGGACAAAAGGCCCTGCCTATTAGTCCCGGTTGTTGGCACCAACCGGGACCAAAGGCCCTCCTGCCTGGGCTGGCAGCGGCGGCCACGTGGAGGACCTTCTGTCCCGGTTCGTGTAAGAACCGGGACTAAAGGGTTAGGGCTTTAGTAACGACCCTTTAGTCCCGGTTCGAAAACCGGGACAAAAGACCCTTACAAACCGGGGTAAAAGCCCCTTTTCCTACTAGTGAACGCTATAACCTCCGACTGCCAGCCTCGTACATACAAGCAGCCGAGCCGCCCGGATTAATCCACCTCCACCACCCGCAGACTCCACGCGCCAGATCTAGGCAGAGCCTAGCCCTAACCGCCGTCGCCGCCCCAGGTGGGAGCCAACACCGCGAGGCCCTCCACGTCCCAGCAATATCCACGCGACCCTGTCGCTCCCTCTGGAGGCGCCACGTCGCCGCCCGGTGCTACCGGTCCGCACCAATGCTACGAGTGGGAGGATAGGAGGTCATGCCACCGCTGCCGGCGATCGGGCTTTGCCCGACGGCGCGAGGCTGCCAGCACAGAGGAGATGCGAGGGAGAGGAGGTGGCCTTTGCCGGCGGCTAGGGGTCCCCCAGTCCCCCTCCCCCTCCCCCCGCCTTCGCTCACATGAGTGACGCGGCTGGGGTAAGGGGTGGGTTTTTTCGTGTTTTTTCTCCAAATTTGTCCAGCCTTTGCGTGTGCACACAATCGCATGTTACGCACACAATCACATAGTACTATTCTTGATTATTCCACTATGGTAAACAAAGACAAGCGTTGATATCAAGCGAGTCAGCTTACATAAATACTCCTCTAGACAAAGGCTTCAAGAGAAGGGACCATGGCACGTGCGCCAATATTAACGAGTTCAAGCAAAGGTTGAACATAAGATCTTCATTCCCAGAGCGAGCTTCGAGCCAACGCCTTTAACAAGGTCACAACACGCGTGTGTCGACAATTCTTGATCTAGCTATAGAGGCGATATCGCGGGTTTTGACTGACATCAATCTCTTGTTGATGATCGTCTCTAGGCTAGTTTGGATGTTGAGAGCCCAAGGCCCACCCATGTTCCACTTGAAAACTTCGAAGACGGACAGGGCCTTGTTTTCCTTCCTCCGGTCTCTTTCACACCTCCATCATATGTCCGTCAATGGGAGAGGGAGGACCCATATTCGATTGGGGGACACCGCCTAGGTGACCTCCACCACAAACCCCCTATCGGAAGGATTTTGTCGGCGGCAACGTGGCTGCCGTTGCCGCCGATCGCAATGCACGGCCTGAGGCCAAAAAGTATTGATATTCTAAGCAGCTTGTACCATGAAACCACTTTGGGGTTTTAAATTTTAAAAATCATGTGCGAAGTTTTTCTTGATAAATGCATTTATTTGATCGGTGCATCAAGGTGATGCAAACGCATTGGGTGTACACTCAGCCTTTGCATAACTAGATCCACATAGCCCAACACACTCAAGCAAAAAAAGGTAAGAAGAACATGGTGATGTGGTTTAAAATAGTGAACAATAGTAGCTAGGGTGATGGAGGGCCCATCTGCGGACTAACCACCATCCTTAATGAGTAAAAACATCCCTAGTTGTATACTCCAGCCAGAAAATTACTCATGTAAACAACTCAGTGTCCTCCAGTCTCCTTAGAACAGATCATGTATGAATCCAACGCGTACATACATGTATGACCTGCAAATGAGACCAAATTTTCTTTGTGTAAAATACCACATCGTACGTACCTAGATAGCCAAATAGCTCAACATAAGGCCACCACCCCCGCGAGGATAAACTACTAGAATCGCCAAGTTTGCCCAGTGCCCAATTGATTGCTAAGTTCCTTTTATCGAGAACTCGGCAAAGCAACCAAAAGCCAAGTACATGGTAAAGAATTAACTCAGCAGCAAAAACTCGGCAAACGAGCATCTTTGCCTAGTGCGGGAAAAAATTACTCGGTGAAGCGCCGGAACTTTGATAAGGTGTCAATCTGCCGAGTGCATGGGCGATGAGGGCGCCGTGGACTGACCGACCGATAGTCGAAAGGCGAGAAAATTCAATTCCGACTAAGTGTGTCACACGAAGGACCTATTCCAAAATTCATGAACCTAAAATGGAACATGGGCTTGTTTACACAGAGAATATCGCCTAGCTCTAAAACGGCAGCACCTGAGTGCAACTTCGAGTAAGAAAGAACGACCTTCTGCTACCTTTTTACCGGGGCATTGTTTTAACAACTTTAGCTGATTGATCTCCTAAAAAAAGAGAAGACCCCATTGAAGACGGGAGTGAGGTACAACAAGGCCATTTCCGGGGTGTACTCAACGAAGATCTGGCCAATGGGCCCACCCTATGCAGTTGATGGCCCCGTGACTCCGGGCTCGGTTTTGCCGAGCGTCGACAAACGGACACTAGAAAATATTTATCATTTTCTTTTTTATAATGCGGGAAGTGTTTTCAAATATTCATAGACAGGAACTTGGTAAACACATTTACTACCTTTGTCAAGTGTAACACTCAACAAAGCTCCCACCATTGTTTTTCTTAATTTAATTACTAAAAAGCCTTGCAATAGATAGATATTGTAGTTCAACATGTATAACACTTCACATATGATAGCATGTTTAACTGAAGAAACAGTTGCATCTAAGGTATATATCCACATACATGATCCTTCATATATAACAATGGATAGATATAGCAAGTCTTATAACCAAAATAACAGGAGTTCTTGCTACTTGCAAACTAGGGTATCCACAAGTCGTACCCAATAGCTACAATAGGCATATACTACGATAGCAACCTACAAAAGGCGGCAACTACAGTCTATGCGCAGTGAGCCGCCGTCGCCTAGAGGAGCGGTAAGCCTGCACATAGGCGTCCACCTCTAGCGGCATATCCTTGCAGCTTGGTGTAGGTACCGGTTGCACCATCGCCACCGCATCGGCCTCCATATCACTGTATGGGATCCTCAGACTCCGCCTCGTCAATTGCCTAGAGAAGGATTTCCATAGAAATGGTCCCATTGTTAGGAATCATCTGCCGCACCAGCTGCCCCGCTAGCGTAGTACACATGGCCACACTCATCGACTCCTTCACCATTTCCTCCTCGTTGGGAAACCAGGATCAAATCTCTTTCATCTTAACCAATTTAACGGTGTTGTGGCGGTAGGGCACATGATGTAGTGACACATGGTTCGGTGGCAGCAGCGGTGGGGAAAACGAGAATGGAGCGATGGAGGAGGAGGAGGTGGCGATGGGGGCGAGAGGAATGGGCATGATGATGATGGGGGCAGAGACGGGGCAGCGGTGATGTAGGGTTTGGTCACAAAGTGGCGGCCGCACGGAAATATAATGAGGGAGAAGAAGGGGAGTGGGCGCGAAAATTGCCGAGAGCTTTCAGGAACTCAGCAAAGACAACCGTTTGCCGAGTGTGGGATATATATAGGGCACTCAACAAATCTCAATTTTTCTGTCTCTTCTTTGTTTTGTTTGTCCTTAGTTTTTTTTCATTTCTTAATATGCTTGTTGTTTGTTTATTTCATTTTGTTCACACTACTTTATTTTACTAATTTATTTGATTCTTTGTTTTACCTCTTTCTTTTTTGTAAGACCTTCCGGGCCGACAAACCTAATTGCGGTCGCGTGAAATTGAAGGAAATATGCCCTAGAGGCAATAATAAAGTTGTTATTTTATATTTCCTTATATCATGATAAATGTTTATTATTCATGCTAGAATTGTATTAACCGGAAACTTGATACATGTGTGGATACATAGACAAAACACCGTGTCCCTAGTAAGCCTCTACTAGACTAGCCCGTTAATCAAAGATGGTTAAGTTTCCTAACTATAGACATGTGTTGTCATTTGATGAACGGGATCACATCATTAGAAGAATGATGTGATGGACAAGACCCATCCGTTAACTTAGCATATTGATCGTTCAGTTCTATTGCTATTGCTTTCTTCATGTCAAATACATATTCCTTCGACTATGAGATTATGCAACTCCCGGATACCGGAGGAATACCTTGTGTGCTATAAAATGTCACAACGTAACTAGGTGATTATAAAGATTCTCTACAGGTATCTCCGAAGGTGTTTGTTGGGTTGGCATAGATCGAGATTAGGATTTGTCACTTCGAGTATCGGAGAGGTATCTCTGGGCCCACTCAGTAATGCACATCATAAGAAGCCTTGCAAGCAAAGTAACTAATGAGTTAGTTACAAGATGATGTATTACGGAACGAGTAAAGAGACTTGCCAGTAACGAGATTGAACTAGGTATGTGGATACCGACGATCGAATCTCGGGCAAGTAACATACCGATGACAAAGGGAATAACGTTTGTTGTCATAACGGTTCGACCAATAAAGATCTTCGTAGAATATGTAGGAGCCAATATGAGCATCCAGGTTCCGCTATTGGTTATTGACCGGAGAGGTGTCTCGGTCATGTCTACATAGTTCTCGAACCCGTAGGGTCCGCACGCTTAACGTTCGATGACGATTTAGTATTATATGAGTTATGTGATTTGGTGACTGAATGTTGTTCGGAGTCCCCGATGAGATCACGACATGATGAGGAGTCTCTAAATGGTCGGAGGTAAAGATTGATACATAGGATGGTAGTATTCGGACACCAGAAGTGTTCCGGGTAGTATCGGGTATTTATCGGAGTACCGGGGGGTTACCGGAACCCCCAGGGGAAAGATATGGGCCATATGGGCCATAGGAGGAGAGCACACCAGCCCACAAGGGGTGCCCCCCCCCCCAGGAAGGAGGCCGAATTGGAGAAGGAACAAGGGGGTTCCCCCCCCTTCCTTTCTCTCTTCCCCCTTCCCTTTTCCCTCCGGCAATTATGGAAGGGGGGAGGCCGAATTGGGGAGGACCCCAAGTAGGATTCCTCCTACTTGGGGCGCCCCTTGGCTTCCTCTCCTCCCCTCCAACCTATATATATGTGGGGGGGCACCGCTAGAACACACAACATCAATTGTTAGCCGTGTGTGGCGCCCCCCTCCACAGTTTACACCCCGGGTCATATTCTCGCGGTGCTTAGGCGAAGCCCTGCTCGGATCACTTCACCATCAGAATCACCACGCCGTCGTGCTGACGGAGCTCATCTACTTCCTCGACACCTTGCTGGATCAAAAAGGCGAGGGACGTCATCGCGCTGAACGTGTGCAGAACTCGGAGGTGCCATAGGTTCGATCCTTGATCGGTCGGAGCTAGAAGAAGTTCGGCTACATCAACCGCGTTGTCAAATGTTTCCGCTTTCGGTCTACGAGGGTACGTGACACACTCTCCCCCTCTCGTTGCTATGCATTTCCTAGATAGAACTTGCGTGAGCGTAGGAAATTTTATGAAATTGCATGCTACGTTTCTCAACATAAATCAAGGCTTGAAACGGGCAAAAAGTCCTACCTTAATTAGGTCTTTAGTACAAACATGGGCCTAGTGCGGCCAAATGATAGGAGGCACATAGACCAATGTGGAGACTAGATCGCCAACACGCATGTCATTACCATTTTTATTCATGGAAATTCATACCAAGCTATAAAACCAAGTTACCTGGCATGGTGTTACCGTATGGCTCATAGGGGGTGTGGTAAAAATGGAGGGAATTTTGCAAAAGAATCCACATAGACTGCGTAGAAACAGGATTAGGTTTCAAAAGGGAACGCGTCAGGTTAGCACGCAAAGTATCATGCTAGGTCCTATACTTTTTCGTGCCACATCCACTATATTCCAGACATTAGATTCATTTCTAAGGTTTCGATGCTGGAAATTCAAAATCTAAACTATAGCCACATGAATCATAACCATAAATGGGTTGGAAATTCCTAGATTAGGTATTTAGTACATTCCTATGCCTTGTGCAACCAAAGGATATTAAGCCCATGCACCCTGGGGGCAAGACTAGGGCGCCAACATGTGTGTTATTGTTGTTATACTTCACAACAATCCAAGCGGGCCCAGAAAGTCATGAGACCTGGCATGGTGTCATCATATGGCCCATAGAAGGCATGGTAAACTTTTGAGAATGTTTTGAGAAATCGGCCACGTTCGTTACATAGGAACCAAACCATCTCCCAAGAAGGATCAAGGTTTGGAGAGGGAACGATCATATTTGCATGTGAAGTGTATGGCTCCTTCCTCCGTTGGCCTTGAAAGTTTTTGCGGTCAACACACACCATGACATGACACATGCCGGATCATCGACATTTTTCGGGGCCCGTCTGCCATATGCAGGACATTAAGTGCATTTCTAGGGCTTTAATGTCGAAAATTCAAAAATTGAACTCGGGACACATAAAATCATGGCCAGAAATGGGTTGGACATTCCTAGCTTAGGTCTTTAGTCCATGCCTAGGCCTTGTGGAACCTAATTATCGAAGACCCGTACAGAGGGAGGGGGCATGACTAGGTCACGAACATGCGGGTTATTGTATCTATAATTCACAAAAATTCAAATGGGCACAAAAATTCACAAGACCTAGCACGGTGTCATCATATGACCAAGGCGTGTGGTAAAATTTGATAGAGTTTTAAGAAAGCAGTCACGCACACTGCATAGAAACCCCATCTGCTAGGAAGGACAAGATATTGAGAGGGAATGGCTCAGGTTTGCTTGCAAAGTGTTGAGCCCATTCGTCCATTGGCTTTGAAAGTATGTATGCACTCAACACACACCATGACATGAGACATGTCACATACTGGCTTTTTACGGGGCCCATCTGCCATATTTCGGACATTTAATGTGGTTATTATTTGGGTTTACTGCTGCAAATTCGAAAAATGAACTCTGGTCAGATGAAATCATGGCCAAAAGTGGGTTGGCAATTCCTAGATTAGGTATTTAGTCCATGCCTAGGCCTTGTGCAATCAAAGGGTATGAGGTCCATACACAGGGGGGCAAGAGTAGGTCGCCGACATGCGGATTATCACAGTTATAATTCACGGAAATTCAAACGGACCGAGAAAATCACGAGACCTGGCACGGTGTCATCATATTGCCCTTAGAGGGTGTGGTAAAATTTTGATAATGTTTCAAGAAAGCAGTCACACATACTGCATAGAAACCAAACCAATGATCAAGGTTTTGATAGGGAATAGGTCAGGTTTGCACATGAAGTGTCGAGCCCCTTCTTATGTTCTTTTTGGAAGTCTTTCTGCACTCAACATACAACATCACATAACACATGTCAGGTCTTGCTCTTTATCAGGGCATGTCTCCCATATTCCACACATTAAGTGCATTATTATTATTATGATTATTACTATTATTATTATTATTATTATTATTATTCTCATCATCATCATCATCATCATCATCATCATCATCATCATCATCATCATCATCATCATCATCATCATCATTATTATTATTATTATTATTATTATGACTTTCTTTTTGTTATTTATTTTAAAAAATTAAAATTGTATTTTTCAATAATTTTCCAAAAATGAATTTAAAAAGTAATCACAAATTCAAAAAACATTATTAAGATTGGTCAAGAAAAAATTAAAAAAATTTGCAATTTATAAAATGCTAGCAATTGCAAAATATACTATTACCGTCTTCCAAAAAAATTGGAACTTCTTGAAAAACAATTCTCAGAAAATAATCTAAAAATTCATTAACATTAAAAAAAATTGGTCGTATTTTTGAAAATTCCAACATAAAAATGAACTGAAAACAACAAACCTACCACAAACTAGTAGAACACTGAAAAAATCAATCACTACAAGGACGTCCTACTTGCTGCTACACTATAAGGCTGAGGGGCTGGCTCATCAGTGCGGCCCGTGCGATGGTAATACACACATGCGTACGATCATAATGGCCTGTTTAGAGTGCGCAATCTATATCTCGCCTAAAGCGAGATAGTAGCCGCTCCTCACCTTAGTAGCCTCTCCTCACCTTAGGCATGGCGTTACCGGGCCAGCCCATCACACTATAGGAGGTCGTTTGTTGTTTTTCCTCTCTGCGTTTTTTTGCTCCACCTTTTACTGTTTGGGCCGATTGTTCTCTGTTTTTTTTCAGTTTTCACCATTTGGTGTCGTGTTTTCTTTTGTTTTTTCTGTTTCTATTTCTTCACCGATTTTCTTTTTCTTCTTTGTTATACCATTTTTTTGTTTTTCACCGATTTTCATTGATTTCTAGTTTTCTTCTTCTCTATATGATGGTTTTCGTCGTTTTTTTCTTGGTTTCTTTGTTTTCTTTGCCTTTCTTGGTTCTATGTCGGGTTTTGACAGTTTTTCTTTTCTTTCTGAACTTCTTGTTTCCTTCAGTTTTCTTTGTTTCGTTCTTTTTTTCAATGGTTTTTCTTTGTTCACTATTATCTAAAATACATGATGCACATATTTTCTAAATAAAAGTTTTGAACACTTATTTGAATACATAGTCAACATTTTTCAAATACATGGTGAAATTTTTTAATAAGAATAAATATTTTTTTCACACACAATGTACATTTTTTGTATGCATCAGGAACATTTTTAGATACATTTATTAAATACATAATTAATTTCTAAAAATATATGGTTTTTGATATACAATTTTATTTTATGTTTATTATCAATTTTTATATACAATAGATTTTTTTGCACACACTTACGTTGTTTCAGTACATGATCAATATTTTTTTCATGAGAAACATTTTTTTACACTGATTTAACATGTTTCAAATGGTTTATTAACATTTTTATTACATGATCACCAATTTTTAGGCACATTGTATATTTTTGTATACATTTTTCATAGAAATGTTAATTTTTTTATACGAATTTAACATTTTTTAAGTGCTTGAAATTTTCTAAAATACATGACCAACTTTTGTCATACACATTCTATACATTTCTCATATACATGACAAAAATATTTTTCTATGCACGTTTAACATTATTCAAATTCTTTATTAAACTTTTTTGTAAAGTGCTTTTTGTAATATATATTTAGAATACCCAGAAATATAAACAAAAGTGAAATAAAGAAGAAAAAAAGAGGAAAAAACACCTTCAGGCGCGTTGGGTTGGCCTAGTTTTGCGGTCGCCTTCAGGCGAGGCTGCCCTACATCTCGCATTAAGCAAGACATAGGCGTGCCCTGTTTAGAGTCTCTTGCGGCTGCGAGTGGGTCATGCATACACCTGCATACATGGGAAAGGAAGGGCTTGGATTTTATTTGTTTTGGGTCGTGCAAGGGATACGATACGAGAAGTCTCCTGAAAGTTGAGGCAGTGTCATGATGACAACAACACACTCGTTCAAGCACGCGAACGTCTTCCCGTGCACACATCTGCCGCAAGTATTATATTTTGGGATGGAGGGAGTATTTCATTAGACAGATTAACGATCTAGCGATGCTTGTGATCCTTAAAAATTGGAAAGGAGAGAGAGCAGAGGTTATGTTTGACACCAGAGTTCCCCTTCTCCACCTAGCATTTTCACTGGCCCTCCGAGCCATCGTGCTTCGTGTCCATAGGCCACATGGGAACAATGAAGAACAAATTGCCTCCAGAGGATGGAAGGGGCGTCGTTCCTATAAAAGGAGGTCACCATGGTTCGGAAAAGAAGGAAGAAAAACAAAGTGCTCAGTCTATAGTAAGCATTGCGTTGAACCTCCCGATGTTGATGCCATCACCATAGACAGAGGAAGAAGATAGTGGCGCAATCTCAAACACACGCAACAACCAGATGTATAATCCCTAACTAAGATGGGTCGAGGCCTCTGGAGTAGAAGGATCAAAAGTTGGCCTTTTCTCACACGCATATGATGAGCAAAGGGGAAAAATCGCCGGAAAGAGAAGAATGCGGCGCCAAGGATCAGCCAAAGGACAGATACACAACTCTCAAACCAACTAATGAACCAAGCTCATGTAGGAAGCAAAGATGAAGAACCACATGATCTTGAAGCTCTGGAACAGAAGCCCAAGAAGTTTGTCGGCCAAGTCGCTTTGGTGGTAGCAGAGACATGGGGAAACGAACACATGAGCAAGGGGATTTACCGGAGTAAAGGGAAAACGCCTTATATCCATTCATATAGGAATGGGAGCTATAGCTCTAAGGATAAAAATGAGAATGACGAACACCGAGAAGCAGAGAGGGAAAGAAGCTTGGTCGTGAACGCTTCGTCGTAGATGAGCACCCCTCACTACTAGAAAAAGGCCTACTAATGGCGCACCTAATCTGGCCATTAATGGCGCATCAGTGGTGCGCCATTAGTAGCACGCCATTAGTATATTTTACTAATGGCGCACCACTGGTATACTAATGGCGCATCCCAGATGCGCCATTAGTATATACAACAGTGCGCCATTAGTATGCCTCCCAGGGGGCCATGTATACCCAGGTGCTTTGGCATACTAATGGCGCACTACAGATGGATGCGTCATTAGTAACTTCGGCATACTAATGGCGCACTGTTTAGTGATGCGCCATTAGTATCCTTTGGCATACTAATGGCGCACTATGATGTGATGCGCCATTAGTATGAATATTAGTTTTTTTTGTTTTTTTTTCTGTTTTTTGCACAGGTTACAAAATGTATAATTGGACAAAATATAGACAGCACACATCAACAACAGATTCTGTCCAACATAGTACAACACACTTTGATAATTTCATAGGATTTAATATACCGAACGAAACCTTACATGGATGTTACAAAAACACCGGAAATCCAAGTTCAGTACATGAAACACTCACTAGGTACTAGTTTGAGCTCACGTAACAAGCCAAGGGTTGAGTTTAGCTCCTATTGACTTAGCTTCCCACTTCTCTCATGTATAAGTAAAAGGCTAGTGAATTAAAAATACAACTAGCTGCAGATTATTAACCCAATACGAATCACAGATAAATAAATTCTGGAGTTATGCTCACAACAAAAATATATGCGCAGGTATGCAATGATATCCCTTCACTCGGGGTACAGCAATATATCTTCTAGCCATGAAACCGTACCCTGATTCTCCTTTCTTCCTCTTGCCGAAGAGAAGTTGGCTGCAGAGGATGGTCCAACTCAGATCAGCCTGCACAAGTTCATTGTATAATTCTGTTTAGTTCCAAGCATATACGAATACTCTTCAGAGTGGGCACAAAGATGGAAGCAAACTAATAGCACAAAGTGAATAGCAAATTGGCTACTGAAACTATACTGAAACCATACTGAAACTACTCCTTGCAAGCAAACTGAAACTACTCCTTGGAAGCAAATTGTCTTGGAAGCAGTATTGTGTGCACAAATCTACTCCAGCTAGTTTATAAAAAAATGAAATCACAGTCTTTTCCTAACAATACATCAAAACTAGCTACAGAAAGATAAAAAAACTAGCTACAGATTTACAGTCGCTCTAGTCCTGTGATCCACATGGGGGGCATGCAGTGCTGCATATTTCAGGAATAAAATGCCCAAACGATCCAATTCTATGGCCTTTGATGCACACACATAATTCAGAACGGAGAAACTCTGCTGTGAGGAGTTCAGGTTACTTGAGCTACCGGCACCGGACGTTCTTGATGACCCGAGAGCAGTACAAACTACAGGGGCCTACAGTGATAAGGATCCAGAAGAAGTGATCGATCAAATGAGATGCTGCAATCTTTCTTTGTGTGCATGTTGCCCAGTAGTTATCCTTGGTAACATGTCTGCTCTAAATCAGCATTTTGTTCGTGTTATACATTTACCATGTTTCCTCTCTGGCTCTAGAACAACAAGCAAGATTGCTAAAATGACAAGCAGCAGTAACATTTTGGCATTAAAAAGCACATATCATCGCACAAGGAGATCAAATCCTACAGGCAACCTTGAAGAAAACTGAGAAGTGTGAGCTAGATGATGCCACAAGTTTCAGTACTGAACTGCAATTCAGTTCTTGGAAGCAGTATTGTGTGCACAAATCTACTCCTTGGAAGCGGCAAAACAACAGAGCAGCGGCAGCAGAACCATCAGTGATGGGAGCAACAGGGGGAGGGGGCGGCCGACGGGGGCGACGGGTGCATGGGACAGAGGGGGGAACGGGGGGGTGGAGGAGGCTCACCACGGGGAGGGTCGGAGGAGAGCTCGACGAGGCCGGGGACGGGCAAGAGCAGCGGTTGGGGCGACGAGATGTGGGCGGCCGAACGAAGAAGGCGGCGATGGCGGCGGCTATGCGAGACACCGGCGTCGGGGCGGAGACGAGGAGACGAGGACGACGGGGCGTCGGGGTGGAGATGAGGACGACGGGGCGGCGTCGAGGCGGCGGGGCAGCGGCGTCGGGAGAGGAGAGGGGAAGGGGATCGAGGGCGAGGGCGAGGGAGAGAGAGGGGATAGGTTTGGGCCGGGGATAGGCGAGGGCGAGGGCACAATACTAATGGCGCACCACCCCTCGGTGCGCCATAAGTACATCCATACTAATGGCGCACCTCACCCTGGTGCGCCATTAGTATTGTTTTTTTATTTCTGCTCGAGCCAACAGGTTATCTTCCATCTGACCTGGTCCACACCAAGTTCCCTCTACTACCTCGATTGGTCAGCAGCTAGTTCTCACACCAGGAGGTCTTGGGTTCGATTCGTAGGCTCCACAATTTTTTTTATGCATTTAAAATGATGTTTCATATTTATTTATGTTTAAATATGTTCAAACTTGTTTAAATCATAATAGTAATATTTTTTTATAAGACAATAATAATTTTTTAAAAAATATCATCAAACAGTAATGCCGGTGGAGCGGGGGAGGGTGCGCGGGGTGCGGGGGGCCGGTGGACCGGGGGGTGCTCGGCGGCGAGGGGGACCGGATCTGGCGAGGTGGGATAGCGAGCGATCGAGATGGAGGAAATTTAACCACTTAAATTGAATGAATCTATGATGGAAATATAGCTTCCCCCTTACTTACCTATCAAAACAAGGTAATTTAACCACTTAAATTGAATGAATCTATGGTGGAAATGAGGTGAAAAAGAGGAGGCACCCGAGACAAGGAGGAGGTGGAGAGAATGAAGTGGGGAGAAAGTGAGTGTGGGTAGGAGAGGCTGTCCAAAATATCTTGTTGCTGCCCACTTACTAATGGCGTACCAATTCTAAATGCGCCATTAGTAATCCAGGTTACTAATGGCGCACCTTCTGGTGGTGCGCCATTAGTATGTTTGGACAGGCGCACTAGTTAAAAAAAAAATTGATACTAATGGCGCACCCTGGGCCAGGTGCGCCATTACTAGTTGCAACCACTAATGGCGCACTGTGTCTAGATGCGCCATTAGTATGTTTGGACAGGCGCACTAGTTAATTTTTTTTATACTAATGGCGCACCCTGGGCAAGGTACGCCATTAGTAGTTTCAACTACTAATGGCGCACTGTGTCTGGATGCGCCATTAGTATGTTTGGACAGGCGCACTAGTTAAAAAAAAAAAATTTTGATACTAATGGCGCACCCTGCGTCTAGATGCGCCATTAGTATGTTTGGACAGGCGCATTAGTTAAAAAAATTTCTTTTTAGGATACTAATGGCGCACCCTGGGCCAGGTGCGCCATTAGTAGTTTCAACTCTTGGCGTATCAGAAGGTGGTGCGCCATTAGTATGGCGCATCACTTGTCTGGTGCGCCATTAGTGTCAATCCCATCTATAGCCCTTTTTCTAGTAGTGCCTAGACTCTGATAACAAACAATCAAAAAACAACCGCGATACAATGACAGGTGGAAGATGTGTATACAAGGATATCAGAAGAGAGGGACGTCCCTCTCCCCTTTCTTCCCGACCAGCAGAGCCGGTGGAAGGAAAGGGGAGTTGGAGAGAGGATGGTAAGGATGGGGGAGATGAGGAGAGGAGGGAGGAGATTTTGAGATGCCAGATCACTCGAATG
Organism: Aegilops tauschii subsp. strangulata; assembly: GCF_002575655.3. NCBI lineage: Eukaryota > Viridiplantae > Streptophyta > Magnoliopsida > Poales > Poaceae > Aegilops > Aegilops tauschii. The sequence continues at coordinate 26,925,337 of NC_053036.3, read as the reverse complement.
TTGTAAAAGCTATATACCATACGCATAATGGATTAGACCATGACAACCTTGTGTATATATCGGCTTCAGGCCCCTCTCAAGCGTGGGCCCTAGGCGGTCGCCCGTCCCACCTAGGCCCCGGGCGGCCCTGTTTGTGTTTAACCATTAGCATTAGTTTTGCTAAAAAAAATTATTAGCATTGGTTTGAGTAAAATAATCACTTAGTTTGACTAAAAAAGGCTACTCACTCAGGTTCAAATTATTTGTGGCAGCTCTACTACTAGTAGTTGTACTAGAGGTGTGACACTTTTTGAAATGGGGGTTGTATCAGCATTAGCAGTAACACAGGTTTCTGGATGAACTATTCTTCCTCCTTTTCTGCTGCCAAACCTGTGGGTGAGTCAAAGATACAAGTGCCCGAGTTTCAAACACGCAAGATGAGGGCATATAGAAAATGCGACGCTTCCGTTGGGGAATCAACGCCGGCCGGCCTCGTCCGCTCCATCCTTTCCCCGGGGCAGCACCCCCATTCCCACGACGCCGCGTCACCCTTCCCTAGTCGCGCTGTTGGACGACGACCGCGAGAGGCCTTCTTCTTCTTCTTCTTCCACCCTAGTCGCGCTGTTGGACGCCGCCGCTACGTGTCCACACCAGAGGCGAAGATGAGCACGACGACGGCGAGAAGCTGCTGCTTCTTCTTCCACCCGGCCGGACCCCACGCCCATGGATGATGGATGGATGCCGCGTCCCCGCCCGTTCTCTAGTCTGGCCAAAAAATTCAAAAAGGTTTCTTCCCCACGACCGGGTCCACGGGTCCCTTCCCCCGTTCCCCTCGCAAAATCCACGCGCGCACCAACGACCCCAAAGCCCAAATGTGCCACACCACTGACGCCGCCCCCGCCGCCGCCGCCATGCCGCCCCCCTCCTCCGCTGCCCCGTGGTGGCTGGCCACCACGGCCTGCTCCCCGCCACCCTTGTCCTCCGCCTCCCTCCCCGACCGCCTCGCCTTCCTCCTCCTCTCCCCGTGCCCGCAGCGCGCGCTCCTCGCCGCCCTCGACCTCCTCTTCCTCCTCGCCGCCCTCGCCCTCTCCCTCCGCGCCCGCCTCCACCACCACTACCGCGCGCGCCAGGATCACCATGAGCAGGAGCCCCTGCTCGCCAAGCCGGCACGGTACCGCGGGAGGGGATTACGCCACAGGATCGCGCTCGGGGCCTCCTCCGCGCTCGCCGCCGCGTCGCTCCTGCTCCTCGCGCTCGCCTTCCTGCTGCTCCCCGCGCGCGGGGATGGCGAGGACGGGGGCGACTGGGCCGCGCTCCAGCGCGCCTTCCTCGCGGCGCACCTCCTCGCGCACCTCGCCGCCGCGGGGACCGTCGCGGCGGAGAAGGCGGGGGCCGCCCCGGCGCGCGCCCACCCGCCGCACCTCCGCGCCTTCTGGCTCGCCACGGCCCTGCTCGCCGCGCTCTTCTCCGGCTCCGCGGCCGCGCGCTTCGTCGCAAGCGAGCCCGTCCTCCCCGACGACCCCATCGCGTTCGCCGGGCTTGTCCTCTCGCTTCCTCTGCTCTACTTCGCGGTCGACGGCTCCAGCGGCCTCGCTGAATCAGCCGCGGCGACGTCTACTACCGAGGAGGAACCAAGCGGTGCCTCTGAGGCGGCCACGTCCTACGCCACGGCGTCGTGGCTCTCGCTGGCGACCTTCAGCTGGATCAACCCGCTCATCACCAAGGGCTACAGGGCGGCTCTCGGCGCCCAAGACGTCCCGCAAGTGGCACCGTCCGATACGGCCGAGGCAGCGTACGCTCTGTTCGTGTCCAACTGGCCGGCGGCCCCCGCGCCGGGGTCCAAGGCCGGGCACCCGGTGATCACCGCGCTGCTGCGGTCCTTCTGGCCGCAGTTCCTGCTCACCGCCGCGCTGGGCGTGGCGCACCTGTCGGTCATGTACATCGGCCCGTCGCTCGTGGACAGGTTCGTCCAGTTCGTTCGCCGCGGCGGAGACATGACGGACGGGCTGCGGCTGGTCGGCATCCTCCTCGCCGGCAAGGCCGCTGAGACTCTCGCGTCGCACCACTACGAGTTCCAGGGGCAGAAGCTGGGCATGCGCATCCATGCTGCTCTGCTCGCCGTGGTGTACCGCAAGTCGCTGCGGCTGTCCACGGGCGCGCGGCGAGCTCACGGCGCCGGCACCATCGTGAACTACATGGAGGTGGATGCCGAGGAGGTGTCCAATGTCACGCACGAGCTCCACAACCTGTGGCTGATGCCGCTGCAGATCGCCGTGGCCCTCGCCCTGCTCTACACCCACCTCGGCCCATCCGTGCTCACCGCGGTCGCCGCGATCGCTGTGGTCACCGTGGTCGTGGCCCTCGCCAACCGGCGCAACATGGAGTACCAGTTCAAGTTCCTCGGCAAGCGCGATGAGCGCATGAAGGCCATCACCGAGTTGCTCAACTACATGCGCGTGATCAAGCTGCAGGCATGGGAGGAGACGTTTGGTTCCAAGATTAGTGAGCTCAGGGAGGCCGAGCTTGGGTGGCTGGCCAAGTCAATGTACTTCATGTGCGCCAACACCATCGTGCTCTGGAGCGGCCCGCTTGCCATGACTGTGCTCGTGTTCGGCACCTGCGTGCTGACAGGTGTCAAGCTCGACGCTGGCAAGGTGTTCACAGCCACTGCGTTCTTTCGAATGCTCGATGGACCTATGCAGAGCTTCCCGGAGGCGATCGCCGCTGTGACACAGGCGACCGTGTCCCTTGGAAGGCTTGACAGGTACCTGCTTGATGCAGAGCTCGCTGACACTACAGTGGAGCATGTCCTCGACACTGATACTGGCCCGGACCGAGTGGTCGTGGAGGTGCACGATGGCATGTTCGCGTGGGACGTGAGGGGCAAGAAGGAGAGTGCAAAGGAAGAAGAGGAAAATGATGACAGTGAAGGTGAGGAGGATGAGAGAATTGTGGAGGAGGCACCAGTGCTAGAGACAGTGCTGAAGGGGATTAATATGAAGGTGAGGAAAGGCGAGCTTGCGGCGGTGGTTGGAATGGTCGGGTCCGGCAAGTCGTCACTGCTGTCCTGCATTATGGGGGAGATGGACAAGGTCTCAGGCAAAGTAAGTGCGTGTTACTTATACAAAACAGCTTCCTTATTTGTCAAAATACTGTGCATTTGCTCATTCATTTTGTGCAACCTTACTTTTTTTTTTTTTGAGAATTATTCGTGTGACACTCTTATGATAAACAGCGAGGATTTTGCCTCTTTATTTTCGGAATGGTTAAAATCAGCGTGTTGAGTGAGTGCAAGGTCAAATACTACAACTGAGGAAGTGCAATTATATTGAATTAAGGGGTAATGGCTGAACTCTCAGGTGGGTAGAAAACAGCAGTTAAACTGTCATTCTCACTAGTAGGGAAGGCTCTTCAAGTATCGACCAGGAATTCTGGAATCACCCGAATAACTGGAACCTACCTGCCTGGTACTGATCTGTTATTGTTGTAAATGAGATTGTCGGTGCAAACTGTCAGAGAAGGAGGCTACTCTGCTTTTTGATGTGGTACCTGCCTGGTACCCGAAAGCAAGTTAGCTGCAAATCCAATAATTCTGCTACTCTGCTTTTGGTAATTGATGTGCCAGTTAAGCCTGCCACATGTTTGTCGGAATGCCTCCCCCTGTTTGCCCTGATCTATGCTATTCTTAAATGCCCAACGGTCCAACCATTAGTTCTAAGCCAGTGCCTTTGTCCAGAATTAGTTGACGCTCAAAAGGATGTATCTAACACTGAAATATGTCTAGATACATCCGTCTGAGCATTAACTAATTCCGGACGGAGAAAGTACAATTTTGTGGAAATGTAAAATTTGGCGTTTTTGTTTTGGGTTGTGCGGATAAATCACATTTCTATCTAGGAATGGCATATCTTCCATTGATGGCATTATTATAGATAGAATTCCAGTAGTCTTTTCCTGGTATCTGCATGGTACTTGGACATTCTGTGCTGTTCTTTTGACAACTTTAACAGTACTCTTCATGACGCTCGCTAGGCTCTGCTCCACCATTTCAGTATTTATTTTTCTGCAAAGAATATGATTATGACAACGATTGAAGCACTTTAGCATTGCCTATATAAATTCCTCCTGATATATGTTGCCCTGTGGTAGTGTAGTTCCGACTGTCGTGCTTGCTTGTTTAACCCTGTATCATTTTTCAACAGGTAAGGGTATGTGGTAGCACTGCATATGTTGCACAGACAGCTTGGATCCAAAATGGGACCATTCAAGAGAATATCTTATTCGGGCAGCCAGTGGATGCTGAAAGATACAAAGAGGTTACACGATCTTGCTGTCTGCAAAAGGATTTGGAAATGATGGAATTTGGTGACCAGACTGAAATAGGAGAGAGAGGGATCAATCTCAGTGGCGGGCAGAAACAGCGCATTCAGCTTGCCAGAGCAGTTTATCAGAATTGTGATGTATATCTCCTTGATGATGTCTTCAGTGCTGTTGATGCGCACACTGGTTCATATATCTTTAAGGTAATTCTTTTCTTCTTATTCATACAGTTTAATGTTCATCTGCATTCCTTTCAAAATGATGAACTAGATATTAATCAATATTGTAATGCCAACATTATTTAGCTTTTTATGCTGTGTTACAGTGTCTTGAGTCCTGACCCCTGCAGTGATTTCTGCCTGCTTGTTGAGTGAGTGGTGGAAAATTATTCATCTCTGTCATTAGTGCCATGATTACATGATTTTTAGCTCCATAGCAAATGCTGGAAAGAGGGGGAAACAGACTAAGGAAAGAAACCATTTTTCCCGCAAAAATAAATAAATCAATCTTATGTTTTCAGCATATTTAGCTTCAGTTGTGATGTTTTTTGTTTCTTCCAAAAATATCGTAAGATGATATGTTGGTGTGCTGCTTTGTTCCTGGTATGTGACAAATAATAACTGTTCTAGTATGTAATGACTAAATAACTAATAACCAAGAGTCCAAGAGCTAGGGAAATACTTGTGAAATACATGTTATGATTGTTCTTTTATGCGTTTCAACTAAAAAAAATCAATGTTGAAGTAAGTCCCATTGATATGCATGGGTTGAAGTAAACCCTCTCAATATAACTATCACTGATATATGGGCCACCATATTTTGTGGGTATGACAAGAATGCTCCTCTGCAGGAATGTCTAAGGGGCATGCTCAAGGGAAAGACCATCTTGCTTGTTACTCACCAAGTGGATTTCTTGCATAATGTGGACAACATATTTGTAAGTTCATAATCTGTTCGTTGATGAACATAATAAAAGTTGAAGTGTTTTTAATTTCCTCCAAAGCAAGTACTGCTGTAGCATCTGTCCACTACTGCAGTATGTTTAGTTTCATGTCATTCTTATATGCAATTATACCTGAAATCTGTCCATTGTACTATCCAGTGGTTAGCAAGCAAGATTTCAGTTATTATCTGGAACAATCACCATAAACAATAGAACACTCATGTTGTTTTTGTATAGTACTATAGTTGAAACTGTATAGGTTATCACACTTCATGTAGTTTGCATGATTTTTTCATGTAGTTACGTTATCAGCTATTCCCTCTAAAAGAGATTTACATGTGACTTGTAAGGTAGTAATTACTTTTTGGCTCTCTTCTTGAAGAAGGGAACACTGCTAGAACCTGTGTGCTATGTACTTGACTTAGTCTTCAATAAATAATCTTCACCATGCAAATAAACAGGTCATGAAAGATGGTATGATTGCACAGTCAGGAAAGTTTGACGAGTTACTAGAAGCAGGCTCAGGTTTTTCAGCTCTTGTTGCTGCTCATGATAGTTCGATGGAACTGGTGGAACACAATCGACAAGTAGAGAAGACTGAACATTCTCAGCCTGCAGTAGTCAGGATCCCGTCTCTTCGCTCTAGATCCATTGGAAAAGGTGAGAAGGTGATCGTTGCACCAGAAATAGAAGCAGCTACTTCTAAGATTATACAAGAAGAGGAAAGAGAGAGTGGCCAAGTAAGTTGGCGTGTGTACAAGTTATACATGACAGAGGCTTGGGGTTGGTGGGGAGTTGTGGGCATATTTGGATTATCATTGGTGTGGCAAGCTTCTGATATGGCTAGTGACTATTGGCTGTCATATGAAACATCCGGCGTCATTCCCTTTAATCCTTCACTGTTTATCGGAGTGTATGTTGCCATAGCTGGTGTTTCAATGGTACTTCAAGTAATCAAGACTTTTCTTGAGACGGTCATGGGACTTCAAACAGCTCAGATCTTTTTCAGGAAGATGTTTGACAGCATTTTGCATGCCCCAATGTCATTCTTTGACACCACTCCTTCAGGAAGAATTCTTAGTCGGGTAAATCTCTTCATTGGTTTTATTTGGTGATAGTATTAACTTGCCTTTGCGTAAGTTGATTATATTTATGCCTCAGCAAACCTTATTTCCCGATCCTCTCCTATTCACTCAAATAAGTGCTAGCAACTCTAGTTTGACCTTCTGAAATGTGCACTTCTACTATAAAATTTATAAAAGGAATAGTAATTTTTACAGTTCTGCTAAAGCACATCTAGATGTGCCATAAGTATTGCACATCTAAATCCTATGTCATTGATCTTATGCGGAGATTTGTGTGGATATTTTTTTTCCTTTTTTCTTTTCCTATTTATGCTTGATTGAGTCACTTAGATGTGCAATAACTAGGGCACATCTAGATGTGCTCTAGACACTTTTTTTTCAATGACAGAAGAGTGTTACATTTTTTTTTGTACTGAATTACTGATTTGATATCTCCCCCTTGTCTTTTCAGGCATCATCTGACCAAACAACGATCGATGTTGTGCTGGCATTTTTCGTTGGCCTGACAATTTCAATGTACATTTCAGTATTGAGCACCATAGTTGTTACTTGTCAGGTTGCCTGGCCATCAGTTATAGCTGTAATTCCGCTTCTGCTATTGAACATTTGGTACAGGGTATGCCATTATTGTAAAGTTCACCTCAAAGACCTTAGCTAATTCTGGTCATAAGAAGAGAATGCTGATTCGAACTTGCAATTTCCCTCTTTTGTGCAGAATCGCTATCTTGCAACTTCTCGGGAGCTAACTCGACTTGAAGGAGTAACCAAGGCACCGGTTATCGATCACTTTACTGAGACCGTTGTAGGTGCTACAACCATACGATGTTTTAAGAAGGAAAATGAATTTTTCCAGGAGAATTTAGAAAGAATCAATTCAAGTTTGCGCATGTACTTCCACAATTATGCGGCAAACGAGTGGCTTGGGTTCCGCCTGGAGCTTATTGGAACACTCGTATTGTCAATCACTGCTTTCCTGATGATCAGCTTGCCCAGCAATTTTATCAAGAAAGGTACCAATTGAAAAAACAGGGATTATATCTTATCGTTCTCAAGCGTCAACATGTTATCAGCAGAATGACACCAGTTTCTGCTTATTAAATTCAGCAGCATGTTGGTAATAATAAGATGAATAATCTAAGAACAATACTGCATTTTGGGTTATCTTGGTACTCCAGGATGAAGGCGTAGATGATTATTTTTCTCAACAAATTGTTGCATAATTAACCAACCAATTGTAACTTTTAAAACTTTTTTTTCGGGATAGATAATATATTTTAACTGGCATACCTAGTAATGTACTCTTTGTAGGTTTATTAAGATTATGAGCCTTTTATAGGCCGCAGAAACTGATTTCTGTCAACTTGTTGCAGAATTTGTTGGCATGTCTCTTTCGTATGGCCTTTCCCTCAATTCTCTGGTGTACTTTGCAATATCGATCAGCTGTATGTTGGAAAACGACATGGTTGCTGTAGAGAGGGTAAATCAATTCAGCACTCTTCCTTCTGAGGCAGCATGGAGAAAAGAGGATCATCTTCCTCCAAATTGGCCCACACATGGAGATATTGACATCAGCGATCTAAAGGTTAGAAGGACCAACTACTTAAATATGCACAATTTCATACTTTGTTGTTATTTCTACATTGAACCAAGTCCACATAAATATGATGAAACTACTGGTCTATCTTACTCTGGATCAAGTGTTGCATGTTTCGAATATTTCTCTTTGTTATTGGGGATTTTCTCAACCAACTAAGCTCATAATTTTTATCCTTTCAGGTTAGGTATCGACCAAATACACCTCTAATTCTGAAGGGCATTAATGTGAGCATTAGAGGTGGTGAAAAGATAGGAGTTGTCGGAAGGACAGGCAGTGGAAAATCGACTTTGATTCAAGCACTGTTCAGGCTTGTAGAACCTGCAGAGGGGAAGATGATCATTGATGGAGTAGACCTATGTGCATTGGGTCTGCATGATCTTAGGTCCCGTTTCGGCATAATTCCCCAGGAGCCAGTTCTCTTTGAAGGGACGATTCGAAGTAACATTGATCCTGTTGGGCAGTATTCAGATGCTGAAATATGGCTGGTATGGTGTCCGTAAAGCGTTTGTTTCAGACTTCCTCCTTGATGTGATGCGCTGTGCTAATTAGTTGTGCTAATTACGTCACATGTTTGCAGGCTCTGGAGCGTTGCCAACTGAAAGATGTGGTAGCTTCAAAAGCTGAAAAGCTCGATGCTCTAGGTTTGCCATTTGTATGCTTCAGTTGTATTTTTTGTTGGCTAAAGTTGCATCTGCCACTCAGGCTTAATCACTTAATTATGTTTTCCGACTTTGTGAGTGAAATAGTGCTAGCTAGTTGTTAAGTAGGATCATTTACTAGTCCAAAGTTCTTAACGACCGCACTTTTCCAAAACACAAATGGACCGAATAGTGCAGGTAGTAACTTTTATAACTTGCAGACCTTTCGGTTGTCAATATCATGACATACATACATGGTGCGGAATCCTCAGCACATTATAGGTGCCATGTGCAGGAAACGGTTAATGTAACTATGATAGTTGCCAAATGAACACTGACAATCTGGGGGAAGAAAACAGAGCTTAATACCTGAATTCAAATGACATGACCTAAATCCACAACTATCAGTTTCCACAAGAGCATAAAATAGTTTGCGATTGCACAGAATAAACCCATGATGACCAAATAAAAAAATTGGTCATTAACAATTTCTATTTTCTTCGGGAACACTACACATATTATATATGGTCAGAGAAAGATGCAACCTGTATTACTTACCCTTTCACGAATATTCTGTTTTATTAAGCAGTTAAATATATATACTCATTCCTTTTACTCTTCTCAGTGGCTGATAGTGGGGAGAACTGGAGTGTAGGCCAAAGACAGCTTCTGTGCCTTGGCCGTGTGATATTGAAGCAGAACCAAATCTTATTTATGGACGAGGCAACTGCTTCAGTTGATTCGCAAACCGACGCCACGATTCAGAAGATCACACGAGAACAATTCTCGTCATGTACAATTATCAGCATTGCACACAGGATACCGACAGTCATGGACTGTGATAGAGTTTTGGTTCTGGACGCAGGTAGGTTTCTTTTGTGACCATATTTACCATTTCCTCTCCCTAGATAAATGTGTGCTTTTGGTACATCTGGTTCAGAGAACCGGAGTCCTGTTTCTCACTTGGTTCAGTCAGTCACATCCTTTCTTGTTCCAGAAAGGCATTCTAAAATCTCACTATCTGTGTCCAGGTCTGGTAAAGGAATTTGATGCGCCATCGAGGTTGCTCGAACAACCGGAATCCCTCTTCGGGGCGATGGTCCAGGAGTATGCCGACCGCTCGTCCAACCTCTAGTAACTTGCTCCCGGATACCGTAAATATATATATAAAGAAATAAATAGGAGTCGTTTTGATAGGTCGACTGCTCGAGTGTATATACCGCGCAATACCTCAACAAATAAAAGTAGAAGTTTGGAGAGTATGCCCCAGTGTTGTTGTAATGTTATTTAGAAGAAGTGTCTCGGTTAGTTCAAAACTGCGACACTTATTTTGGGTCGGAGGGAGTAACAGAATCCGAGTTGAGTTTTTATTTTTATTTTTTACAGAAAAGATTCCAAGGTACGTAGTTTTTTAGATAAAAATTCCAAGGTAAGTTTGAGCGGTCAAAGGTTAACGTGACAGCCCAGCCCAGATTCTGTATAGCTTTCTGTATCCAATTCAGACCTGTGCAACGCCGCAGCCTCCTGCCTAACGCTGCCCCTTCTCAAGCATGATGACCGCCGCTGTTTTTCATGAAATAAAAAAAATCACGAATTCAAAAAATGTTGGTGAAATTCAAAAAAGTTCTCAAATTTGAATAGTTCACAAAATTAAAAAACAAACATGAATTGGAAATCTAAACATGGAAGTAAAAGAAGAAAAGAGAAAAAAAACATGCAAAAGAGACAAAAAAAAGAAGTAAAAACAGAACATGAAAAAATGGCCCGGAAGCTTTACAAATATGTGAGAAGCTCCCGAAACCTTCCTAAAACAGTTAAACACCCGATAGCCGGCCCGCTAGCAAGCGCATGTTGTCGACCACGCCATAGTGCTCGCATCACCATACATACCATTCGTGGCGCACCATTGGCATTGCGACGTTTCCTTCTCTTGAAGCCTTTGTCTATAGGAGTAGTGTATTTTGTTGTTCCGTCACACGTCGTAGAGTTCCAAGGTAGGATTGTGGAGATTCTGCCGCAAGGCTGATGCCCTCAGATTGTTATATTACTTTTAAATAAGCCGATTCACTCGGCATCTTTGCTTGTCTTTCTTTGGCATTGTAGAATAATCAAAAATATGTGACCATGCACATCAATCGATGCAGAGGTTGGAGGTGACTCTTGGGAATTATTACTAGAAAATAGTTATATCTAGTAAGTAGCTAGTGAATGTCCATTGATTTGCAAGACAAAGTGTTAAATATTTGAGAACAAACAAATAAATGAAAAGGTCCCATATATATGGGCAGTGCTACGCGTAGTCCGACCCCTGTTGCAAAACTTTTTCTTCTCTATTTTTCTGCAACAAGACCCTTGGTGCAAGACATTTTCTCTTATTTATCTCTAGCTTCTTCTATGTATTCCTGCAACGAGACTGTTGTTGCGAAAACTTGCAGGAACGCCGCCGGCTGCAAAACAGAGAGCACCCCCGTCGTCTCTGTATCACCCCATTTGTTGCAGGATGCCTTCTCAAAACAAGTGCTCAGTTGCAAGAACTGCAGTACATAGCGCTTTGCATGGTCAGATGAGATTCAATGCATGGATAGGAGAGATAAAAATATGCGACCATTTCATTAGAGATAGGGATGAAGGAGAGAAACAGTGTGCTGGCCCATCCAGACGTGTCTCAGGCATAGAACGTGGTTGATGTGAGAGAAAAAATCGGTCAGTTGACCACTAGCTTTTTCCCATATATATTGTGTAGTCTCCTGCCCCGACCAACTGGCCCAAAGGTTGGAATTAACCATACATCTTAGATGGGCTGAGAATAAGAACTCACTGCTTGAAGTCACGCAGCAGCCTAATCCATTCCCCATTTTGCTTTCCCCACTGGCCTAATTGCCCGCTCCTTGACCACTGACGTCATCTGCCGCCGACCAGATAGCCACAAACCAAGCTTAACAAAATCTATAGGGCTACGCTAGGCATCAGGAATCGACGGCCCTCAAGTGGTCTGGCAAATGCTTCGCATCAGCCGTGTGTAGGAAAGCGTTTCCCATATCTATATGCGGGTGTGCAAAGCGGTGACACGTGTAGGAGGAAAGGTGATTCTTGGGAATCAGCAGATAATAGTGGTTCTAGTGATTAGTGAATGTCCACTGAGTTGCGGGACTTGTTACTCGCAAGGAGGTGAAAAGGGCCTATGACAAAGTGTTAAGAATTCAAGAAAAAAGGGGAAAAGGTGAAGAAGGCCCATATATATACATATTTCGAAAAGAGTTGATAATATTTTATTAAAAAGGTTCACACCTTTCCAAAATGGAACTTTATATAAATGCACATGACATTTTAAAAAATGGTCTTGCCATTTTAAAAAATGGTCATTCATTTAAAAAATGTACATCAAATTTTATAAAAAATCCTAGAGTGTTAAAGGAAATTGTACAATTTTTATAAAATGTTCATGACATTTTTAAATTGTGCATACAATTTTAGAAAACATACATTTTAAAAACAATGTCCATGGCATTTTTGTTTAAAAGTTCTGAAATATTTCTAAAATGTTCATGATATAACACATTATTTGACTGGAAATCATAAACTTTCAAAAAATACTTAGCTATTTCAAAAAATCTTCATGACATTGAGAAAATGTTCATGCATTTGAAATCATAGTTATGTGTTTCTGAAACAAATTAGTTTTTTTATCTTAAAAAGGTAAAAAATCTAAAAGAAAAAAAGGATGAATAGGAACCACGTGCAACAATTCGAAGGAAAACTATTCCCTACCTCGGCTATTGGGTTGCTTTCGCGTCTCGCGGCCGCTTCTCGACGACATGAGACATATTGCAATAGGCTATCTTCCTTTTGGTGGGAGCCCCTATAGGGCCGACCTAGTGGTGCCGTGAGTGAGACTGTAGCTGATCGGCTTTTATATACCCTCTATCATTTATTTTTTTGAAAAATACAATAGGATTTGAAAAAAAAGTGAACTTTTTTGAAAATACAACAACTTTTTTTGGCAAGAAATGAACATTTTTTTAACATGCAATCATTTTTGCAAAAAAATGAATATTTTTTAAATGGCAATAGCTTTCCAAATTTGCGAACATTTATTGTAAATATGAACATTATTTTTGAAATTTTTAAAAACTATTAGAACATAAACACCATTTTTGGAAAACAACAGTTTGTAAAATTCGGAAATATGTATTGTAAAAGTGAACATTGTTTTTGAAATTTTGAAAAAAATAGAACATAACCACTTTTCTTTGGAAAAAGTGTTTTTTTAATGCGAATAGTTTTTGAAATTTTGAACGTTTTTTGAAAATGCAACATTTTTTCCATAGTTGTGATCTTTTTTGAAGTGAATGTTTTCAGAAATGTGTATTTTTCAAAAAAATCGATCATTTTTAAATTTATGGTCTTTTTTAATTGTGAAAATGATTTTAAAATGGGAGGATGTGTTTAAAATTCCAATCAATTTTAAAAATTAAAATTCCAAACATTTTTAAAAATTAAAATTACGCCATTTTCTGAATATAAAATAAAAGAAATATAAAAAATGAATAACCATGAAGAAACAAAAACTATGTAGAAGGTTCCTAAAACTTGGGAAAACCAAACAGGAACCTTGCTCCCAAAACTAGGATATGTACAACGCTAAATGAGCCGGCCCAACTGAATCCCCCGTTCGCCAGCACTTTGCGGTATGCCAATAGCTTGGCTTACAGAGCGACAAATTTGAATTTCTCCTTTCGGTAGACTTGTCATTGGGACAGTGGTAGCAAGGGCCTAAAATTGAAATCACTAATTAAGTAGCACCACATGCAAATATAACTTTCATCTTCTCTGATGGTGACAAATGGTGTAGCGCATGCGTGGCACTTGTCGCCACCAGATAGCTTTGAGTGGTTTTCTCACGGGAGGCTAGTTGTTTGTGTTTTTCTTTCTTGATCCATTTTTATAAAATTAAATATCTTCTGAACCCTACATCCAAACTAAAAATCGTTTTCACTGTTGCCTTCCTTGCGTCGAGGCCTCCAAAACTAGATCTCATATTGATAGGTTTCGACGAATTTTTTGGGCGAAAGTTTTGTTGGAAATATGCACTAGAGGCAATAATAAAATGGTTATTATTGTATTTCCTTGTTCATGACTTGACGAGCCTAGCATGTACAGACATGGCCTCGGAACACAAGAGACCGAAAGGTCGAACATGAGTCGTATAGTAGATACGATCAACATGGAGATGTTCACCGATGATGACTAGTCCGTCTCACGTGATGATCGGACACGGCCTAGTCGACTCGGATCATGTATCACTTAGATGACTAGAGGGATGTCTATCTGAGTGGGAGTTCATTAAATAATTTGATTAGATGAACTTAATTATCATGAACATAGTCAAAAGGTCTTTGCAAATTATGTCGTAGCTTACGCTTTAGTTCTACTAAGATATGTTCCTAGAGAAAATTTAGTTGAAAGTTGATAGTAGCAATTATGCGGACTGGGTCCGTAAACTGAGGATTGTCCTTATTGCTGCACAGAAGGCTTATGTCCTTAATGCACCGCTCGGTGTGCTGAACCTCGAGCGTCGTTTGTGGATGTTGCGAACATCTGACATACACGTTTTGATGACTACGTGATAGTTCAGTGCGTAATGTTAAACGGTTTAGAATTGAGGCACCGAAGACATTTTGAAACGTCACAGAACATATGAGATGTTCCAAGAGCTGAAATTGGGATTTTAGGCTCGTGCCCACGTCAAGAGGTGTGAGACCTCTGACAAGTTTCTTAAGCCTGCAAACTAAGGGAGAAAAGCTCAATCGTTGAGCATGTGCTCAGATTGTCTGAGTACTACAATCGCTTGAATCGAGTGGGAGTTAATCTTCCAGATGAGATAGTGATGGTTCTCCATAGTCACTGCCACCAAGCTATTAGAGCTTCGTGATAAACTATAACATATCAGGGATAGACATGATGATCCTTGAGCAACTCACGATGTTTGACACCACGAAAGTAGAAATCAAGTAGGAGCATCAATTGTTGATGGTTAGTAAAACCACTAGTTTCAAGAAGGGCAAGGGAAAGAAGGGATACTTCATGAAATGGCAAATCAGTTGCTGCTCTTGTGAAGAAACCCAAGGTTGAACCCAAACCCGAGACTAAGTGCTTCTGTAATGAGGGGAACGGTCACTGAAGAAGAACTGCCCTAGATACTTGGTAGATGAGAAGGCAGGCAAGGTCGACAGAAGTATATTGGATATACATTATATTAATCACTACTGAAATCAGCTAATTTGCCATCTGCCAGCTCTTTGCCGTCTGCTAGCTGACGGCAAAGAAGCTCTTTGCCATCAGCTAAACATAAGTAGACGGCAAAGAAAAGGCTGACGGCAAAGAAGCTCTTTGCCATCTGCCAGCTCTTTGCCGTCTGCCAGCAGACGACAAAGAATCTTTGCCGTCCGCTGGCAGACGGCAAAGAGTGTGGTGGCCCCCACCCCCCGCTTGTTTGAAAAAATCCTAACGGCCCACCTCTTTGCCGTCCGCTAGCGGACGGCAAAGAGGCAGAAAGGCGGACGACAAAGGCTGGCGGACGGCAAAGAGGGCACTTGCCTAACGGCAGGTACCCCCCGCCCGTTACTCACTTCGTCCTCGCCTCGCCCTTCTCCTCCCACCCCGCCGCCGCCGCCGCCCGCCGCGCGCCGCCGCCCCGTCGCCCCCGCCGCCCCGTCGCCCCGCCGCTCCGGCTCCCCGCCGGCCCACCGCCCCGTCGGCCCCCCGCCCCGGCCCCCCGCCGCCCCGCGCCCCACCGCCGCCCCGGCCCCCCGCCGCCCCGCGCCCCCCGCCGCCTCCTCCACCGCCCCTCCCCGGCACCCCGCCGCCCCGCCTCCTCCACCGCCCCGCCCCGGCCCCCCGCCGGCCGGGCCCCCCGCCGCCCCGCCCCCCCGCCGCCCCGGCCCCCCGCCGGCCGGGCCCCCGCCGCCCCGCCTCCTCCACCGCCCCGCCCCGGCCCCCCGTCGCCGGCCCCTCCCCGACCCGTCGCCGCCCCCCACAGTGAGCCCCTCCCATTTTTTTTCTGTTTTTTTGTTTTTTTTTCTGTTTAGATAAGGTTTTTTAGTTTAAGTTTTTTCAGTTTAGAATTAATTAGTTTAGGTTATTTAGTTTAATTAGTTTAGGTTTAATTAGTTTAAATAGTTTAGGTTTTTAGTTTAGGTTTAGGTTAAGTAGAAGGGGGAAGAAGAAGAAGAAGAAGAAGAAGAAGAAGAAGAAGAAGAGGAGGAGGAGGAGGAGGAGAAAGAAGAAGAAGAAGAAGAAGAAGAAGAAGAAGAAGAAGAAGAAGAAGAAGAAGAAGAAGAAGAAGAAGAAGAAGAGGAGGAGGAGGAGGAGGAGGAGGAGGAGGAGGAGGAGGAGCAAGAAGAAGAAGAAGAAGAAGAAGAAGAAGAAGAAGAAGAAGAAGAAGAAGAAGAAGAGGAGGAGGAGGAGGAGGAGGAGGAGGAGAAAGAAGAAGAAGAAGAAGACGGGGGATGAGAAGAAGTAGAAGAATGAGAAGAAGTAGAAGTAGTAGAAGAATGAGAAGACCCCCTGACCCCCCAACCCTGACACCACACCCCGACTCCACCCCGACACCCGACCCCCTGACCCCCTGACCCCGACACGACACCCCGACCCCCCGACCCCCTAACCCCCTAACCCCGACACGACACCCCGACCCCCCGACCCCGAAACAGCACCCCGACCCCGACACGGCACCCCGACACCGACACGACACCCCGACCCCCGACACGACACCCCCGACACCCCGACACCCCGACCCCGAGACCCCGACCCCGACCCCGACCCCGACACCCCGACCCCGAGCCTGACCCGACACCCCGACCCCGACACCGACACGGCACCCCGACCCCGACCCGACACCCCGACCCCGAGACCCCGACCCCGACACGGCACCCCGAGACCGACACGACACCCCGACCCAAGTATTCTATCTACCGTGGGCCTGCCAAACTAATCCAAATCTGAAAGGTTGGGATGTCGTTTATGAAGTGCCGCCACGTGCTAGACTATCTCCCCCAAAGGAAGAGGATTATGAACCTCACATTAACCCAGACACATATGAAGGAGAATTCTTCCAAGAGACACGTCTTTCCAAAAAGCGTTTCAAGAACCGCTATACTTCACCCCAAAACATTGAAGTAGACAGCGACAGTGAATCCGACATCACCCCAGAGGAGAACAAGAAGAGCCGGAACAAGAAGAGGTTACTGCTGGGGATGACCTGTCATTGCTTGACCGATTACGTCAAGGTGGCCTTGCACATGTTGATGCCACTGAACCCTATGAGCCCGTCATTGATTATAGTGATGATGATGATTATGCATTTATTGATGATACTGATCGAGATTATTAGTAGTGTCAGGTATTAAAAATTTTAATGTTGTACTTGATGATGATACACTTAAGTGATACACATATTATTATTCATGTCGGTCTTTTTTTTATGTTGTACTAATTTCGTTTACTGTTTGTCATGGCAGGTGTTGAAAGATGGTGGGCGCTGGTCGGGAGCGCGCCAAGGCCCCTTCTTCCTCGGCGCGTGGTCTGAGGTCTTCGATTCCAGACGTACCTCTTCGCCGAGCGTTGCTGGACAGTATGTCCACACCGCCGGGCCCTTCTTCGTCGACCGCGGTGCCCAGCAGGGGACGAGGTAGGAAGAGAGGAGGTGGGGCATGTGGTCGCGGGAGAGGAGGTAGGGTGACTGCTAGGGCGCCTTCCTCGCCGCCACCCCCAGCTGTTTCACCCGAGCACGTGACTGCTAGGGTGGACTCGTCCGAGGAGGAGGCTACACGGACTCCGGTCCACGAGCCTCCGGTCCACGGGTCTTGGGCCCATGAGCCTCGGGTCGACTGGCCTTCGGCCCACGAGACCCCGGAGGAGCACACGTCCGGATGGGGTACCTGGCCGGATCAGCCCGAGGAGCCGAGTGGCCATGCTGATGATGGCGGGGAGCCGACTGATCTTGAGGAGGAGGGTGGCACCGTCTACCAGCGTGGTGCTACACGGCTCCCGTCCGTGCCGGCGACCCGCGAGCAGAGGTGGTTGATCTTCCCTGATGGGGAGAGGTACGTAAGTGCATTTAATATTTTTGTACCTTCTGCATTCACGTTTCTTCAAATAACTAATGCGTTGGCCTTGTCATGCTGCAGGGGTTGGGACCACCATCATAGTGTCCGCCGGCCCAACTCCGTCCTTGGAGTTCTTTGCCGGCAAAACTTCCCGGGGTTTGTCACGTTGCCTGGTGAGGGTCGGCTTCCAGAGCTTGGGTTGAGCTGGGAGCACTACGTGGCTGCCCCGGCCCCGCCAGATGTCATTATCGACGGTGTCGTGTGCGACACGAGGGCAGACATGGTGATCAGGACGTTCTGGGTAATTTCTCCTTTACACATTTCAAAATCTTCAACTAGCTAGTTATTAATTGTACTAATCAATATTGTCTCATTTGATTGCAGACATTCTACAGGTGTGAGGAGGGATACGAGGAGGACAGCGCAAATGTTATCCAGAACGTCTGCAAGCGCCTACTCCAGAACTTACGGCACGAGGCTCGGGTGCAGGCTGTTCGAGACTACTACGCCTTGCGTGGTATCAAGAAGACCAAGCCGGCGTGCCGCGATAAGTTCTTGAGTAAGGAGCAGTACATGAAGGTAATTCTTAAGGCCTTCTACTTAAGTTCCTTCATTTAGTAATTCTTAGCCGTAGCGCTGAAGTTTCTATTTGCTAACTTAGGCGCCTCCGAGATGGTGTGCGGATCAGATGGATTGTTGGGAGGTGTTGGTCGATGAGTGGTGCTCACAAGAATGGCTAGCCCTCCACAACCAGGCCAAGGACAAACGTGCCCAAATGGAAGGTGTGCCACACCATCAAGGCAGCTCCAACTTATATCAGTTCGGGCGCAACTGGGTATGTGGTTTGCTTCATGATTCATGCAATTCATTCATCATGCTAGCTTGAGCCCTTTAATTACTAATTTTCATTGTTTCTCTCTTTCAGGCACGCTACAATAAGGCGGATAAGGTGCCAGAGGTGTACGACCTGTATGCCATGGCCCACACTGGCTCTTTCAAGAAAGTCAAGGCTTTCTCTCAGTCTGACCTCGATGATGCAAACAACTTCACCAACATCTCCTCCCACAACAAGCTCGTGAGATATAGAGATGAGGGGAAGGCGAGGAAAGGGGAGGACTTTAACCCGAGCCAGGGTCCCATTGATCCAGAGCTGGTGATGATATCTGGTGGCGGGAGGTCCCATGGCTCCATAGCCATTGGAGATGGACTTATCCGTTGTCCTAGCACTCTCCCGGAGATCACGGCGCGCCAGTCGAGCTCCGCTCCTGAGATAAGGCCTCGTGAACGGCCAGTGCAACTCGCCATCAAGGTTAGTGATACGTACTCAGTTATCTTTCTCCATTACATTGTGTGCGCTTCCATCAATGATTACAAATGGTCATGTGAGTGGTGTTGCAGGCTGCTATACAGACTGAGAGAGATAGAACGGAGAAACTTCTGGCGGAGGCGGCGGAGAGGCAGCGGGAGATGGAGGAGAGGACGAGAAAGATGATGGAGGAGGAGAGGGCACGGAATGACATGCAGGCAAGGGCCATGTACGAGCTCCTTGTGGTAAGTTTCTTCTGCAGATTACTTGCTAGTCTTAACATTTGAGTCTCATTACTAACTAGTATGACTCTGTTCTGAAAACCAAATGTGCAGTCTGTGTGCGAGAAGTCCGGTCAGCCCGCTCCGCCGATGCCAGTGATTGCTCCTGGGAGCACGGTGAGTTTAGTTTGAATGGACATTACTTGGTAGTCTTAACATTTGAGTGTCGTAATGCTAACGAGACATTGGAAATGATCTTTGGTGCAGCTTAACTCCAAAAACGCATCGCACGATCCTTCTCCAGGTAGCGGCACTAGCCACCCCGCTCCTACACCTCCCTGATCACGGTAAGTTTCTCTAGTGTTTTGCTTAACAAATGCATAAAGACCTAGACTTAGCTTTATTTCCTCCAATATGCTTACCATAATGACCTAGAGTTAGCTTATTTTCCTCCAAAATGACCCATTTTACCTAGGTTAGCTTATAAATGATGCAGTTCATCCAAGTTAGCTAAAAAATGACCCATTTTACCTATATTAGCTCCTAAATGATCCATTTTACCTACGTTAGCTTTAAAATGGCCCATTTCACCTAGGTTAACTCCAAAATGACCCATCTTACCTAGGTTATCTCATAAACGATCCATTTCAACTAATTTAGCTCATAAACGATCCATTTGACCTAAGTGAGCTAAAAAAACGATCCATTTCACCTAAATTAGCTCTTAAATGATCCATTTCACCTAAGTTAGCTCAAAAAGATCCATTTCAACTAAATTAGCTCTAAAATGACCCATTTCACGTAGATGAGCTCCTAAATGATCCATTTTACCTACGTTAGCTTTAAAATGACCCATTTCACCTAGGTTAGCTCCAAAATGACCCATTTCACCTAGGTTAGCTCCAAAATGACCCATTTCACCTTACTTAGCTCAAAAACGATGCCCTTCACCTTAGTTAGCTCATAAACGACCCATTTCAACTAAGTTAGCTCATAAATGATCCATTTCAACTAAGTTAGCTCATAAACAACCCATTTCAACTTAGTTAGCTCATATATGATCCATTTCACCTAAGTTAGCTCATAAATGACATATACTTCTTGTTCTAGTCTTCTTCTTGTTCTAGTCACCTATTTCTAACTTTCTTATTTACCATTTTGCAGATTTCATTCACTTGATGGAAGCTAGCTTGCTATGATGGAGTGCTTGCTTTTCCTTTGATGAAACTTTGCATTGTATCTAGCTTGCTATCTTCATGACACTTTGCATTGTAATATATATATGGATGGAACAATGTGTATGGATGGAACTTCCTTATGTATGAACAATGTGTATGGATGAAACTGATGTGATATGTGATATGAAACTTATGTGCTGGATATGTGTTGGATATGTGCTGGATATGTGATATGAAACTTATATATTTTCTGTGCAAATTGTGGGATTTAATAAAAAACAGAAAAAACAGACAATATGCAGGCTCTTTGCCGTCTGCCACCGACGGCAAAGAGCTCTTTGCCGTCTGCCGCGGACGGCAAAGAAGCCATGTGGCAGCCAACTGTGCTTCCTGGGAGCTGACCCATTTGGTCAGTTTGCCTACAGTGGCAGACGGCAAAGACTTTGCCGTCCGTGGCAGACGGCAAAGAACCTGCACTTTGCCATCAGTGGCAGACGGCAAAGAACCTGCCATCTAGTGACGTGTAGATGACATCATAAGGCGGACGGCAAAGACCAGAGAAATTTTGCCGTCTGCGGCGGACGACAAAGGTCTGCCGTTAGCCACTTAACGGACTGACAGCGCAATTATTGCCGTCCGCCCTCTTTGCCGTCCGCCGCAGACGGCAAAGAGCCTTTGCCGTCCGCCGCCAGGAAGCAGACGGCAAAGTAGCTGTTTACCGTAGCCTTCTTTGCCGGAGCCTTTTGCCGTCCGCGGCTGACGGCAAAGGTCTTTGCCGTCCGCCTTTCGAGCCTTTGCCGTCCGCCATGGCAGACGGCAAAGTAGCTGTTTCCTGTAGTGAATGTGTACTTTACTAGTACTCCTAGTAGCACTAGGGTATTAGATACCGGTTCGGTTGCTAAGTGTTAGTAACTCTAAATAAAAGGCTACAGAGTAAACGGAGACTAGCCAAAGGTGAGACGACGATATGTGTTGGAAGTGTTTCCAAGGTTGATGTGATCAAACATCGTACGCTCCCTCTACCATCGGGATTGGTACTAAACCTAAATAATTGTTATTTGGTGTTTGCGTTGAGCATAGACATGATTGGATTATGTTTATCGCAATACGGTTATTCATTTAAGGAGAATAATGGTTACTCTGTCTATTTGAATAATACCTTCAATGGTCTTGCACCTAAAATGAATGGTTTATTGAAACTCGATCGTAGTGATACACATGTTCATGCCAAAAGATATAAGATAGTAATGATAGTACCACATACTTGTGGCACTACCACTTGAGTCATATTGGTATAAAACGCATGAAGAAGCTCCATGTTGATGGATCTTTGGACTCACTCGTTTTTGAAAAGATTGAGACATGCGGACCATGTCTATTGGTATATATGCATGAAGAAACTCCATACAGATGGATCGTTTGGACTCACTTGAGACATGCAAATCATACCACATGGGCAAGATGACTGAAAGGCCTCGTTTTCAGTAAGATAGAACAAGAGAGCAACTTGTTGGAAGTAATACATTTGATGTGTGCAATCCAATGAGTGCTGAGGCACGCGGTGAATATCGTTATGCTCTTACTTCACAGATGATTTGAGTAGATTCTTAGTATATTTACTTGATGAAACACGAGTCTGAATTATTGAAAGGTTCAAGCAATTTCAGAGTGAAGTTGAAGATCATCGTGGCAAGAGGATAAAATGTCTATGATATGATCATAGAGATGAATATCTGAGTTACGAGTTTGGTACACAATTAAGACCTTGTGGAAATTGTTTCATAACTAATACCGCCTGGAACACCATAGTGTGATGGTGTGTCCGAACATCATAAATGCACCCTATTGGATATTGTGCATACCATGATGTCTCTTATCGAATTACCACTATCGTTTATGGGTTAGGCATTAGAGACAACCGCATTCACTTTAAATAGGGCACCACGCAATTCCGTTGAGACGACACCGTATGAACTATGGTTTAGAGAAACCTAAGCTATCGTTTCTTAAAAGTTTGGGGCTGCGACGGATATGTGAAAAAGTTTCAGGCTGATAAGCTCGAACCCAAAGTGGATAAATGCATCTTCATAGAATACCCAAAACAGTTGGGTATACCTCCTATTTCAGATCTGGAAGCAAAAGTGATTGTTTCTAGAAATGGGTCCTTTCTCGAGGAAAAGTTTCTCTCGAAAGAATTGAGTGGGAGGATGGTGGAAGACTTGATGAGGTTATTGAACCATCACTTCAACTAGTGTGTAGCAGGGCACAAGAAGTTGTTCCTGTGGCACCTACACCAATTGAAGTGGAAGCTTATGATAGTAATCATGAAACTTCGGATCAAGTCACTACCAAACCTCGTAGGACGACAAGGATGCGTACTACTTCAGAGTGGTACGTAATCCTGTCTTGGAAGTCATGTTGCTAGACAACAATGAACCTACGAGCTATGGAGAAGCGATGGTGGGCCCAGATTCCGACGAATGACTCGAGGCCATAAAATCCGAGAGAGGATCCATGTATAAAAACAAAGTATAGACTTTGGAAGAACTACTTGATGGTCGTAAGGCTGTTGGGTGCAGATGGATTTTAAAAGGAAGACAGACAATGATGGTAAGTGTCACCATTAAGAAAGCTCGACTTGTCGTTAAGATGTTTTCCGACAAGTTCAAGGAGTTGACTACGATGAGATTTTCTCACTCGTAGCGATGCTGAGAGTCTGTTGGAATTATATTAGCAGTTACTGCATTATTTATGAAATCTTGCAGATAGGATATCAAAAAACATTGTTTCCTCGACGATTTTCTTGAGAAAAGGTTGTATGTGATACAACCAGAAGGTTTTGTCAATCCTAAAAGATGCTAACAAGTATGCAAAGCTCCAGCAATCCTTCTAAGGACTGTAGTAAGCATCTCGGAGTTGGAATGTACGCTTTGATGAGATGATCAAAGATTTTGGGTTTTTACAAAGTTTATGAGAAACTTGTATTTCCAAAGAAGTGAGTGGGAGCACTATAGAATTTTTGATGAGTATATGTTGTTAACATATTGTTGATCAGAAATGATGTAGAATTTCTGGAAAGCATACAGGGTTATTTGAAAAGTGTTTTTCAATGGAAAACCTGGATTAAGCTACTTGAACATTGAACATCAAGATCTATAAGGATAGATCAAAAACGCTTAATAGTACTTTCAAATGAATACATACCGTGACAAGATTTTGAAGGAGTTCAAAATAGATCAGCAAAGAAGGTGTTCTTGGCTGTGTTACAAGGTGTGAGTATTGAGTAAGACTCAAGAGCTGACCACGGCAGAAGAGAGAGAAAGGACGAAGGTCGTCCTATGCTTTAGACGTAGGCTCTACAGTACGCTATGCTGTGTACCGCACCTGAAGTATGCCTTGCCATGAGTTAGTCAAGGGGTACAATAGTGATCCAGGAATGGATCACATGACAGCGGTCGAACTTATCCTTAGTAACTAGTGGACTAAGGAATTTTCTCGATTATGGAGGTGGTAAAAGAGTTCGTCGTAAAGGGTTACGTCGATGCAAACTTTGACACTAATCCGGATGACTCTGAGTAGTAAACCAGATTCGTATAGTAGAGCAGTTATTTGGAATAGCTCCAAGTAGCGCATGGTAGCTGCATCTACAAGATGACATAGAGATTTGTAAAGCACACACGGATCTGAAAGGTTCAGACCCGTTGACTAATAACCTCTCTCACAAGCGAGATATGAACAAACCCCATGGGTGTTGGATTCGTTACAATCACATAGTGATGTGAACTAGATTATTGACTCTAGTGCAAGTGGGAGACTGTTGGAAATATGCACTAGAGGCAATAATAAAATGGTCATTATTGTATTTCCTTGTTCATGATAATTGTCTATTGTTCATGCTATAATTGTATTAACTGGAAACTGTAATACATGTGTGAATACATAGACCACAACATGTCCCTAGTAAGCCTCTAGTTGACTAGCTCATTGATCAATAGATGGTTATGGTTTCCTGACCATGGACATTGGATGTCATTGATAACGGGATCACATCATTAGGAGAATGATGTGATGGACAAGACCCAATCCTAAGCATAGCACAAGATCGTGTAGTTCGTTTGCTAAGAGCTTTTCTAATGTCAAGTATCGTTTCCTTAGACCATGAGATTGTGCAACTCCCGGATACCGTAGGAATGCTTTGGGTGTACCAAACGTCACAACGTAACTGGGTGGCTATAAAGGTGCACTACAGGTATCTCCGAAAGTGTCTGTTGGGTTGGCACGAATCGAGACTGGGATTTGTCACTCCGTATGACGGAGAGGTATCTCTGGGCCCACTCGGTAATGCATCATCATAATGAGCTCAATGTGACTAATGAGTTAGCCACGGGATCATGCGTTACGGAACGAGTAAAGAGACTTGCCGGTAACGAGATTGAACGAGGTATTGGGATACCGACGATCGAATCTCGGGCAAGTAACATACCGATAGACAAAGGGAATTGTATACGGGATTGATTGAATCCCCGACATCGTGGTTCATCCGATGAGATTATCATGGAACATGTGGGAGCCAATATGGGTATCCAGATCCCGCTATTGGTTATTGACCGGAGAGGTGTCTCGATCATGTCTGCATGGTTCCCGAACCCGTAGGGTTACACACTTAAGGTTCGGTGACGCTAGAGTTGTTATGGGAAATAGTATGTGGTTACCGAAGTTTGTTCGGAGTCCCGGATGAGATCCCGGACGTGACGAGGAACTCCGGAATGGTCCGGAGGTGAAGATCGATATATTGGACGAAGGGTATTGGAGTCCGGAATTGTTCTGAGAGTACCGGGTGACGACCAGCGTGACCGAAAGGTGTTTCGGAGGCCCCGGCAAGCATTGGGGGGCCTTATGGGCCAAGGGGAGCGGGCACACCAGCCCACTAAGGGGCTGTGCGCCCCTCCCAACCCCTCTCACGTAATGTGGAGAGGTGGGGGCGCCTCCCCTAGGGCAGCCACCCCTCCCGGCTTGGGGGGCAAGTTTCCCAGGGGTGGGGGCGCCCAAACCCATCTAGGGTTTCCCCTGTGGCCGCCGCCCCTCCCCTAGGGAACCCTAGGGCGCCTCCTCCACCCCCCTTCCCCCTATATATAGTGAGGGAGAGAGAGGGCAGCCGCACCCCTTGCCTGGCGCAGCCCTCTCCTCCTCCAACTCCTCCTCCTCCGTAGTGCTTAGCGAAGCTCTGCCGGAGAACCACGAGCTCCATCGCCACCACGCCGTCGTGCTGCTGGAGTTCTCCCTCAACTTCTCCTCTCCCCTTGCTGGATCAAGAAGGAGGAGACGTCCCCGGGCTGTACGTGTGTTGAACGCGGAGGCGCCGTCCGTTCGGCGCTAGATCGGATCTTCCGCGATTTGAATTGCCGCGAGTACGACTCCATCAACCGCGTTCTTGTAACGCTTCCGCTTAGCGATCTTCAAGGGTATGAAGATGCACTCCCTCTCTCTTGTTGCTGGCATCTCCTAGATTGATCTTGGTGACACGTAGGAAAATTTTGAATTATTGATACGTTCCCCAACAAGTTTCACTCCGAAAGTGAACTAATTCGTGCTGCCAAATGTACTAACTTGTGTTTCCACTGGTTGAAGTAGACCTTGCACTCCTGTGTGAAGCACGCATGCACTTCCAAAGTGAGCTAAGTTATGCTTAAAAAATGTACTAACCCGCACTTTCAAAGTGAATTAGCTTGTGCTTTCGCTGGGTGAAACATACATTATGCTGCGGCTTGAAGCACACATGTGCTTCCAAAGTGAACTAACTCATGCTTTAATACCGTACTACTCATGCTTCCAAGTAAACTAACTTGGGCTCCTGCGGGGGTGAAGCATGCCTCGCACTTGTAAATGAAGCACACATGTACTTCGAACACAAATTAACTCGTGCTTCCATCTAGTACTAACTCGTGGTTCCACATAACACTAACTTGTGATTCCACCTAACACTAACTCGTGTTTCCGCTGGGTGAAGCACAAATATGCTTTCGCGTGAAGAAAACCCTAGCTCTGACAGCCATCGGCAAAAGGTGTATGCATATAGAAACTCACTGGTGGAGTGCAGATCAAGGTCAGCCCAACCAGTTCCGCCATCCCGCTTTCTCCCGTCAGACTAATTGACATGTACTTGACCACTCTAGTTGCCGGCCGCTCACCATATAGGACAGACTAGATCAAATGACTTCATCATTGACCGCATCCTCGGGTTCCTCTCTCACCTATACCTCGACTATCACTGGAGTCCTCCACCTACTCCAGCTAATGTGCCAACGCAGTAACCCCCCTGGATGACATCCAACATAAAATCATCTTCAAACTCCCGTGAAATAGGTTGGTTGCACCACCGTCATGTCCTCTAGTTGGAGGCATATCTGGCCCTCCACCTAGCTCGACCTGGACACAAGGACGGACTTGACCCCAACCTAGTGTCTCCCAGGGCATCGCCTCCCACCAGGGCCCTTTTCGATACATCCACCTTACCAGCAAAGCCATGCGAGCTCATATGTATAAGCTCACGGAGTGGTTTTTCGAGTGTTTGCCATCAAGGGCGTGTAGGATCTCATCTACGTCAACCATTGGTCCATCATCTTTATCTGTCTTCCTGACGAGATCCTACAATGTACGTCCTTGACACGTTTATAGGTTGACATGTGCTTCTTCTGGTAAACCTATGGGCACCCTACCACCATAGCCCGGTTCCCCGAGTTGCTAGAGGTGCACACCGATTTATACAAGGTAGACTTTGATCGGGTGCTCGCCGGCAGCCCCAAGATGGAGAAGATAGCTTTCATCAGCACCCACATGGCCCTGACCCACATCGACCTCGTCGGCCCTAATCTCAGATGACTCTTGTTCAGGCACACCGTTACATCACAGGATCTCGCCATGCATGACATTTTGCATAGTTAGAAAATGTTCACCTAGTCTTAGAAAGAGCTCATGTAAAAAGTTTCATACATTTAGAAAAAATTATTTATGAAATTTTAAATTCGAGTAAAGCATTATGCTAATAAATGTTCATGACATTTAATTTGTTTTCCATATATTTAAGTAAATGTTCATGACATTTCTTAAAAGGTGCATGATATTTTAACAAATATTTCAATTATTTAAAAAATGTTCATGACATTTATTTTGAAATCATGCAATTTTTGAAAAAACACGCAATTTTTACAAAATGTTCATGATACAACAAATCTTTTCTAATATGCGATTTATGCTAACATAGGACTACCCTCTATATATGGACGTTCAAAACCGACCATGTTCAAATGGGAAAAAGCCCTCCCAAATTGTCAAATCCTCGCCTCTAGCCATCTGTCGCGCCCTCCCTCGCGATGCCGTCATACCAATCTTTAGAATCCCCTCGTCGCTACCCACTATTTCACTCCCCTTGCCTCTTTTTCCCGCCTAGGGAATCACATCGCCGCCGTCCTCCTTCCCCGTTTCTCCCATCGCCGCCGCGGTTGGGTTTAGTTTCACCACGATGAGACTTGCAATAGAGTCCTCCAAAATACAGTGACCCTTCAAGCTCGCTCGTTTTCTTGAATTTGGCACAACCCCATGCCACGAGTTCGTTGTCTCGGGAGTCGCGCAAATATGACTTGTGGCCCTGAATGGCACCACCGGTGGTTGTATGCCCTGGTTGACTAGAATCAACTATACATATACCCTCACCACGATGTTCTTGATATTGAGCTTGAGGAAAACTAACAACCAGTCTTTGTTGTCCTCCTTCGTAACCCATCGGGGTAGAAGTGGATGCACCAATCGTGGTCGCCGACGGCACAGGTAATGGACTTGATGCACTTGCCAACAACGAGGCATCGGTATACGCATACAGGTAGATTTTGAATAAGTGGTTGTCATGCGCAGTCATCAAGACGCAAGCCAATGCCATAATCACTTTGCTTCTTTACCTCTTCTTGGCCTCATCCGCCAGCCATCACCCTTCTTTTTCACCGCATAGACATTTCTGGCGAGAAGTTAGCAAAAAACAAGCGAAGGTGCATTAAAAGCCCATTTATGATCGCATGACACTCATAGTCCTAGGAACATAGGGCGTGTTTGGTTACCCGCATCAGGCCCAACCAGGCCCACGCGGAAAGGAGGAGGCCTGTTTGGTTGCCCATTTTCACTGTTGGGCCTGCATCGCACGCTTCTTAAAGCAGCCCAGAGCCTGTCTCGCTGGAAAGCTCGAATCGGCAGTTTCTCGCGAGCCAAGCCGAGGCGAGAGCTAGCGAGCGGGCCCTTGCAAGAGTGGAGACGCGAGAGATGCTAGGTGATTACCTGAGGTCTTCTTCAACATCCAGTAAGCTTCTATCTAATCTCCTCTCTCTGATCTACACAATGGTGCTTCGATTCGAGGTAAGCTCTACACGAAAAAGATGCACCTCGATGCTACGGTTCCATTCAGGCGATCGGTTCGTAGTTTCGTCGGCCGTAAGTTCTTAATCTCGTGTTCTTGTTTGGAGCTATTTTGGATGAATTTTGTTAGATTCGTCGCACACGATCGATCATTTGAAATTTCCTTTGACCAGCAGCCTAATCTCGCAGTTCCTCACAACATTCATGTTGTAAGTTTTTGGTTTCGACGATCGTAGCTTCATCTCTCTTTGAGCAGCAGTGTACTTCACTGACGCCACAATGTCGAGCTCCTCTGTCCTCTGCTCAGAGCCATCCTATTCGTCCCTCTCGATGCCAAAGCCCTTCCCCTTGATCTCCTTGCCCACGTCCTACTACACTAGAGTCGTTTCCGGCGTCGCTCATCTCGGCCTACTCTCTGTCGTCCTCCTACTGCACTGACGCTGCAATGGCGCGCACACTGCTTCTTGTGTCCTCTGCCTCCATGCACACTGTAGTTCACCGCACCGCCGACGGGGTCGATCATCTTGGCGTCCTCTCTCTCGCCCTACTACACTCGAGTCATTTCCGGTGTCGATCATCTCGGCCTCCTCTCTCGTCCACTGCACTGACGATACCATGGCGCGGGCACTGCATTCTCCTCCTCTGTCGACTGTCTTTGCGCGAGCACCGCAACTAGTTCGCCGATGGTGTCGCTCGCCGTGCCGCCGACGGGGTCGCTCGTCCACGACTCCATGCTCGTCATGTCGGACACAGCGCCACGGCCACTATCCACCGCAGTCGCCATGGTCCGGCACACACTGCATTTCTTCTCCCACTTCCTCTGCTATCTCTTAACCCTGTGTGCTAAGTGCAAGTGCTAGCTCTTAATCATACCCCATGCGGGCAACCAAACAGCGTGTAGTTGCATGCGCCGAGACAATGCAGGCAACCAAACAACGTGCCAAAGTTGATCTCCTAATGCAGGCAGTTCATATGCAGGTAACCAAACAACTCACAGATGTCGCATATGAAGCTGTTTTTCTAGAGTCAGGCTGAGTAGAGATGTGTATGCAACGCAGGTACTGTAGGCGACGACAACCAAACACGCCCATAGCAATGCAAAGAAGCCGACCGTTTCTCGTTCTTGTTGTTTGGACAGTGCAAACACTGCTTACCAGAATGTGTCAGGAAACGCAGATAATATAGTTTGGTGGTCAACACAAACTATTGATGGTACGATCAACTGTACACATTCTATATACATAAGGCCAGGGTTCAGAGTGTTTTTTATTCACTGTTGAATAGTTAGAAAGTTTCCAATGCCCAACGGCGTTTGCCACAAGCTCATTGAATCTTGGTTCAACCTGCATGCATAGAAGGAGCAACCTCTAATAACTTTCTTCCCAATACTGCTGATATTAATCAGTAAATGAGTCATTTTGATAGGTCGCCTGGTAGAGTTTGCCAAATCAGCAAGATATTCCATCATCCTACTCATCATTCGTGTCTGTGTAATAAAATTCATGGATACTGATATTCTTCACGATTTTCCTGCCATCGAAAGCAATCTTTGCTCGAGCTTAGGCCTGTCTCTGAACGTCAATGTCTCTATTAGACTTTTTTTCCATTGATCCGATCTCTACCTTTGAATTATTTAAGAGGAAAAAAAAGGTATAGTACAAGAATGAGATAGAGAAAGAACATGGGTTGATCCATCATGAAACATGCTTTCACCCCCTTTATAATAAAGCCCTAAACAGACGAATTGATACAAAATGATGAGAAAACCCTCATGCAAGCAGGTCAAAAGAAAATATAAGGACGTGAATAAAGGGCGGACGTTAGCTCAGGAAGTACCCCCAAGCGAGCATTTCATTCCGTTACGAACATATCGACTGAGCGAACGATGATGGTTTCCTTGGGCGTTCGTGCCAGCGAGTGTTCAGCACGACCGCATGTTGGACCACAATGTACAGAGCACACGGAAAAAACGGGTTACGACCAGTAAGTTGCTTTTGCAATAATTTCCATCAAGATTTTTTTACTTTGTATATATAAAAGACAAAACACATAAATTTGGCAAGAGAACAAAAGCATAACTTTGCGAGCTCTAAAAATTGTCATATAAAAAACAATCATAATGAAAAAAGGAAAAATACATATAAAAGTGAGTTTTGCCATGATCATTATTAGAATCCACCCCACATATAAAAAAATTGCCATGTTTGAAGATTTCATATACATGAATAAATTTATAAAATAGTGAAAATTGCTGCATATGACACAATGAAAAAATCCCGGCACAATCCGCTCCCACAGCAGAATCCGCTGGTCCTGGATGTGTGTGTGTGTGTGCGGTTCTCATCTCTCTCTTGCCTCCCTTCTGGCCACGTGTCTCCGGCTTCATGGACGGCGGCGGGGATCCATCTCTTTGTGATGGCGCTTGCGTGATGGCTCTGTGATGGTGCTCCTTCGGCACAACCGCCGGTCGCGGTTGCCTCGGCCGCTTTCTGGGATTCTCCCTTGCAACTGGCGGTATGTGGTGCACTGGTTCTCCTCTACCTTATGTCTCCGTTCCGGCCAAGGTGCCTCCAGCGTCACTGTGAAATAAAATCGACGGCAACACCGATTGAGCGGAAATATACAGCAGAACCCTCCCCTTGATTTGTGGCTGTATTCATGATCTGTCGTCGCTGCTGCGAGCACACTTGACCTGACGTTGAGGCCATGTTCCACAACCTCGGTTTAATTCAGTTGCCGGCGGGCATGGCCTCCCACGTTTCTGGCTAGCTCCTCCGTCCAAGCCCTGCCGCCCGAGCTTCAGGTTGCATCCTCCTCCCCATCATGAAGTGAGGTTGTTCTGTCGCTCCAGTACATGGTGTGCGAGGCAAGTTTGTCGCTTCACTAATCCTTAGCAATTCGATTCTTCTTTACAGTCTACTCTCTCCTTTTCAAAATAGATGACTCAACTTTGTATTAACTTTAAAAGTTAGTACAAAGTTGAGTCATCTATTTTAAAACGGAGGGAGTAGAAGATAGAACAGAGAGTAGATGTACGACACGAACTACTCTATTGATTCATTGGATTTGGCCAACGTTGTAGGATAAATCAGCCTTATTTTTGTGGGATCCCCTCTGTACCATTTATTTACATGCACTCTGGAAACTCCGAATGTAATACGTACAAGGAATAGAATCGCATCAAGCCTTTCCAAGGAACCCCTTTGGAAGGTGCCAGACAGTCAGGCAGTGGCGAAGCAGTAGCAGCTAGGGAACAAGCTGGGAACCTTTATGATGCTATACAAGCAATTCATTTTAAGCATACATATATACTAGTTCTTAATTCATGGTGATATGAACGTGGATGATTTAAGGTCCAGAGTGATGTTCCAAAACACCTTGGACTTACATATGTTGTTTACATATGCTCATTTTCTTTTCATGCCCATATAACCAAATTTCATCGAAATATATTGCAAGCAAATCCCGCAGCAATGCGCGGGGTATCATCTAGTTGTATAGAATTTGTATGAAAGGGTCACATGGGTAACTTTTAAAATGTTTTATCTTAAAATTTCCATGGCAAGTATAATTTTTTTTCTCAGTTTTGTCATCTAAGTAGTAAGTATGATGGCAAAAATAGAAAAGCATAGTACAAGTGACATGGCAATTTTCTTTAAGATTTTCTCTATAAATGTGTTATAAGACATCGAAAGTTGCTAGATTTTTTAAATAATCACATGGAAGCACAAGTTGTTGAACATGATCTATAGAATATAAAATGGTAACATGGCAAATGCCGAAAAAATGGTGACATGGCAAAATATATTGATTGTACAAAAAGGTCACATGGGCAACTCTAAAAATGTTGTTATCTTATAGTTTCCATGGCAAATTGTAGAAAACCAAAAAAAATCTATCTAAAAAACATTCATAATAGTAAAAAAAGTGAAAATACATAAAAAAGTGAGTTTGCCATGATCATGATTAAAATCCACCTACATATTAACGAATTAGTTTGTCGTGTTTCAGTATATTATATACATGAATAAATACAGAAAGAGAAAAATTCCCATGTGACACAGTGAAAATAATCCGCCTATATGTAATATGAAATAGCCATGCTACATACAACATAAATTTTTCATGGTACGATCCATAGATTTTTCATGGTATACAAAATAATTTTTCCATGGTATATACAAGAAATTTTCCATGGAACAACAAATAAAAAACATATGCATGCAAAATTGCCATGGTATTGTTCCAGAAAATCTACATAGTTAAATTTTGCCATGGTGCCTGCAACTTTGATAGAAAATGTTCTGTAGGTCATGAGAAAGTTCCTTTTTTTTAATAATCGCATTGCAAACACACATAATTGTTGAAAACAATATCTATATTAATGGTGACATGGCAAAATGCAAAATAAATTATATTGGTGACATGATAAATTGTAATATAATTTGTATAAATGGTCATATGGGTAGCTTTAAAAACATCTTTATCTTAAATTTCCATGCCAAGTGTATACAATAAAAATCTAAGTTTTTCTATATGAGTAGTACACATGATGTCAAAAATAGAAAAACATAGTACAAGTGACATGGCAATTTTTTTAAGTTTTTCTCCATAAATGTGTTATAAAAACATGGAAAGTTGTTTGAATTTTTTTAATAATCACATGGAAAGCACAACATGTTGACCATGATCTATAGGATATGAAATGGTAACACGGCAAATGCATGAAAACATTTGGTGACATGGCGAAATGTATATAATTATACGAAAAGGTCGCATGGGCAACTATGAAATATTGTTATCTTAAAATTTTCCATGGTAAATCATAGAAAAAATTTGCCATCTCAAAAACATCTGTAATAAAAAAAAAAGGGAAAATGCATATAAAAGTGAGTTTGTCATGATCATGACTAAAATCTACCTACATATTAAAGAATGTTTTTGCCGTGTTTCAAGATATCATATAAATGAATAAACATAAAAAGAGAAGATTGCCATGACACAGTGAAAATAATCCGCCTATATGTGATACGAAATTGCCATGTTAGATTCGAAAATAATTTGCCATGGCACGATCCATAAATTTGCCATGATATATATAATAATTTGCGATGGTGAATACATTAAAAAACATATGCAAGAAAAGATTGTTATGGTATTGTACGAGAAAACAAAAAACATGCAGAGTTATATTTTGCCATGGTCCATGAAAAGTTTAATAGAAAATATTCTACAGATCTTCGAAAACTTAGCAGAAGTGTACTTGTAACTAAGGATTTCGTGTTACACAAAACATGACAAGTTATTGTATATTTTGTAATAATCACATGGCAAGCATGAAGGTGTTGAGACATCATCTACTTAAATGGTGACATTGTAAATGCAGATTAAAATTATAGGGTGACATGGCAAATTGTATAGGATTTGAATAAAAGGGTCTCAGATGGGCAGCTATAAAAATATTGTTATCTCAAATTTGCCACGACAGTTGTAGAAAAAAAATTCTAAATTTTGCCATCCGAGTAGTACACAGGATAGAAACAATAGAAAAAGCATAGCACAAGTGAGATGACATTTTTTAAAGATTTGTTCTGTACCTCATGGTAAATGCAGGGAAAAAATGTACTGTTACACGGCAAATTTAGAAGAAAAAAAATCTCATTGAACATGGCAAAGGTGTATATATTTGTGAAAAAAAATGGCCACATTGCAACTTAAAAAAATTGGTAACAAAAAAATTCATGGCCAATTGCCATGTGTGTAACAATAGCTGCCCCCGATCCATAAAAATGATGGACGGAGGACATACCTCTCGGCCTGCAGCTCGTCTCGTCAGGGCATAGCCATAAGCACAATTGCTTCCATAGCAGATCTGGGAGCCGCCTAGCCTGCTCGATCTGTTGGTAAGGGGATCTCGATTTACGCATCCATGGCACCGGCAGGCGCATCTTGGCCCTCCCGCCGTGCCCTTGTGAGCCATGCCATGGTTGTAGCTCCAGATATCCAGCAAACCTTAGATTTTGGATCCTAATAAGTGCCACACGTATGGCACGAACGCATGACAACTCCGAACGTTTTTGAAGGCAAGTTTAGTGACGCGAGGATGACAACTCTAGTTTTCAAGCATGGCAACTTTCTATTCGGATAGCAAGTTTCAGTTTTTTTGGTTTGTTTTTTCTTTTCGGATCGCAACTTTAGTTGTAAAAAACGTTAGGACCAGATTGCTTCATGCCAAACACATGGCACATATCATTTGCATAGATTTTTTAAGCATGACAAATCAAACACTTTTCATAGCAAGTTTAGTTGGCGACCATTGCAAATTCGCCTTAGCTTATTTTTTGCCAGGAACTGACGTGCTTGAAAACTTGATTTGCCATTCTATAAATTGCCATGAAAATCATTCGATTTGCCATGTGTAAAAATCTGACGTCAGACTTTTAGCAATTTCGTTAATTAAACCACAATGAACATAGACTTGAAAGAAACAAACACCTCTTACCGAAACGTGCAAAATTAATTTAACCACAATGAACATAGACTTGAAAGAACAAACTCTTCTTACTGAAATGTGCAACATTAATTAAACCACAATGAACATATAGACTTAAAAGAAACAAACTCCTATTATGAAATGAGCAACGCGACGTACATGGTGAGGAGAAGAGAAGGGAACAAATAATAACAACTCAAAACACAAGCCCAGATCCCTCAAGCTCGTGTTGGACGATGCGGTCCAACTCCTCCCCCATCTCCTGGCTCATGTGGTTTACCCAGTCCCCTACTTCTCCTTTTCTGTAAAACACAGAGTTACTCATGACAATGTTATGACCGAGATGAACGCGGCCGACCTGATTGACTTGCAGGCTGGTAAGTGCCTCAAAGCTGCACAGCCTCACCACCTCCTGCGCAACACCGGACCTCTCCTCCTCCTCGGTCAGCGGGATACCAAGGAATTTCGCCAGCTTCCTCACAACCTGCGCTGGATCGGACTTGATCTCTTCGTACTTCAAGAAGAGTACACTGTCCGGCCTTGCCATGCTCTCCCTCCAGTACTCGAGGCAGTGATTCCAGAAGGGGCCACAAGGCGAGAACCCCTTGCAGAACATGCTGAAAGATCTGTCCATGGATAGGTCGGTGCCTGGAAACCCCTTGTTCTCGAAGTGCAGCCTTGACACGAGAGCGTCCTTGGGGTCCCGGCACAGGTACACGACTCGGCAACCGAGTGATCTCATGCCTGGCGGGAGCAACGACATGGGCGTGTGCGTGGCGAGAAGCCTCGGGAACCCAAAGGAGTCGATGTCGATGTGGCCCGTGCCGGCACCAGGGATTTGGATGAACGGCACGAGATGCTGAGGGTGGTGTGTGAGGAGCGGGTGGTCGCGGAAGCTGTAGCGGGATCGGTTGCTTATGGTGAAGGCGAGGGCTTTGAGCCAGGTGGTGCCGCATTTGGGCTGCGTGGCGAGGATGATGTTGTCGGCGCGGGGCACGAAGGCCTGCTTCACGAGCAGGATCCGCTCGAGGTGCCCCCGCCTGAACCAGTAGTTGTGGTATTAGACGAGCGGTTCAGACCACCCTTCTCTAGCTGGAAGTGTGGCTACCAAATTTTTGGGTACGACCTCTTCTTCTTGTGTTGTTGAACTCTCGGTACTAGCACTCTCTAGATCACTCATCATCGATGGAACTGCTACTGGTTGTGGTTGAGCAGCCATGGCTGAGGTAGGAGGGGACGCGAGGATGGCTTAATTTGCCCAATGTATGCTAGTACTTCCTTTGTAGGATGTTGAGGCTGGCTCTAAAGGCCACATATTGTTTACATTTTCTGCAGCAGCCGGTTGGTGCGGTGATGGAGCGTACTACCTCATTTTTTATTTTTTATATGCACACATTTTCTATCCAAAGAGAAGGCTGCATGATTGCTTACATTTTCTCAATGCATGCGATGAACGTCGCACTCACATGGCTTTTTCCTGGCCGCACGAGACACCGACAGGAGGACTGCGTGCGTGCACGAGAGGCATGCAAAGGATTCTGGATGGCCCATTAAGCTCCATGCCCACCTAAAACACACACGCACACATAAACACGCACACATATGGACTTTCTTACCTCCGGCCCTCAGATCCAGACTGCGAACCTGAAACGCTGGAGCTTGTGGAATAGTGGTGGCGGCGGCACGGCGGACCAGCCCAATCCAGTAGTTCCTCGAACAATACTGAGAGGTAGGGGGTGAAAGATGGACACAATGAGTTAAGTAAGGGTGTGGGCTCCACCGTATCTATTGTGTGCGAATACACACCACAAAAAATCAATTGGTCACTGTTGATATATCGACTACGGTACAAGAATGATTTGTACGCGCGAATTGTGGGATGGATCCGACGCCTTTGCGGTACCTGGTAGAAACCAGTACCGCTAGTTTTTCATGTCGCACACAACATCAAAATGTGATTTGATTGATTTACACACATTTACACACAGCATCAAAAGATTTGATCTGTTTGTTGGTGAGCATGGCAAATCCGGTTGAGATCATTTTTTGTTAGGAAATTGACGTGCTTGCAAACTAAATTTGACATCCTGTAAATTTTTTTTTGCCATGAAAATCGTTTGATTTGCCATGTACATTTTCGTTAATTAAACCACAATGGACAGAGACTTAAAAGAAACAAACTCTTCTTATTGGAATGTGCAATACGATGTACATGGTGAGGAAAGGAGAAGTGAACAGATAACAACAACTCAAAACACAAGCCCAGATCCCTCAAGCTTGTGTTGGACGATGCGGTCCAACTCCTCCCCCATCTCCTGGCTCATATGGTTTGCCCAGTCCCCTACTTCTCCTTTTCTGTAAAACACAGAATTATTGATGTGAATGTTATCTCCGTAACGAACGCCGCCGACCTAATTCACCTGCAGGCTGGTAAGCATCTCAAAGCTGCACAGTCGCACCACCTCCTGAGCAACACCGGAGCTCTCCTCATCCTTGGTCAGCGGGACACCGAGGAATTTCGCCAGCTTCCTCACCGCATGCACCGGATCGGACTTGATCTCTTCATACTTTAGGAAAAGAACATTGTCCGGCCTTGCCACGCTCTCCCTCCAG
The DNA here is from genome assembly GCF_002575655.3 of Aegilops tauschii subsp. strangulata. NCBI lineage: Eukaryota > Viridiplantae > Streptophyta > Magnoliopsida > Poales > Poaceae > Aegilops > Aegilops tauschii. The sequence continues at coordinate 26,887,457 of NC_053036.3, read as the reverse complement.
TACTCAAGGCAGTGATCCCAGAAGGGGCCATAGGGCGAGAACCCCTGGCAGAACATGCTGAAAGCACTATCCATGGACAGGTTGGTGCCCTGCAACACCTTGTTCTCGAAGTGCAGCCTTGACACGAGGGCGTCCTTGGGGTCCCGGCACAGGTACACTACCCGGCAGCCAACCGATCTCGTGTCCGGCGGGAGCAACGACATGGGCATGTGCGTGGCGAGAAGCCTCGGGGACGGAAGTGTATGGATGTCGGTGTGGTTCGGGCCGGCGACCGGGATCTCGATGAATGGCACGACATGCTGCGGGTGGCGTGTGAGGAGCGGGTGGTCGCTGAAGCCGTAGCGGGATCGGTTGGTGATGGTGAAGGCGAGGGCTTTGAGCCAGGTGGTGCCGCACTTGGGCTGCGTGGCGAGGATGATGTCGTCCGCGCGGGGCACGAAGGCCTGCTTGACCAGCAGGATTCGCTCCAGGAGCCTGGGTCTGAACCAGTAGTTCTTGTATTGAACAAGTGATCCAGACCATCCCTCTCTTACTGGAAGTGCGGCTACGAAATCCTTGGGCGGGAGGACATCTTCTTCTTGTATTGTTGAACTCTCGGTACTAGCACTCTCTGGATCGCTTATCATTGATGGAGCTATAGCCGGTTGAGCAGACATGGCTGATGTGGGAGGGGAGGGGAGGCGAAGATGGCTTAATTCATATAGCCGGTTGAGCAGACATGGCTCAATGGATGTTGAAGCAGCCGGTTGGTACGATGATGGAACGTACTACCTGATTTCATTTTATACAGTATATAATATACACACATTTTTTTTTTCAAAGAGAAGGCTGCATGATTGCTTACATTTTCTGGACGCATGCGATGATCGTGACACTCACATGGCTTTGTCCTGGATGGTCACATGCAGCTTCTCCATGCCCACCTAAAACATATCCATGAGTATGAGTAAGAGCATCTACCGGGCTCTCCAAACCTTCTTATATGTCGGCGGACGCCTAGTCGGTGACGGGTAAAAAAAAGACTTCTCATGCTGGCCTTATATGCCTGGGCTGACTGGCACCGCTGATATCCAGCCTAAATTCTAGGGTGGATAGAGGGCGGACTAGGCGAGTCTGGCACGGCCATCATGTTGGACTGACAGGCGGTCCCAGGCGGAAATACTCGGAATCAAACGGTTCGACTGGTGTCTTTTCCCAAGGGTGTGGATACATTCATACCGACGCATGGCATCGCTCCGGCTCGCCGCTCTACGGGTAAAGCCCGGCTATTTAAACCGGACGACAACCCCCGGCCCTTGCCGCATTCATTTCCCTTCCTCCCCGTGCCGCCACCCTAGCCGCGTCCACTCTCCTGGTGCCTTGAGCTGCTCGAGGAGAGCCGGGCTAGGCGCAAAGCTCGGATCGTAGTCGACCTGCCTCCGAACTCGTCGGAGCCGGAGGAGGAGTAGGCAGAGTAGCAGCTTGAGGCTGACCCATAGGAGGAGGAGGCCATGGAGGAGGCGGGTCCGGTTGCGGGCTTCGCCATGTAGGAGGGTATGGATGAGTTCGAGGTGGCACAAGCGGATGAGGCAGCAGAGCTTGCAACCATCCTTGAGTCCATCCATTCTGATACCGAGGTGGAGGTCAACCGCCACTTCCTCCACCAGTGGAGCTAGAGTCCAACGATGAGACGGAGTTGCCACAGGAAGCTGATACGTCCATTTTGCATTGTTATTCTTTACTGTAATTTATCTTATTTCAATGATGTATTTCACATTATGGTGCAATTCTAATGCCTTTTCTCTTTTACAATGCAAGTTATATCAAGAGAGGAAGATTACCGACAGCTGAAATTATCGACCTGAAAAAGTAACAAAAGATATATGAATTCTCCGAAGGTTAAAATGAAGCATTAATTTTTGAAGAATTATTTTGAAATATATGAAGAACATTAGAGCAAAGAAGCACCGGAGGGGGTTCACCAGTCAGCCAAAAGGACAGGTGGCGCGACATACCCTTGTGGGCCCCTGGTGGGTCACCTCCCGTAGTCCTTTTGCAATCAATTTCATTTACCCTAGAAAAAAACACCAAAAAGTTTCAAGACATTTCGTCGCTGTTTCGAGGAGGAACCAGGGCAGAAACATTTTTACTCTCTGGCGGAGCGATTCCATCAGAGAAACTTCTCTCTAGGAGGGGGAGTTGAAGCCTTCATCATCACCAACGTTCCTCTTATCGTGGGGATTACCATCTTCATCAACATCTTGATCAGCACCATCTCATATCTATACCCTAGTTCATCTTTTTTGTTCAATCTTTGTATCAAATCTTGGATTGGTACCTGAGGGTGCTAGTGTGTTGATTACATCTTGTAGTAAATGCTTGTTGGTTTAATTGGTGGAAGCTTATTATGTTCAGATTGCTGATCATATATATACCCATTGATCATGATCAATATGATAAGTTATGAGTAGTTTCTTTTGTTCTCGAGGACATGAGAGAATTCTTGTTACTAGCAATCATGTGAAGTTGATCATCAGTCAATACTTTGATATTATGCTGTGTTATTCTTTCTCTATAGGTGTTATATTTATGTTCATATTTATCTTCCCTCACCCTCCGAGTCTCTCCCTCTCTCTCTCTGGTGTGCTCTCACATGCATGGACAGCATAGTCTCTTTCTCCCCTATGCTTTATCTCTTGAGGAGCAAGCTCACATGCATATACAACACAGCACAGTGTATCTCGCTAAAAGGTGCGGCGTTTTCTTATGGAGAGAGAATCGCAGGCAGTGCTAGCGATGGCAACGTGCCAACTAGTCGATGTTTATCTGCAGTTCTGAATTCGCTGAAGAGACGTGTGCTAGTCAAGTACAGATATGGCGCCCGGCAGGCCTGTCTCTTCGCAGTTTAATATTCGATCGACGAAGATATGGCGCCAACAAAACAACGAAAACATGGCTGTCAGTGGCAATCAGCGGGCCTCTCCGTCTACCGTCCAGTCTCCAGAACCATGTGCTACCTTGATGCCTCGCGCGTTTGCTGCCGTAATCTGTTAATACAGCACTAAATCAAAGATACGTATTTATTTTGAGACGAAGTTTTGTTATTTTTTGATGTAAAGTTATTGTGCCTAACATCTCTCTGCTCATTAACTATTTACCAGGTAAGCAAATTTGTCTTGAAATACATTTACTTATCCACATCACCGCTCCCACTACAATCAACCTTAGGCATATAGAATTAACACTGGTCATACCGGAGTAATTCCAGCAGTAATATAGGGTCCAACTTAGAAAATTTGTTTAGAGCAACTCCAACGGAGTGACCCAAATCGTCTGCCTGCGTCCGTTTGAGTTGGCGCGGACAAAAGCGAAGGCCCAACGCACCGACCCAAACCCAAAACGCATCCGCGCCGCACGTCCCCTCGGTGTCCGCTGCGGTCCCACTTGGCGGCCGCCCAACTACCGCCTGCCGTCTAATTTATGACGACCACCGACACTGGCCCCATTAGTCAGCCAGTGCAAGTGTCGTGTTTTTTTAGTTTACTAGGGCAGTGTGCGGGCAACTTATTAGTTTTTTTAGTTTTCTAATTGTTTAAGTGGACTTTGAACTGCGTTCGACCGGCCATTTATATTTAATTAGTCAGCTTCGCCCACGTCAGCATAAATGGGTCGGCCTCCCATTGGGCGGGGCGGCGAGGGTGCGCGGCCGGCGGGGGGGGGGGGGGGGGGGGGGCGCTCAAGGAAGGAGATGCATCAAGAGGTTGAAGAAAGACCGTGGGCCATTGATTTCACATCCAACAGTTCACAGAATCGACTGACCTCAAACGAAATTTACTGATTTTTAGCCACGCCCAGAGTCTACTACTCCCTCCGTTCCTAAATGTAAGTCTTTGTAGAGATTCCATTATAAACCACATACGGATGTATATAGATGCATTTTAAGTTTAGATTCATTCATTTTGCTCCGTATGTAGTCCATTTAGTGGAATCTCTACAGAGACTTACATTTAGGAACGGAGGGAGTACTATCTAATAACAAAAACCACTCCACTAATTATTCATGCTTAGTGATTACGAAAGTACAAACATTACTTGATCATGAGAAATCATGATAGTGTATGGGGGACGGGAGTCGTCTCGAATCACTGAAAAGTGAGGCCGGTCGCATGGAACTTGTCGGCGACGATTTCGTCGAGGCGTCGCGCCATCTCCGGCGTCATGTGGTTCGCCCAGTCGCCGGCCACGCCCTTCCTGAACAGCGCCTCGCGCGGCACCGGGACGAGGGGATCCAGCTGGCCCGTCGAATTGGCTTCCAAGGGCTTGAGGTGACCGAAGCTGCAGAGCTTGACGATGTCCTGGACGACGCCGGCGTCCTCCTCCTCGTCGGAGAACGGCAGCCCGACGAACCGCGCCAGATCCCTGACGTTCCCGGCGGGGTCGCGCAGCAGCTCCTCGTACCGCAAGAAGAGCACGGCGTCTGGCCTCGCGATGCTGGCGCGCCAGTAGCCGAGGATGTGGTCCCAGACGGGTCCATACGGCACCGCGCCGCTGCACACGGAGTCGAGGACGTCGGCCAGCGCCAGGTCTGGATGCACATGCTGGAGGAAGTGCCACAACGAGACGACCATGTCCTTGGGCTCCCTGCACACGTAGACGACCTTGCACCCGCCGGCGCCCGGCATTATCATGCCGAGCGGCATGTGCGTGTTCATTAGGCGCGGGGACGGCAGCGCCTCGAGCTTGGCGGCCTCCGCGCGGCTCCGGAAGAGGTTCTCCAGGAAAGGGATGCACTGGTGCGGGTTGAGGCGTAGCAGCGGATGCCCGGCGTCGGCGGCCGGATAAGCCCGCCGTGCCATGGTGGCGAACGCCAGGGCGTTAAGCCACGTGGTGCCGGACTTGGGAAAGCTTGCGACGATTACGTCGTTGCGGCAGGGCTCGAAGCGGCGCTGCAGGGCGACGGCCGCGGCGGCGAAGTAATCCGGCAGCCAGAAGCCCTGGTAGCAACGGATGTTCATCCGGCCGTTGAACGCGGACGCGCTCGGCAGGGCGGCGTGCTCTTCCGGGAGCTGCTCCGGCACTGGGGAGACCAAGCCTGGGTCGGTCTCGACGTCCGCGAAAGGGACGGGGCCGACCGGAGTACCAGCTGGTGCCTTAGTCTTGGCCGCCATTGATGGCCTTCAAGAGAAGAGTGTGGACGAGGGTGGTGCTCGATATATATTTTGTTCCTATATAATATTGAGTGAGAGGCTCGTATGTATGCGTACTAGAGTATCGCCCACTCCCCCACTTGCTGCAAATATAGAATAGTTTGGTGGTAAACGTTTGGAGCCGGAAGTCCGGCCGAATTTTCGGCCGGTTCCCACGCCACGCTGGCTCACGCGCCCGTGAAACAACCGTCTCGCGCGAGACGAGTGTACACATGGTAGGGCCCACGCACGAAACAACTCACCGCTGGCCACACAAACCTTATCCCCATCCCGTGAGTATCTAATCCAGTTCATCCCCGCCGCCGTCCCCTCTCTGAGTCCAAAATACAAGCACCGGCGACTGCACTTTTGAGGACGCCAGAGCTGATGCAAGCGGCAGTTGCGTCCATGGATGTGGAACTGCATCCTCTTCTCCCCCGACGGCTGGAGCGGCGAGCGGCAACCATGGATGGCAGGAGCTGCAACCCGCTTTCGTGGGAGCTACAACCGGCGTCCATGGGAGCTGCAGCCGAAACGCGAGCTGCAACCATGGATGGCGGGGAGCTGCAATCGCGCCTCCGGGGGAGCTGCATGCGGTGAACGGTGACTTTTCTTTTCTCTGGAACACGAGTGCTATAACCGTTTTTCTTTCTTGCTGGTACCGGCGGTGATTTTTGCTGGAAACGGCTACAGATTTTGCTGCATTCATACATGGCCGAGCCGCGTCCCGTGACGGCGGTGACCTATTTTTGCTACAACTGTTGTAGTTTTTGCTACGTCCATGGATGATTTTTGCTACATCCTTTTTTCATGGTGAACCTGTAGGCTCGACGGCGGCGACCTATTTTTGCTACAACCGTTGTAATTTTTGCTACGTCCGTTGATGGTTTTTGCTACATTCCTTTTTTCATGGTGAACTTGCAGGCTCGACGGCGGCGTCCTATTTTTGCTACAACCTCTGTACTCTTTTCTACGCCCGTCGAGGATTTTGGCTACATCCTTTTTTCACCGTGGACCTGCAGGCTCGACGGCGATTAGCGGCGGGTGGGGGTGGCTGGCAAGCACGGGCAGCACGGGGTTGACCGATCGGTCCTTTGGTTGGGCACGGATTTGGAATCCAGTGTGTTCAAGTAAAGATAGTGCGGTAGCGGCAGCATCCTCGCGGTGGATTTGTGTCCTTGAGCTCTGTCGTTGCGACAACGTTTGCTCCAGCGTTGAAGGAGCCCACGAGGAGCTCTCAGCGAGACATAGGGAAGCCTCTTGTCATGGGAGCGCCAGATGAACTTATATTTGAAAATTGTTAAACATGTATTAGAAAAAATGTTCATGATGTACACGAAAAATGTGGAATGAATACCGAAGAAACAAAAAAAGGATGAAAATCATGAAAGAAACAAGAGAAACTAAGACCGAAAGAAGAACAAAATAATTGAAAACCGAAAAGGAAAAACTAAAAACAAAGAAAAAAGTAGTGAAAATCAAGAAAGAAACAAAGAAAACATATAAAAATAAAAGTGAAGAAAAACAGTTAAAACCGTGAAAAACAAAGAAAAACAGAGAAAAGCCAAAGTAAAAGAAAAGAAAAGAAAAACTATGAAAACCTAGGAAGAACCGAATAAAATTAGTGAAAAAATAAAGAGAATCATAAAAACCTGAGAAAACAGGTGAAGAAAAAGGATTTTTTTTTCTTCGAAAAAGCACTAGCGAATGAAACCCAGTGAACAAAACAAGCGAACTCGATCGCAACCAGCAAACGAGGGGAAAAAGGAAAACCGGTCAGCCCATTTGGGGGGAGGGGGGGGGGGGGGGGGAGATATTGACGATTCCTATTTGGCACTTTAGGCGCCCGCTAATCGACCAACCGGCCTCCCTCATCAAGGTTCGCTGGTATAACCACCGAGCCATGGAGCGGGATCTGCTAAGCTTCAACTATTTTCTTCATTTATTATTTCGTTTTCCTTTTTATTTTATTTCATTTTCCTTTTCATATTTTTATACGTATAGGAAATACCTCCTATGTTTTCTGCATTGTCTCCCTTTAATTTTTTTATTTTTTCGTTTCTTGAATGCATGAACTTTTTCCAAATCGAGGACATTTTTTTTTCAAAATCAATGAACATTTTTTAGTAAACTATTTTTAGAAACTGATGCAGTTTTTTCCAAATTCGATGAACTTTTTTCAATTCGAGGAACATTTTCTTCAAATTCAATGAACTTTCTTCATATTTGATGAACTTTTTTCAAAACCGATGACGTTTTTTCTAATTCAATAAAGTTTTCTCAAATTCGTTGAACTTTTTTCAAAAATTGATGAACTTTTTTCATTGTTGTGTTTTTTTTTAAATGGATGAACTTTTTTCAGTATTGTGTTTTTTTAATAGATGAAATTTTGTCAAATTGGTGAACATTTTTCCCGAATTTTGATGAACATTTTTCCTAAATTGAACTTTTCTTGAATAGGGCAAGTTTTTTTTCATGCTCATGAACTTTTTTCTGAAATCTGTGAAGTTTTAATTTTTTCTAAAGAAAAACATGTATGAGCAGCTATAATAGTTTTTAAAGTGTTAGTGCTGCATTTATTCACTTGCAGCGGCACACCCTAGTGGTTAGCGGAACACCTGTTGTGTAGGACGTGTGTTCTATTCGTCGTGTGAGCAAAAAAAATTGGTGCGCTGTCCAGACATTTGTTAGTATCGCTTTAAACGAGATATAACATCACTGAAAAAAAAGGAGGAAACACTATGTTGGACTTATCTTTGCGTTTGTTGTTGCAGCATGTCACGCTCGTACAGGTCCCGGACTCCCACAAACTGCTGAATGGCGTGCCCTTCACCACCAAGAGGCGCCTATGAGGCATTGGGATCACAGCTTACCGACCCATGTATGGACTCCATCTGGTCACCACGGGTGCCAAGCCGTGTTGGTGTGTTTGGCTGGTTGTTCTACCTTGACCAGCTAAATACTCGAGCTAATCTACACCGCAAGACACTCGTTGATTCTTCGACCTGTGCTCGATTCTCTGCTGCAGTGGAAGACCGTGCTCATTTTTTGGGGTGCACATCCTCATGTGTTGTATGGGATGCTCTTGGTTTTCAACCAACCTACTCGCTGATCTCATCCCTTTGGACCGCCCTGAACACTACTGGACTGTCATAGCTATTTGGCCGTTCATCATCCTCTTGCTACTCAGGAAAAGTTGGGATGTTACAAACTCTAAGGTGTTTAGAAGCATTGATGTATCCCATAATGATGTGATCTCTAACATCATTGCAGATCTAACCCTTTGGTCTTATCGCCTCAATAAAGGCACCTCTTACGGATCATGTCGGGTTGTGGCGTGATTATCTATCCTCCTACCTAGTCTAAAAACTCTCCTGTACAAACTTTTTTCTTGCATATATTCAGGTGGGGAGTCCCCCCCCCCCCGGTTTTAAAAACATGTACCGCATCACCGTGCATTGCGTGATGCCCCGTAGATGCACGTTCGTATATGACGGACTTCAGGCTTATGTACTCATCTTCCGCGAATTATCATGCATCATATTCCATATGGAACACTTAGGAGAAACCATGGAAATAGTATAGAGTTAGTTGTTAGTAATAGCTACAACCCAGATATAAATTTACTGAACACAACACATAATGTGTAAAGCATTTTGGGCTGTTAATTTACGAAATTTCAGCATTGTTCCAAATGGTGAGAATTTAGCAATGTAATTACATATGGAAAAATTGTCTCCTCTAAACATACATGCCTGGAATCAATGCTTGTCTGAGGTTCCTCCTTTCTCGCATTGCTTTCTTAGCCTTTTGCATCCACTTCGTAGCATTCCTCTTGTACTCGTCCTTCTTCTCCCCATGCATTACATCTCTAATACACCTCTTAACCTCCGCACTCCTTAGCCATCCACTTTCATTCTTCCGTACTCGCACATCCATACCCCACATGCTCTTCACATACTTTGCGATAGTGGGTTGGTCCGCCTAGTGAGGAATTCCAACAAGAGGTACACCGCAAACAGCTGCCTCCAAATGGTGAGAATGTAGCACTGTAATTACATATGGAAATTGTTGTCTCCTCTAAACATACATGCCTGGAATCAGTGCCTACTTGCTTATTTTGAATAAATATTACATTGTTGAAAATTCAAATTGACGAATACTTCGCAGTGAATTCAGCAATATGCTTGTCCGAGCTTCCACCATCTCGCATTGCCTCCTTGGCCTTCTGCATCAACTTCGTTGCATTCCTTTTATACTCGTCCTTCCTCTCCCCATCCATGACCTCCCTAATACACCTCCCGACCTCCCCACTCCTTAGCAATCCATTTTCGCTCTTCCGCGCTCGCACACCAATATCCCATGCACTCTCCACATACTTTGCGATGGTGAGTTGGTCCGCCCAGTGCGGAATTCCCACAAGAGGTACACCGCAAACAACGGCCTCGAGTGTCGAGTTCCAGCCACAATGAGTAACAAAACAACCTACATATACATATATGTTTATGAAATAAAAAGGAAATGTTGTTACGAGTCTATATGTTTATCAATTTTTTAATTTCATTTCCATACGAGGAGGAAACAAATATGGCCTTGTGATATCATACCTATGGCCTTATGTGCTAGAACCTCAAGTTGGGGGCACCAAGAAACAATCAATCCATTCTTCTCACATTTTGCCTTGACTTCTTCGGATAACTTGTGTGCCTCGTTGGACCTAACAACCCATAGAAAAGGTTTGCCTGAGCTGCATACTCCATTGCCAAGTTCCTCCAGCTGGGTTGCGTCATAGTTCGAGAAAGTCCCATAGGATACAAGCACAACAGAGGAGATGCTTTGTTCTTCTAGCCAATCCAAACATGGTGCATCGTCGCCGAAAAGATTGAAACCATAAGACTTGTTGGAGGGCAGACGATCGTCCTCGAGGTAAAATGATGGCAAGGTGGGGCCTACTGTCTTCGCTCCCCACGTCAATTCCATGTACTCTGCCTCCTGCTCCGTTGGCAAAATGTCAAGCACCAAGTTTTCTTTAAAAACCTAATTAACTTCCCTAATTAACAAAGATCAAGAAATAAGTTCCATGTTAAAAAAAATTGCGGCGGGAAACTTCCATGTTAATTTGCAAATCCATTCCATTGAGTGAGTAGAGAGCACACGAACACGACTAACCGTTGGCTCGATGTCGCTGAATGAGTTGACGAGCACGTCGTCGGCCTCCTCCAGCCCGTCGAACTGCCCAATCGACATCTTAAAGAACCCTGGCTGCGACTCAGGCGCCCCTGCGAATGGCGGCACGTCCTCCGGCCCCAGCTCCACGCCCAGCGCTCCGCGCGCCAGCAGCTCACGCCCGTCCGTCACCGGCGGCGCCAGCCGACCCGCCCACAGCTCCCCGTAGACGACGTTCACAGCGCACGGCTGCGAGAAGAACGCCGCGGCAGGCACGCCGGCCGCGCGCGCCACCCGCCCTGCCCACGGCAGGTGCGAGTCGTACACTAGCACGCGCACCGCGGTCGTTTCCTCCGATAGCAGGAGCTCCCGCAGCGTCTCGGAGCCCACGGCCTCCAGCCGGGAGAAGTACTTGTCGGTGTCCAGGCACGAGGCGAAGCCGCCGGCGTCGAAGCCGTCGGAGATGGGAGCCACGCGGAAGGGCGCGCCGGGGAGCGGGGTGACGGAGAGCACATGGCGGGTGGTGACGAGCGTGGGGCAGAGGCCGTGGCGCGCAAGGCGGCGGCCCAGCTCCAGCATCGGGTTCGTGTGGCCCTGCGCCCCCGGGAACGGCAGGAGGAGGACGCTCCCGCCCTCGCTACGAACTCCATGGCTGACGACGCTCGAGCTGGCGGTGGCCGCCGGCGTGCTCTCCATGTCTCCGCTTGGAGTGGTGGTTGGTTTCTTGGGTGTTTCTGTTTCCTAGTGTTTGCATGGACTATGTAGGCATGGAAGCAGAGTGGCGCGCAAGGTTTCTCTTCGGGATAGTCAAATTTTTTTTAAAAAAAATTGCGTGGTCGCGTCGGGATAGTCAAATTTGTTGCTGCTGAAGACTGGCGCGCAAGATTGGTGTCGTGCTCTGCGTACGCGAGATTTCTGTGCGGTGTCTTTTGCGACCGAGTGGAAGCAACGAGGAAACACTCTTCCGACGACAATCACTCGCAAACACTTGCGCGTGATGTGGACAACCATATTATTATCAGCTCGAGTGCTCACTAGCCTCTGCTGGTTAAATTTGTAGCTCGCCACCCGCCCTCCAATCCCGCAACAACAGCGGCCCAGGTGTCACACAAACAAAAACAAGCCAGTTCCCCAATGTGATCATACACACATTGGTATCCAATCTTCCCATGACAGAAATAGAGTAATATAATCTATCACTCTAAACAAACACAAGGGAGACATTGACACATTTCCAGTTTATTTGTCATAGCAAAATAGCCCGTGCCGGGAAAAAAATATAACACTTCCCTAACACAATAACCATGACTCAAGACCTTAATAGGTCCACGTCCATTATTTAACACATGACATCCCATCTGTGTTGCCACTTATCCTCCTCCCACATTCGCCGACGATGGACACGGTGCTTACACAATCACAACGTGTTCGAATGATGTCAATTCTAAGATGTCTCTCGCTTGGCATAAGATGAGAAATCACCTTTTTTTTCATGTGCGGTTTTGGCGAGGCTTGCATATGCGGTTACAGATAATTTCTTTCGTCCCTAATCTTGGTTTTGTTGAGGTGTTCATTTTCAATCTGGATCGGCAATAAATATCAATTCCATCATATCCCTCTCTATCCTTTCTTACACTGTCAAACCAAACCAGTTTAACAGCATCTCCCAGACGCGCGCTAAAAAACTTTTACAGCGCCGAAATAGTGATTTCGCGTGCGGGAGGGGTTGGTTGCTTTTTCAGGCGCTGTAAATTTTAGCGCGCCGCTGTAGCGCTTCACTGGGCGCGATAAAATACAACACGCGCGACCAGCCGACGCTTGGACAAAAAGTTCAAGCACATACGAAACAACATATAGTTCAAATTTTCATACAAAACATGACATTAATGCAAGTCCCACACCGCAAGCTAGTTCATACGATGCAAATAAAACTAGATAAAACGATGCTTCTAGATATAAAGCGATACAAATAAACTAGATAAAAACTACTACTCCCCATACTCCTCGTGGTGTAGTCCGCCACGTAAACGCGTCGGTCCACCGAGGATCGTCATCGTCCCAGGTCGACGCGAGTACCAGGTCGTACCAGGCTTTCGCCAGTGCCTTTCGCTCATGCATGTCCTCCCGACGCGCGGCTCTGCCCTCCTCTGCGCCCAGAACTCATTCTCGGCGGCGACATCCCGCGGGAAGCGCTCGTGCCACACCGCCATGGCGTGCTTATCCGCATCGGCGATCGGGAGGTGGCGCTCCCGCCTCCACTGGATGCGGCGATTCTCGTCGGTGATTAGCCGCGAGGGAGACGCGAGTTCCTGCGTCTGCTCGCGTGTCCACGCGTCTGAGAAGTTCATCTGCGACTCCCGAGGCGCCACGCCGCCGCGTCGTACGCACGGGCGGCCTTGTGGGCGGTCTCGAACGTCCCAAGCCACAGGCGTGTATCGCCGGAGCGGATCTCCGCGTAATACACGTCGTAGGGGCGGAGGTGGACGCAGCGGAAGCCGCAGGTGCTCCGGGGGCGCGGCGGCGGCAGGGAGAGAGGGCGCTAGAGGTGGCGGGAAAAGGCGCGGCGACGGCGGAGCACCGAAAGAGGCGAGGAGGAAAGCGTGGGGAAAGAGGAGAGGCGAGGAAGATGGCGGTTGGCGGGCGCCCTTGCACGGCTTTTATCGAGCACGCTCTTTTTTCCGCGTGTGAAGTTTTTTTCCTGCGCCGAATTTTCACTCGCCTGCTGGAGCGTGCCAAAATTTCTTTTTTGCAGCGCGCGGGTAATCTACGGCGCCTGTTAGAGCTGCTCTAACAGAACAAACGGTTTGAGTGGCTGGAGCACACAAGTATGAGTGTATGGCTCACCTTTGGCTCGATGTCGATGAATGAGTTGACGGGCACGTCGGCGGCGTCCTCCAGCCCGTCGACCTGCCCAATCGACGTCTTAAGGAACACCGGCTGCGACTCCTGCGCCGACGCGGATGGCGGCACGTCCTCCGGCCCCAGCTCCACCCCCATTGCTCCGCGGGGCAGCAGCTCACGCCCGTCCGTCACCGGCAGCGCACAAGTTGCTTGGGATGGATCACGTAGGGATGGAAGCAGAGTGGCGCGCAAGATTTCTCTTCGGGCGCCCAAGGTTGCTACTGCAGAGTGGACGCGCCCAAGGTTGTTGTGGTGCTCTGCGGACGCAAGATTTCTGTCCGGTGGCGAAAGCGAAACAGGATCGTGCACTTGACTAGCTCGGCTCCGTTTTGCGGCCGAGTGGAAGCCACGAGGAAGGTCAGGTCAGGTGCTGCCGATCCATTTTCGACCATACATACATACATACCACGCCGTCCACATCACTCTCCCGAGAACAGAGACGGAGCAAATTGTCAATCAGACAATTACTCGCAAGCACGCGCGCATGACGTGGACAACGATATTATCAGCTCTGAGTAGTCACTGGGGTGAGTGATACTAAAGTGAAGAGGAAGAATGAGGGAAATACGCAATGGTTCCTGGGTACATATGTATCCTATATTTTTTTTAATAATTAAACAAAAGTCAAAATAGTTAAGAAATTATTTTTAGAATAAACTTGACTTACTTGCACACTAATATACAAATTTTCTAAAAAATAATAATACCATGCCTTCACAGTGTAAAAGACAAAATTTATTTGCTACTATAGATCTCTATTCACACTATTTTGACTGCAAATTTGTGTTTTTTGAAAAGAAGTCAAAGAGGAATTTTATTTTTTTCGGAACTTCTCTCACCAGTACAATGGAAGGTCAATTTTTTTTGAAAAGAAATACTGTTAGAAATTTTTAACTTTTTGTTAAATTACTAATTCCTTTTCCATATAGGGTACATATGTACCCAAGAACCAAACGTTCCCCAATCTTTAATCAAAACGTGCATACGGAATATGCGATGAATCGCAATATAACCATCGAGTGGATGTGGATAATTAGGCCTAAATTTATATCGATAAATACTTGGCTGCAAATTCAGCAATATTTTTATCCAAACTCCCTCCTTCCTGCATTGCTTCTTTGGCCATCTTCATCCACTTTGTCGCATTTCTGCGGTACTCGTCCTTTCCCTCCGCATCCATCACCTTCCGGATGCACCTCTCCGCCTCCTCCCACCTCACCAAGCCTTTCACGTGTGCCCGCATCCGCACTCCGATCCCCCATGCACTCCCCACATACTTTGCCGTGGTTGGCTGGTCAGCCGACCGTGGCATTGCCACCATTGGCATGCCGGCAACAATTGCTTCCGTCGTCGAGTTCCATCCGCAGTGTGTCAAGAAACAACCTGCAAATTGAAAGGTAAATTAACACCTCAAAAATTGATAGTATTTATTTATAAAAAGAAATTCCCCATTTCATTTCATACCTATGGCTTTATGCGCCAAGACCTCAAGCTGGGGACACAAGGCACGAGTAATCCATTTTCCTTGCATCTGTCATGGAGTTCTTCAGATATCTGTTCTACCTCGCTGGATCTCACGACCCAGACAGATGGCTTGCGGAATCGCAGAGCCCATTTCCAAGCTCGCCGGCGTCGAGGCTGTAGACCGTCCCATAGGACGCGAGGACTACTGAGATAGGAGGCTACCGATCCAGCCATGCCATGCACGGCGCGTCGCTGCTGAAGAAGCTGACGCCGTAGGCCTTGTTGGACGGCAGGCGGCCGTCGTCGAGGAAGAAGGACGGCAGCGTCGGGCCGACCGTCTTGGCGCGCCATCTGGACTCCATGTACTCCGCCTCCTGCGGCTCGAGGTCGCGGAAGGAGTTGACGAGCACGTCGCCGGCGTCCTCGAGGCCCTCGACCTGCCGGATCGACACGTCGAGGTATTTGGGGTACAGCTCCGGCGACACGAGGAATGGCGACAGGTCCTCCGGCCCGAGGTCCACGCTCAGCGCGCTACCGTCGGCTAAGGCCAGCGGCGCGCGCCCCGCCCACGCCTCGCTGTAGATCAGGTCCACTCTGCACGACTGCGACATGAACGCCGCGGTCGGCACGCCCGCGGCGCGTGGGGGCGCAGCGGCGGCGACGGCTAGGGTTAGGATCGTGCTGCGATAGATACCATGTAGAAGAGAAAGATGTGGGCTGTGCAATCGTGATGTATTGATCGGTGCATCAGGCACGTATATATAAGTATAGAAGGGGCCACAACCTCAACTATACAGAGGAAACAGGAGGCAAGCCCTATACACAAACATACACGTACACAATATACTAACACCTTGAAATGCCGAATCGACACGTCCAAGTACTTGGGGTACAGCTCCGGCGACACCACGAACGGCGACAGGTCCTCCGCCCCAAGGTCAACGCTCACCGTGCCACTGTGGCGCAGCGCGCTCCCGTCGGCCATCGGCAGCGGCGCGCGCCCCGCCCACGCCTCGCCGTAGATCAGTCCACGGTGCACGACTGCGACATGAACGCCGCGGTCGGCACGCCGGCCGCCTTTGCCACACGCGGCGCCCACGCCATGTGCGGGTCGTAGACCATCACAGACGGCATCCTCCCGGCGCGCGCCTCGGTGGCGATGACCCGCGCCAGCGTCTCGGACCCCACGGCCTCGGCCTTGCGGCAGTATTTTTTTAATCTTCTCCACATAACCCCCATCATTATATTCTATTCCACCCATAGTGCTATGTCCATGGCTCACGCTCATGTATTGCGTGAAATATGAAAAAGTTTGAGAATACTAAACTATGAAACAATTGATTGGCTGAAACCGAGGTTGTGCATGATTTGGATATTTTGTGTGACGAAGATGAAAACATAGCCAAACTATATGATTTTGTAGGGATGAATTTTCTTTGACCATGTTATTTTGAGAAGATATAATTACTTAGTTAGTATGCTTGAAGTATTATTACTTTTACGTCAATATTAAACTTTTATCTTCAATCTTTCGGATCTGAATATTCATGCCACAATTGAGAGAATTACATTAAAAATTATGCTAAGTAGCATTCCACATCAAAAATTCTGTTTTTATCATTTACCTACTCGAGGACGAGCAGGAATTAAGCTTGGGGATGCTTGATACGTCTTCAACGTATCTATAATTTTTTATTGTTCCATGCTATTATATATTCTGTTTTGGACATTTAATGGGATTTATTATACACTTTTATATTATTTTTGGGACTAACCTATTAACCGGAGGCCCAGCCCAAATTGCTTTTTTGGCCTATTTCAGTGTTTCGAAGGAAAAGGATATCAAACGGAGTCCAAACGGAATAAAACCTTCGGGAACGTGATTTTCGGAACAAACGTGATCTAGAGGACTAGGAGTGGACGTCAAGCAATCAACAAGGAGGCCACGAGGCAGGGGGGCGCGCCTACCCCCTAGGCGCGCCTACCCCCTAGGCGCGCCCTCCACCCTCGTGGGCCCCTCGTAGCTCCACCGACCTACTTCTTCCTCCTATATATACCTACGTACCCTGGAAACATCAGAGACGGAGCCGAAACCCTATTTCACCGCCGCAACCTTCTGTACCCGTGAGATCCCATCTTGGGGCCTTTTCCGGCGCTCCGCCGGAGGGGGCATCGATCACAGAGGGCTTCTACATCAACACCATAGCCTCTCCGATGATGTGTGAGTAGTTTACCTTAGACCTTCGGGTCCATATTTATTAGCTAGATGGCTTCTTTTCTCTCTCTTTGGATCTCAATACAAAGTTCTCCTCGATTCTCTTGGAGATCTATTCAATGTAATATTTTTTTGCGGTGTGTTTGTCGAGATTCGATGAATTGTGGGTTTATGATCAAGATTATCTATGAACAATATTTGAATCTCCTCTGAATTCTTTTATGTATGATTGGTTATTTTTGCAAGTATCTTCGAATTATCAGTTTGGTTTGGCCTACTAGATTGATCTTTCTTGCAATGAGAGAAGTGCTTAGCTTTGGTTCAATCTTGCGGTGCTCGATCCCAGTGACAGTAGGGGAAACGACACGTATTGTATTGTTGCCATCGAGGATAAAAAGATGGGGTTTATATCATATTGCATGAGTCTATCCCTCTACATCATGTCATCTTGCTTAAAGCATTACTCCGTTCTTATGAACTTAATACTCTAGATGCATGCTGGATAGCGGTCGATGTGTGGAGTAATAGTAGTAGATGCAGGCAGGAGTCGGTCTACTTGTCACGGACGTGATGCCTATATACATGATCATACCTAGATATTCTCATAACTATGCTCAATTCTATCAATTGCTCGACAGTAATTTGTTTACCCACCGTAATACTTATGCTATCTTGAGAGAAGCCACTAGTGAAACCTATGGCCCCCGGGTCTATTTTCCATCATATTAATCTCCCGTCAACAAGCTATTTCTATTACCGTTTATTTTGCTTTTTTTACTTTTAGTCTTTATCATAAAAATACCAAAAATATTATCTTATCATCTCTATCAGATCTCACTTTTGCAAGTGGCCGTGAAGGGATTGACAACCCCTTTATCGCGTTTGTTGCAAGGTTCTTATTTGTTTGTGTAGGTGCGTGAGACTTGAGCGTGGTCTCCTACTGGATTCATACCCTGGTTCTCAAAAACTGAGGGAAATACTTACGCTACTTTACTGCATCACCCTTTCCTCTTCAACGGAAAACCAATGCAGTGCTCAAGAGGTAGCAGCCCCCTTCCCAATTCGGATTGGGCTTGGGGGGAGGGGGGGGGGCGTGCGGCCCCACCTCTTGGTCGCCTACTCTCTCGCACTAAAGCCCATGTAGGCCCATATAGCCTCCGGGGGGTTCCGGTAACCCCCCGGTACTCCGGTATATGCCCAAACTCATCCGAACCCTTTCCGGTGTCCAAACATAACCTTCCAATATAATATATCAATCTTCATGTCTCGACCATTTCGAGACTCCTCGTCATGTCCGTGATCACATTCGGGACTCCGAACTACCTTCGGTCAAAACACATAAACTCATAATACCGATCGTCATCGAACTTTAAGCGTGCGGACCCTACGGGTTCGAGAACTATTTAGACATGACCGAGACTCATCTCCGGTCAATAACCAATAGCGGAACCTGGATGCTCATATTGGTTCCTACATATTCTACGAAGATCTTTATCGGTCAAACCGCATAACAACATACGTTGTTCCCTTTGTCATCGGTATGTTACTTGCCCGAGATTCGATCGTCGGTATCTCAATACCTAGTTCAATCTCGTTACCGGCAAGTCTCTTTACTCGTTCCGTAATGTATCATCCCGTAACTAACTCATTAGTCACATTGCTTGCAAGGCTTATAGTGATGTGCATTTCCGAGAGGGCCCAGAGATACCTCTCCGATACACGGAGTGACAAATCCCAATCTTGATCTATGCCAACTCAACAAACACCTTCGGAGACATCCGTAGAGTATTTTAAAAATCACCCAGTTATGTTGTGAGGTTTGATAGCACACAAGGTGTTCCTCCGGTATTTGGGAGTTGCATAATCTCACAGTCAGAGGAACATGTATAAGTCATGAAGAAAGCAATAGCAATAAAACTTAACGATCACTATGCTAAGCTAACGGATGGGTCTTGTCCATCACATCATTCTTCAATGATGTGATCCCGTTCATCAAATGACAACACATGTCTATGGTCAGGAAACTTAACCATCTTTGATTAACGAGCTAGTCAAGTAGAGGCATACTAGGGATACTTTGTTTTGTCTATGTATTCACACATGTATCAAGTTTCCGGTTAATACAATTCTAGCATGAATAATAAACATTTATCATGATATAAGGAAATATAAATAACAACTTTATTATTGCCTCTAGGGCATATTTCCTTCCGTTTGGCTGGTTGTTCAACCTTGGCCGGCTAAATACTCGAGCTAATCTACACCGCAAGACACTCCTTGATTCATCGACCTGTGCTTGATGCTCTACTGCAGTGGAAGACCGTGCTCATTTTTTTTGGGTGCACATCCTCATGTGTTGTATAGGATGCTCTTAGTTTCCAACCAACCTACTCGCTTATCTCATCCCTTTGGACCGCCCACAACACTCCTGGACTGTCGGAGCTATTTGGCCGTTCATCATCCTCTTGCTACTCAGGAAAAATTGGGTTGTTATAAAGGTGTTTAGAAGCATTGATGTATCCCCTAATGATGTGATCTCTAACATCATTGCAGATCTAACCCTTTGGTCTTATCGCCTCAAAAAAGGCACCTCTTACGAATCAGGCTGGGTTTTGGCGTGATTACCTATCCTCCTGCCTAGTCAAAAAAACTATCGTGTAAAAACTTTTTTCTTCAAATATACCCCCCCCCCCCCCAGTTAAAAAACATTCTACCACATCACCGCGTATTGCGTGATGCCCCGTAGATGCACATTTGTACATAACGGACTTCAGGCTTATGAACTCATCTTCCGCGAATTATCATCCATCATTTTCCATGTGGAAAACTGAGGAGAAACCATATACATAGTATAGAGTTAGTTGTTAGTAATAGCTACAGCCCAGATATAAATTTACTGAAAACAACACATAATGTGTAAAGCATTTTTCCACGGGCTATTAATTTAGGAATTTTTAGCGTCGTTCCAAATGGTGAGAATATAGCACAGTAATTACATATGGAAACATTGTCTCCTCTAAACATACATGCCTGGAATCAGTGCCTACTTGCTTATTTTGAATAAATATTACATTGTTGAAAATTCAAATTGACGAATACTTGGCAGCGAATTCAACAATATGCTTGTCTGAGCTTCCCCCTTCTTGCATTGCCTCCTTGGCCTTTTGCATCCACTTCATAGCATTCCTTTTGTAGTCGTCCTTCCTCTCCCCATCCATGACCTCTCTAATACACCTCTCGACCTCCGCACTCCTTAGTGATCCACTTTCGCTCTTCCGCACTCGCACACCCATACCCCATGCGCTCTCTACATACTTTGCGATGGTGGGTTGATCCGCCCAGTGCGGAATTCCCACAAGAGGTACACCACAAACAACCGCCTCCAGCGTTGAGTTCCAGCCACAATGAGTAACAAAACATCCTATATA